>NC_089516.1:53181857-53790592 GCF_036850995.1 Saccopteryx leptura
AGAGGGTAGAAACTGAAACTGAAATGTCTAGTGCCCCCTGTTGTGGACCATAAATGGCAGAAAGCCATTGTAGATTCGAGGCTTAGTGAAAAGGTAAGTTCTCCCCCCTCCATCTCCATATTTGGCTATGATGCTGAGTATTTGCACCCACTTCACTTGCTTCCTTAAGTTGCTGGAAGCAATTTACATGCCCTTCCTCTTACTCTTTGTTTGTTTAGATGTTGGTAGATTTCACTAATGCATCCTGTTTATGCTTTGGGAGAGTTCCTGTTTTAGCCTTGGAAGTGTAACTTTGTATCAAGGACTTCCTTGATTTGCATATGGCTATATAATAAAGCAAACTGGAGCTATGGGGCACTCGGATATTGCCATCAGTATTTGAAGGGTCCTTCCTGTCCCATTTTTTTCTTGATGAGTATATTTCCTTAATTCTGCACCGTTATTAGGAGCCGCGCTGGTCTGTGGCAGCCCCCAAGATAGGAGACTATGTGTTAGTGTTCAGATTCCAAATTTCTGGAAGAGAGAAACAGACTTGTAGATACAGAGAACAAACTGATGGTTGACAGACAGGAGGGGCATTGGCAGACTACATGAAAAGGGTGAAGAGATTAAGTACAAATTGGTGATTGCAAAACAGTCATGAGGGTGTAAACAACACAGGTATTTTAGTCAGTAATATTGAAATAACTATGTATAGTGCCAGGTGAGGATTAGAATTATTGGGGGAAGGGGAATCACCTAGTAAGTTATATGCATGTCTAATCATTATGCTGTACACCTGAAACTAGTATAAAATAATATTGACTGTCAACTGAAATTGAAAACAAAAATCCATTGTAGGTACATACCACTATTTTTTCCCGTTCCTTCATTGATGGACACTTAGGCTGCTTCTACCTTTCATCTATTATGAATTATGCTGTGTGAACATGGGAGTACAAATATCTATTTGACTCTCTTTTCACTTCTTTTGAGTATATACTGAAAAGTAATGTTGTTAGGTTGTAGATGAACTATCTTTTCAATTTTTGAGTAACTGCATGCTGTTTCCCACAACGACTGCACCATTTCACACTTCCATCAGCAATGCACAAAGTTTCCATTTTTTTCACATCCATGACAACACTTGTTAATATGCTTTTTAAAAAATAACGAGCACCCTGGCCCTGGCTGGTTGGTTCAGTGGTAGAGTGTCAGCCCGGAGTGTGGATGTCCTGGGTTTGATTCCCAGTCAGAGCACACAGGAGAGGCGCCCATCTACTTCTCCACCCTTCCCCCTCTCCTTTCTATCTCTCTCTTCCCCTCCTGCAGCCAGGGCTCCATTGGAGCAAAGTTGGCCTAGGCACTGAGAATGACTCCATGGCATCTGCCTTAGGCGCTAGAATGGCTCTGGTTGCAATGGAGCAATGCCCCAGATGGGCAGAGCATTGCCCCCTAGTGGACATGCTGGGGGATCCCAGTTGGGCGCATGTGGGAGTCTGTCTCTCTGCCTCCCTGTTTCTCACTTCAGAAAAATACAAAAAGGTAAATAAAAGGCACCCTAATGAATGTGAAGTATTATCTCATTATGGTTTTGATGTACATTTCCCTAATCTTTAGTCAGGCTGAACACCTTTTCATGTGCTTATTTGCAATTAGTATGCTTTCTTTGAGAGCTGTCGACTCAAGTCCTCTGCCAATTTTTTAATCAGGTTTTTGTTGTTGTTGTTCTTGTTGTGGTTGTGGTTGTGGTGGTGGTAGTGGTGGTGTTTGAGTTGTAGGAGTTCTTTATTTGTCCAGGATTTTCATCTTTCATCAGATACATTATTTGAAAGTATTTTCTTCCATCCCATGAGTTGTCTGTTCTCTCTGTTGATCATGTCCTTTGAGGCAGCAAAGTTTTAAATTTTGATGTAGTCGAATTTTCTCTTCTAGGCCTTTTAAAATAAAATTACCTTAACCCTTGGGCCATAAAAGTTTCCCCTTATGTGTTTTTTAGATGGGTTTTTTTTTTATATTTCTCTGAAGCTGGAAATGGGGAGAAACAGTCAGACAGACTCTCGCATGCGCCCGACCGGGATCCACCCGGCACGCCCACCAGGGGCGACGCTCTGCCCACCAGGGGGCGATGCTCTGCCCCTCCGGGCGTCGCTCTGCCGTGACCACAGCCACTCTAGCGCCTGGGGCAGAGGCCAAGGAGCCATCCCCAGCGCCCGGGCCATTTTTGCTCCAATGGAGCCCCGGCTGCAGGAGGGGAAGAGAGAGACAGAGAGGAAGGAGGGGGGGTGGAGAAGCAAATGGGCGCTTCTCCTATGTGCCCTGGCCGGGAATCGAACCCAGGTTCCCCACACGCCAGGCCAACGCTCTACCACTGAGCCAACTGGCCAGGGCCAAGGCTCCATTGCTTTTTTCTTTCCACTGAAAATTAATTGTGCCACCCTTATTATTTATTTATTTATTTATATTTTTCAGAAGTGAGAAGCAGGGAGGCAGAGAGACAGACCAAAGATTGCAAGTCAGATGTGTAGAAGTTCGAATCCTCAGATATTAGATTACACTGAAATGCTTAAGGTCCTTCAGTGATTCCTCAGAGCCTCCCCAATAGGGTCTACACTACCTACGAGAACCCCGAGCATCTTACCTTGTCTGACTCCCTTTTCTTGAAGTTTCCTCAAGCACAGCATTTCTATTTTGTTTCGCTGGACCTTTGGACAAGCTCAGCTGACTTCTCTGTCGAGTCTTGGTCGGCACTCCTCCCTTTGCCTCCCACTGTGACTTGTGCGCCCCCTCTCCTCTCACTACACTGTAATCCAATCATTCTGTGTGCTATTTTGACTCGCTTCCACTATGCCAGAAACCCGAATAACTCTGCCAAGCAGACTTAGAATTTATCATTCAAATTGATCACGGTTTATGTATAAATAGAAACCACACATTCGTAAGCTTTATTGCCCTTTGAAAGCATACAAACCCAGGATTCGTTTACTTGTCTTAATAACCCTCTGGGAGAGGAAGTCGCATAGCTCCACTTTATAATTTACGAGACTGAGGATGAAAGAGTACAACTCCTAACTCAACATGCACAGTGCTTCACTGGACAGCTAGGATCAGACCTTTGATATTGTGGTCCGTTGTTTTCCACAGACTCTCACCTGACACTGTTCTGTCTTACTTTGCTGCTCTGGAAATAAGATGTGTCTTTGGCTCTGAATCGTGGTCTCTAGCAGTGTTTGCATCTTCCAATAACACAGAAAGTGGTTTGTGGAGTGTGATGGGAGACAGGGAAGTCCTTTACAAATCTGCCATTTTCCATGTAAATTTCAAAGCAAGTTAATTGAAGGAGGTACTGTCTTTGACGTTTTGAGGTACACCTAAAAGTTGTGAAACGATAAGTCCATGGAAGAGTTCAGGTGGATCAGGCCAGATGAAAAGAAAAAAAGGCCACCCTCGATAGAGCATAGAACAGTAGTTCAACAACCTGAAAGACCATGCATCCGAATTTTCAGGAGAGCAGCCTAAAAACCTGCCTTCCACAAAGGATTTGGACAATTTATGAAGGTAATTTAACATAGGGACTTTGGCAGGTCCTGATTCTACTGAACCACTCTATCCTTCATCCTTTTGTTCTTACTACCAGAACCTTGACCCTGTTGCATCTAGAGGTGGGAACAGGATCTAGATCAACCCCCAGGCTGGCTACGACATATGGCCCAGATGCTGCTGCTGGCATTTCTAGGAGACCTTCATGAACGGACAGATATGGCTGGCTTCTCCCTTTGCTCTTTCCCCTTTGTCTTGCCGGGAATACAGACTTGTAGACAGTTACTGTTGTAACATTTAAATCCAAACATGTATAATGACTCAAAAGTAGTTCATTCATTTCTCCTGTAACAACACTGGGAAAACAAAAAGGTCCTCCTGGTGGACTTTGTCCATGCACTTCCGCAAATGACCTGGGCTATTGGGAACCCTGTACCTTCAACATGTGGCTCCCACCCAGTGCCCCATAGGTGGCCTCCATTACAGTTTGCTAAAGGGGTACAAGCACACGGAGTTGCACCAGATACGAGATTCTTAGAGATAGGCCTGGCAGGAGCTTATGTCATTTCCCCTGACATCCCATTGCTGAAATCTCAGTTGCGTGGTTACACCTAACAGCAAGGGAAGCTGAGGATGGACACCTTGATGGGGGCCCTGGAAGATGAGGAGAATGAAGATTTTAGGTGGAGAGCTAGGAGTCCCTACAATCTATGGCTTTCCAAAATTAATATAAAAACTTGAGAAAATACCAGATGGCAGCAGAGTAGGCAGAAGCACAGACTTCCAGCTCACACTACCAAACTGGATTACAAATTAATTTAGGAACAATCAGTGTGAAAAACCAACTTTAGATGACAAGAACAGGTCTCAAAAACCAGAAAGCAAAGAAGAAGCCACACCTAGCCTGGTAGGGTATGCAGAGGCAGGTGGGCTCCCCAGTTTCCAGGAGCAAAGGGGGAGTTGAGGCTGAGAACCCAGAAGGGCTCTCATTACAAAGAAAAGAGCAGAAAATATTGCTCACAGCCACTTGCCTGGGGACCTGGGAACGAGGTGTGCTGAGAGGGCTGGCTTGTCTTCCAAAAGGAAAGAGGAGAGAGAGAGACAGACGGTGACAAGCAGAGGAATGCATGTGTGACCTGAGAAGCTGACTCATCCAGTGAGGAGGCAGCCATAGCTGGGAGAGGGGTTGATCCCTCCACACAGCACAAGCCTAAAGTGGTTCCAGGTGACCCACCTCCAGAAAGCTCTCCAGCTCCAATCAACACAACCAAACATCGCTGAAAACAGGAAGTAGGGAGGAGGGGCAGTAACTCAGGTCTCCATGGAGATCTGAGATACACCTCCCCCTGGAAGCAGAGAAAGCACACTCCCCCCCCCCCAAGAGAAAAGCTGGCAGATCATGCCTTCAGAATCTCGGATTACACCCACTACATACCTGGATACAATTTCAAACGAACCCCCTGCTGTGATCAGTAAACAAGATTACCACTGATTTAAGAAAACTGAGAAGAAAACAAACAAATCAAGACTTCAAAGCAGCTCTACTAGGTAAGGAGAACACAACTGGAAGATAATGGGAAGGCAGAGAAGCATAAGTCATATGCTTCAACAACATAAATCCTCTGAAAAATTTTGGATGAGTCAGAAGTATTCAAATTACCGGATGCAGAGTATAAAATAATGATTGTTAGGATGCTTAAGGATCTCAAAGCTACAATGGATGGATTTAACACCTTAATAAAGAAATTGTAAGCATCAAAAAGGACACGGAAATCATAGAGAAGAACCAGGCAGAAATGTCAAACACAGTATCAGAAATGAAGACTACACTAGAAGGAATTAAAAGCAGGCTGGGTGAATGAAGCAGAGGATCGAATCAGTGACTTAGAAGACAAGATCAGTGAAAGCACGGAAACAGAAAAGCAAAAAGAAAAGAGGATTAAGAAGTCTGAGGAAACTCTAAGAGAGCTCTGTGACAACATGAAGAGAAATAACAGCCGCATCATAGGGGTTCCTGAAGGAGAAGAGAAAGAACAAGGACTAGAGAAGCTTTTTGAAAAAATTATAGCTGAAAATTTCCCTAAATTGATGCAGGAAAGAGTCACACAAATTCAAGAAGCAGAAAGATCCTCATTAAAAAAGAACCCAAAGAGACCCACACCAAGACATATCATAATCAAAATACCAAAGCTAAGAAATAAAGAAAGAATATTAATAGTTGTAAGAGAAAAACAGTCAATTATCCTCAAAGGAACACCCATAAGGATGACATCCAACTTCTCAACAGAAACACTTGAAGCCAGAAGGGATTGGCAAGAAATATTTAAAGTAATGCAGAACAAGAACCTACAACCAAGACTTTTTTTTATCCAAGAACACTATGTTTTAAAATTAAAGGAGAAATAAAAAGCTTCCCAGATGAAAAAGAAATTCAAGGAATTCATTACAACCAAACCAATATTGCAAGAAATCTTGAGGGGCCTGCTGTAGACAGAACAAAGCAGGAATATATATATTAAAAGAGGAATATAGATTTAAAGGAAAAAATGGCAATAAACAACTACATATCATTAATAACCTTAAATGTAAATGAATAAAATGCTCCAATCAAAAGACATAGGGTAGCTGAATGGATAAGAAAACAGGACCCGTACATATGCTTTCTCAGGAGACCAACCTCAACACAAAAGATACACATAGACTGAAAGTAAAAGGATGAAAAAAATATATCATGCAGATGGAAATGAAAAAAAAAGCTGGGGTAGCAATACTTATATCTGACAAAATAGACATTAAAACAAAGACTTTTGTAAGGCATAAAGAAGGTCACTACATAATGATAAAGGGAGCAATCCAACAGGAAGAGATAACCATTATAAATACATTAGCACCTAATATAGGAGCACCTAATAATATAAAACAGATTTTGATAGACATAAAGGGAGAGATCAACAGCAATACTATAATAGTAGGGGATTACAATACCCCGCTAACATCAATGGATAGATCCCCAAGAAAGAAAATTAACAAAGAAACAGCAGAATTAAGGGACACACTAGATCAACTGGATTTAATAGATATCTTCAGAACCTTTAACCCTAAAGCAGCGGAATATACATTCTTTTCAAGTGCTCATGGTACATTCTCTAGGATAGACCACATATTAAGGCATAAAATGAGTCTCAACAAATATAAGAATCTTGAAACCATATCAAGCATCTTGTCTGACCACAGTGGCATGAAACTAGAAATCAACTACAATAAGAAAA
This sequence comes from Saccopteryx leptura, assembly GCF_036850995.1. Classification (NCBI taxonomy): domain Eukaryota; kingdom Metazoa; phylum Chordata; class Mammalia; order Chiroptera; family Emballonuridae; genus Saccopteryx; species Saccopteryx leptura. Next base: position 53,188,646 of record NC_089516.1, read on the forward strand.
CTGAAAAACACTCAAACACTTGGAAACTAAACACCATGTTATTAAATAATTAATGGGTCAACAATGAGATCAATCAAGAAGTCAAAACTTTCCTTGAAACAAATGAAAATGAGCATACAACAACTGAAAATGTGTGGGACACAGCAAAAGCAGTCCTGAGAGGGAAATTCGCAGCATTACAGGCATACCTTAAGAAGCTAGAAAAAGTTAAAATAAACAACTTAATCCTGCAACTAAAAGAACTAAGAAAAGAACAGCAAATAAAGCCTAGAAGAAATGGAAGGAAATAAAAAAGATCAGAGCGGAAATAAATGATATAAACACTAAAAAAAAATACAGAAGATCAATGAAACCAAGAGCTGGTTCTTTGAAAAAGTAAACAAGATCGATGAACCCTTAGCCAGACTCACCAAGAAAAAAAGAGAGAGCACTCAAATAAATAAAATTAGAAATGAGAGTGGAGAAATAACAACTGACACAAAAGAAATACAAAGGATTGTAAGAAAATACTATGAAGAACTGTATAGCAAAAAATTAGAAAACCTAGATGAAATGGACAAATTCCTTGAAACATATAATCTTTTAAAAATCAATCTGGAAGAATCAGAAAATCTAAACAGACAAATTACAACAAATGAGATCGAAACAGTTATCAAAAAACTTCCAACTAACAAAAGTCCGGGACCTAACGGCTTCACTAGTGAATTCTACCAAATATTCAAAGAAGAACTAACTCCTATCCTTCTCAAGCTATTTCAAAAAATTCAAGAGGAGGGGAAACTTCCAAGCTCCTTTTATGAGGCAAGCATAATTCTGACTCCAAAACCAGGCAAAGACAACACAAGGAAAGAAAACTATAGGCCAATATCCCTGATGAATTTAGATGCTAAAATTCTTAACGAAAAATTAGCAAGCCGGATCCAGCAATACATGAAAAAAATCATACATCACGATCAAGTGGGATTTATTTTGGCGGGCAAGGCTGGTACAATATTTGCAAATCAGTCAATGTGATTCATCACATAAACAAAAGGAAGGACAAAAACCACATGATAATATCAATAGATGCAGAAAAAACATAAAATAAAATCTAGCACCCATTTATTATTAAAACTCTCAGCAAAGTGGGAATACAGGGAACACACCTCAACATGATAAAGGCCATCTATGACAGGCTCACAGCCAATATCATACTCAATAGGCAAAAGTTAAAAGCAATCCCCTTAAGATCAGGAACAAGGCAGGGATACCCCCTTTCACCACTCTTATTCAATACAGTTCTGGAAGTCCTAGCCACAGCAATCAGACAAGAAGAAGAAATAAAAGGCATCCAAATTGGAAAAAAAGAAGTAAAACAATCATTATTTGCTGATGATATGATAGTGTACATAGAAAACCCTAAAGTCGCAGTCAAAAAACTACTGGACCTGATAATTGAATTCAGTAATGTGTCAGGATATAAAATTAATACTCAGAAATCAGAGGCATTTTTATACACCAACAATGATCTATCTGAAAGAGAAATTAAGAAAACAATCCCCTTCAGTATTGCAACAAAAAAATAAAATACCTAGGAGTAAATTTAGCCAAGGAGGTTAAAGACTTGTACTCGGAAAATTATATAACACTGATAAAAGAAATCAAGGAAGATACAAACAAGTGGAAGCATATACCGTGTTCATGGCTAGGAAGAATAAGCATCATTAAAATGTCATATTACTCAAAGCAATTTATAAATTCAATGCAATTCCTATTAAAATACCGAGGACATCCTTCAAAGATATAGAACAAATATTCCGAAAATTCATATGGAACCAAAAAAGAACAGGAATAGTGTCAGCAATCTTGAAAAGGAAGAATAAAATGGGAGGTATCACACTTTCTGATATGAAGTTATACTACATGGCCATTCTACTCAAAACAGCTTGGTACTGGCATAAGAACAGGCATATAGATCAATGGAACAGAATAGAGAATCCAGAAATAAACCCACCCCTTTATGAACTATTGATATTTGACAAGGTTGGTAATAGCATACCTCTTTAACAAATAGTGTTGGGAAAATTGGACAGCTACTTGCAAAAAGATGAAACTAGACCACCAAAGTTACACCATTCACAAAAATCCACTTAAAATGGATAAAAGACTTAAATGTAAGTCATGAATCCATAAGCATCCTGGAGGAAAACAGGCAATAAGCTCTCTGACATCACTTGCAGCAATATATTTGCTGATTTATCTCCATGCACAAGGGAAATAAAGGACAGGATGAACAAATGGGACTATATCAAACTGAAAAGCTTTTGCACATCTAAAGACAATATGAACAAAATAAAAAGACAAACCACACATTGGGAGAACATATTTGACAATACATCTGATAAGGGGTTAATAACCAAAATTTATAAAGAATTTGTAAAACTCAACACCAGGAAGATAAACAGTCCAGTCAAAAATGGGCAAAAGAAATGAATAGACACTATCAAAAAGGACATACAGATGGCCAATAGGCAGATAAAAGATGCTCAACATCACTAATCACTATAGAAATGCAAATTAAAACCACAGTGAGATACCAACTCACACCAGTCAGAATGGTGCTCATCAACAAAGCAACACAGAATAAGGGCTGGCGAGGATGTGGAGAAAGGGGAACTCTCCTGCACTGCTGATGGGAATGAAGACTGGTGCAGCCACTGTGGAAAACAGTATGGAGATTACTCAAAAAATTAAAAATCGAACTGCTTTTTGACCTAGCCATCCCACTTCTAGGAATATATCCCAAGAACACCACATCAACGAATCAAAAGGAGAAATGCACCCCCATGTTCATGGCAGCATTGTTTACAATAGCCAAGATCTGGAAACAACCCAAGTGTCCGTCAGTGGACAAGTGGATTAAAAGGCAATGGTACGTATACACAATGGAATACTAGGGGGACATGAAAAAGAAGGAAATATTATTTTTTTGCGACAACATGGATGGACCTGGAAAGTATTATGTTAAGTGAAATAAGCCAGGCAGAGAAAGTAAAATATATGACCTCACACACCTGAGGAATCCGACAAACAATATGAACTGAGGAGCGGAATAGAGACAGAGGTGGGATCAAAGGATCCAGAAGGAAAGCGCAATGGGGAAAGGGGATGATAGGGTGATAGGATGGGATGAGAGCAGAAAAGCAAATCCTGGAGGGAAGGGGGGAGGGCATTACGGAGAGGGGGGCAGGGGGGATATACTGGGCAACCCGGGGGAGGGGAGGATGTATTCCGAGGGACACTAGAATCTATGTAAAACACAATAAAATAATTTAAAAAACCTTGACTACATTGGGTTGTTTTAAAGAGAAACTTATAAAAATGCTCTAAACATAAACTGAAAATCCAGCACAAAATTAAGTGAGGCTTCACCCCTTATAAACTGTGAGACATTGAGCTAACTTCTTTTTCTTTTATTTAGAAGTTAAATTTAATGGGGTGACATTTGATCAATAAGAGCACCCAGGTCTCAGGTAAACATCTCTATAGCATTTGGACTGTTTATGTTGTGTGCCTATCACCCCAAGTCAAATCGTTTTCTGTCACCTTATATTCGACTCTCTTTATCCACCTCCCCCGGTTACCAGTTCACTTCTATCTGTGTCCATGAGTGTCAGTTTTGTATCTCACCTATGTGTGAAATCGTATGGTTCTCAGCTTTTTCTGATTTACTTATTTGAGCTAACCTCATGACTTCCCTAAACCTCAGTGACTTTGTTACTATCTTAAAGGCATAATAATAATAGTATCTGTCTCAGAATATTTGGGTGAAATTAAGTGAGATAATGCCTAAGCTTGCTTGTAAGCACTCAGTAATATAAAGCAAGCGCTCAAATATTAATAATAATGTGATTATATTTTTATAATCATAACCATATATTATTGTTATTATATTATAGTAAGTATAATAATTCTGTGTTGCTATTATTATGACCACTTTTTGAACTCATGGTATACAATTTGCTGAATATCAAACATGGAAAGCAAACTACACTATATTTCAAAGCATCACAACTTAATATTTTAATCATTAGGCTGCAACAAAACGTTTTTCTAATATACGTGGATCTTGGTTGGAGAATATAACATTTATTTCAAGGGAAGAATTATTTAGACTAATCCAAACATCACAGTCATTCTCATTCTTTAAGGCAGTATTTCTCCAGAAAAAGTCAAAGACGACATAGTTGAACAAAAGGAAAACACAGTGTGAAGTCTGTTTGAGCTCTCTCTCTCTCTCTTTCTCTCTCTCTTTTCACTCCCTACATGTTCTTTGCACTTTTATAACTGCATGCCCTCCAGCTATCCTTTCATTCTGTCAACTTCTTGTTGCCATTGCTAGTTTTTCTCCTCAAGTGAGCCCTCGCATAATGACATTCCTAGGGACTCAGTAATACTGTGGTTTCTCCTCAGTTTATACCCTTTCCCTAAATGTTCCCATATAGGCCTATGGTTTCAGTTACCATTTACATCTGAGTTTCTCAAAGTGTGATGCATGGGACCACCTATATCAAAATCACTGGAACAGGGAGTGTTAAAATCCAGGATCCTTGGTTCTATCCCAGGCCTACCAGTCGACTCTGTGGGTGGGCACTGGAAGTCTGCATTGTAAATAAATCCTACTAAAGTTGGAACCACTGTATGTGTCAAGGAGAGCCTGGCTGATCTTAAGAGTGGCAGCCCAACATCTCCATCTGGTGGCTTCCTAACGACACTGCCTAAATGTTTGTAAAACAAGAAACATACAGGAACAGAGGGCATCAATGGACTAACTTCTGAGCCCACAAATAACCAAGATTGAGTTATAATACCTTTTGGCATTTCTATCACTAACATTAAACTTGTCTGTATTAAACTTTTAAGGGGAATCAACCCTATGCTTTTTACTTCTCATCCAACTACATGAAAACACAGGTATCAGATGACATGTATCTGCAGAGGATTACACCATGTTTTCATTTTTTACAGTATTGCCAAGAAGACTTAATGCATTTTCAAGTTATCCTTCCTGAGGTTAGCAATAAAGAGCACTCCACTTCCCAGAAATAATTTCATATGGAGCACTCTTCATTAACTTACATTCTACAGTTGAGTCTTTGTTCTACTTATAAAAGTAATAAATACGCTGTGAAATAATTTTTATAAAATATAAAATTTATGAAGGAAATTAAAGTCATGCTTCTTTCCACTGTGCAGCACAGACATACTATGTGATTTTAAAGTGGGAGAATCTTATTTGTTTTCACTCTCTTTTCATCACTCTGTCTTCCCTTTGCATTTCAGAAAAACATATTTTACTTTCTTTATACCTGCCTGAATTTACAGCCAGCTCTGTTACATTTTTTTTCTGTTTTGAATTACGTTTTATTTCTTTCATCTAAGATTGGGAAGCAATGCTTCAATATTTTATTCAGACTGATCACACTTTCATATTGCCTACATTATCAAGTGATGTTGATGTTAAGCCAACGGTTTATGTTTGACTTCTAATTTGCTCAGCATTTTGTTGGCTCTTGGAAGAACAACAGTGGATGATTGATGATGACCATTCAATGGAGGTAAGAATAGACTCTTCAGAAAGGGCCTCTGGGACAACTGTATCCACATGAAATGAATAAAGTTAGAGACTTAAGGTGTGCCATACACAAACAGTGACTCAACTCAAAATGTACACAATTAAATATAAGAGCTAACATTATAAACCTCATGGAAGAGAACATACGAGTAAACCTTCATGACTTTGGATTTGGCAATAATTTTTAAATGATGTTTTCATTGAATTTATTTATTAAATTTATTCAGGTGGCACTAGTTAACACAATTATACAGGATTCAGGCGCTCAATTCTATAACACATCTCTGTACACCATATTGTGTGATCATGACTCCCCCAAGTCAAGTCTTCATCCCTCACCATTTATGTCCCCATGCCCTCCTACACCTTCTCCCCTCTGGACAATCACCTCACTGATGTCTGTGTCCATGAGAGTTTGTGTGTTTGGTGTTGAGCTTTATAAGTTCTTTATAAATTTTGGATATTTATTCCTTATCAGATGTGTCAGCGAATATGTTCTCCCATCCAGTGGGTTGTCTTTTCATCTTGTCGATGTTTTCCCTTGCTGTGAAAAATCTTTTTATTTTGATGTAGTCCCATTTGTTTATCTTTTCCCTCGTTTTCTTTGCCCAAGGAGATATATCAGAAAAAAAAACATATCACTTGCTGTGAGAAGGGTCCGATGTGGCTTCTTCTGTGAATCCTTGATTATAAGACTCCTCTTTATTTAGTTTTGAGTTGGTTTTTCAAGATGATTGTTCTTTTTTTTCCCTTTGTTTTTTTTTTTTACTTTTTTTTTGTATTTTTCTGAAGCTGGAAACGGGGAGAGACAGCCAGACAGACTCCCGCATGCGCCCGACCGGGATCCACCCGGCACGCCCACCAGGGGGGGCTGCTCTTCTCACCAGGGGGCGATGCTCTGCCCCTCCGGGGCGTTGCTCTGCGGTGACCAGAGCCACTCTAGTGCCTGGGGCAGAGGCCAAGGAGCCATCCCCAGTGCCCGGGCCATCTTTGCTCCAATGGAGCCTTGGCTGCGGGAGGGGAAGAGAGAGACAGAGAGGAAGGAGGGGGGCAGGGTGGAGAAGCAAATGGGCGCCTCTCCTATGTGCCCTGGCAGGGAATCGAACCCGGGTCCCCCGCACGCCAGGCCGACACTCTACCGCTGAGCCAACAGGCCAGGGCAAGATGATTGTTCTTGAATTTAGTTGTAACTCCAGTTTGGTCCTGGGAGGAGGTGAGTGCAATAACCACCTACTCTGCCACCATCTTGGATCTCTTGGCAATGATTTCTTAATTATTAGACCCAAAGCAAAAACAACAGAGGAAAACAATATATAAAAATAGATAAAAAGCATCCCATCTGGGTAGCTCAGTTGGTTAGAGCTCTGTCTGATATGCCAAGGTTGTGGGTTCAATCCCCGGTTCAGTCACTTAAACAGGAATCAACCAATGAATGCTTAAGTAAGTGGAACAACAAATTGATGTTTCTCTTTCTTCCTGTCCCTCTCTCTCTAAAGTCAGTTTGAAAACTGGATAAAGGGTCTTCATCAAAATGATCATCTATTTCCATGAAAAGACTCTTATCAAGAGCAAAAAAAGCTATCTTATGGAATGGGAGAAAACATTGGTGAATCATACATTCAGTGGGAGTCTAGTATCCTGAAGACATAATAGCCCTTACAACTTCAAACAAATGACAAAAGGACCAATAATACAAATCAGTAAATGACTTGAATGAACAGTTTTCAAAGAAGATACACAAGTGGCCCGTGATCACGTGATGATATAGGCTCAACACCAGTAGTCATTAAGAAATGCAAATCAAAACTGCAATAATAGCTGTAACACCCACTAGGATGTCTAAAACTTAGAATAAAGGAAAATACCAGTGTTGTGGGGAAAGTGGAGTAAGCAAACACTTTATGCATTGTTGGTGGGGTTTTAAAATGGTACAGTGGTTCTTGAAGATGGTTTGGTGGTTACTGAGAAGCTTAAATATAAATATATAATGCAGCAATGCAACTTTTGGGATACACTTCCCCAAATAAAAGCAAGCATTAAAAAGCACATGAATGTGCATGTTCATAGTAGCACAATTCAAACAAAAACAGCCAATGATAGAAGCAATTTAAAAGCCCACAGACTGAAGAATGAATAAACATAATGTGGATTATCCATGCAATGGAGTATTATGCAGCCATAAGAAAGAGTGTTATAATGGGGATGAACTTTGAATTCCTTATTCTAAGACAGCGGTTCTCAACCTATGGGTCGCGACCCCAGCGGGGGTCGAACGACCAAAACACGGGTCGCCGAAAGCCATCGGAAAATATGTATGATCTGGAAACAGCCCAAGTGTCCATCAGTGGACGAGTGGATTAAAGAGCTTTGGTACATATGTACTATGGAATACTACTCAGCCATAAGAAATGATGACATCGGATCATTTACAACAACATGGATGGACCTTGATAACATTATATACTGAGCGAAATAAGTAAATCAGAAAAAACTAAGAACTATATGATTTCATACATAGGTGGGACATAAAACTGAGACCCAGAGACATGGACAAGAGTGTGGTGGTTATGGGGTAGGGGGGAGGAGAGGGAGAAGGTTGGGGGAGGGGAGGGGCACAAAGAAAACCAGTTAGAAGGTGACGGAAGACAATTAAACTTTGGGTGATTGGAATGCAGCATAATCAAATGTCAAAATAACCTGGAGATGTTTTCTCTGAACATATGTACCCTGATTTATCAATGTCACCCCATTAAAATTAATTTAAAAAAATTAAAAATGGACAGCCTGACCAGGCGGTGGCGCAGTGGATAGAGCCGCAGAGTGGGACATGGAAGAGCCAGCTTCGAAACCCCTAGGTCGCTGGCTTTACTGTGGGCCCATCTGGTTTGAGCAAGGCTCACCAGCTTGAGCCCAAGGTCACTGGCTTGAGCAATGGGTCACTTGGTCTGCTGTAGCCTCCTGATCAAGGCACATATGAGAAAGCAATGAGTAAGAAACTAAGGGTCCGCAATGAAGAATTGATGCTTCTCATCTCTCTCCCTTCCTGTCTGTCTGTCCTTCTTTCTGTCTCTCTTTCCTTTTGTTTTTTTTTCCCTTTTGTGTCTCTGTCACAAAAAAAAAGTTAAAAAAATGGACAAAGAACCAGAATAGACACTTCTGCAAGGAGGACACACAGATGACTAATAGACATATGAAAATATTGTCAACGTCACTTATCATCAGAGAAATGAAAATTAAACCACAATGACCTATCACCTCACACTTGTCAGAATAGCTATCACCAATAAATCAACAAACAGCAAGGGTTGGCGAAGGTGTGGGGAAAAAGAAACCCTTATGCACTGTTGTTGAAAATGCAGATTGGCACAGCCATTGTGGAAAACAGTCTGAAGTTTCCTCAAAAAATAAAAAACAGAACTGCCTTATGATCCAACAATTCCACTTCTGGGTGTATATCTGAAGAGACCCGAAACACTGATTCAAAAGAATATATGCACCCCTATGTTCATTGCAGTGCTATTTACAATAGCTAAGACTTGGAAACAGCCCAAGTGCCCATCAGTAGAGGAGTGAATAAAAAAGCTGATTCCTTTACACAGTGGAATACTACTCGGCTGTAAGATATAAGGAAATCTTACCTTTTGCAACAGCACAGATGGACCTAGAAAGTGAAATAAGCCAGTCAGAGAAAGACAATACCACAGGTTTTCACTTACATGTGAATCTAATGAGCAAAATGCTAAAAAACAAAATTGAAGCTGATTTCATCCATACAGAGAACAGGCTGACAGTTGTCAGAGGAGAGGGAGATTGGGACTCTGAGTGGAAAAGATGAAGTGATTAAGCAAAAAACAAAAAGAAAAAAAATACCCTCATAGACACAGACAACAGCATGGTGATTATCAGCAGGAAAGGAGGGCGGGGGAGGGAGAAGAGGGTAAAAGGGAGATAAATGGTGATGGAAGGAGACTTGACTCTGGGTGGTGACCACACAGTACCATATACAGATGATGTATTATAGAATTGTATACCGGTACTTGAAACCTATATAATCTTATTAAAAAATGTCACCCCAAGAAATTCAGTCAACAGTATTTTTAAATTGTCAAAAGGGTAGCTTTGTTTTATATTTGTGCAAATCTCTTGAATATCTACCTGAACAGGAAAGATCTTTTTATTTTGGGGGAGTGACAGAGAGAGAGACAGGGAGAAGGACAAACAGGAAGGGAGAGAGATGAGAAGCATCAATTCTTTGTTGTGGTTCCTTAGTTGTTCATTGATTGCTTTCTCATATGTGCCTTGATGGGGACGGGGCTCCAGCAGAGAGAGCAACTCCTTGTTCAAGCCAGCGACACCGCGCTCAAGCTGGTGAGCCTGCGCTCAAGCCAGGGACCTCAGGTCTTTTATTTTATTTATTTATTTATTTATTTTTGTATTTTTCTGAAGCTGGAAACGGGGAGAGACAGTCAGACAGACTCCCACATGCGCCCGACCGGGATCCACCCGGCGCGCCCACCAGGGGCGACGCTCTGCCCCTCCGGGGCGTCGCTCTGCGGAGACCAGAGCCACTCCAGCACCTGGGGCAGAGGCCAAGGAGCCATCCCCAGCGCCCGGGCCATCCCTGCTCCAATGGAGCCCTGGCTGCGGGAGGGGAAGAGAGAGACAGAGAGGAAGGACGGGGGGGGGGGGTGGAGAAGCAAATGGGCACTTCTCCTATGTGCCTCGGCCGGGAATCGAACCCGGGTCCTCCGCACACCAGGCCGACGCTCTACCGCTGAGCCAACCGGCCAGGGCCGACCTCAGGTCTTTGATCCTGGGTCCACTGCGACGCTCTATCCATTGTGCCACAGCCTGGTCAGGCTGAATAGGAAAGATGATGTTCTTACCGGCTTCTTCATCCCACTTCTTAAAACCTGTCATTTCTATGGTAGGGAACAAAGCAGTCTGGATTCACTGATACAAAGTAGGGAAAGGAATATCTCACTCGTTCTCCAACATGTTCTCAAGGACCTACCCCTGGAGTTCCCAGAATGACCATTGGGCACTGCTGAGGGCCAATGTTCTTTGATGGCATTTAATAACCCTTTGAGCAAAGAGCTGCTTTTAATTGATTTTCCAAAAATATTGACTAGGGGACAGAAATCCTCTCTGATTGAAAAACACTGACTGAGACTGCACCCTACTATATCCCTTCCTCCGAAACTGGATAGGCTAGGTGGTGGGCCTGGTATCTCCCTTTCCTCCACCCTAAGAACCTGTTGAAAGCCTTCAATCAGTTGCTACATGGTTACAGAAAAGTCCAGTTTGGCCTGCTCTTGTGGATTGCATGTGGAGTGGGATGGCTTTGCTTTGCTCTAACCTCTGGGCCCAGGGCTGTGCTGGGTCTGCCTGGAGTCATCACCCTATGAGAACTGATTTAGGGCATCAGTTGCCAATTTGGCATCCAGTAGACCCCATGTTGGCGACTTCAAATTGGCCATGATGGGAGTGTTTACATCAGAGCAATAAGAAAACCTGGAAATCAGACCTGCACTCTCCCTCCCCAAGGGCCTGTTTCCAGCACTGACCACAGAAAGGTCACCTGAGCTGGTTCACAGCAGGAAGAGCTGTACCTCAAGGCAGCTCTGCCCTTACTGCCAGCGACTGTGAGAGAGCACGTGTGTGCCCTCTGCCTTGGCGTTAGGAGTCTGTCTCTGAGCATAGTGTCCACTGGCAGTGTGGTCACAGCAGTCCAGACTGAACACAGATTCCAAGTGCGGGAGGTTCATCTCGACCTCCCTCTTGTTCTAAGTCAAGGGTTCTTCAGGGAGTTGTCACTCTCCTCGGGAACCATGGTGCCCTGGCAACCCTGTCAATACACAAGGTGCTTTGGTCCTGCCACAACCTGATTCCTGATTTGATTTCCTCTGATATCCAGGTGCTTCATTCTCACATTTTCTCCTGTCAAGTTCATTTTAAATTGACTGAGATGCCTTAGATCTCACCTACACAAATGTACCAAGCCTCATGCGCCCTGGCAGGATGAAAGGAAGAGGTCATTAACGGACCTGAAACCTAATTGTGTGTATGTGATTGCTTGCATGCGTGCGTGCACATGCGTGTGCACGTATGTGTAAGTGAGTTTGTGTGTGTCAAGGGAAAACAGAGCTGTTACCCTTTATTTTCTCCAACACCCATCATTGAAAGCGTCCCTGCCCCCACTGTTTATTGCATGAGAACATCAGGTATTGTCTCTATATTCATTTATTAATTAATGTGCTTATTTGTTCATTCATTCATTCATTCTTTGGATTGCTTGGGGTGTAATTGACAGGGAGTAAGATCAATGCTCTGCCTCTGAGGATGTATTAGCAGTTCCTGGTTTCCATAGAAACAGAACACCAAGGAGAATGTTTTTGGATGACATTCTGGTTTCCATGACAACTAGGTTAAGTCATTATTTTCTGGCAGCAGAAACATTTAGCAAGGATATTTACAGAATGAAGAGATGGAATAACTGTAGAAACATCGAGAATGTCCAGTGGCTGCTATCAATGTAAGCTGTGTGTTTGTTGCTAGTGTATGGTCTTTAGTTGGACATTGAAGTCTCTAATTCTTCCAATTTTGTAAGAGAGAATGGCAGCTCCTCTTGTTGTGGGCTAAGGTGACTGAATAACCTGCCATACCCCATCCCCATTTCAGTGTCGTAGGTGACATCTGTTGTGTGAGGGCATTGTCCTTTGGGTTCTTAAAAGCAGAGATTCCCGAGTATTTCTCATTTTATACCTCTGCTGACAATGATTGTCTCATGAACCCTTAAAGATGGAAGCTTATTCATTTACACCTACATATAGTGGAAAAGTACTATGAATGTGATATGAGAGAGAAGATTTGAAGCCTGCAAATGAGATGAATGAGTAGGATTGGAAGATTTAAAGTAACTCTGTGACCCAGGGGTTGACATTGTGCTCACTCTGAGTTGCTGACACACACAAACTAAAAAATGTATTCTCTACAAGTCAAGTTTTCTGTTATCATACCATTAATCAGTTAGGTAAATGGAAATCAAATCAGTAAATGGTTCCTCCTTTATTATATAAGCATAAATACAAGTTCCTTTTAGAAGGCTCTGGGCTTTTTGGTTGTGTGTTGGAAAGTGAATCCTGCTGATGTTACAGTTTGTATATGTTTGTGTTTCTAAAGAAAAACACAGCATTTGTGGAATGTGCTGTTGCATTCTTTATCAGGGAAATGCCTTCAATAGAAGCAGGTTTGAGTAAAGCACATCCACATCTTTCAGCTCAGTCCTATGTTGCTGAAGCCAAGCTCCACTAATTCTATTTCCCCTGTACCTTCTGACTGCCTGTGAGGTTTGGCCAGTGGGGTCTCTGGAGGGCCACAGGCAGTCTGGATGTGACACAAATATCCGTACCTTCCTCTCTGTTCCTGCTCCTCTCAGGGCCACCCCAATAACAGCCCTTTATACCACAAGGGCAAGGACATGTGATTTCAGTAGGGACCAGACCCAGCAGACTGGCGAACCTCCCCTAGGACATTGGAGTCCCAGGTCAAGGACGAGGGGGTACCCTCTCAGTTCCTGGCATTGTGGCTGGAGCTCATCACTTTCTCCATCATCTCTGGGAGGGGTCTCAGTTTTCATGCATCGCTCCTTGACCTCCCTGAAAAACCACATAGAGCTGGGCAGCTCTCCCACCCTTTTAGAAGTCTAAGTTTCAGCTCTGAAGTCTGCTCTTCCAAGATCATGAATTCTCAGAACCACCATCTCTTCCCCTGGTTTTTCCAGAGCTACAAGTGTCCCCTCTTCCTTCTGTGACATTCTTCTTAGTGTCTCACTGCTCCCACTGCTCTCTCAGGACTCCAAATCATTCTATATCAAGCTGTCTGTAATTAAAATAATAAGAGTATCCTGCCTAATACTCAGGTTGGTTTTTATCCCTTTGATTTTAAGGTCTTGCATTTCACTTCGGTTTTTAGTTTTACTATGAAGAGCCTTTGTGTGTTTGTATGCATGCTTGCATAACTGTGTGCATGCATTTCTCTCTCCCTCCCTCCATTTTTCTCTCTCTCTCTCCCTCCTTCACTTCCTTCCCCCCTTGTCTGTGTGTACAAATGAGTTAAACTCGTGGATGGGCACATGAAACATACCACGAGAAATGTTTCTTTATCTTGGAAAATTGTTGGCTGTTGTTCCTTTGCACAATCCGCAATCCTCCTCTCTCTGCTTAGACTGTTATAAACAATTATCTCTTATGTGGTGAGGTACATACATTCGATAATGAACTTTTCATTAGACCATATAAAATACACATCAAAATATTTGAAGCATTTCATATTTTTCAATGGTATGTTGCCATTTGCTATACCTTCTTTCTTTTTGTCCACGTAAATCCAATATTTCATTTTCTATTCTTTAGAATCTCTATAAGGTAAGATTCTGGTACATATGTACATGTAAATGTCCTCCCTGTAGTGTTTGACAACATGGTTTGGAAAATAACGTCTACCTTCACCACCCATTTCCATTCTTGTTCCTCTCCTCTTTTCAATGGAACTGTGTTGACATTTCTGCTGAGCTTTCTAGACTGTTATCTCACATTTGCCTGTCATTCCTATCCCTAGGATAAAGTGGACAGCATCGCTCCCATGTGAATGTGCACTTTACGTAAAGCATATAGTTTGTACTAAAGTGGTCTGTAGTCAGAGGTTTATCTGATTTTTTTCAATGCCAGCACATGTATGTTTGCATCAGCTTTTGTGCTGAATATATAATATACCCTTGTTGGCTTAGACCAGGGGTAGTCAACCTTTTTATACCTACCGCCCACTTTTTTATCTCTGTTAGTAGTAAAATTTTCTAACCGCCCACTTGTTCCACAGTAATGGTGATTTATAAAGTAGGGAAGTAACTTTACTCAATAAAATTTATAAAGCGGAGTTACAGCAAGTTAAAGCATATAATAATAATTACTAACCAAGTACTTTATGTCAGATTTTTGCTAAGTTTGGCAGAATAAATCTTTATAAAACAACTTACTATAGTTAAATCTATCTTTTTATTTATATTTTGGTTGCTCCGCTACGGCCCACCATGATAGCTGGGATGCCCACTAGTGGGCATTAGGAACCAGGTTACTACCACTGGCTTAGACTAAAGACTTGGTAGTTTTCCTCTATGGGTAGTAAGCAGCTAGCATATGAACAACGTTGTGGTTCACTGACGTATGCTGTAGACAGTGGCATCTTCTTCACCTTGTGCACAACACAGGGAAATCATTCGGTTTTGAAATATACACCATGTTTGCTCTCCTGGGCGTTAGTAATTATGGAAGTCTGACCTGCAGTAAAGAGGAGGCTGTCCCTAACTTTAACCCTAATGCTGTCCCCGAATTCATCAGTGTTAGAGAGGACAATGGAGGTCTCCCATAGCAGGTGATGGGTACTGGAGGGTTAACAGAGGGCATCTGAAAGTAGGTTGGTCTACTGGACAGGAGGAACCACCAGTTTGCCAAAGGAATGAGAGAGAATTCACTCTAGTTCTTTGCTTAAAGGCTCATGCTTCCCCTTTTCTGAGTAGATGTATCTAGAAGGTGAGTTCCTTTTTGTTTGTTGAGAAAAAATGGGGAGGCAGAGCCTGGTAACTGGAGGTGTATGTGCATTTAGAGTTAGAGCTGGCTTGTGTTAGAATGCATTAGAGTCCGAAAAGAACAGTGTGACAGGCTTTATTTAAAGGGACCCTGCTGGGCTGACTCATAAGGGAGAGTCGCACCAGGCACAGGCTAGGACGTGCTTTTTTAAGGGTTAGGGGAGGGGGAGTAGGAAGGGCTGTGGGGCATTAGCCCAATTGGCTGCTAGACAAAGGATGGTCTTTTATGGAACTTTGAGTATGTTTAACTTCTAGCAGCTTTCAATCATCCAGGACTTCTCTGATCGTGACATCAGACATTCCTTTGCAGTTGGTCATCTGCTGTGAGCCCTGAAACGAGACTTACTGGCAGGGTTAAAGAAATGAAACCTAAAATCTTGAGCATAGGATCATAGACATGACCCCGTGGTTGCTGACTTAAGCCCAAATGTCTCTGGCTTGAGGCCCAAGATCTCTGGCTTGAGCCCAAGGTTGCTGGCTTGAGCAAGGAGTCACTCACTCTGCTGTATCTCCCCGGTCAAGGCACATATGAGATAACAATGACTGAACAACTAAGGAGCTGCAACAAATAATTGATCTTTTTCATCTCTCTCCCTTTTTTCTGTCAGTTCTTGTCTCTCTCACTGATTTTCTCTGTGTCAAAAAAAAAAAAAAATTCAAACAAGGTAGCTTAGTCAGTCCATGAAAATTTAAATATGTCTTCAGACTCTTAACCATTGTTCTCTTCTGCTTGTGCATACTTAAATTTCCTCCAACACTCTCTGCACTATGTCTGCAAACCCAATTAAATCCTAAAAGCTTTAAAAAGTTATGTGTAAGTTTATGCTGAATTCATCTGGCAACAGTGAGATGCAAAGATAGGCAAAATTGTATTTTTCTCATAACAGGAACTTTATAAATTATACCTTGATAATAACAAAGAGAACTCCCAACTCATCTTTTTGTGGAAATGCATGCTTTGGAGACAGTTAAAATCGCAAAACCTACAGTTTCAAAGAAGCACCACTAAACAGCTAGTAATTGTAGGGATGGACCATTTGGGTGACAATGAGACAATTTCTGCCTCTGGGGAGTAGTACTGGGGCTTATCTCAAGAAAAGCCTTCATATTTGGAGACAACATTCGCAGGGCATTTTTTCTCACCTTTCTTTGGAAGGGATTACAGCTTCCCCTAGGGAAAGGAGTGAAAGAATAGAGAGCCTCCAAATAATTCTTCAAAAAATCATGGCTGTTGATTGGGGAAGTAAAAGTTCTATGTCATCAACTTTTTTGATGTCACATCAACCAAAGAGTGTGTGAAATAGAACAAAAGTTATACCAGGACCTGAAATATCAAACCTGGTCCATTTGAGAAATCTGTTTCCTGATGGTTTGAAATTGACTATAAAGTTAGAGATTGTGAAGTTGCTATTTATCGTGCCCAACTACTGTTTCCTTCTGTGTAATCTCTCTCTCAGGCACGTTTGATTGGATTGTAAACTAAAGCATTGAATGCATTTTCATATACAAGTTCCCTGAGAATTTGGGGTTACTTTAAATGTTTGTAGTTCTTTGATGCTCTGGTTTTAACACATTGTGCCTGATGTGCAAAAGAGCATTGATATTTACATATTATTCTATCTATTATCTAATATGTATCCATCATGTAACTTTCCACCTACCTGTACACATCTTTAGAAGGAAGGAAGAGGGTTGTACTCCTATTAGTAAAAAGTATAAAAAGAAAATGATCTACAGGATTATGTATCAATCCTTAATGCAAGATGTTTGGACCATGGACCAAAGCATGTGACAATAAGTAGGAGAATTTATTGTTTTCATTCAACATCCTTTCCTTCTTATTGTCTCTCTTAAGGATGTATTGCTTTAGTGTTTGGAAAAAAAACTGCAGTTGATATTTTGGTTGTCTCGTGAAAGTGATCTTTTAAAGTGTCTGATACTTGTAAAGATGTACACAAATGTGAACACAAGAGAATACTCAAAGAGTTTATACAACTTTTAAAAACTGTTTCTAATTCATTTTTAAATTTTTATTCATTGGTTTGAGAAAGAAAATGGGAGAGAGAGGGAAAGAGAGAAACATCGATTTGTTGTTCCACTTATTTACGCATTTATTGGTTGATTCTTGTATATGCCCTGACAGGGGATCAAGTCCTCAACCTTGTGAAATCGGGACGATGCTCTAACTAACTGAGCTATCTGTCCAGGGCTGAAAAGTCTGTTTTATAGGTTATAGAGTATGTGCGTAAACAGAGTCTGTGCAGTAAATATTTGCAATAAGCATTACTGGGTATTGGATTAGGTTACTGATGCTTAGTATTTTTCCTACTTTCTAATTTGAAAAATCATTTTAGATTTTCCATGTGTGTTTTTAAAATAAGGAACTAAAAGGAGCTGGAAATAACATCTTTGCTAGAAGCAAAAACACGTATGTGTGTGTGTAGAGGCAGAAAGCATGGATTATATGCATCAATATCAGGCATCTGTGTCTCTAATTTCACTCTGAGTGTGTGTGTGTGTGTGTGTGTGTGTGTGTGTACATGTGTCTTGAGATGTAGACTGTTTTCTGGGTGGGGTTGAGGTGACTCAGGCACTCTTGGTTTGTGTGACGATGGGCTGGCAGGTCTTCCTGCAGGGAGACTGCAGAGGCTGAGTCACTGTCTCTCCTTCCCCTCTTTGTCTGTGTCGTCACATGACACCTGTGTTCTGAGAGCCGGTACACTGAGTTCTCTAAGACGGAGAACCTGAAACCTGGATGATCATTCACTGTGGTCCAAGACAAAGGCTGTGCAAGTTATGTCTATTATATGTAAATGTAGTCATGGTGTATAGTTCATGTTATATCCATGAGTATGTGTGAACAAAGCTGTGCATGCAGGCACTTATCACCAAAATAATATTTCATCTTATGAAGCACATGATTTGAGACTGGTAATGGATGCACTAAAACCTGTAAGTGAATTATAGTGTATATCCGTACAATATATACAGAAAAGTAGAACCTATGGACATGGTATTTCTGGGTGAGACGAGGAGGATTGAGAGCATGGTTGCATCTGCATTCCACATAAGTCAATGCCTGAAATTTACTTTAAGTTTTTAAATGTTTAAAGGACCACATTGTCAAGCAATTCACAAAAATGAAATAAAATAAGCATTCCATGAAATGGCGCTTAGTGGTGCGCTTGAGTGAAGAAATGCAGTCTTACGTCAAATGTGCAGGTATGTGAATAAGGATGCACAGGAAATATGTGGGAAGCCCATTCTTCATCATATTGAGAGCGAGCATCTATCATGTATCATCTCCTGCATCATATATCACTCTACACATTCTATATTCTCCACAAGCCCATGTAACATTTCTTTAAATGCACCAAACAGCACACACACTAACATTACAGACCCCATGTTTGTGTCATACACAGACGCGCATGCACACATACACACACACACACTCACACACACTGCTACTCTGAAATAATCCGTGTGGTCAAGACAGATGTAGACTGCCATGAAAGCAGTAGTTCCCACTGTTGTGGAATAGCAGGGACTAGCATAAACTAAGTATCTTAAGATGGAAATATTTTGAAATGCAAAAGAAGGAAGAAAAGAAACATGACATTTACATTATTCATAAGATTTAACAAACAGTTCTGTTTAAGGATGGCATGCATTCCAGAGTTGGGGAAGGGAAAATGATGAATCAATCTCCATTTCGTTGGCTTAATTTCCTATCTGTTTTGGATTTTCTAGATTAGCATAAGGGCATATAGGTCCTGGGTATCAACATTTGGTGCCATTTGATCCAAGGAAGAACAGTGCAGTTCAGACCTGCTTATAGAGCCACACCTGGACCGTCCACCTGGTGTTTGGTAAGACTTTCCCACTTTAAGGCACATTTCATTTGCAATCATTTATTTTGTGTTGACATTTTGGGGTGTATTTCATTTTGCTCCTCACTCTACAGTCACTACTTCACACTGACATGGTGCTGGGTAATGGGGGAGGACATTTAAACCACCACAGAGAAAAGAAGGGGTAGGTGCACATCCCAGCCTATGGCCTGTGCCTGCAGCAATCCTTAAGATGGGTAATACTTCTAACCACCATACGAGCTTTATGAACTTCTGAATTCTAAACTTATCCTCTCCAACATGACATTGGGCTGACACTCAGTGTCTGTAGGTCGGAGATCATCTCTGGCTTCCTTGGGTGCACAGGGTGGCACTAGCATCCCAGAAAAGAAACACTGAAGCATTCGTGTAGTGTGAGCCCTGAGGAGCACAAAAGGCCCGGGACGTCCAATAGCACAAACGGGATCCCGGACATGCCACCCACCTCCCAGCACAGGTGCTGTTTAATATTCAGTAGTAACAAATAAGGCATGGAGTTGGGTTCAGAGGGCTGTAAAACTCTCCTGGTATCTTCTGCAATTTTTCTCAAATAGTTGCTTCATATCATGCTCCCCTGCAGCCTGTTACACACTCTTTATATTTATCTTATCAATTCTCACTGACCAACATTCTTCTACCTCCACAAAAGGAATGCTTTCTGATTCTTTTTGTCTTTTCCTTTTCTATATTCCAGTATTCTCCAGTATCGTCTGTCAGAACACAATTTCTACCATTTCTAGCGAT
Source organism: Saccopteryx leptura (assembly GCF_036850995.1). Classification (NCBI taxonomy): domain Eukaryota; kingdom Metazoa; phylum Chordata; class Mammalia; order Chiroptera; family Emballonuridae; genus Saccopteryx; species Saccopteryx leptura. Next base: position 53,208,540 of record NC_089516.1, read on the forward strand.
TCAAGTGGAGAAGGACAGGCCACACAAGTGGTAAACCTTCTGTAATCCTAGGCAAAGAGATGTGGTGACAAACATTGTTTTCGGGGAGACCTGTTGTAGTAGCAGGTATGACAGCCAGACCCCTCAACCTCTGTTAATTAATTACCTCTCAACTCCTAAGTCCAATCATAATGGAACCCGAGCATGTCTTATGCAACTGGAAAGGCCTCATTTGGCCAGCAAAAGTCTTGTCCAAATCCAGAACCTCACCAAAAATTAAGCCATATTCTCTACAAGTTCAAATACTCTCAGTAGGTAAAAAAATTAAAGTGAAAAGCAGAGCCGTAGCAGTCCTAGATGAGTCTCAAATTGAGTCCATTGCCTCCTCGAGAGTGACCCAGTCTAAGACCAGCATCCCACCAGGAGAGGGAGTGGTCTACAGAAGGGCTCTAACGTTGGCACTGGACATTCTGAAAGAGAGAGCAAACTTGGGTCCCACAAGAGCGTCAGATGACCCAGAGACCACCACGATGTCTCAAAAGGGACCGCAAAAGCAACCTCAGAAACAGGATCAGAAGCCCAAAGGGAACTCACCGAGAAGTTTTGGGAAAAGGAAAAACCCCAAATCACTGTTGGTAGGATCGGAGGGTGAGGATGTTCCTGATGGTGACAAATCACAGGTGCACACATCCGTCGCTCCTGTCCCAAGGGAAGCACAAGTACAGCCCTCACAGAAGTCCAGCATGTGCTCAAACTTCCCGTCACTTTCAGAAAATGATCATGAAGAAGAGAGCAAGGAAAAGACGGAAAATACATGCACCTCAAGAGCTATGTCTTGGCACTGTACAGTCAAGAGGGATATTGCAGTTGCTGAAGGTGGAGGCATCTCTCTATCTCTTCCACCCGGTTTCATGGACACTCTGCCCGGGGCTCTGAAAGGAAAGGCACCACGTGGCACCTGCCCGAAAACCCTGGCTGTCTCGTCTGAGTTCTCTGCCTTCACCAGGAACACTGAGAACCCTAGAGAGGGCGCCTGGAAGCCAGGCACGGGAGGTGCAGCAACATTCTCTAATGCCCCTAACCTGAAGCCGCATTATTCACTCGATTTGACAAGCAAAGTGAGGAAGCAGTGGGCACCAGAGTTTCAGAAAGAATGGCAAAAACTTCAACCCGTAGTTAGATTAACGCCTATTGACCCCAACACCATTATTAGGAAAGATGTCGCCAATGTTGCAGGACAACTGACAAGTGTGGCTTTCCCACAAGAGCCGTGTCCCATAGAAAGAGGAACGATAGTCTGGTTTAAGTTTCAAAATTACCCATTTTGGCCATCAGTAGTCAAAAGTGTCAGCCACACGGAGCAGACTGCAAGGGTGCTATTGATTGAGGCAAACATGCACCATGAAAAGAGTGGCATTCAAGTGCCTCTTCGCAGATTAAAACATCTGGATTGTAAAGAGAAAGAGAAACTAATGAACAGAGCCAGGAAACTGTACGAGCAGAGTGTGAACTGGTGCTTTTCCCTGATTTCCCACTACAGAGAAGGGCTCGGTTGTGGGTCTTTCGTGGGCTCTTTCCTGGACTACTATGCTGCTGACATCAGCTACCCAATTAGGAAAGCCATCCAAGAGGGGTTTCTGGATATTGACTTCCCAAAGGTGAATTACGCCGAGCTGGAAGATTCTGAGGAGGAGGGCTCCCTGGTTGGGAAGAGGCCCTGCAAGAAAATTCTCCCTGACCGGATGAAGGCCGCTTGGGGCCGAGAGAACCAGAAGCTCGTGGACTTCATCGTGAAGAGAAAGGGGGCTGACCACCATCTTCTGGATATCGTCAAAGGTAGGAAACAGTCCAAGTGGCTGGTATCATTTCTGAACTCAAGTAGGTATGTGATCTGCGTTGAAACATACCTGGAGGATGACGATCAGTTGGATGTCGTAGTAAGGCATTTACAAGAGATCTACAAGCAAATAGACAAGAAGAGGCTGACTCTGACAAGAGATGACAAAGTGAGTTTTGTTCTGGAAGTCCTTCTGCCAGAAGCCATCATTTGCTCAATTGCTGCACTTGATGGGTTAGACTACAGCAAGGCAGAAGAAAAGTACTTGCGAGGGCCCCCTGTGCATTACCGGGAAAAAGAACTATTTGATAAAAATATCTTAAAGAAAATCAGAAAGAGATCGGCAGTCAGGAGCAGGGCTAAGTAAGTCTCCCCGTGCACCCACACCTTAGCAGAGAGACCTCTCATGTGTATCTTTAATAAAAAAAAACCCTGATCCCTCCACTCTCTGTGGCACATAAAGACATTCTGGACATTTGGAAACGTGCTAGATTTGTTTTGGATCCATCTCTGGCAATTGTAGGTGGCACGGTCATCATCATTTCTTGCTCCCAAACCCTTCATAAACTAATTTCTGAAAATATTGCCAACAGTGTACTTTCTTCTTCTTGCTCAGATGTATAACTGTCCAGACATTTTCATAAAAATTTTTGACTGTCTATAGTTTGTATTTTAATATAAAACACACACACATTTTTTGTGACAGAGAGAGGGACAAATAGGGACAGACAGACAGGAAAGGAGAGAGATGAGAAGTATTAAGTCTTACTTGTGGCACCTTAGTTGTTCATTGATTGTTTTCTCATATGTGCCTTGAGCAGAGTGAGTGACCTCTTGCTCAAGCCAGCGACCTTGGTCTTCAAGCCAGCAACCTTTGGGCTTAAGCCAGTGACCATGGAGTTATGTCTATGATCTCACACTCAAGCCAGTGACCACGGGGTTATGTCTATGATCCCACACTCAAGCCAGTGACCCCGCGCTCAGCTGGTGAGCTCACACACAAGCGGATGAGCCTACCCTCAAGCCGGTGACCTCAGGGTTTCCAACCTGGGTCCTATATGTCCCAGTCCGATGCTCTATCCTTGGCGCCACCGCCAGGTCAGGCAAGACACACACTGGTAACAGGTATTAAGACATATTTTAAAAATCTGACATGCATTTTATAGGACCGTGATATGGGCTGCTCATTCTTGTTGTGATACACTCGTGAAAATGATTGAATTCCTTCCTAAGATAATTTCTGAGTTTTTCTTGCTAATGTATATTTGGGGAAAACCAGCCCTGAGAGGTGAGACCAATGACAGAATTATTTCCTATATATCATCACTACCATCAGATGGTTCTTGGCAAAGCAGAGTGCAAACCAGACCAAGTGAATGGGTCATCTGCATGTAGCCTACATGTGAGAGAATGAAGTCTCAGTATGCCATAAACTCTTGGTTAGCCTTTGCGATGTCATTGACTCCTAGTTTCTGTGAGATTCTATTTATGAGAGTAGTGCTTTTACAATGGCCAAATGGTTTCCTGAAACAGACAGGTTGTCTGGCTGCCTTCTTCAGTGACAGTGACTGGATCCTCTACATATAGCTGTCTCTCACCACATGGAAGACAAATAGAGTCACTGTATAAAGAGTCCAGCTGCTCTGGACCTAGCAGTCCAAGCTGACTGTGAGGAACCCATCTTCTTAGCATAAATGAGAAGGAAAACAAGCTCTTTGTTCTGGAACGGTGCTTCCTCAAGAGCAGTAATTTGTCTTATTGTCTTATGACAAGTGTAAAACCAGTAGCCACGGCCACCATCAGAGCCTCCTGGCCCGTGCAGGTTCGCATTTGATTCAGACAGACAGTAATGAAACTGCAGAACCAAGAACTGGTGGGCCATAACCTTTTATTTTAGACTCATACCGGCCAACGAGTAAAAAACACACTGGCCACCAAAACCCATTCATTCAGTGCTCACAAAGCTACTGACACATTCGTGTTTTCCTAGAATCAAAGGCCCCACCAGCCTTATTCACCTCTGTTCCCCATCTCCTTCTCTCTGCACAAACTGGCTTCTCTTTCTGGACTCTGACATCTTAGCTGCCTCTCCTTTGCAACAATGTGGTCTCCTCCTCTTCTAAATGGCCTCCTAGCTGCTCCTTCTTGTAAAGCCTTTTGGCAGGACAATCCTTCCCTGTTGGTCAAATAAGTTTGTAAATATCATATATAGGTTTGCTCGCTTATACTTGCATTGGGTATGGGGGACAGGGTGTAAGCAGGCAGGGTTGTTGTTATACGCTAAGTGACTTTGTATCAGAGACTTCCTTGTTTTTATATTGGATTCAAGGTTTTGATTTCTACACTATAAAATGGGGCAGACCGGGAGCTTGCTGTCTCTCTTGGTTTCTGTGATTAGCATTAGAGGAGAGAGCAGAGAAAGGCCACGTGGAGGAGAGGAGAAGCAGCCAAGATGGCGGAGTGCTGAAGGAGAAGCCAGTTTGTGCAGAGTTTGTGCAGGGAGAAGAGTTGCGGAACAGAGGTGAATAAGGCTGGGGAGGTAGAAAACTTTGATTCTAGGGAACTTGGATCAGTCAGTGGCTTTGGAAGCCCTGAATGGAAAGGGAAGTGTTTTCCCACTGTGTGTATTTCTTGCCTGCCGGGTGCAAGCTAGGATAAAGATGATGGCCCACCACTTCTTGGCTCCATTGTTTTATTACTGTCTGTCTGAATCAAATGTGAACCTCCACGGGCCAGGTGGCTGTGATGGTGGCCATGGCTACTGGCTTTACACTCCCCCAGCACACATTAGCATAATCAAACCCCTTCTCAAGCAGGAAGGTAATAAATAATATTATCATTTAGGTGACAGCTATTCACGTGGGCAGTGCCATCTTTAACAATCAAAGTGAGCAAAACCAAATAACACAACTTTTACAACTTATTTGCCCAACAGCAAGCAAACTTTATCTTTTGACATATTCATTGACCAGCGCTGACAAGTTCCAATAGTGTAAAGTGCAGACTGGTAAGTCCTTCCAGACTGCTCGAGGAGTTAAGTGGACCGGGATCTGGAAACTGGGAAAAGGGAGTTATAATGTTGCAGGAATCAAAGGAGGACAAAAACGCCCAGACAATTGATGAAGGAAGTAGGATTTATTTAGCCAGTGCAGCTGCGTGACCCTCAAAGAGGCAACAAAACAGGTGCTCCCTGAAGTTAGACTTCTTACATCTTATATATTTTTATAGCTTTAGCTTTCACGTGACAAATGCCTGATTTCAATGACTTCTTTGTTTGCAGGCCTATGTGAGTGATTTTCGTGTCTTAGGTAGGGGAAGGGGAGAGGAGGTTGGAGGGTCTGTCCTTGATAATCCCATTACTCACTCTTCTTGCTAGAGCTGCAAGTTCATTTCAAGGAACTGATAACAAGCAAAGTCCACACCTATGGTTTGCTATTTTTCTGATCCATAGTTAGACACGTTATCAGTTGTGCACTGGCCTGCACGTTGTTCTTTTTTAAATTTTTCTGTCTGCCCTTGTTCCCTCAGTCCTGAACACTGAGGTCACAGCCTAGAGCATAAGATCCCAGACATCGTAGGCCCCCCTCTCCTCTGAAGTCTTCTGATTTCTCCTCCTTCTATAACTAAGTTTAAGGACGATCATCCTAAAAACACAACTTAGGACTAACTGAAGAAGAGTCCATACCAAGGAGTCACAGAAGCCACATTGAGAGCAGGCAGACATACGAAAAGTGCTGCCTTCGCTCCCAGGAGAAAGTGGCAGCTGAGGGACTCTGTGTTGCAGGCAGGTTTTCCCTGAGTGGTATGGGTTCTAAGTCCCAGGTCGGGAGCCCAGCCTAGAGCACCAGAATCTAAATGAGGTACCCACATAACATTTGGCGGGGAAAAGAGCTGGTGTTTCTGTCTGGGAGAAAGAGACAGAAGTTCTTCTAATAGATGTAGGCACCCTCTGAAAAGGCCAATACAGAAAATCTCATTCACAGACACTTCCCCTGGTGCAAAGCCAGTAGCCACGGCCACCATCACAGACGCCTGGCCCATGCAGGTTTGCATTAGATTCAGACAGACGATAATGAAACCATGGAGCCCAGAAGTGGTGGGCCATTAGCTTTAATCCTCGCTTGCACCAAGCTGGCAAGAAATACACACAGTGGGAAAACACTTCCCTTTCCATTCAGGGCTCCCAAAGCCACTGGCTTATCCGAGTTTCCTAGAATCAAGGGTTTCTAACCTCACCAGTCTCATTCACCTCTGTTCCCCATCTCCTTCTCTCTGCTCAAACTGGCTTCTTCCTCAGCACTCCGCCATCTTGGCTGCTTCTCCTGGCCTCCTCCACGTGGCCTTCCTCTGCTCTCCTACAGCATGGGCTCCTCCTAGAACATAATCACTCTTTCCCCAAACAACATGATCTCTCCTTTTAAAACCCTTTGGCGCAAAAGCCCTCCCCTAACACATATTAACATAATCACTCCCATCCCAAGCAAGAAGGGCAACTAATATTATCACCTGGGCAACAGGCTTCCACGTGGGCGGCGCCATCTCTAACAAAGTGAGCATAATATATTTTATCTGCCCAACACCTGAGCTCCAGCAGAGAGAGGGCTGAGAGAACTACAGACACGTGAAGAGAGTGTGAAATTGGCATCCCAGGGAGGGACGCGGTGGGGAATGGTCACCAGAACCCCTGTGCTGAATCATTCTCCAATATTGTAGTCACTATCTTTATTGGGTGGAGCAGTCCCCTCCACGTGGCATCAGCCTGGGGGAAAGCAAGTGCCCACCCTCGGGATTCTCTCTTGCTCTGCCCTACGGAGATTGGACCCTGCTGAGAAGTAACCAGCACTGGGCAAGAAGCAGGGCACCTGAAGTGACTTAGTTTTCTGGTGCTGAGGCCAGAGCTTTTCTTCACCCTCTCCAGAGAATACTGTTGTAAAGTAGCGTACCCCAGATGCTGAAAAGTACCATTCCTCACTTCTGCGGATTTACATAGAGACACCAAGTCCAGATGAGTTTTGAAGGGTTTTATCAAAGGAGGAGATTTATTAAATATGCTGGCTGCGTATGGCTGACACAGGGCTTTTGCAGACCCAAATCATGTGTGCCAAATACATCTCGGGGGCTGGTTATATACCCTTGAATACACACGGGCTGGGGAGAGCATGACCTCATGGCACAAGCTTACAACATTTGTTTGGGGGATGCACAAAAACATTAAGACTTTCAAGGTAACACACAATCAGAAATATTTACAATCGTTCAGGGTTCATCTTCCCTCCTTTTCCTAGAGGTATGTTACTCTCAGGATTCCAGGAAGGGGGGAGGAAGTACAATCAATGTAGGGTGGTATGTAAATTCTGTCTCCCATTGAAAGAGAAGAAGTTTCTCAGTTAACATTTAGTTTAGACTTAAAACTAAGTGACTTATTGTTCTTGCAAGCTAGAAACTTGTACATTCTTCTCCCTCCCCTCCCCAAAGAAGGATGGGACAGAAAAGCCTGATCTTTCCTCCTAAAATATCAATATTAATTTTGCAGCTTTTTGTACCTTACTACAATATGACTGGTGCTTCTGCCTCACAGGAGATTCAATAGAAACTGTCCGGACAGTGAGCAGAACAAATTTCAGGGTTTCAGAGGTCACCCCTACTGGACTCCTAGTGGCCTTACTCTACTGAGGTCAGTGAAAAAATTCAGGACAGACTGATACCTGGGGCCGAGGGGTGGGCACCATACCCACCAACTTTCTTAATTCCTCAATTTACTCAGGCTGTAGTCTCTACCAGAGGTTTTTTCAGAGCCTGAGCCCAACAAACAGTCAGCAGACAGAGGCAGTAGCAGGTGGATCTGAGGGAACCGCGACTTTCCCTCAGGCCTGGGGATGATAAAAGCCAGCCTAGGTGTGCAGCTCGGTCCTCCTATGTGAACCTACGCCCAAGAGAAGCAGTCAAAAACTCTGGTTTGCTTATAGCTCCAAAAAAGTTACTGATGGCTAGTCACAGGCAGTTCTTTGCACTGGTCGGCACCTGGTTCTCTCCTAAAAGGCCAGAAACAACACATCCACTGGCCAGCTATAGAGAACATAGAAGCAGAACCCAACTACCCTTACTAGCAGTGTATCCAAAAGGAGAGAACATTAGGCATCACACCCAGCTGAGGTGAATTCTTCTTTCTGTGGTCCACATCAGCATATCAGCCCATACGCATTGAGTGAAGTAAAGCTTCAGAGTCAGCTGGCCCAAGTCCTGGATATCCTGCCCTGCTGGGCTAAGATCCGCAAGGGGGAGAGAGACTTAGAGCAGAGACATTCAAAGTGTGAGTTCCTTGGAGCCTATTGCTGGGACTGGTTGAAGGGCTTAGTCACATTATGGGGGCACAAAAAATCAGCCCCAGTGAAAGTCTTGATCAATCTTTGTTCCTAAGACCAGGAACTCCCCAGCTGAAAGAACTTCTGCAGTGAGGAATGTCAGCCCCACCCAACCTGAACCTGCTGCTCACCTTTCTGGGGAGAAATAGAATTGGAGTATCTAGCAGTGGCTGAAGGATTAGGCTCTATTGTATGGGCTACTTTCTCTGTACTGAGCTCCTAACCAACTAGTTTTCTGGTGCCAGCATCAGCTGCCCTAACACACTAAGCTTGTAGCCTATGGAGAGGTTGGTGGGGTGAGGCAAGTCTGCACTCAGGCTATAGTCTTTCTACAGAAGACTCTGTGGGAAGACTAGGTAGCTATAAGATTAGGTGGAGCAGGTGAAAAGTGGGGCCAAATCTTAAGGAACTTGTGTTCTTTTACGGAGCTGCTTTCAGCTCTGCATGAAGAAGCTGAACCTTATACACCAGTTGTCCCCTCACACACAAACCTAGGCACAGAAAACATGAACACAAATAGCAAACAGAGCGGTAGCTCCAAATAGGTATCCATGCCATGGTATGTTACAAACAACATCTGATGTCAACACATACCTGAACCCTGCCCAACAGGACCGAGAACAAACACAACCAGTGTTGGGTGGCAGACAGCAGCAATGGTATACTGAGCTAGCCACACAGGTGGCATGCCCAAAAAAAGTCCAGCAGACAACGGCACCTGCTGAGAATAAATATGCCCCATAGGAGAGACACTGCACAGCATTTAATACACATGATCAAGATTGATTCTCAGATTCAGACAGTCTGAAGGGATAATTCCACCCACAAAAGTACCAGCTGCATTCAAGACTCACATACAACAGGAGGATAAATATAAACCTCAGGAAACATTCCTAGAGCAAGGAACTCAGGTGGCCTGGAGGTAGGTATCACGGAGGCCATCTTCCTTCATAAAGACACCACAACAAATTTGGGAGTCAGAGAAGAACTACCTAATACACAGATAAAATGGGCAAAGAAATATGACAATCCCCAGAAAAAGAACTAAATAAAATGGAAGTAACCAAAATAACAAACGCAGAGTTTAAAATAATGGTTTGCCTGAGCTGTGGTGGCGCAGTGGATAAAGCGTTGACCTGAAACACTGAGAGGCCAGTTCAAAACCCTGGGCTTGCCTGGTCAAGGCACATATGAGAGTTGATGCTTCCTGCCCCTCCCCCTTTCTCTCTCTCTCTCTCTCTTATTTATTTATTTATTTATTTACAGGGACAGAGAGTCACAGAGAGGGACAGACAGACAGGAAGGGAGATGAGAAGCATTAATCATCAGGTTTTCATTGAGACACCTTAGTTGTTCATTGATTGCTTTCTCATATATGCCTTGACTGTGGGCCTTCAGCATACTGAGTAACCCCTTGCTCGGGCCAGAGACCTTGGGTCCAAGCTGGTGAGCTTTTTGCTCAAGCCAGATGAGCCTGTGCTCAAGCTGGTGACCTCGGGGTTTTGAACCTGGGTCTTCTGTATCCCAGTCTGACGCTTTATCCACTGCGCCACCACCTGGTCAGACTCTCTCTCCTCTTTAAAATGAATAAATAAAATCTTTTAAAAAAATAATGGTTATTAGGATACTTAAGGATCTCAGAGTAAAAATGAATGAGCAGTATGAGGTCAGTTGGCAATGGGGAAAGGTCACATGAGTAACCAGGTTCGGGGACTTTGGCTGAAACTACTCACACCCATGACCACCACAAGAAACGGCACAGGAGCATTTTGAAAAATCTGTCAGCCAATAAAATTTCGCCACGTCATATCAACCCGCCACCACCTTACCGATGCTATAAATTACACACACACACACACACACACACACACACACACACTCGCCGCGGGAGAAACTGTGTGACTTCCCTGGCCCATGTCTTGAGGACCAGTGAACCTCACCCGGGATGTGCTCTAAATAAAGATTTTGCTTGTCCATACTTGGTGGCTACGTCCTTCTTTCTTCCTTGGTGGAAAATACCTTACAATCAGAGTGAGAAATTCATAAGCATTTAGTAGGACATTGAAATCATGAAAAAAAAAAAAGCCAGTTAAAAATGGCAAATACAATATCTGAAAGAAACACTGCACTAGAAGGAATCAACAGCAGGCTGGAAGAAGCAGAGGAATGAATTACAATTTAGAGGACAAGATAAACATAAGCACAGAAGTAGAGCAGCAAAAAGAAAAGAGGCTCAAGAATGCTGAGGAGCCGGACCAGGCGGAAGCGCAATGGATAGAGCGTCGGACTGGGATGTGGAGGACCCGGTTCGAGACCCCAAGGTCATCAGCTTGAGCATGGGCTCATCTGGTTTGAGCAAAGCTCACCAGCTTGGACCCAAGGTCGCTGGCTTGAGTAAGGGGTTACTTGGTCTGCTGAAGGCCCACGGTCAAGGCACATATGAGAAAGCAATCAATATGAACTAAGGTGTCTCAACGAAAAACTGATGATTGATGCTTCTCATCTCTCTCTGTTCCTGTCTGTCTGTCCCTATCTCTCTCTCTCTCTCTCTCTAATGCTCTGTCTCTGTAAAAAAAAAAAAAAAAAGAATGCTGAGGAAACTCTTAGAGACCACTGTGACAACATGAAGAGAAACAACATCCTCATCATAGGGGTTTCTGAAGGAGAAGAGAACAAACAAAACATAGAGAACTTGTTTGAATAAATCAAACAAGGGGAAGGACTCAGGGCAAGACAGACAGAGGTCTCTGGAGAGGCACAACACCCATGTTGCCTCCAGGGGCCATGGAACACTGTCCCAGAGCCTGTTAGGTTGACCAAGGCACAGAGGATAAGAGACACATTGGTCACCCCATCCCAACAAACCAGCTCTCCCATAAACACACTCAGGCAGAAATCCCAATGCTATTGTTTCACTGAAGCAGAGGTAGAAGGGGGAAGGAATTCCTAAGGACACACAGTCAGACACAGGCCCCAGGGGTTGAACTTGAAGTAGCAGTACACGATTCTTGAATTTGGGACTTTCAGTAAGCTGAATGAGAAAGGCATCTTCCATGGTGCTGGCTCCAGTCATAAGGGCAGCAAATCACGTCGGCCCAATTCTGCATCCTCCATGACAGAGACCTGCAGCCCTCGGCACCCAAGTGAGGCATGGGCAACACGGGGCGTGGTGTGTTAGTGCGCATGTGCCCATGTGGCATCTACTCCACGAAATCGCAGCAGGTGCACGTCTAGGCGAGGTGCTTTTCATCTAGCCTTGTGACAGGACTAGCCCTGGGTGGGGAGAGGGAGAGGAAAGAGAAGAGCAGGTGAAGAAGCCTAGAGGCTCCCCACCTCTGGCCTGAACGCAGCGCTGGCGGGCGCAACTCTGGCCTGTCCAGCCACTCTCTGGGGGGCATCCCAGGGTGTGGACATCTCCCCACGCGTGCAGCCAGAGGGCACGTTCCGGGAGGGGACGGTCCGAAGATTATGTCCCAGACTGGCACATTGACTCTCTGACTTTGGGGGCCCCCACCTGTGCCCGTGCCCCCTTGGGGGAGGAGCAGGCGACGTTAACCGAGGTTCCCAGGTTCCAGCAGCGGTGGCAATAGCCCTGCCGCGTGACCCGCGCGCACCAATGGACTAGCGGTCTCCCAGGCGACGCGGGGGGGGGGGCACGCTCTGCTGCCTCAGTACCTCATTCCCTGCAGAGAGCGGTGGCGAGCGGACGAGCAGACCCCGGGGCGCGCTGGCCCAAGTGCCACGGCGAAGAGAGGGACCGAGAAAGAGAGGCGCCCGAACCTGCCGCAGCGGCGCGTAGCCTCGCGTCCCTGCTGCTGGGACCTGGATCAGGAAGGACCACGCCCCAGGAGAAGGTACCAGATTTAGGGGAGGTGCGCTGGTCCCCTGGAGACCCCGCCGCCCTCCGCCCGCCCCAGCAGGACTTGTGGCAGCTTGCTGAGGCTGCGGCCCCTGTGGGCCTGCGGAGGGTGGGGGATTGAGCCTGGGCTGCAGAGGCGCATCCGGCGAAGGGGGGGGGGTTAGCTGGAGGTGGGAAGGGGGGTTGGCATTAATCTCGCCCTCACCCGGTTCCAATTCACAGGCGTGGAGACCTGGGAAGTTCTCTCTGAGTCTTAGGCTTCCGCCTCAATTCATTTCCCACCCGGTCTGCGCTGGGAACTGTTCCTGCCCCTGGTACTAACCCCTGCACTGGCAGAAATTGCGGCGATGGCGGTGACGTTGCTGCAAGACTGGTGCAAGTGGATGGGCGTCAGCGCTCGCAGGGCCCTGCTCGTCCTGGGCATCCCGGAAGACTGTGAGGAAGCCGCACTCCACGAGTCCCTGGAGGCTGCCCTGTCGCCCATGGGCCGCTTTACCGTGCTGGGCAAAGTGTTTAGAGAAGAGGACAATGCCACTGCGGCCCTGGTGGAGCTTGACGGGGATGTCGACTATGCCTTAGTCCCCAGGGAAATCCAAGGCACCGGGGGTCCCTGGAACGTGGTCTTTGTGCCCCGTTGCTCAGGCGAGGAGTTTCTTGGTCGCGTGCTCCACTTCCTGGAGCAACAGGGGCACACGGTGGAGAGCCTGGCGGGAGCCCTGGGGCTGGGACTGCGCAGGGTGTGCTGGCTCCGGTCGGTCTGTCAGGCGATCCAGCCCTGGGTGGAGACCCTGCGGTACCAGCGCCTGGGGGTGTTCTCTGGGAGGGACCAACCGGCCCCCGGGGAGGTGTCCTTTGAGGCTTGGCTAGACCACACCACTGACATGCTACATGTGTGGCAAGGGGTCTCAGAAAGGGAGAGGAGGAGGAGGCTGTTAGAAGGCCTTCGAGGGATAGCCTTGCAGCTCATGCAGGGGCTTCTGGCGGAGAACCCTGTCAGGACAGCGCAAGACTGCCTTGCGGCCCTGATCCAGGTGTTTGGAGACAACGAGTCCCCAGCAACCCTCCGGGTAAAGTGCTTGACCGCTCAGCAGGAGTCGGGCGAGCATCTTTCTGCTTTTGTGTTGCGGCTGGAAGTCCTGCTACAGAAAGCCATTGAGAAGGGAGCCCTGGCCAGAGCCTCAGCTGACCACTTCCGCCTGAGGCAGGTACTCACTGGGGCCAACCTTATTGAGCCGCTGGAGGAAGCCCTGAGGAAGCTGAGAATGGTTGGGAGGTCTCCCACTTTCCTGGAGATGCTGGGGTTGGTTCGGGAGTCTGAGGCATGGGAGGCCAGCCTAGCCAGGAATGAGAGAGCCCAAGCGGAAGAAGGGGCTGCCACCTGGGCCAATGCCCAGGCTGATGCCAGGTTCAAAGCTAAAGCAGAGGGTGACAAGGTAGAGGATAAAGAGCAGGAGGAAGAGGAGCAAGAGGACGATGATGACCATGACCCTGCCCCTGCAGGCCTAGGTCAGGCAGGACCCTCAGAGGCCCTTGGGGGTGCCATGACTGCCCACATGGGCAGTGCTTCTGGGGCAGGTCCAGAAGGTCCTGGTGCTGAGCCAGAGGACCTGGCCCACGCAGAAGACCAGGAGACCAAGGAGCACCTCCTGGAGGGGCTTAAGCCCATCCCAGAGGAGTTGGAAAGTGAGGACGGATTTGGGGAGCTGAGCCCCCCAACATCTTCCCCAGGCAAATAAGCTCACAGGGCCCAGTGTCCTCCTCTCCTCTTGGGCAGCAGAGACCTAGAGGCAGGGGGAGGTCAGGCCAGGGCAACCCCATCACCCGACACAAGGAACAGGGCCCAGGTAAGGGCCCACCCACCCCAAACCAAACCCCTGAGCCTCCCACCACCCCCAAGGGGCCCTGACCATCACCGTCAACCCTTCCAAGTGACCAAGATGACCGTGTTTGACACCAACTAGGATGTTGCCCTCCCCCATGGTAACACCACACTTGGGCCCAGCCCCAAACCCTGCCGACTTGGGCAACTGGCCTGGGAGCATTCCTGAGTAGCCCAGTCCAGCCTAGGAGAGGGGCACCTGAAGACATTTGCCACCCACATGGAACTTGGAAACATTAGGGGTCATCTCAGGGGTGCGATTCCTGGGGTCCCCCATTCTCCATCCTCTGGAGTAGGCTATTCCCTACTCTGGGAGACCCCCACCCCATTTCTCTGTAGGCCTCATAGCAACCCTCGTATCATGTAGTTACCCCTCCCCATACCAGGCCATGGTTCTTGTGCAGAATCACCAGGTGTGGGTGAACGCGGTGGTGTCCCATCCTATGTACTGGGGCAGCCACCTCTCAGCCCCAGCATGTGCTGTGAGCTCCACTGCCAGCTAAGGCTCTGCTTGCTTTTGTCCAAGGTCGTGAGCTCAACCTCTACTTTCTCAGTGTACATTTAAGCCAACTGCTGCTTGTTCTTGTGGAGATGTGTGTGTTCGTCTCTGAGCAGTTCCGTACCACCACCACCACATCCCAGAGACCCTGGACCCAGTCCTAGAGGATGGCAGAAAGGGCTGACGAGGGCACGGCTGGTGTTCACCCAGTGACGTCAGGAAGGAAGAACTGGACCCGGGACAGAAGGCGGCTGCTGGAGGTTCCACGGAGACTGTGCTCTGATGTGCCACCTTGTTGTTTGATGTGACCCAGTTTCCTCGGCATGGTGGAGTGTCCCCTGCTGTGTTTTCCAGTGTCCTGTGTCTGTCCTGTGCAGGCCATAGGGCAGGGCCAGGACCCAGCATGTTGTCCAAGGGGGAGCGGAGCCCTGCAGTGAGTGGACATCGCCAGCGCCCAGGGGGACTATGGCGGGAGGGTTACGGCATGGTGAGCAGCTGAGACACCTCGTCAAGGACCCCAGGAGGAGGGAGTGGCATGACCTATGGGCTCTGGTGGCCGTTAGAAGTTCCTCTCTGTGCCTGACTGATAGAGCATCAACCTGGGGTGTTGAGAACCCAGATTCGAAACCCCGAGGTCACTGGTTTTAGTGCAGGCTCACCAGCTTGAGTGCAGGTTTGCTGGCTTGAGCAAGGGGTCACTGGCTTGATTTGAGCCCGCCAGTCAAAACATATGAGAAGCAACTAAAGGGACGCAACTGAGTTGATGTTTCTCATCTCTCTCCCTTCCTGCTTCTCTTTCTCTCTCTCTCAAAAAAAATTCTTTGTCTGTTGTCATTTTCTTTCTTCCATGAGTTCAGTAAATGTTTTTCTTCAATAAATATAATTAAATGATTCCACTGAGTTTTGCCTTTGCTGTGAGAATACAGAGAAAGTGGCCCCTACTCCAGAGCCTAATCCTTCAGCCACTACTAGATACTTCAATTCTATTTCTCCCCAGAAAGGTAAGCAGCAGGTTCAGATTGGGTGGGGCTGACATTCCCCACTGCAGAAGTTCTTTCAGCTGGGGAGTTCCTGGTCTTAGGAACAAAGATTGATCAAGACTTTTACTGGGGCTGATTTTTTTGTGCCCCCATAATGTGACTAAGCCCTTCAACCAGTCCCAGCAATAGGCTCCAAGGAACTCACACTTTGAATGTCTCTGCTCTAAGTCTCTCTCCCCCTTGCGGATCTTAGCCCAGCAGGGCAGGATATCCAGGACTTGGGCCAGCTGACTCTGAAGCTTTACTTCACTCAATGCATATGGGTTGATATGCTGATGTGGACCACAGAAAGAAGAATTCACCTCAGCTGGGTGTGATGCCTAATGTTCTCTCCTTTTGGATACACTGCTAGTAAGGGTAGTTGGGTTCTGCTTCTATGTTCTCTATAGCTGGCCAGTGGATGTGTTGTTTCTGGCCTTTTAGGAGAGAACCAGGTGCCGACCAGTGCAAAGAACTGCCTGTGACTAGCCATCAGTAACTTTTTTGGAGCTATAAGCAAACCAGAGTTTTTGACTGCTTCGCTTGGGCGTAGGTTCACATAGGAAGACCGAGCTGCACACCTAGGCTGGCTTTTATCATCCCCAGGCCTGAGGGAAAGTCGTGGTTCCCTCAGATCCACCTGCTACTGCCTCTGTCTGCTGACTGTTTGTTGGGCTCAGGCACTGAAAAAACCTCTGGTAGAGACTACAGCCTGAGTAAATTGAGGAATTAAGAAAGTTGGTGGGTATGGTGCCCACCCCTCGGCCCCAGGTATCAGTCTGTCCTGAATTTTTTCACTGACCTCAGTAGAGTAAGGCCACTAGGAGTCCAGTAGGGGTGACCTCTGAAACCCTGAAATTTGTTCTGCTCACTGTCCGGACAGTTTCTATTGAATCTCCTGTGAGGCAGAAGCACCAGTCATATTGTAGTAAGGTACAAAAAGCTGCAAAATTAATATTGATATTTTAGGAGGAAAGATCAGGCTTTTCTGTCCCATCCTTCTTTGGGGAGGGGAGGGAGAAGAATGTACAAGTTTCTAGCTTGCAAGAACAATAAGTCACTTAGTTTTAAATCTAAACTAAATGTTAACTGAGAAACTTCTTCTCTTTCAATGGGAGACAGAATTTACATACCACCCTACATTGATTGTATTTCCTCCCCCCTTCCTGGAATCCTGAGAGTAACATACCTCTAGGCAAAGGAGGGAAGATGAACCCTGAACGATTGTAAATATTTCTGATTGTGTGTTACCTTGAAAGTCTTAATATTTTTGTGCATCCCCCAAACAAATGTTGTAAGCTTGTGCCATGAGGTCATGCTCTCCCCAGCCCGTGTGTGATCAAGGGTATATAACCAGCCCCCGAGATGTATTTGGCGCATGATTTGGGTCTGCAAAAGCCCGTGTCAGCCATATGCAGCCAGCATATTTAATAAATCTCCTCCTTTGATAAAACCCTTCAAAACTCATCTGGACTTGGTGTCTCTACGTAAACCCACAGAAGTGAGGTATGGTACTTTTCAGCATCTGGGGTACGCTACTTTACAACAGTATTCTCTGGAGAGGGTGAAGAAAAGCTCTGGCCTCAGCACCGGAAAACTAAGTCACTTCAGGTGCCCTGCTTCTTGCCCAGTGCTGGTTACTTCTCAGCAGGGTCCAATCTCCGTAGGGCAGAGCAAGAGAGAATCCCGAGGGTGGGCACTTGCTTTCCCCCAGGCTGATGCCACGTGGAGGGGACTGCTCCACCCAATAAAGATAGTGACTACAATATTGGAGAATGATTCAGCACAGGGGTTCTGGTGACCATTCCCCACCGCATCCCTCCCTGGGATGCCAATTTCACACTCTCTTCACGTGTCTGTAGTTCTCTCAGCCCTCTCTCTGCTGGAGCTCAGGTGTTGGGCAGATAAAATATATTATGCTCACTTTGTTAGAGATGGCGCCGCCCACGTGGAAGCCTGTTGCCCAGGTGATAATATTAGTTGCCCTTCTTGCTTGGGATGGGAGTGATTATGTTAATATGTGTTGGGGGAGGGCTTTTGCGCCAAAGGGTTTTAAAAGGAGAGATCATGTTGTTTGGGGAAAGAGTGATTATGTTCTAGGAAGAGCCCATGCTGTAGGAGAGCAGAGAAAGGCCACGTGGAGGAGGCCAGGAGAAGCAGCCAAGATGGCGGAGTGCTGAGGAGGAAGCCAGTTTGTGCAGAGAGAAGGAGATGGGGAACAGAGGTGAATGAGACTGGTGAGGTTAGAAACCCTTGATTCTAGGAAACTCGGATAAGCTAGTGGCTTTGGGAGCCCTGAATGGAAAGGGAAGTGTTTTCCCACTGTGTGTATTTCTTGCCAGCTGGGTGCAAGCGAGGATTAAAGCTAATGGCCCACCACTTCTGGGCTCCATGGTTTCATTATCGTCTGTCTGAATCTAATGCAAACCTGCATGGGCCAGGCGTCTGTGATGGTGGCCGTGGCTACTGGCTTTGCACCAGGGTAAAAGTGTCTGTGAATGAGATTTTCTGTATTGGCCTTTTCAGAGGGTGCCTACATCTATTAGAAGAACTTCTGTCTCTTTCTCCCAGACAGAAACACCAGCTCTTTTCCCTGCCAAATGTTATGTGGGTACCTCATCTAGACTCTGGTGCTCTAGGCTGGGCTCCCGACCTGGGACTTAGAACCCATACCACTCAGGGAAAACCTGCCTGCAACACAGAGTCCCTCAGCTGCCACTTTCTCCTGGGAGCGAAGGCAGCACTTTTCGAATGTCTGCCTGCTCTCAATGTGGCTTCTGTGACTCCTTGGTATGGACTCTTCTTCATTTAGTCCTAAGTTGTGTTTTTAGGATGATCGTCCTTAAACTTAGTTATAGAAGGAGGAGAAATCAGAAGAATTCAGAGGAGAGGGGGGCTTACAATGTCTGGGATCTTATGCTCTAGGCTGTGACCTCAGTGTTCAGGACTGAGGGAACAAGGGCAGACAGAAAAGTTTAAAAAAGGACAACGTGCAGGCCAGTGCACAACTGATAACGTGTCTAACTATGGATCAGAAAAATAACAAACCATGGGTGTGGACTTTACTTGTTATCAGTTCCTTAAAATGAACTTGCAGCTCTAGCAAAAAGAATGAGTATTAGGATTATCAAGGAAGGACCCTCCCACCTCCTCTCTCCTCCCCCTCCCTAAGACACAAAAGTCACATAGGCCTGCAAACAAAGAAGTCATTGAAATCAGGCATTTGTCATGTGAAAGCTAAAGCTATAAAAATATATAAGATGTAAGAAGTCTAACTTCAGGGAGCACCTGTTTTGTTGCCTCTTTGAGGGTCACGCTGCTCCACGCTCCACTGGCTAAATAAATCCTACTTCCTTCATCATTTGTCTGGGCGTTTTTGTCCTCCTTTGATTCCTGCAATATTATAACTCCCTTTTCCCAGTTTCCAGATCCCGGTCCACTTAACTCCTCGAGCAGTCTGGAAGGACTTACCAGTCTGCACTTTACACTATTGGAACTTGTCAGCGCTGGTCGATGAATATGTCAAAAGATAAAGTTTGCTTGCTGTTGGGCAAATAAGTTGTAAAAGTTGTGTTATTTGGTTTTGCTCACTTTGATTGTTAAAGATGGCACTGCCCACTTGAATAGCTGTCACCTAAATGATAATATTATTTATTACCTTCCTGCTTGGGAAGGGGTTTAATTATGCTAATGTGTGCTGGGGGAGTGTAAAGCCAGTAGCCATGGCCACCATCACAGCCACCTGGCCCGTGGAGGTTCACATTTGATTCAGACAGACGGTAATAAAACAATGGAGCCAAGAAGTGGTGGGCCATCATCTTTATCCTAGCTTGCACCCGGCAGGCAAGAAATACACACAGTGGGAAAACATTTCCCTTTCCATTCAGGGCTTCCAAAGCCACTGACTTATCCGAGTTCCCTAGAATCAAAGTTTTCTACCTCGCCAGCCTTATTCGCCTCTGTTCCGCAACTCTTCTCCCTGCACAAACTCTGCACAAACTGGCTTCTCCTTCAGCACTCCGCCATCTTGATGCTTCTCCTCTCCTCCACGTGGCCTTTCTCTGCTCTTCTTTCTCTGCTCTCTCCTCTAATGTGAATCCCAGGAACCAAGAGAGACAGCAAGCTCCCGGTCTGCCCCATTTTATAGTGTAGAAATCAAAACCTTTAATCCAATATACAAACAAGGAAGTCTCTGATACAAAGTCACTTAGGGTATAACAACAACCCTGCCTGCTTACAGCCTGTCCCCCACACCCAATTCAAGTATAAGCGACAAACCTATATATCATATTTACAAACTTATTTGACCAACAGGGAAGGATTGTCCTGCCAAAAGGCTTTACAAGAAGGAGCAGCTAGGAGGCCATTTAGAAGAGGAGGAGACCACATTGTTGCAGGGCAGGGAGTCCACATTGTTGCAAAGGAGAGGCAGCTAAGATGTCAGAGTCCAGAAGGAGAAGCCAGTTTGTGCAGAGAGAAGGAGATGGGGAACAGAGGTGAATAAGGCTGGTGGGGCCTTTGATTCTAGGAAAACACGAATGTGTCCGTAGCTTTGTGAGCACTGAATGAATGGGTTTTGGTGGCCAGTGTGTTTTTTACTCGTTGGCCGGTATGAGTCTAAAATAAAAGGTTATGGCCCACCAGTTCTTGGTTCTGCAGTTTCATTACTGTCTGTCTGAATCAAATGCAAACCTGCACGAGCCAGGCGGCTGTGACGGTGGCCGTGGCTACTGGCTTTACACTTGCCATAAGACAAATTACTGCTCTTGAGGGAGCACCGTTCCAGAACAAAGAGCTTGTTTTCCTTCTCATTTATGCTAAGAAGATGGGTTCCTCACAGTCAGCTTGGACTGCTAGGTCCACAGCAGCTGGACTCTTTATACAGTGACTCTAGTTGTCTTCCACGTGGTGAGAGACAGCTATATGTAGAGGATCCAGTCACTGTCACTGAAGAAGGCAGCCAGACAACCTGTCTGTTTCAGGAAACCATTTGGCCATTGTAAAAGCGCTACTCTCATAAATAGAATCTCACAGAAACTAGGAGTCAATGACATCGCACAGGCTAACCAAGAGTTTATGGCATAGTGAGACTTCATTCTCTCACATGTGGGCTACATGCAGATGACCCATTCACTTGGTCTGGTTTGCACTCTGCTTTTCCAAGAACCATCTGATGGTAGTGATGATATATACGAAATAATTCTGTCATTGGTCTCACCTCTTAGGGCTGGTTTCCCCCAAATATACATTAGCAAGAAAAACTCAGAAATTATCTTAGGAAGGAATTCAATCATTTTCACGAGTGTATCACAACAAGAATGAGCAGCCCATATCACGGTCCTATAAAATGCATGTCAGATTTTTAAAATATGGCTTAATACCTGTTACCAGTGTGTGTCTTGCCTGACCTGGTGGTGGCGCCAAGGATAGATCATCGGACTGGGACATATAGGACCCAGGTTGGAAACTCTGAGGTCACCGGCTTGAGGGTAGGCTCATCCGCTTGTGTGCGAGCTCACCAGCTGAGCGCGGGGTCACTGGCTTGAGTGTGGGATCATAGACATAACCCCGTGGTCACTGGCTTGAGTGTGAGATCATAGACATAACTCCATGGTCACTGGCTTAAGCCCAAAGGTTGCTGGCTTGAAGCCCAAGGTCGCTGGCTTGAGCAAGAGGTCACTCACTCTGCTCAAGGCACATATGAGAAAACAATCAATGAACAACTAAGGTGCCACAAGTAAGACTTAATGCTTCTCATCTCTCTTCTTTCCTGTCTGTCTGTCCCTATTTGTCCCTCTCTCTGTCACAAAAAATGTGTGTGTGTTTTATATTAAAATACAAACTATAGACAGTCAAAAATTTTTATGAAAATGTCTGGACAGTTATACATCTGAGCAAGAAGAAGAAAGTACACTGTTGGCAGTATTTTCAGAAATTAGTTTATGAAGGGTTTGGGAGCAAGAAATGATGATGACCGTGCCACCCACAAATGCCAGAGATGGATCCAAAACAAATCTAGCATGTTTCCAAATGTCCAGAATGTCTTTATGTGCCACAGAGAGTGGAGGGATCTGGGTTTTTTAATAAAGATTCACATGAGAGGTCTCTCTGCTAAGCTGTGGGTGTAGGGGGAGACTTACTTAGCCCTGCTCCTGACTGCCGATCTCTTTCTGATTTTCTTTAAGATATTTTTATCAAATAGTTCTTTTTCCCGGTAATGCACAGGGGGCCCTCGCAAGTACTTTTCTTCTGCCTTGCTGTAGTCTAACCCATCAAGTGCAGCAATTGAGCAAATCATGGCTTCTGGCAGAAGGACTTCCAGAACAAAACTCACTTTGTCGTCTCTTGTCAGAGTCAGCCTGTTCTTGTCTATTTGCTTGTAGATCTCTTGTAAATGCCTTACTACGACATTCAACTGATCGTCATCCTCCAGGTATGTTTCAACGCAGATCACATACATGCTTGAGTTCAGAAATGATACCAGCCACTTGGACTGTTTCCTGCCTTTGACGATATCCAGAAGATGGTGGTCAGCCCCCTTTCTCTTCACGATGAAGTCCACGAGCTTCTGGTTCTCTCGGGCCCAAGCGGCCTTCATCCGGTCAGGGAGAATTTTCTTGCAGGGCCTCCTCCCATCCGGGGAGCTCTCCTCCTCAGAATCTTCCAGCTCGGTGTAATTCACCTTTGGGAAGTCAACCTCCAGAAACCCCTCTTGGATGGCTTTCCTAATTGGGTAGCTGATGTCAGCAGCATAGTAGTCCAGGAAAGAGCCCACGAAAGACCCACAACCGAGCCCTTCTCTGTAGTGGGAAATCAGGGAAAAGCACCAGTTCACACTCTGCTTGTACAGTTTCCTGCCTCTGTTCATTAGTTTCTCTTTCTCTTTACAATCCAGATGTTTTAATCTCCGAAGAGGCACTTGAATGCCACTCTTTTCACGGTGCATGTTTGCCTCAATCAATAGCACCCTTGCAGTCTGCTCCGTGTGGCTGACACTTTTGACTACTGATGGCCAAAACGGGTAATTTTGAAACTTAAACCAGACTATCGTTCCTCTTTCTATGGGACACGGCTCTTGTGGGAAAGCCACACTTGTCAGTTGTCCCGCAACATTGGCGACATCTTTCCTAATAATGGTGGCGGGGTCAATAGGCGTTAATCTAACTACGGGTTGAAGTTTTTGCCATTCTTTCTGAAACTCTGGTGCCCACTGCTTCCTCACTTTGCTTGTCAAATCGAGTGAATAATGCGGCTTCAGGTAAGGGGCATTAGAGGATGTTGCTGCACCTCCCGTGCCTGGCTTCCAGGCACCCTCTCCAGGGTTCTCACTGTTCCTGGTGAAGGCAGAGAACTCAGACGAGACAGCCAGGGTTTTCGGGAAGGTGTCGCGTGGTGAATTTCCTTTCAGAGCCCTGGGCAGAGTGTCCATGAAACCGGGTGGCAGAGATAGAGGGATGCCTCCACCTTCAGCAACTGCAATATCCCTCTTGACTGTACAGTGCCAAGACATAGCTCTTGAGGTGCATGTATTTTCCGTCTTTTCCTTGCTCTCTTCTTCATGATCATTTTCTGAAAGTGACGGGAAGTTTGAGCACATGCTGGACTTCTGTGAGGGCTGTACTTGTGCTTCCCTTGGGACAGGAGCGAAGGATGTATGCACCTGTGATTTGTCACCGTTGGGAACATCCTCACCCTCCGAACCTACCAACAGTGATTTGGGGTCTTTCCTTTTCCCAAAACTTCTCGGTGAGTTCCCTTTGGGCTTCTGATCCTGTTTCTGAGGTTGCTTTTGCGGTCCCTTTTGAGACACTGTGGTGGTCTCTGGGTCATCTGACGCTCTTGTGGGACCCAAGTTTGCTCTCTCTTTCAGAATGTCGAGTGCCAACGTTAGAGCCCTTCTGTAGACCACTCCCTCTCCTGGTGGGATGCTGGTCTTAGACTGGGTCACTCTCGAGGAGGCAATGGACTCGATTTGAGACTCATCTAGGACTGCTACGGCTCTGCTTTTCACTTTAATTTTTTTACCTACTGAGAGTATTTGAACTTGTAGAGAATATGGCTTAATTTTTGGTGAGGTTCTGGATTTGGACAAGACTTTTGCTGGCCAAATGAGGCCTTTCCAGTTGCATAAGACATGCTCGGGTTCCATTATGATTGGACTTAGGAGTTGAGAGGTAATTAATTAACAGAGGTTGAGGGGTCTGGCTGTCATACCTGCTACTACAACAGGTCTCCCCGAAAACAATGTTCGTCACCACATCTCTTTGCCTAGGATTACAGAAGGTTTACCACTTGTGTGGCCTGTCCTTCTCCACTTGAATCGCTCAGAAATGGTAGAAATTGTGTTTCGACAGACGATAGTGGAGAATACTGGAATATAGAAAAGGAAAAGACAAAAAGAATCAGAAAGCATTCCTTTTGTGGAGGTAGAAGAATGTTGGTCAGTGAGAATTGATAAGATAAATATAAAGAGTGTGTAACAGGCTGCAGGGGAGCATGATATGAAGCAACTATTTTAGAAAAATTGCGGAAGATACCAGAAGAGTTTTACAGCCCTCTGAACCCAACTCCATGCCTTATTTGTTACTACTGAATATTAAACAGCACCTGTGCTGGGAGGTGGGTGGCATGTCCGGGATCTCGTTTGTGCTATTGGACGTCCCGGGCCTTTTGTGCTCCTCAGGGCTCACACTACATGAATGCTTCAGTGTTTCTTTTCTGGGATGCTAGTGCCACCCTGTGCACCCAAGGAAGCCAGAGATGATCTCCGACCTACAGACACTGAGTGTCAGCCCAATATCATGTTTGAGAGTATGAATTTAGAACTCAGAAGTTCATAAAGCTCGTATGGTGGTTAGAATTATTACCCATCTTAAGGATTGCTGCAGGCACAGGCCATAGGCTGGGATTTGTACCTACCTCTTCCTTTCTCTGTGGTGGTTTAAATGTCTTCCCCCATTACCCAGCACCACGTCAGTGTGAAGTAGTGACTGTAGAGTGAGGAGCAAAGTGAAACACACCCCAAAATGTCAACACAAAATAAATGATTGCAAATGAAATGTGCAGTAAAGTGGGAAAGTCTTACCAAACACCAGGTGGACGGTCCAGGTGTGGCTCTGTGGGCAGGTCTGAAGTGCACTGTTCTTCCTTGGATCAAATGGCACCAAATGTTGATACCCAGGACCTGTATGCCCTTATGCTAATCTAGAAAATCCAAAACAGATAGAAAATTAAGCCAACAAAATGGAGATTGATTCATCATTTTCCCTTCCCCAACTCTGGAATGCATGCCATCCTTAAACAGAACTGTTTGTTAAATCTTATGAATAATGTAAATGCCATGTTTCTTTTCTTCCTTCTTTTGCATTTCAAAATATTTCCATCTTAAGATACTTAGTTTATGCTAGTCCCTGCTATTCCACAACAGTGGGAACTACTGCTTTCATGGCAGGCTACATCTGTCTTGACCACACGGATTATTTCAGAGTAGCAGTGTGTGTGTGAGTGTGTGTGTGTATGTGTGCATGCGTGTGTATGTATGACAGAAACATGGGGTCTGTAATGTTAGTGTGTGTGCTGTTTGGTGCACTTAAAGAAATGTTACATGGGCTTGTTGAGAATATAGAATGTGTAGAGTGATATATGATGCAGGAGATGATACATGATAGATGCTCGCTCTCAATATGATGAAGAATGGGCTTCCCACATATTTCCTGTGCATCCTTATTCACATACCTGCACATTTGACGTAAGACTGCATTTCTTCACTCAAGCGCACCACTAAGCGCCATTTCATGGAATGCTTATTTTATTTCATTTTTGTGAATTGCTTGACAATGTGGTCCTTTCAACATTTAAAAACTTAAAGTAAATTTCAGGCATTGACTTGTGTGGAATGCAGATGCAACCATGCTCTCAATTTTCCCACCCAGAAATACCATGTCCATAGGTTCTACTTTTCTGTATACGTTGTACGGATATACACTATAATTCACTTACAGGTTTTAGTGCATCCATTACCAGTCTCAAATCATGTGCTTCATAAGATGAAATATTATTTTGGTGATAAGTGCCTGCATGCACAGCTTTGTTCACACATACTCATGGATATAACATGAACTATACACCATGACTACATTTACATATAATAGACATAACTTGCACAGCCTTTGTCTTGGACCACAGTGAATGATCATCCAGGTTTCAGGTTCTCCGTCTTAGAGAACTCAGTGTATCGGCTCTCAGAACACAGGTGTCATGTGACGACACAGACAAAGAGGGGAAGGAGAGACGGTGACTCAGCCACTGCAGTCTCCCTGCAGGAAGACCTGCCAGCCCATCGTCACACAAACCAAGAGTGCCTGAGTCACCTCAACCCCACCCAGAAAACAGTCTACATCTCAAGACACATGTACACACACACACACACACACATACACACACACTCACATACACTCAGAGTGAAATTAGAGACACAGATGCCTGATATTGATGCATATAATCCATGCTTTCTGCCTCTACACACACACATACGTGTTTTTGCTTCTAGCAAAGATGTTATTTCCAGCTCCTTTTAGTTCCTTATTTTAAAAACACACATGGAAAATCTAAAATGATTTTTCAAATTAGAAAGTAGGAAAAATACTAAGCATCAGTAACCTAATCCAATACCCAGTAATGCTTATTGCAAATATTTACTGCACAGACTCTGTTTACGCTAATACTCTATTACCTATAAAACAAACTTTTCAGCCCTGGACAGATAGCTCAGTTAGTTAGAGCATCGTCCCGATTTGACAAGGTTGAGGACTTGATCCTCGGTCAGGGCATATACAAGAATCAACCAATAAATGCATAAATAAGTGGAACAACAAATCGATGTTTCTCTCTTTCCCTCTCCCTCCCATTTTCTTTCTCAAACCAATGAACAAAAATTTAAAAATGAATTAGAAACAGTTTTTTAAAGTTGTATAAACTCTTTGAGTCTTCTCTCGTGTTCACATTTGTGTATATCTTTACAAGTATCAGACACTTTAAAAGATCACTTTCACGAGACAACCAAAATATCAACTGCAGTTTTTTTTCCAAACACTAAAGCAATACATCCTTAAGCGAGACAATAAGAAGGAAAGGATGTTGAATGAAAACAATAAATTCTCCTACTTATTGTCACATGCTTTGGTCTATGGTCCAAACATCTTGCATTAAGGATTGGTACATAATCCTGTAGATCATTTTCTTTTTATACTTTTTACTAATAGGAGTACAACCCTCTTCCTTCCTTCTAAAGATGTGTACAGGTAGGTGGAAAGTTACATGATGGATACATATTAGATAATAGAATAATATGTAAATATCAATGCTCTTTTGCACATCAGGCACAATGTGTTAAAACCAGAGCATCAAAGAACTACAAACATTTAAAGTAACCCCAAATTCTCAGGGAACTTGTATATGAAAATGCATTCAATGCTTTAGTTTACAATCCAATCAAACGTGCCTGAGAGAGAGATTACACAGAAGGAAACAGTAGTTGGGCACGATAAATAGCAACTTCACAATCTCTAACTTTATAGTCAATTTCAAACCATCAGGAAACAGATTTCTCAAATGGACCAGGTTTGATATTTCAGGTCCTGGTATAACTTTTGTTCTATTTCACACACTCTTTGGTTGATGTGACATCAAAAAAGTTGATGACATAGAACTTTTACTTCCCCAATCAACAGCCATGATTTTTTGAAGAATTATTTGGAGGCTCTCTATTCTTTCACTCCTTTCCCTAGGGGAAGCTGTAATCCCTTCCAAAGAAAGGTGAGAAAAAATGCCCTGCGAATGTTGTCTCCAAATATGAAGGCTTTTCTTGAGGTAAGCCCCAGTACTACTCCCCAGAGGCAGAAATTGTCTCATTGTCACCCAAATGGTCCATCCCTACAATTACTAGCTGTTTAGTGGTGCTTCTTTGAAACTGTAGGTTTTGCGATTTTAACTGTCTCCAAAGCATGCATTTCCACAAAAAGATGAGTTGGGAGTTCTCTTTGTTATTATCAAGGTATACTTTATAAACTTCCTGTTATGAGAAAAATACAATTTTGCCTATCTTTGCATCTCACTGTTGCCAGATGAATTCAGCATAAACTTACACATAACTTTTTAAAGCTTTTAGGATTTAATTGGGTTTGCAGACATAGTGCAGAGAGTGTTGGAGGAAATTTAAGTATGCACAAGCAGAAGAGAACAATGGTTAAGAGTCTGAAGACATATTTAAATTTTCATGGACTGACTAAGCTACCTTGTTTGAATTTTTTTTTTTTTGACAAAGAGAAAATCAGTGAGAGAGACAAGAACAGACAGAAAAAAGGGAGAGAGATGAAAAAGATCAATTATTTGTTGCAGCTCCTTAGTGGTTCAGTCATTGTTATCTCATATGTGCCTTGACCGGGGAGATACAGCAGAGTGAGTGACTCCTTGCTCAAGCCAGCAACCTTGGGCTCAAGCCAGAGATCTTGGGCCTCAAGCCAGAGACATTTGGGCTTAAGTCAGCAACCACGGGGTCATGTCTATGATCCTATGCTCAAGATTTTAGGTTTCATTTCTTTAACCCTGCCAGTAAGTCTCGTTTCAGGGCTCACAGCAGATGACCAACTGCAAAGGAATGTCTGATGTCACGATCAGAGAAGTCCTGGATGATTGAAAGCTGCTAGAAGTTAAACATACTCAAAGTTCCATAAAAGACCATCCTTTGTCTAGCAGCCAATTGGGCTAATGCCCCACAGCCCTTCCTACTCCCCCTCCCCTAACCCTTAAAAAAGCACGTCCTAGCCTGTGCCTGGTGCGACTCTCCCTTATGAGTCAGCCCAGCAGGGTCCCTTTAAATAAAGCCTGTCACACTGTTCTTTTCGGACTCTAATGCATTCTAACACAAGCCAGCTCTAACTCTAAATGCACATACACCTCCAGTTACCAAGCTCTGCCTCCCCATTTTTTCTCAACAAACAAAAAGGAACTCACCTTCTAGATACATCTACTCAGAAAAGGGGAAGCATGAGCCTTTAAGCAAAGAACTAGAGTGAATTCTCTCTCATTCCTTTGGCAAACTGGTGGTTCCTCCTGTCCAGTAGACCAACCTACTTTCAGATGCCCTCTGTTAACCCTCCAGTACCCATCACCTGCTATGGGAGACCTCCATTGTCCTCTCTAACACTGATGAATTCGGGGACAGCATTAGGGTTAAAGTCAGGGACAGCCTCCTCTTTACTGCAAGTCAGACTTCCATAATTACTAACGCCCAGGAGAGCAAACATGGTGTATATTTCAAAACCGAATGATTTTCCTGTGTTGTGCACAAGGTGAAAAAGATGCCACTGTCTACAGCATATGTCAGTGAACCACAACGTTTTTCATATGCTAGCTGCTTACTACCCATAGAGGAAAACTACCAAGTCTTTAGTCTAAGCCAGTGGTAGTAACCTGGTTCCTAATGCCCACTAGTGGGCATCCCAGCTATCATGGTGGGCGGTAGCGGAGCAACCAAAATATAAATAAAAAGATAGATTTAACTATAGTAAGTTGTTTTATAAAGATTTATTCTGCCAAACTTAGCAAAAATCTGACATAAAGTACTTGGTTAGTAATTATTATTATATGCTTTAACTTGCTGTAACTCTGCTTTATAAATTTTATTGAGTAAAGTTACTTCCCTACCTTATAAATCACCATTACTGTGGAACCAGTGGGCGGTTAGAAAATTTTACTACTAACAGAGATAAAAAAGTGGACGGTAGGTATAAAATGGTTGACTACCCCTGGTCTAAGCCAACAAGGGTATATTATATATTCAGCACAAAAGCTGATGCAGACATACATGTGCTGACATTGAAAAAATTCAGATAAACCTCCGACTACAGACCACTTTAGTACAAACTATATGCTTTACGTAAAGTGCACATTCACATGGGAGCGATGCTGTCCACTTTATCTTAGGATAGGAACGACAGGCAAGTGTGAGAAAACAGTCTAGAAAGCTCAGCAGAAGTGTCAACACAGTTCCATTGAAAAGAGGAGAGGAACAAGAATGGAAATGGGTGGTGAAGGTAGATGTTACTTTCCAAATCATGTTGTAAAACACTACAGGGAGGACATTTACATGTACATATGCACCAGAATCTTACCTTATAGAGATTCTAAGGGATAGAAAATGAAATATTGGATGTATGTGGACAAAAAGAAAGCAGGTATAACAAATGGCAACATACCATTGAAAAATTTGAAATGCTTCAAATATTTTGATGTGTATTTTATATGGTCTAATGAAAAGTTCATTATCGAATGTATGTACCTCACCACATAAGAGATAATTGATTATAACAGTCTAAGCAGAGAGAGGAGGATTGCGGATTGTGCAAAGGAACAACAGCCAACAATTTTCCAAGATAAAGAAACATTTCTCATGGTATGTTTCATGTGCCCATCCACGAGTTTAACTCATTTGTACACACAGACAAGGGGGGAAGGAAGTGAGGGAGGGAGAGAGAGAGAAAAAAAAATGAAGGGAGGGAGAGAAACACATACACACAGTTATGCAAGCATGCATACAAACACACAAAGGCTCTTCATAGTAAAACTAAAGACCAAAGTGCAATGCAAGACCTTAAAATCAAAGGGATAAAAACCAACCTGAGTATTAGGCAGGATACTCTTATTATTTTAATTACAGACAGCTTGATATAGAATGATTTGGAGTCCTGAGAGAGCAGTGGGAGCAGTGAGACACTAAGAAGAATGTCACAGAAGAAAGAGTGGACACTTCTAGCTCTGGAAAAACCAAGAAAAGAGATGGTGGTTTGGAGAATTCATGATCATGGAAGAGCAGATTTCAGAGCTGAAACTTAGACTTCTAAAAGGTAGGAGGGCTGCCCACCTCTATGTGGTTTTTCAGGGAGGTCAAGGAGGGATGCATGAAAACTGAGACCCCTCCCAGCGATGATGGAGAAAAGTGATGAGCTCCAGCCACAATGCCAGGAACTGAGAGGGTACCCCCTCGTCCTTGACCTGGGACTCCAACGTCCTAGGGGAGGTTCGCCAGTCTGCTGGATCTGGTCCCTACTGAAATCACATGTCCTTGCCCTTGTGGTATAAAGGGCTGTTATTGGGGTGGCCCTGAGAGGAGCAGGAACAGAGAGGAAGGTACGGATATTTGTGTCACATCCAGACTGCCTGTGGCCCTCCAGAGACACCACTGGCCAAACCTCACAGGTAGTCAGAAGGTACAGGGGAAATAGAATTAATGGAGCTTGGCTTCAGCAATATAGGACTGAGCTGAAAGGTGTGGATGTGCTTTACTCAAACCTGCTTCTTTTGAAGCCATGTCCCTGATAAAGAATGCAACAGCACATCCCATCCCACAAATGCTGTGTTTTTCTTTAGAAACACAAACATATACAAACTGTAACATCAGCAGGATTCACTTTCCAACACACAACCAAAAAGCCCAGAGCCTTCTAAAAGGAACTTGTATTTATGCTTATATAATAAAGAAGGAGCCATTTACTGATTTGATTTCTATTTACCTAACTGATTAATGGTATGATAACAGAAAACTTGACTTGTAGAGAATACATTTTTTAGTTTGTGTGTGTCAGCAACTCAGAGTGAGCACAATGTCAACCCCTGGGTCACAGAGTTACTTTAAATCTTCCAATCCTACCCATTCATCTCATTTGCAGGCTTCAAATCTTCTCTCTCATATCACATTCATAGTACTTTTCCACTATATGTAGGTGTAAATGAATAAGCTTCCATTTTTAAGGGTTCATGAGACAATCATTGTCAGCAGAGGTATGAAATGAGAAATTCTCAGGAATCTCTGCTTTTAAGAACCCAAAGGACAATGCGTCACACAACAGATGTCACCTACGACACTGAAATGGGGATGGGGTGTGGCAGGTTATTCAATCACCTTAGCCCACAACAAGAGGAGCTGCCATTCTCTCTTACAAAATAGGAAGAATTAGAGACTTTAATGTCCAACTGAAGGCCATACACTAGCAACACACACACACAAACACACACACACAGCTCACATTGATAGCAGCCACTGGCCATTCTCGATGTTTCTACAGTTACTCCATATCTTCAGTCTGTAAATATCCTTGCTAAATGTTTCTGCTGCCAGAAGATAATGACTTAACCTAGTTGTCATGGAAACCAGAATGTCATCCAAAAACATTCTCCTTGGTGTTCTGTTTCTATGGAAACCAGGAACTGCTAATACATCCTCAGAGGCAGAGCATTGATCTTACTCCCTGTCAATTACACCCCAAGCAATCCAAAGAATGAATGAATGAATGAACAAATAAGCACATTAATTAATAAATGAATATAGAGACAATACCTGATGTTCTCATGCAATAAACATTGGGGGAAGGGACGCTTTCACTGATGGGTGTTGGAGAAAATAAAGGGTAACAGCTTCTGTCCTCCCTTGACACACACACACACTCACATACAGATACGTGCACATGCATGTGCACGCACACATGCAAGCAATCACATACACACAATTAGGTTTCAGGTCCGTTAATGACCTCTTCCTTTCATCCTGCCAGGGCACATGAGGCTTGGTACATTTGTGTAGGTGAGATCTAAGGCATCTCAGTCAATTTAAAATGAACTGGACAGGAGAAAATGTGAGAATGAAGCACCTGGATGTCACAGGAAATCAAATCAGGAATCAGGTTGTGGCAGGACCAAAGCACCTTGTGTATTGACAGGGTTGCCAGGGCACCATGGTTCCGGAGAAGAATGACAACTCCCTGAAGAACCCTTGACTTAGAACAAGAGGGAGGTCGAGATGAACCTCCCGCACTTGGAATCTGTGTTCAGTCTGGACTGCTGTGACCACACTGCCAGTGGACACTATGCTCAGAGACAGACTCCTAACGCCAAGGCAGAGGGCACACATGTCCTCTCTCACAGTCGCTGGCAGTAAGGGCAGAGCTGCCTTGAGGTACAGCTCTTCCTGCTGTGAACCAGCTCCAGGTGACCTTTCTGAGGTCAGTGCTGGAAACAGGCCCTTGGGGAGGGAGAGTGCAGGTCTGATTTCCAGGTTTTTCTTATTGCTCTGATGTAAACGCTCCCATTATGGCCAATTTGAAGCCACCAACATGGGGTCTACTGGATGCCAAATTGGCAACTGATGCCCCAAATCAGTTCTCATAGGGTGATGACTCCAGGCAGACCCAGCACAGCCCTGGGCCCAGAGGTTAGAGCAAAGCAAAGCCATCCCACTCCACATGCAATCCACAAGAGCAGGCCAAACTGGACTTTTCTGTAACCATGTAGCAACTGATTGAAGGCTTTCAACAGGTTCTTAGGGTGGAGGAAAGGAGATACCAGGCCCACCACCTAGCCTATCCAGTTTCGGAGGAAGGGATATAGTAGGGTGCAGTCTCAGTCAGTGTTTTTCAATCAGAGAGGATTTCTGTCCCCTAGTCAATATTTTTGGAAAATCAATTAAAAGCAGCTCTTCGCTCAAAGGGTTATTAAATGCCATCATGAACATTGGCCCTCAGCAGTGCCCAAGGGTCATTCTGGGAACTCCAGGGGGAGGTCCTTGAGAACATGTTGGGGGACGAGTGAGATATTCCTTTCCCTACTTTGTATCAGTGAATCCAGACTGCTTTGTTCCCTACCATAGAAATGACAGGCCTTAAGAAGTGGGATGAAGAAGCAGGTAAGAACATCATCTTTCCTATTCAGCCTGACCAGGCTGTGGCACAATGGATAGAGCGTCGCAGGGGACCCAGGATCGAAGCCCTGAGGTCGCTGGCTTGAGCGCAGGCTCACCAGCTTGAGCGCGGTGTCGCTGGCTTGAACAAGGAGTCGCTGTCTCCGCTGGAGCCCCATTCCCATCAAGGCACATATGAGAAAGCAATCAATGAACAACTAAGGAACCACAACAAAGAATTGATGCTTCTCATCTCTCTCCCTTCCTGTTTGTCCCTCTCCCAGTCTCTCTCTCTCTCTGTCACCCCCCCCCCCAAATAAAAAGATCTTTCCTGTTCAGGTAGATATTCAATAGATTTGCACAAATATAAAACAAAGCTACACTTTTGACAATTTAAAAATACTCTTTACTGAATTTCTTGGGGTGGCATTGTTTAATAAAATTATATAGGTTTCAAGTACCGGTATACAATTCTATAATACATCATCTGTATATGGTACTGTGTGGTCACCACCCAGAGTCAAGTCTCCTTCCATCACCATTTATCTCCCTTTTACCCTCTTCTCCCTCCCCCGCCCTACTTTCCTGCTGATAATCACCATGCTGTTGTCTGTGTCTATGAGGGTATTATTTTTCTTTTTTTTTTTTCGCTTAATCACTTCATCTTTTCCACTCAGAGTCCCAATCTCCCTCTCCTCTGACAACTGTCAGTCTGTTCTCTGTATGGATGAAATCAGCTTCAATTTTGTTTTTTAGCATTTTGCTCATTAGATTCACATGTAAGTGAAAACCTGTGGTGTTGTCTTTCTCTGACTGGCTTATTTCACTTAGCATAATACTTTCTAGGTCCATCTATGCTATTGCAAAAGGTAAGATTTCCTTATATCTTACAGCCGAGTAGTATTCCACTGTGTAAAGGGATTAGCTTTTTTATCCACTCCTCTACTGATGGGCACTTGGGCTGTTTCCAGATCTTAGCTATTGTAAATAGCACTGCTATGAACATAGGGGTGCATATATTCTTTTGAATCAGTGTTTCAGGTCTCTTCAGATATACAACCAGAAGTGGATTGTTGGATCATAAGGCAGTTCCGTTTTTTATTTTTTGAGGAAACCTCATATTGTTTTCCACAATGGATGTGCCAATCTGCATTCTCAACAACAATGCATAAGGGTTTCTTTTTCCCCACACCTTCACCAACCCTTGCTGTTTGTTGATTTATTGGTGATAGCTATTCTGACAAGTGTGAGGTGATAGGTCATTGTGGTTTAATTTTCATTTCTCTGATAAGTGACGTTGACAATATTTTCATATGTCTATTAGTCATCTGTGTGTCCTCCTTGCAGAAGTGTCTATTCTTGTTCTTTGTCCATTTTTTTAAACTTTTTTTTGTAACAGAGACACAAAAGGGAAAAGACACAAAAGGGAAGAGAGACAGAGAGAGTGACAGACAGACAGCAGACAGGAAGGGAGAGAGATGAGAAGCATCAATTCTTTGTTGCGGCCCCTTAGTTTTTCACTCATTGCTTTCTCATATGTGCCTTGACCAGGAGGCTACAGCAGACCGAGTGACCCATTGCTCAAGCCAGTGACCTTGGGCTCAAGCTGGTGAGCCTTGCTCAAACCAGATGAGCCCGCAGTCAAGCCAGCAACCTAGGGGTTTCGAAGCTGGCTCCTCCGTGTCCCACTCTGCTGCTCTATCTACTGCGCCACCGCCTGGTCAGGCTGTCCATTTTTTATTTTTTAAATTAATTTTAATAGGGTGACATTGATAAATCAGGGTACATATGTTCAGAGAATACATCTCCAGGTTATTTTGACATTTGGTTAAGCTGCATTCCCATCACCCAAGTTTAATTGTTTTCCATCACCTTCTAACTGGTTTTCTTTGTGCCCCTCCCCTCCCCCAACCTACTCCCTCTCCTCCCCCCACCCCATAACCACCACACTCTTGTCCATGTCTCTGGGTCTCAGTCTTATGTCCCACCTATGTATGGAATCATATAGTTCTTAGTTTTTTTCTGATTTACTTATTTCGCTCAGTATAATGTTATCAAGGTCCATCCATGTTGTTGTAAATGATCTGATGTCATCATTTCTTATGGCTGAGTAGTATTCCATATTACATATGTACCAAAGCTTTTTAATCCACTCGTCCACTGATGGACACTTGGGCTGTTTCCAGATCTTCACTATTGTGGACAATGCTGCCATAAACATGAGGGTGCATTTCTTCTTTTGAAACAGTGCTACAGTGTTCTTGGGGTATATTCCTAAAAGTGGGATAGCTGGGTCAAAAGGCAGTTCGATTTTTAATTATTTTGAGGAATCTCCATACTGTTTTCCACAGTGGCTGCACCAGTCTGCATTCCCACCAGCAGTGCAGGAGGGTTCCCTTTTCTCCACATCCTCACCAGCACTTATTCTGTGTTGTTTTATGAGCACCATTCTGACTGGTGTGAGGTGATATCTCATTGTGGGTTTTTTGTTGTTGTTGTTGTTTGTTTTTTTGTATTTTTCTGAAGTTGGAAACGTGGAGGCAGTCAGACAGACTCCCGCATGCCCCCGACTGGGATCCACCCAGCATGCCCACCAGGCGCCAATGCTCTGCCCATCTGGGCAGTTGCTCTGTTGCTACCAGAGCCAATCTAGCGCCTGAGGTAGAGGCCATAGAGCCATCCTCAGCACCCGGGCCAAGTTTGCTCCAATGGAGCCTTGGCTATGGGAGGGGAAGAGAGAGACAGAGAGGAAGGAGAGGTGGAGAGGTGGAGAAGCAGATGGGTGCTTCTTCTGTGTGCCCTGACCGGGAATTGAACCCGGGACTCCTGCATGCCAGGCTGACGCTCTACCACTGAGCCTACCAGCCAGGGCCTCATTGTGGTTTTAATTTGCATTTCTCTAAAGATTAGTGATGTTGAGCATTTTTTCATATGCCTATTGGCCATCTATATGTCCTCTGTGGAGAAGTGTCTATTCATTTCTTTCACCCATTTTTTATTGGATTGTTTGTCTTCCTGGTATTGAGTTTTACAAGTTGTCCATTTTTAATCAAAACCACAGGTTCAATAATTCTTTGTTTTTTTAATAGAGTGAATTTTTAAAGCGTATTTAGATGTAAGCAACAATGGACTTAATATTATTTTAAATGAAAGCATTAAAATTAATAGTTTAGTTCCCCCCCCAAATACTTGACTATGTTATTACAGTGGATTAAAAAGTGTTACTTTTAGAGTTAAAATGGTTTTGAATTGTAACTCACACATCATAAAATTAACCATTATAAAGTATTGCATTGAATGGTATTAAGTCAATTCACAGTATTGTGAAATCATCACATCTATCTTTTAACAAAACACTTTGCCAAGTCTCAAAGAAAATCTTAAACCCAGTAAGAATTCGGTCACTCCTCATTCCTCCTGCCTCCAACCCCTGGAAACCACTAAACTACTTTTTGTCTTTCTGGATTGGTTTATTCTGGACATTATATATATATTAAATTGTACACTATGTGACCTTTGGTGCCTGGCTTCTTTCACTTAGAATAAGGAATTCAAAGTTCATCCCCATTATAACACTTTTTCTTATGGCTGCATAATACTCCATTGCATGGATAATCCACATTATGTTTATTCATTCTTCAGTCTGTGGGCTTTTAAATTGCTTCTATCATTGGCTGTTTTTGTTTGAATTGTGCTACTATGAACATACACATTCATGTGCTTTTTAATGCTTCCTTTTATTTGGGGAAGGGTATTCCAGGAGTTGCATTGCTGCAGTATATACTTATATTTAAGCTTCTCAGTAACCACCAAACCATCTTCAACAACCACTGTACCATTTTAAAACCCCACCAACAATGCATAAAGTGTTTGCTTACTCAACTTTCCCCACAACACTGGTATTTTCCTTTATTCTAAGTTTTAGACATCCTAGTGGGTGTTACAGCTATTATTGCAGTTTTGATTTGCATTTCTTAATGACTACTGGTGTTGAGCCTATATCATCACGTGATCACGGGCCACTTGTGTATCTTCTTTGGGAAATGTTCATTCAGGTCATTTACTGATTTGTATTATTGGTCCTTTTGTCATTTGTTTGAAGTTGTAAGGGCTATTATGTCTTCGGGATACTAGA
This sequence comes from Saccopteryx leptura, assembly GCF_036850995.1. NCBI lineage: Eukaryota > Metazoa > Chordata > Mammalia > Chiroptera > Emballonuridae > Saccopteryx > Saccopteryx leptura. The sequence continues at coordinate 53,245,837 of NC_089516.1, forward strand.
CTCCCACTGAATGTATGATTCACCAATGTTTTCTCCCATTCCGTAAGATAGCTTTTTTTGCTCTTGATAAGAGTCTTTTCATGCAAAAAGATGATCGTTTTGATGAAGACCCTTTATCCAGTTTTCAAACTTATTTTAGAGAGAGAGGGACAGGAAGAAAGAGAAACATCAATTTGTTGTTGCACTTACTTAAGCATTCATTGGTTGATTCCTGTTTAAGTGACTGAACCGGGGATTGAACCCACAACTCTGGCATATCAGACAGAGCTCTAACCAACTGAGCTACCCAGATGGGATGCTTTTTATCTATTTTTATAATGTTGTTTTCCTCTGTTGTTTTTGCTTTGGGTCTAATAGTTAAGAAATCATTGCCAAGAGATCCAAGATGGTGGCAGAGTAGGTGGTTATTGCACTCACCTCCTCCCAGGACCAAACTGGAGTTACAACTAAATTCAAGAACAATCATCTTGACAAACCAACTCAAGACTAAATGAAGAGGAGTCTTATAATCAAGGATTCACAGAAGAAGCCACATCGGACACTTCTCACAGCAAGTGATATGTTTTTTTCTGACATATCTCCTCTGGCAAAGAAAACGAGAAAAAAGATAAACAAATGGGGCTACATCAAAATAAAAAGATATTCCACAGCAAGGGAAAACATTGACAAGATGAAAAGTCAACCCACTGGATGGCAGAACATATTCACTGACACATCTGATAAGGGATAAATATCCAAAATTTATAAAGAACTTATATGGCCCTGGCTGGTTGGCTCAGCGGTAGAGTGTCAGCCTGGCGTGCGGGGGACCCGGGTTCGATTCCCGGCCAGGGCACATAGGAGAAGCGCCCATTTGCTTCTCCACCCCTCCCCCTCCTTCCTCTCTGTCTCTCTCTCTTCCCCTCCCGCAGCCAAGGCTCCATTGGAGCAAAGATGGCCCAGGCGCTGGGGATGGCTCCTTGGGCTCTGCCCCAGGCGCTAGAGTGGCTCTGGTCGCGGCAGAGCGATGCCCCGGAGGGGCAGAGCATCGCCCCCTGGTGGGAAGAGCGTCGCCCCTGGTGGGCGTGCCGGGTGGATCCCAGTCGGGCGCATGCGGGAGTCTGTCTGTCTCTCCCCATTTCCAGCTTCAGAAAAATACAAAAAAAAAAAAAAAAAAGAACTTATAAAGCTCAACACCAAACATACAAAGGATCAATCCAATTTAAAAATGGCAAAGGACTGGAATGGAATATTCTCTAAAGAGGACATACAGATGGCCAATAGACATATGAAAAGATCCTCAATGGCTTTCATCATAAGAGAAATGTAAATCAAAATCATGATGAGATATCACCGCACACTTGTCAAGATGTCTGTCATCAACAAATCAACAAACAAGTGTTGGTGGTGGTGTGGAGAAAAGAGAAGCCTCGTGCTCCGTTGGTGGGGATACAGATTGGTACAGCCACTGTGGAAAGCAGTACAGGGTTATCTCAAAAAATTAAAAATAGTACTGCCTTTTGACCCAGCAGACCCACTTCTGGGGAAGATATCCTAAAAAACCTGAAACACTGATTCAAAAGAATATTTGCATTGCTATGTTCATTACAGGTTTTTGTTTTTCTTTACAATAGCCAAAATCTCAAAACAGCCCAAAATGCCCATCAGTAGATGAGTGGATAAAAATCTTGTACTTTTACACAACAGAATACTAAGTGGCCATAAAAAAAGAAAGAAACCTTACTCTTTGTGACAGCATGGATGGAACAGGAGAACATTATGCTAAGTGAGGTAAGCCAGTCAGAGAAAGAAAAGTACTATATGATTTCACTCACGTGTGGAGTGTAATGAACAAAATGAACTAAAAGCAAAACAGAGACTGATTCACACATGGAGAGAAGGCTGACAGCTCTAAAGGGGAGGGGGAGGTCTGGGCGAGGGAAATGGAGAGATAGAGCAAAAAAGTACAAACAAAACAAAACAAACTCTCATAAACACAGACATCAGTGAGGTGATTGTCCAGAGGGGAGGAGGTGGAGGAGGGCATGGGGACATAAATGTTGAGGGATGAAGACTTGACTTGGAGAGTCATGATTACACAATATGGTGTACAGAGATGTGTTGTAGAATTGAGCACCTGAATCCTATATAATTGTGTTAACTAGTACTACCTGAATAAATTTAATAAAATAAATTCGATGAAAACATCATTTAAAAATTATTGCCAAATCCAAAGTCATGAAGGTTTACTCGTATGTTCTCTTCCATGCGGTTTATAATGTTAGCTCTTATATTTAATTGTTGTGTACATTTTGAGTTGAGTCACTGTTTGTGTATGGCACACCTTAAGTGTCTAACTTTATTCATTTGCATGTGGATACAGTTGTCCCAGAGGCCCTTGCTGAAGAGACTATTTTTACCTCCATTGAATGGTCACCTTAAGTATCCAACTTTATTCATTTTCATGTGGATACAGTTGTCCCAGAGGCCCTTGCTGAAGAGACTATTCTTTTTTTTAATTTTTATTTATTTATTTATTTATTTTTACAGGGACAGAGAGAGAGTCAGAGAGAGGGATAGATAGGGACAGACAGACAGGAACAGAGATGAGAAGCATCAATATTCAGTTTTTCGTTGTGACACCTTAGTTGTTCATTGATTGCTTTCTCATATGTGCCTTGACCGCGGGCCGTCAGCAGACTGAGTAACCCCTTGCTTGAGCCAGCAGAAGCTGGTGAGCTTTTTTTTTTTTTGCTCAAGCCAGATGAGCCCGCGCTCAAGCTGGCGACCTCGGGGTCTCGAACCTGGGTCCTTCAGCATCCCATTCTGACGCTCTACCCACTGCGCCACCGCCTGGTCAGGCTGAAGAGACTATTCTTACCTCCATTGAATGGTCATCATCAATCGTCCATTGTTGTTCTTCCAAGAGCCAACAAAATGCTGAGCAAATTAGAAGTCAAACATAAACCGTTGGCTTAACATCAACATCACTTGATGATGTAGGCAATATGAAAGTGTGATCAGTCTGTATAAAATATTGAAGCTTTGCTTCCCAACCTTAGATGGAAGAAATAAAACGTGGTTCAAAACAGAAAAAAAAAATATAACAGAGCTGGCTGTAAATTCAGGTAGGTATAAAGAAAGTAAAATATTTTTTTCTGAAATGCAGAGGGAAGACAGAGAGAGATGAAGAGAGGGTGAAAACAAATAAGATTCTCCCACTTTAAAATTGCATAGTATGTCTGTGTCTGCACAGTGGAAAGAAGCATGACTTTCTTTTCCTTCATAAATTATATATATATATATATATTTTCCTTCATAAAAAATATATATATATATATATTTTTTTGTATTTTTCTGAAGCTGGAAACGGGGAGAGACAGTCAGACAGACTCCCACATGCGCCCGACCGGGATCCACCCTGCACGCCCACCAGGGGCGACGCTCTGCCCACCAGGGGGCGATGCTCTGCCCCTCCGGGGCATCGCTCTGCCGCGACCAGAGCCACTCTAGCGCCTGGGGCAGAGGCCAAGGAGCCATCCCCAGCGCCCGGGCCATCTTTGCTCCAATGGAGCCTTGGCTGCGGGAGGGGAAGAGAGAGACAGAGAGGAAGGAGGGGGGAGTGGGGGGTGGAGAAGCAAATGGGCGCTTCTCCTATGTGCCCTGGCCGGGAATCGAACCCGGGTCCCCCGCACGCCAGGCTGACGCTCTACCACTGAGCCAACCGGCCAGGGCCAAATTTTATATTTTTAAAAAATTATTTCACAGATTATTTATTACTTTTATAAGTAGAACAAAGACTCAACTGTAGAATGTAAGTTAATGAAGAGTGCTCCATATTAAATTATTTTTGGGAAGTGGAGTGCTCTTTATTGGTAACCTCAGGAAGGATAACTTGAAAATGCATTAAGTCTTCTTGGCAATACTGTAAAAAATGAAAACATGGTGTAATCCTCTGCAGGTAATTGTCATCTGATACCTGTGTTTTCATGTAGTTGGATGAGAAGTAAAAGGCATAGGGTTGATTCCCCTTAAAAGTTTAATACAGACAAGTTTAATGTTGGTGATAGAAATGCCAAAAGGTGTTATAACTCAATCTTGGTTATTCGTAGGCTCAGAAGTTAGTCCATTGATGCCCTCTGTTCCTATATGTTTCTTGTTTTACAGACATTTAGGCAGTGGCATTAGGTAGCCACCAGATGGAGATGTTGGGCTGCCACTGTTAAGGTCAGCCAGGTCCTCCTTGACACGTACAGTGGTTCCAACTTTAGTGGCGCTGGGAGTAACCTTTAGAATTTATTTAAAAGGCAGACTTCCAGTGCCTACCTACAGAGTCGACTGGTAGGCCTGGGATAGAACCAAGGAACCTGGATTTTAACACTCCCTCTTCCAGTGATTTTGATGTAGGTGGTCCCATGCATCACAATTTGAGAAACTCAGATGTAAATGGTAACTGAAACCATAGGCCTATATGGGAACATTTAGGGAAAGGGTATAAATTGTGGAGAGAACCCAGTAAAACTGAGTCCCTAGGAATGTCATTATGCGAGGGCTCACTTGAGGAGAAAAACTAGCAATGGCAACAAGAAGTTGACAGAATGAAAGGATAGCTGGAGGGCATGCAGTTATAAAAGCCCAAAGAAGATGTAGGGAGTGAAAAGAGAGAGAGAGAGAGAGAGAGAGAGAGAGCTCAAACAGACTTCACACAGTGTTTTCCTTTTGTTCAACTATGTCGTCTTTGACTTTTTCTGGAGAAATACTGCCTTAAAGAACGTGAATGACTGTGACGTTTGGATTAGTCTAAATAATTCTTCCCTTGAAATAAATGTTATATTCTCCAACCAAGATCCACGTATATTAGAAAAATGTTTTTTTGCAGCCTAATGATTAAAATATTAAGTTGTGATGCTTTGAAATATAGTGTAGTTTGCTTTCCATGTTTGATATTCAGCAAATTGTATACCAGTAGGTCAAAAGTGGTCATAATAATAGCAACACAGAATTATTATAATTATTATAATATAATAACAATAATATATGGTTATGATTATAAAAATATAATCACATTATTATTAATATTTGAGCATTTGCTTTATATTACTGAGTGCTTACAAGCAAGCTTAGGCATTATCTCACTTAATTTCACCCAAATATTCTGAGACAGATACTATTATTATTATGTCTTTAAGATAGTAACAAAGTCACTGAGGTTTAGGGAAGTCATGAGGTTAGCTCAAATAAGTAAATCAGAAAAAGCTGAGAACTATATGATTTCACACATAGGTGAGATACAAAACTGACACTCATGGACACAGATAGAAGTGAACTGGTTACTGGGGAGGTGGATAAAGAGAGTGGAATATATAAGGTGACGGAAAACGATTTGACTTGGGGTGATAGGCACACAACATAAACAGTCCAAATGCTATAGAGATGTTTACCTGAGACCTGGGTGCTCTTATTGATCAAATGTCACCCCATTAAATTTAACTTCTAAATAAAAGAAAAAGAAGTTAGCTCAATGTCTCACAGTTTATAAGGGGTGAAACCTCACTTAATTTTGTGCTGGATTTTCAGTTCATGTTTAAAGCATTTTTATAAGTTTCTCTTTAAAATAACCCAATATAGTCAAGTTTTTAAAAATTATTTTATTGTGTTTACATAGATTCTAGTGTCCCTCAGAATACATCCTCCCCTCCTTCGTGTTCCCCAGTATATCCCCCCTGCCCCCCTCTCCGTAATGCCCTCCCCCCTACCCTCCAGGATTTGCTTTTCTGCTCTCATCCCATCCTATCACCCTGTCATCCCCTTTCCCCCTTGCGCTTTCCTTCTGGATCCTTTGATCCCACCTCTGTCTCTATTCTGCTACTCAGTTCATATTGTTTGTCGAATTCCTCAGGTGTGTGGTCATATGATATTTTTCTTTCTCTGCCTGGCTTATTTCACTTAACATAATACTTTCCAGGTCCATCCATGTTGTCTCAAAAAATAATATTTCCTTCTTTTTCATGCCCCATAGTATTATTCCATTGTGTATACGTACCATTGCCTTTTAATCCACTTGTCTACTGACGGGCACTTGGGCTGTTTCCAGATCTTGGCTATTGTAAACAATGCTGCCATAAACATGGAGTGCATTTCTCCTTTTGTATCATTGATGTGGTGTTCTTGGGATATATTCCTAAAAGTGGGATGGCTAGGTCAAAAAGCAGTTCGATTTTTAATTTTTTGCGTAATCTCCATACTGTTTCTCACAGTGGCTGCACCAGTCTGCATTCCCACCAGCAGTGCAGGAGGGTTCCCTTTTCTCCACATCCTCGCCAGCTCTTATTCTGTGTTGTTTTGTTGATGAGCACCATTCTGACTGGTGTGAGTTGGTATCTCACTGCGGTTTTAATTTGCATTTCTCTAGTGATTAGTGATGTTGAACATTTTTATCTGCCTATTGGCCATCTGTATGTCCTCTTTGAAAGTGACTATTCATTTCTTTTGCCCATTTTTTGACTGGACTGTTTATCTTCCTAGTGTTGAGTTTTACAAATTCTTTATAAATTTTGGTTAACCCCTTATCAGATGTATTGTCGAATATGTTCTCCCAATGTGTGGTTTGTCTTTTTATTTTGTTCATATTGTCTTTAGATGAGCAAAAGCTTTTTAGTTTGATATAGTCCCATTTGTTCATTCTGTCCTTTATTTCCCTTGTGTGTGGAAATAAATCAGCAAATATATTGCTGCAAGTGATGTCAGAGAGCTTATTGCTTATTTTTACTTTAGGATACTTATGGATTTATGACTTACATTTAAGTCTTTTATCTATTTTAAGTTGACTTTCGTGAATGGTGTAACTTGGTGGTCTAGTTTCATCTTTTTGCAAGTAGCTGTCCCATTTTCCCAATACCATTTGTTAAAGAGGCTGTCTTTACTCCATTATATGCTATTACCAACCTTGTCAAATATCAATTGTTCATAAAGGGGTGGGTTTATTTCTAGATTCTCTGTTTTGTTCCATTGATATATATGCCTGTTCTTATGCCAGTACCAAGCTATTTTGAGTAGAATGGCCATGCAGTATAACTTGATATCAGAAAGTGTGATACCTCCCATTTTATTCTTCCTTTTCAAGATTGTTGAGGCTATTCCTGTTCTTTTTTGGTTCCATATGAATTTTTGGAATATTGGTTTTATATCTTTGAAGGATGTCTTGGTATTTTAATAGCAATTGCATTGAATTTATAAATTGCTTTGGGTAATATGGACATTTTAATGATGCTTAGTCTTTCTAGCCATGGACACTGTATATGTTTCCACTTGTTTGTATCTTCCTTGATTTCTTTTATCAATGTTTTATAATTTTCCAAGTACAAATCTTTAACTTCCTTGGTAAATTTACTCCTAGATATTTTATTTTTTTGTTGCAATACTGAAGGAGATTGTTTTCTTAATTTCTCTTTCAGACAGATCATTGTTGGTGTATAAAAAGGCCTCTGGTTTCTGAGTATTAATTTTATATCCTGACACATTGCTGAATTCATTTATCCAGTCCAGTAGTTTTTTGACTGCGACTTTAGGGTTTTCTATGTACACTATCATATCATCAGCAAATAATGATAGTTTTACTTCTTTTTTTCCAATTTGGATGCCTTTTATTTCTTCTTCTTGTCTGATTGCTGTGACTAGGACTTCCAGAACTGTATTGAGTAAGAGTGGTGAAAGGGGGCACCCCTGCCTTGTTTCTGATCTTAAGTGGATTGCTTTTAACTTTTGCCTATTGAGTATGATATTGGCTGTGAGCCTGTCACAGATGGCTTGTATCATGTTGAGATGTGTTCTCTGTATTCCCACTTTGCTGAGAGTTTTGATAATAAATGGGTGCTAGATTTTATTGAATGTTTTTTGTGCATCTATTGATATTATCATGTGGTTTTTGTCCTTCCTTTTGTTTATGTGATGAATCTCATTGATTGATTTGCAAATATTTTACCAGCCTTGCCTCCTCAAAATAAATCCCACTTGATCATGATGTATGATTGATTTTTTCATGTATTGCTGGATCCGGCTTTCTAATTTTTTGTTAAGAATTTTAGCATCTAAATTCATCAGAGATATTGGCCTATAGTTTTCTTTCCTTGTGTTGTCTTTGCCTGGTTTTGGAGTCAGAATTATGCTCACCTTGTAAAAGGAGCTTGGAAGTTTCCCCTCCTCTTGAATTTTTTGAAGTAGCTTGAGAAGGATAGGAGTTAGTTCTTCTTTGAATATTTGGTAGAATTCACTTGTGAAGCTGTTAGGCCCAGGACTTTTGTTAGTTAGGAGTTTTTTGATAACTGTTTTGATCTCATTTGTTGTAATTTGTCTGTTTAGATTTTCTGATTCTTCCAGATTGATTTTTAAAAGATTATATGTTTCAAGGAATTTGTCCATTTCATCTAGGTTTTCTAATTTTTTGCCATACAGTTCTTCATAGTATTTTCTTACAATCCTTTGTATTTCTTTTGTGTCAGTTGTTATTTCTCCATTCTCATTTCTAATTTTATTTATTTGAGTGCTCTCTCTTTTTTTCTTGGTGAATCTGGCTAAGGGTTCATCGATCTTGTTTACTTTTTCAAAGAACCAGCTCTTGGTTTCATTGATCTTCTGTATTTTTTTTTAGTGTTTATATCATTTATTTCTGCTCTGATCTTTTTTATTTCCTTCCATTTCTTCTAGGCTTTATTTGCTATTCTTTTCCTAGTTCTTTTAGTTGCAGGATTAAGTTGTTTATTTGCACTTTTTCTAGCTTCTAAAGGTATGCCTGTAATGCTATGAACTTCACTCTCAGGACTGCTTTTACTGTGTCCCACACATTTTCCGTTGTTTATGCTCATTTTCATTTGTTTCAAGGAAAGTTTTGATATCTTGCTTGATTTCATTGTGGACCCATTCGTTGTTTAATAACATGCTGCTTAGTTTCCAAGTGTTTTTCAGTTTTCGAATTGTAGTTGATTTCTAGTTTCATGCCACTGTGGTCAGACTAGATGCTTGATATGGTTTCAAGATTCTTGTATTTGTTGAGACTTGTTTTATGCCTTAATATGTGGTCTATCCTAGAGAATGTACCATAAGCACTTGAAAAAAATTGTACATTCTGCTGCTTTAGGGGGAAAGGTTCTGGAGATATCTATTAAATCCAGTTAATCTAGTGTGTCCCTTAATTTTGCTGTTTCTTTGTTACTTTTCTTTCTTGGGGATCTATCCATTGATGTTATTGGGGTATTGTAATCCCCTACTATTAGAGTTTTGCTGTTGATCTCTCTCTTTATGTCCATCAAAATATGCTTTATATTATTAGGTGCTCCTATATTAGGAGCTAATATATTTATAATGGTTATCTCTTCCTGTTGGATTACTCCCTTTATCATTATGTAGTTACCTTCTTTATCCCTTACTAAAGTCTTTGTTTTAATGTCTATTTTGTCAGATATAAGTATTGCTACCCCAGCTTTTTTTTTTTCATTTCCATCTGCATAAAATATTTTTTTCATCCTTTTACTTTCAGTCTGTGTGTATCTTTTGTGTTGAGGTTGGTCTCCTGAGAAAGCATATGTACGGGTCCTGTTTTCTTATCCATTCAGCTACCCTATGTCTTTTGATTGGAGCATTTAATTCATTTACATTTAAGGTTATTATTGATATGTAGTTGTTTATTGCCATTTTTTCTTTTAAATCTATATTCCTCTTTTAATATATATATATTTTCTGTTTTGTTCTCTCTACAGCAGGCCTCTCAAGATTTCTTGCAACATTGGTTTGGTTGTGATGAATTCCTTGAATTTCTTTTTTATCTGGGAAGCTTTTTATTTCACCTTTAATTTTAAAACATAGTGTTCTTGAATAAAAAAGTCTTGGTTGTAGGTTCTTGTTCTGCATTACTTTGAATATTTCTTGCCAATCCCTTCTGGCCTCAAGTGTTTCTGTTGAGAAGTTGGATGTCATTCTTATGGATGTTCCTTTGTAGATGATTGACTGTTTTTCTCTTACAACTTTTAATATTCTTTCTTTATCTCTTAGCTTTGGTATTTTGATTATGATATGTCTTGGTATGGGTCTCTTTGGGTTCTTCTTTAATGGGGTTCTCTCTGCTTTATGAACTTGTGTGACTCTTTCCAGCATCAATTTAGGGAAAATTTCAGCTATAATTTTTTCAAAGAGCTTCTCTAGTCCTTGTTCTTTCTCTTCTCCTTCAGGAACCCCTATGACATGGCTGTTATTTCTCTTCATGTTGTCACAGAGCTCTCTTAGAGTTTTCTCAGACTTTTTAATCCTTTTTTTTTTTTTGCTTTTCTGCTTCTGTGCTTTCACTTATCTTGTCCTCTAAGTCACTAATTTGATCCTCTGCTTCACCCAGCCTGCTTTAATTCCTTCTAGGGTAGTCTTCATTTCTGATATTATGTTTGTCATTTCTGCCTGGTTCTTCTCTATGATTTCCGTGTCCTTTTTGATGCTTACAATTTCTTTATTGAGGTGTTCATTAAGTCCATCCATTGTAGCTTTGAGATCTTTAAGCATCCTAACAATCATTATTTTATACTCTGCATCCAGTATTTTGATTACTTCCGATTCATCAAAAAATTTTCAGAGGATTTATGTTGTTGAAGCATATGACATGCTTCTCTGCCTTCCCATTATCTTCCAGTTGTGTTCTCCTTACCTAGTAGAGCTGCTTTGAAGTCTTGATTTGTTTGTTTTCTTCTCAGTTTTCTTAACTCAGTGGTAATCTTGTTTACTGATCACAGCAGGGGGTTCATTTGAAATTGTATTTAGGAATGTAGTGGGTGTAACCTGAGACTCTGAAGACAAGATCTGCCAACTTCTCTCTGGGGGTGGGGTGCTTTCTCTGCTTCCATAAGGGAAGGTGTATCTCAGATCTCCATGGAGCTGAAAACTTCCCTCAATTAAGGCAGGAAAACATCTCACAAGTTCAAGAAGCACAGAGAACTCCATTAAAGAGAAACCCAAAGAAATCTACACCAAGACACATCATAATTAAAATACCAAAGCTAAGTGATAAAGAGAAAATATTAAAAGCTGCTAGAGAAAAGAAGACTATCACTTACAAAGGAGCCCCCATAAGGATGGCATCCGACTTCTCAACAGAAACACTTGAGGCCAGAAGGGAATGGCAAGAAATATTCAAAGTAATGAAGAACAAGAGCCTACAACCAAGACTATTTTATCCAGCAAGGTTATCGTTTAAAATTGAAGAAGAAATAAAAAGCTTTCCAGACAAAACAAACAAACAAACAAACAAACAAAAAAACAACAAGGAATTCACTACAACCAAACCAAGGCTGCAAGAAATTCTAAGGGGCCTGTTGTAAAAAGATCAAAGGAGAAAAAGAATATAGCAAAAGAGGAATACAGTTTTAAAGAATAAAATGGCAATAAACAACTACATATCATAATAACCTTAAATGTAAATGGATTAATTGATTCAATCAAAAGACATAGGGAAGCTGTGTGGAAAAGAAAACAGGACTCATACGGATGCTGTCTACAAGAGACACACCTTAAAACAAAAGATGCACTCAGACTGAAGATAAAGGATGGAAAAAAATATTTCACGCAAATGAAAATGAAAAAAAAAAAAGCCATGGTAGCAATACTTATATCAGATAAAATGGACTTTAAAACAAAGGCTATAGTAAGAGATAAAGAAAGTCACTACGTAAAGATAAAGGGAAAAATCCAACAGGAAGATATAATCATTATAAATATCTACGGACCTAATATAAAAGCATCTAAATATGTAAAGCAGACTTTGATGGATTTAAAGGGCAAGATCAACAGCAATACTATAATAGTGGAGGATTTCAATACCCCACTAACATCACTAGATAGATCCTCAAGAAAGAAAATTAACAAAGAAACAGCAGACTTAAAGGACATACTAGATCAACTCGATTTAATAGATATCTTCAGAACATTTCACCCTAAAGCAGCAGAATATACATTCTTTTCAAGTGCTCATGGTATATTCTCTAGGATAGATCACATTTTAGGGCACAAAAGCAATCTCAACAAATTTAAGAAGATTGAAATCATATTGAGCACTTTCTCTGATCACAATGGCATGAAACTAGAAATCAACCACAACAGAAAAACTGAAAAAATACTCAAACACTTGGAAACTAAATAAAATGTTATTAAATAACGAGTGGGTTAACAATGAGATCAAAGAAGAAATAAAAAAAATTCCTAGAAATGAACGGTAATGAGCATACATCAACTCAAAATTTATGGGATGCAGCAAAAGCAGTCCTGAGAGGGAAGTTCATAGCATAACAGGCATACCATAAGAAGATAGAAAAAACTCAAATAAACAACATGACCCTGCATCTAAAATAACTAGAAAAAGAACAGCAAGTAAAGTCCAGAGGTAGTAGAAGGAAGGAAATAATAAATATCAGAGCAGAAATAAATGACATAGAATCTAAAGAAACAATACAGAGGATCAATGAAACCAGGAGCTGGTACTGGTAAACAAGATCAATGAACCTTTAACCAGACTCACCAAGAAAAAAAGAGAGAGGACTCAAATAAATAAAATTAAAAATGAGAGTGGAGAAATAACCACTGACACAACAGAAATATAAAATATTGTAAGAAAATACTATGAAGAACTGTACACCAAAAAACTAGACAACCTAGATGAAATGGACAAATTCCTTGAAACATGTAATCTTCCAAAAATTAATCTGGAAGAATTAGAAAACCTAAAGAGACCAGTTACAACAAATGAGATTGAAACAGTTATCAAAAAACTCCCAAAAAAGGGGGACCTGAAGATGGCAGCAGAGTAGGCGGAAGCAAAGATGCCCAGCTCTCACCACCAAACTGGAATACAAATCAATTTAGGAAAAATCAGCGTGAAAAACCAACTCTGGACTACAAGAACAGCTCTCAAAAACCAAGGAGCAAAGAAGAAGCCACAACAAACCTCGTATGGAGCGCCTGAATCTCCCCTGCTTACAGTAACAAAGGGGGGGGGGTGAGGCTGAGAGCCCAGAGGGGATCTCACGCCATGGAAAAGAGCAGAAAATATTGCTCACAGCCATTTGCCTGGCAACCAGGGAGCGAGGTGTGTTGAAAAGACCAGCTTATCTCCCAAGTGGAAAGGAAAAAGAGAGGGAGAGATGGTGAGGGGCTAAAAAATGCAGGAGATGACCTAAAAAAAAATAAAAGCTGACTCATTAGTGCTGGAGGCAGCCATAGCTGGGGGAGGGACTAATCCTTCCCCACAAAACAGTACTGAATTGCTTCTGGATCAGAGACCTCCAGACATCACCCCAGCTCCAATCAACGCAACAAGGCACAGCTGAAAACAAGGAGTGGGGAGGAGGGGCAGTAACTCAGGTCTCCATGGAGATCTGAGATACACCTCCCCCTACTGAAGCTGAGAAAACACCCTGCCCCCAGAGAGATTAATTGGTGGAAGAGGCCTTCAGAGTCTCAGGTTACACCCATCGCATTCCTGCATACAGTTTCAAGGAAGCCCTCTGCTGAGATCAGTAAACAAGACTATCACCTGTTAAGAAAACAAACAAATCAAAACTTCAAAGCTGCCCAAATCCAAAAGTGGATTACAAATAATACCTGATACCAACCCAAGAAGACCTAGAAATAACACAACTGAAAACGGGAAGCAGACAACACCAAGCCTAGACTCAACCAGCTCTATAAGCAAAACACCCAAAACAGACATAATGAGAAGACAAAAGAGTGCAATCCAAATGAAACCACAAGAGATACCTTCAGGAGATGAACTGAGTGATATGGAAATAATCAAACTTCCAGATGCGGAGTTCAAAATAATGATTGTAAGGATGCTTAGGGATCTTAGAACAACAATGCATGGTCATTATGAACACCTAAATAAAGAAATAGCAAGTATAAAAAAGAATCAGTCGGAGATGACAAATACAATATCAGAAATGAAGTCCACAATGGAAGGAATTAAAATAAGGATGGTAGAGCTGAGGATTGTAATCAGTGAGTTGGAGGACAACTGGAATGAAGGCATGAAAGCAGAGAAGAAAAAAGAAAAGAGACTCAAAAAGTCTGAGGAAACTCTTAGAGAGCTCTGTGCCAACATGAAGAGAAATAACATCCGCATTATAAGGGTTCCTGAAAAAGAAGAAAAAGAACAAGGGATAGAGACTTTGTTCAATCATATCATAGCTGATAACTTCCCTAAATTAATGCAGGGGAAACTCTCACATGTTCAAGAAGCACACAGGACTCCATTAAAAAGAAACCCAAAGAAACCTACACCAAGACACATCATAATTAAAATACCAAAGCTAAGCGATAAAGAGAAAATATTAAAAGCTGCAAGAGAAAAAAAAGCTATCACCTACAAAGGATCCCCCATAAGGATGACATCCGACTTCTCAACAGAAACACTTGAGGCCAGAAGGGAATGGCAAGAAATATTCAAAGTAATGCAAAACAAGAACCTACAACCAAGACTACTTTATCCAGCAAGGCTATTGTTTAAAATCGAAGGAGAAATAAAAAGCTTCCCAGACAAAAAACAACTCAAGGAATTCATTACAACTAAACCAATGCTGCAGGAAATGTTAAGGGGCCTGTTGTAAACAGATCAAAGTGGGAAAAGAATATAGCAAAAAAGGAATAGAGCTTTAAAGAATAAAATGGCAATAAACAACTACATATCAATAATAACCTTAAATGTAAATGGATTCAATGATCCAATCAAAAGACATAGGATAGCTGCGTGGATAAGAAAACAGAACCCGTACATATGCTGTCTACAAGAGACACACCTTAGAACAAAAGATATACATAGATTGAAGGTAAAAGGATGGAAAAAAAACATTTAATGCAAACAAAAATGAAAAAAAAAGCTGGGGTAGCAATACTTATATCAGAAAAATTGGACTTTAAAACAAAGGATAATGTAAGAGATAAAGAAGGCCACTACATAATGATAAAGGGAGTAATGCAACAGGAGGATATAACTATTATAAGTATCTTTGCACCTAATATAGGAGCACCTAAATATATAAAGCAGACTTTGATGGATTTAAAGGGAGAGGTCCCAACAGCAATACTATAACAGTGGAGGATTTCAATACCCCACTAACATCACTAGATAGATCCTCAAGAAAGAAAATTAACAAAGAAACAGCAGACTTATTGGACACACTAGATCAACTCGATTTAATAGATATCTTCAGAACTTTTCACCCTAAAACAGCAGAATATACATTCTTTTCAAGTGCTCATGGTACATTCTCTAGGATAGACCACATGTTAGGGCACAAAAGTGGTCTCAACAAATTTAAGAAGATTGAAATCATATTGAGCACTTTCTCTGATCACAATGGCATGAAACTAGAAATGAACCACTACAGAAAAGCTCAAAAATGCTCAAACACATGGAAACTAAATAGCAGGTTGTTAAATAATGAATGGATTAAGAATGAGATCAAAGAAGAAATAAAGTCCTAGAAACGAATGACAATGAGCATACAACAACTCAAATTTATGAACACAGCAAAAGCAGTACTGAGAGGGAAGTTCATCACACTACAGGCACACTTTAAGAAGCTAGAAAAAGCTCAAATAAACAACTTAACCCTGCATCTAAAAGAACTAGAAAAAGAACAGCAAGTAAAGCCCAAATGTAATAGAAGGAAGAAAATAATAAAGATCAGAGCAGAAATAAATGACATAGAGGCTAAAGAAACAATACAGAGGATCAATAAAACTAGGAGCTGGTTCTTTGAAAAGGTAAACAAGATTGATGAACCTTTAACTAGACTCACCAAGAAAAAGAGAAAGGACTCAAATAAATAAAATTAGAAATGAGAGTGGAGAAATAACAACTGACACAAAAGAAATACAAAATATTGTAAGAAAATATTATGAAGAACTGTATGCCAAAAAACTAGACAACCTAGATGAAATGGACAAATTCCTTGAAACATACAATCTTCCAAAAATCAATCTGGAAGAATCAGAAAACCTAAACAGACCGATTACATCAAATAAGATCAAAAAAGTTATCAAAAAACTCCCAAAAAAGAAAAGTCCTGGGCCTGATGGCTTCACAAGTGAATTCTACCAAATATTCAAAGAAGAACTAACTCCTATTCTTCTCAAACTATTTCAAAAAATTCAAGAGGAAGGAAGACTTCCAAGCACCTTTTATGAGGCAAGAATAATTCTGATTGCAAAAACAGGCAAAGACAACACAAAGAAAGAAAATTATAAGCCAATGTCTCTGATGAATATAAATGCTAAAATCCTCAACAAAACATTAGCAAACCGGATCCAACAACATATGGAAAAAATCATACACCATGATCAAGTGAGATTTATTCTGGGAAGGCAAGGCTGATACAATATTTGTAAATCAATCAATGTGATTCATCACATAAACAAAAAGGAGAAAAACCACATGATAATTTCAATAGATGCAGAAAAAGAATTTGATAATATCCAGCACCCATTCATGATCAAAACTCTCAGCAAATTGGGAATACAGGGAACATACTTCAACATGATAAAGGCCATCTATGACAAACCCACAGCCAAGATCATACTCAATGGGCAAAAATTAAAAGCAATCCCCTTAAGATCAGAAACAAGACAGGGGTGCCGCTTTTCACCACTCTTATTCAACATAGTTCTGGAAGTCCTAGTCACAGCAATCAGACAAGAAAAAGAAATAAAAGGCATCCAAATTGGAAAAGAAGAAGTAAAACTATCATTATTTGAAGATGATATGTTATTATATATAAAAAACCCTAAAGTTTCAGTCAAAAAACTACTGGACCTAATAAATGAATTCAGCAATGTGGCTGGATATAAAATTAATACTCAGAAATCAAAGGCATTTTTATACACTAACAATGAATTGTCAGAAAGAGAAATTAAGGAATCAATCCCCTTCACCATTGCAAACAAAAAAATAAAGTACCTAGGTATAAATTTAACCAGGGAGATTAAAGACTTGTACTCCGAAAATTATAAAACATTGATAAAAGAAATCAGGGAAGATACAAACAAGTGGAAGCCTATACCGTGCTCATGGTTAGGAAGAATAAACATCATTAAAATGTGTATATTACCCAAAGCAATTTATAAATTCAATGCAATATCGATTAAAATACCAATGACTTACTTCAAAAATATAGAACACATATTTCAAAAATTTATATGGAACCAAAAGAGAACATGAATAGCCTCAGCAATCTTGACAAGTAAGAATAAAGTGGGAAGTATCACACTTCCAGATATCAAGTTATACTACAAGGCCATTGTACTCAAAACAGCCTGGTACTAGCATAAGAAAAGGCATATAGATCAATGGAACAGAACGGAGAACCCAGAAATAAACCCACACTTTTATGGACAACTGATATTTGACAAAGGAGATAAGCACATACATTAAAGTAAAGAGACTCTTCAACAAATGGTGTTGGGAAAAGTGGACAGCTTCCTGAAAAAAAATAAAACTAGACCACCAACTTACACCAGTCACGAAAATAAACTCAAAATGGATAAAAGACTTAAATGTAGGCCATGAAACCATAAGCATCTTAGAAGAAAACATAGGCAGTAAGCTCTCTGACATCTCTCGCAGCAATATGTTTGCCAATTTCCATAGGCAAGTGAAATAAAAGTCAGAATAAGCAAATGGGACTATATCAAACTAAAAAGTTTTTGCACAGCTAAAGACAATAAGAACAGGATAAAAAGACAAACTACACAATGGGAGAATATATAATATTTGGCAATACGTCTGATAAGGGGTTAACAACCAAGAATCTGATGATAACGGGGGTTGGGTTGGGGTGGGGAGGAGATGAGGAAGAAGAGAGAGTGGGTGGTAGGAGGGGGATCACAAAGAAAACCAGATGGAAGGTGACGGAAGACAATTTGACTTTGGATGAGGGGTATGCAACATAATCAAATGTCAAAATAATCTGGAGATGTTTTCTCGGAACATATGTACCCTGATTTATCAATGTCACTGCATTAAAACTAATAAAAATATGATTTAAAAATAAAAAAGTTGTAAAACTCAATACCAGGAAGACAAACAATCTAATCATCTCACACCAGTCAGAATGGCACTCATCAATAAAACAACACAGAATAAGTGTTGGAAAGGATGTGGAGAAAAGGGAACCCTCCTGCACTGCTGGTGAGAATGCAGAGTGGTGCATCTACTGAGGAAAACAATATGAAGATTCCTCAAAAATTTGAAAATTGAACTGCCTTTTGACCCAGCTATCCCACTTTTAGGAATATGCCCCAAGAACACCATAGCACTGTTTCAAAAGAAGAAATGCACCCCCATGATTATGGCAGCATTGTTCACAATAGCAAAGATCTGGAAACAGCCCAAGTGTCCATCAGTGGATGAGCAGATTAAAAAGCTTTGGTACATATGTACTATGGAATACTACTCAGCCATAAGAAATGATGACATCGGATCATTTACAACAACATGGATGGACCTTGATAACATTATACTGAGCGAAATAAGTAAATCAGAAAAAACTAAGAACTATATGATTCCATACATAGGTGGGACATAAAACTGAGACCCAGAGTCATGGACAAGAGTGTGGTGATTACAGGGTGGAAGGGAGGAGAGGGAACAGGTTGGGGGAGGGGAGGGACACAAAGAAAGTTAGAACAGGGGTCCCCAAACTATGGCCCGCGGGCCGCATGCGGCCCCCTGAGGCCACTTATCCGGCCCCCGCCGCACTTCCAGAAGAGGCACCTCTTTCATTGGTGGTCAGTGAGAGGAGCATAGTTCCCGTTGAAATACTGGTCAGATTGTTGATTTAAATTTACTTATTCTTTATTTTCAATATTGTATTTGTTCCCATTTTGTTTTTTTTTTACTTTAAAATAAGATATGTGCAATGTGCATAGGGATTTGTTCATAGTTTTTTTTATAGTCCGGCCCTCCAACGGTCTGAGGGACAGTGAACTGGCCCCCTGTGTAAAAAGTTTGGGGACTCCTGAGTTAGAAGGTGACGGAAGACAACTAAACTTTGGGTGATGGGAATGCAGCTTAATCAAATGTCAAAATAACCTGGAGATGTATTCACTGAACATAATATGTACCCTGATTTATCAATTTCACCCTATTAAAAATAATTAAGAAAAAATAAAAAATGGACAGCTTGACCTGGAGGTGGCACAGTAGATAGAGCGGCAGAGTGGGACACGGAGAAGCCAGCTTCTAAAACCCTAGGTCGCTGGCTTGACTGCGGGCTCATCTGGTTTGAGCAAGGCTCACCAGCTTGAGCGCCCAAGGTCACTGGCTTGAGCAATGGGTCACTCGGTCTGCTGTAGCCTCCTGGTCAAGGCACATATGAGAAAGCAATGAGTAAAAAACTAAGGGGCCGCAATGAAGAATTGATGCTTCTCATCTCTCTCCCTTCCTGTCTGTCTGTCCCTCTCTCTGTCTCTCTTACCTTTTGTGTCTTTTCCCTTTTGTGTCTCTGTCACAAAAAAAAAAAGTTAAAAAAAATGGACAAAGAACCAGAATAGACACTTCTGCAAGGAGGACACACAGATGACTAATAGACATATGAAAATATTGTCAATGTCACTTATCATCAGAGAAATGAAAATTAAACCACAATGACCTATCACCTCACACTTGTCAGAATAGCTATCACCAATAAATCAACAAACAGCAAGGGTTGGCGAAGGTGTGGGGAAAAAGAAACCCTTATGCACTGTTGTTGGGAATGCAGATTGGCACAGCCATTGTGGAAAACAGTCTGAAGTTTCCTCAAAAAATAAAAAACAGAACTGCCTTATAATTCAACAATCCACTTCTGGGTGTATATCTGAAGAGACCCAAAACTCTGATTCAGAAGAATATATGCACCCCTATGTTCATAGCAGTGCTATTTACAATAGCTAAGATCTGGAAACAGCCCAAGTGCCCATCAGTAGATGAGTGAATAAAAAAGCTGATCCCTTTACACCAGTGTTTCCCAACGTGGGGCCCACGCCCCACAGGGGGGCAATTTGAAAATGGACTCGACACGACTTTAACTCTTTCGCCCTGGGCCATTTAAATGCAATGCTAGATATCGGTGCCAAATTTAACAAAAAATGCAATTCTAAAATAATTGCAGTAAATAATTATTAAGTATAATTTCGTTTGACGAGACCAAAATAACTGGGTGATTGACGTCTTCAAGTAAACTTCGTCCTGGGTTCACCACGGAAAGTGCCGTCTGCCACGGGGGAACCCCGGACGTTTTAAAAACTCGCTAAACAACGCGTTATTCTCACCTAATTGGCCCATTGCAACTTCTGTAGTGTTTCACATCATTCAGTTGGTGTTAATTTGAAATAAGTGTCAGTCAAAACTGTTGTAAAAGCTCGTTGATTTAATAAATATACATATATATATTGTATAGATATAATTGGTATTTGATTTTATTTTTATCAATATTAAACTCTTTATTAAGTACTTCTTGCATCGGGGCTAGAAAGCACTAATATTTTATAAATATTATTGGGGCTATAATAGTGCATGCACGACAATTTTAATTTTAGAAGCATAACTTTCCAGAAAATTTTGTCAAGTGGAAAAAATATAGATACCTTTTGATTTGTGGTGGTAGTGTAGTAAATGTGTTATATACATTTAAATAAATATGAATTTTTAGTATACATTTACTCTATGTCACATTGAATATATTTTAACACATATTTTAATATTAGTTTTTAATTGATCTTATTTTTATTTCTTATAGCCCATAGTAAAATGAGTGGTGCAAGCAAGAAAAAAACTCGTCAATATTCGGAGGATTATTTAAAATTTGGGTTCATACCCGCTGTTCACGATGAGCGGATTCCTTTTTGTCTTTTATGTCAGCAATGCTTGACCAAGGAATCAATGAAACGAGGTCGTCTTGAGGTGCATTTGAAGGCGAAACATAGTGCTCATATTAATTCAGATTTGAGTTACTTTAAAACTTTAAAGAAAAATTTTGAAAAAGAACAACATTAAAGTCTCTATTTACTGCTCATACTTCAACTAATAATCGTGTTCTTGAGGCTAGTTATCAAATTTCTTTATTCATCGCTAAAACTGGAGAAAATCACACTATAGGAGAGAATTTAATAAAACCGTCAATATCAGCATTTCTTAAAATGGTTCTTGAAAAAGATGACAAAGATGTAAAAGCTATGCCACTCAGTGACAATACTGTTAGCAGAAGAATAGACGAAATGAGTGAGGATATTGAAAAACAACTTATTGAAAAGCTGAAAACAAGAAAATTCTCCTTGCAAATGGATGAATCAACTTTGAGAGACAGTGAGGCAGTTTTGATAACTTACATAAGATATATTGATAAAGGACATTTTGCTGAAGAAATGTTGTTCTGTAAAAGATTAGAAAGCACCACTACCTTCAAAGATATATATAATAAGCTAAAAAACTACTTAGATGTCAATGATATACCAATGAAAAATATAGCATCTTGTGCTGCAGATGGTGCTCCCAATATGATGGGCAAGAAAAATGGCTGCTTAAAATTGATGAAAGATGCGAATCCAGAAATGATTCTTGTGCATTATGTTATTCATAGGGAAAACTTGGTAGCTAAAAACATCTCACCTGTTCTGAATAAAGTATTACATACAGTAATAAAGTGTGTTAATGCTATTAAAGCTAGTGCCAAATGTGAGCGTCTTTTCAAGCTATTTTGTGAAGAACAAAATGAAGACCATGTGAGACTTTTACTTCATACTGAAGTAAGATGGCTATCTAAAGGAAACTGTTTGAAAAGATTTATGGAACTGTTTGATACTCTTAGTGATTTTTTAAGCGACAAACCTGAAATGAAGTATCTGTTAACAATAGATGGTAAAGCATTTGTGAGTTTAGCCAATATCTTTGAAAAATTAAATATATTAAATAAGCAACTTCAAGGAACAAATAAAACTCTTGTTGATGCAAAAGCAAAGATATTTGGTTTCATTGCCAATATTGAGTTATGTCAGAAACATATTAACAACAAAAACTTTAAACAGTTTCATTGGCTCCAAAAATGTGAAGTAACTGATACCGCTTTACTTGTTATTGTCAATCATTTGAATATTCTATCGGCTGATTTAAAAGAAAGATTTTCTGATTTAAAACAAATTGATTTCCCAACATGGATGATGCAGCCAATGTTAGTGGATTTGTCTGATATATCAAATATGCAGTATCAAGAAGAACTCGCAGAATTGCAAAATGATGAGTCAGTTAAAGCTTTATTTAATATCAAAGGAGTGATGGCATGGCTTTGTGAGGAAACAGAAATCAAATACCCAAATTCAGCCAAATGTGCAAGAAAACTATTGCTACCGTTTCCATCTTCATTTTTAGCTGAATGTGGATTTAGTGCTGTAAATGATTTACTGGTAAAAAAAAGAAATCGGCTGGATATAACACAACGTGGAGACTTGAGACTAAAGCTAACCAAATTGGAACCTAATATAAAATCTCTGTGCAGCAAGCATCAAGCGCAAGGATCACACCAAATTAAAATAATAAATTAATATAGAAAAATCTGTATTAAAATTATTTGGAATTTAAATTTCTGTTTTTCATTATATGTTTTGAAATTTTACTTACTGTGTTTTGTTAACAATTTCATAGTGATTTCTTCCTAGAACCTATCATTTATGTTTATTAAGTGAACAAATAATTTTTTTAATGTTAAAAATTATGTATGTTACATAGGGGGGGACATAAAAATTTTAGGAAGGTTAAGGTGGGGCATGGCACAAAAAAGGTTGGGAAACACTGCTTTACACAGTGGAATACTACTCGGCTGTAAGATATAAGAAAATATTACCTTTTGCAATAGCATAGATGGACCTAGAAAGTATTATGCTAAGTGAAATAAGCCAGTCAGAGAAAGACAATACCACAGATTTCACTTATATGTGGAATCTAACGAGCAAAATGCTAAAAAACAAAATTGAAGCTGATTACATCCATACAGAGAACAGACTGACAGTTGTCAGAGGAGAGAGAGATTGGGACTCTGAGTGGAAAAGATGAAGTGATTAAGCAAAAAACAAAAAGAAAAAAATACCCTCATAGACACAGACAACAGCATGGTGATTATCAGCAGGAAAGTAGGGCGGGGGAGGGAGAAGAGGGTAAAAGGGAGATAAATGGTGATGGCAGGAGACTTGACTCTGGGTGGTGACCACACAGTACCATATACAGATGATGTATTATAGAATTGTATACCGGTACTTGAAACCTATATAATTTTTTTAAACAATGCCACCCCAAGAAATTCAGTAAAGAGTATTTTTAAATTGTCAAAAGTGTAGCTTCGGTTTATATTTGTGCAAATCTATTGAATATCTATCTGAACAGGAAAGATTTTTTTATTTTGGGTGAGTGACAGAGAGAAAGAAACAGGGAGAGGAGCAAACAGGAAGGGAGAGAGAATAGCTATTGAGAAGCATCAATCCTTCGTTGTGGTTTCTTAGTTGTTCATTGATTGCTTTCTCATATGTGCCTTGACGGGGACAGAGCTCCAGCAGAGACAGCGACCCCTTGTTCAAGCCAGCGACCCTGACCCCGCGCTCAAGCTGGTGAGCCTGTGCTCAAGCCGGCAACCTCAGGGCTTCGATCCTGGGTCCCCTGCGACGCTCTATCCATTGTGCCACAGCCTGCTAAGGCTGAACAAGAAAGATGATGTTCTTACCTTATTCTTCATCCCACTTCTTAAGACCTGTCATTTCTATGGTAGGGAACAAAGCAGTCTGGATTCACAAAGTAGGGAAAGGAATATCTCACTCGTCCCCCAACATGTTCTCAAGGACCTCCCCCTGGAGTTCCCAGAATGACCCTTGGGCACTGCTGAGGGACAGTGTTCTTTGATGGCTTTTAATAACCCTTTGACAGCAGAGCCGCTTTTAATTGATTTGCCAAAGATATTGACTGGGGACAGAAATCCTCTCTGATTGAAAAACACTGACTGAGACTGCACCCTACTATATCCCTTCCTCCGAAACTGGATAGGCTAGGTGGTGGACCTGGTATCTCCTTTCCTCCACCCTAAGAACCTGTTGAAAGCCTTCAATCAGTTGCTACATGGTTACAGAAAAGTCCACTTCTGCCTGCTCTTGTGGATTGCATGTGGAGTGGGATGGCTTTACTTTGCTCTAACCTCTGGGCCCAGGGCTGTGCTGGGTCTGCCTGGAGTCATCACCTTATAAGAGATGATTTGGGGCATCAGTTGCCAATTTGGCATCCAGTAGACCCCATGTTGGTGGCTTCAAATTAGCCATAATGGGAGTGTTTACATCAGAGCAATAAGAAAACCTGGAAATCAGACCTGCACTCTCCCTCCCCAAGGGCCTGTTTCCAGCACTGACCACAGAAAGGTCACCTGAGCTGGTTCACAGCAGGAAGAGCTGTACCTCAAGGCAGCTCTGCCCTTACTGCCAGCGACTGTGAGAGAGCACGTGTGTGCCCTCTGCCTTGGCGTTAGGAGTCTGTCTCTGAGCGTAGTGTCCACTGGCAGTGTGGTCACAGCAGTCCAGACTGAACACGGATTCCAAGTGGGGTAGGTTCATCTCGACCTCCCTCTTGTTCTAAGTCAAGGGTTCTTCAGGGAGTTGTCACTCTCCTCGGGAACCATGGTGCCCTGGCAACCCTGTCAATACACAAAGTGCTTTGGTCCTGCCACAACCTGATTCCTGATTTGATTTCCTCTGACATCCAGGTGCTTCATCCTCACATTTTCTCCTCTCCAGTTCATTTTAAATTGACTGAGATGCCTTAGATCTCACCTACACAAATGTACCAAGCCTCATGCGCCCTGGCAGGATGAAAGAAAGAGGTCATTAACAGGACCTGGAACCTAATTGTGTGTATGTGATTGCTTGCATGTGTGCGTGCACATGTGTGTGCACGTATGTGTATGTGAGTGTGTGTGTGTGTCAAGGGAGGACAGAAGCTGTTACCCTTTTACTTTATTTTCTCCAACACCCATCAGTGAAAGCGTCCTTGTCCCCAATTTTTATTGCATGAGAACATCAGGTATTGTATCTATATTCATTTATTAATTAATGTATTTATTTGTTCATTCATTCTTTGGATTGCTTGGGGTGTAATTGACAGGGAGTAAGATCAATGCTCTGCCTCTGAGGATGTATAAGCAGTTCTTGGTTTCCATAGAAACAGAACACCAAGGAAAATGTTTTTGGATGACATTCTGGTTTCCATGACAACTAGGTTAAGTCATTATTTTCTGGCAGCAGAAACATTTAGCAAAGATAATTACAGACTGAAGAGGTGGAGTAACTGTAGAAACATCGAGACTAGTCAGTGGTTGCTATCAATGTGAGCTGTGTGTGTGTGTTTGTGTGTGTGTGTTGCTAGTGTATGGCCTTCAGTTGGACATTAAAGTCTCTAATTCTTCCAATTTTGTAAGAGAGAATGGCAGCTCCTCTTGTTGTGGGCTAAGGTGATTGAATAACCTGCCACACCCCATCCCCATTTCAGTGTCGTAGGTGACATCTGTTGTGTGAGGGCATTGTCCTTTGGGTTCTTAAAAGCAGAGATTCCCGAGTATTTCTCATTTTATACTTCTACTGACAATGATTGTCTCATGAACCCTTAAAAATGGAAGCTTATTCATTTACACCTACATATAGTGGAAAACTACTATGAATGTGATATGAGAGAGAAGATTTGAAGCCTGCAAATGAGATGAATGGGTAGGATTGGAAGATTTAAAGTAACTCTGTGACCCAGGGGTTGACATTGTGCTCACTCTGAGTTGCTGACACACACAAACTAAAAAATGTATTCTCTACAAGTCAAGTTTTCTGTTATCATACCATTAATCAGTTAGGTAAACAGAAATCAAATCAGTAAATGGCTCCTTCTTTATTATATAAGCATAAATACAAGTTCCTTTTAGAAGGCTCTGGGCTTTTTGGTTGTGTGTTGGAAAGTGAATCCTGCTGATGTTACAGTTTGCATATGTTTATTTGTGTTTCTAAAGGAAAACACAGCATTTGTGGGATGTGCTGTTGCATTCTTTTTCAGGGACATGCCTTCAAAAGAAGCTGGTTTAAGTAAAGCATATCCACACCTTTCAGCTCAGTCCTATGTTGCTGAAGCCAAGCTCCACTAATTCTATTTCCCCTCTACCTTCTGACTGCCTGTGAGGTTAGGCCAGTGGGGTCTCTGGAGGGCCACAGGCAGTCTGGATGTGACACAAATATCCTTACCTTCCTCTCTGTTCCTGCTCCTCTCAGGGCCACCTCAATACCACAAGGGCAAGGACATGTGATTTCAGTAGGGACCAGCACCAGCAGACTGGCAAATGCTCCCCTAGGACATTGGAGTCCCAGGTCAAGGATGAGGGGGTACTCTCTCAGTTCCTGGCATTGTGGCTGGAGCTCATCCCTTTTCTCCATCATCGCTGGGAGGGATCTCAGTTTTCATGCACCCTCCTTGACCTCCCCGAAAAACCACATAGAGCTGGGCAACCCTCCCACCCTTTTAGAAGTCTAAGTCTCAGCTCTGAAGTCTGCTCTTCCATGATCATGAATTCTCAGAACCATTATCTCTTCCCTTCTGGTTTTTCCAGAGCTACAAGTGTCCACTCTTCCTTCTGTGACATTTTTCTTAGTGTCTCACTGCTCCCACTGCTCTCTCAGGGCTCCAAATCATTCTATATCAAGCCCTCTGTAATTAAAATAATAAGAGTATCCTGCCTAATACTCAGGTTGGTTTTTATCCCTTTGATTTTAAGGTCTTGCATTTCACTTTGGTCTTTAGTTTTACTATGAAGAGCCTTTGTGGGTTTGTATGCATGCTTGCATAACTGTGTGCATGCGTTTCTCTCCCTCCCTCAATTTTCTCTCTCTCTCTCTCTCTGTCCCTCCCTCACTTCCTTCTCGCACCTCTCTACCCCTGTCTGTGTATGCAAATTTGTTAAACTTGTGGATGGGCACATGAAACATACCAGGAGAAATGTTTCTTTATCTTAAAAAATTGTTGGCTATTATTCCTTTGCACAATCCGCAATCCTCCTCTCTCTGCTTAGACTGTTAAAATAAATTATCTCTCATGTGGTGAAGTACATACATTCAATAATGAACTTTTCATTAGACAATATAAAATACACATCAAAATATTTGAAGCATTTCAAATTTTTCAATGGTATCTTGCCATTTGCTACACCTGCTTTATTTTTGTCCATATACATCCAGTATTTCATTTTTTTTTGTATTTTTCCGAAGCTGGAAACGGGGAGAGACAGTCAGACAGACTCCCGCATGCGCCTGACCGGGATCCACCTGGCACGCCCACCAGGGGGCGATGCTCCGCCCCTCCGGGGCGTCGCTCTGTCGCGACCAGAGCCACTCTAGGGTCTGGGGCAGAGGCCAAGGAGCCATCCCCAGCACCCGGGCCATCTTTGCTCCAATGGAGCCTCGCTGCAGGAGGGGAAGAGAGAGACAGAGAGGAAGGAGAGGGGGAGGGGTGGAGTAGCAGATGGCTCTTCTCCTGTGTACCCTGGCTGGTAATCAAACCCGGGACTTCTGCACGCCAGACCAACGCTCTACCACTGAGCCAACCGGCCAGGGCCCAGTATTTCATTTTCTATCCCTTAGAATATCTATAAGGTAAGATTTTGGTACATATGTACATGTAAATGTGTCCTCCCTGTAGTGTTTGACATGATTTGGAAAATAACGTCTACCTTCACTACCCATTTCCTTTCTTGTTCCTCTCCTCTTTTCAATGGAACTGTGTTGTGACATTTCTGCTGAGCTTTCTAGACTGTTTTCTCACATTTGCCTGTCTTTCCTATCCTAGGATAAAGTGGACAGCATCGCTCTCTTGTGAATGTGCACTTTACGTTAAGCATATAATTTGTACTAAAGTGGTCTGTAGTCAGAGGTTTATCTGAATTTTTTCAATGTCAGCACATGTATGTTTGCATCAGCTTTTGTGCTGAATATATAACATATCCTTGTTGGCTTAGACCAGGGGTAGTCAACCTTTTTATACCTACTGCCCACTTTTGTATCTCTGTTAGTAGTAAAATTTTCTAACCGCCCACTGGTTCCACAGTAATGGTGATTTATAAAGTAGGAAAGTAACTTTACTTTATAAAATTTATAAAGCAGAGTTACAGCAAGTTAAAGCATATAATAATAATTACTAACCAAGTACTTTATGTCAGATTTTTGCTAATTTTGGCAGAATAAATCTTTATAAAACAACTTACTATAGTTAAATCTATCTTTTTATTTATACTTTGGTTACTCTGTTACCGCCCACCATGAAAGCTGGAACGCCCACTAGTGGGCATTAGGAACCAGGTTACTACCACTGGCTTAGGCTAAAGACTTGGTAGTTTTCCTCTATGGGTAGTTAGTAAGCACCTAGCACATGAATAATGTTGTTTTTCACTGACGTATGCTGTAGACAATGGCATCTTTTTCACCTTGTGTACAACAAGGGAAGTCATTTGGTTTTGAAATATATACCATGTTTGCTCTCCTGGGTGTTAGTCATTATGAAAGTCTTACCTGCAGTAAAGAGGAGGCTGTCCCTGCCTTTAACCCTAATGTTGTCCTTGAATTCATCAGTGTGAGAGAGGACAATGGAGGTCTCCCATGGCAGGTGATGGGTACTGGAGGGTTAACAGAGCACCTCTGAAAGTAGATTGGTCTACTGGACAGGAGGAACCACCAGTTTGCCAAAGGAATGAGAGAGAATTCACTCTGGTTCTTTGCTTAAAGGCTCATGCTTCCCCTTTTCTGAGTAGATGTATCTAGAAGGTGAATTCCTTTTGTTTGTTGAGTAAAAATGGGGAGGCAGAGCCTGGTAACTGGGAGGTGTATGTGTATATAGAGTTAGAGCTGGCTTGTGTTAGAATCCATTAAAGTCTAAATAAAACAGTGGAACAGGCTTTATTAAAAGGGACCCTACTGAGCTGACTCGTAAGGGAGATTTGCACCAGGCAAAGGTAGGATGAGCTTTTTTAAAGGTTAGGGGAGGGGGAGTAGGAAGAGCTGTGAGGCATTACCCCGATTGGCTGCTGGACAAAGGATGGTCTTTTATGGGAGTTTGAGTATGTTTAACTTCTAGCAACTTTCAATCATTCAGGACTTCTCTGATCATGACATCAGACATTCCTTTGCGGTTGGTCATCTGCTGTGAGCCCTGAAATGAGACTTAGTAGCAGGGTTAAAGAAATGAAACCTAAGATTCCCGACTATTTGATATATATAAAAATAGGAAAGAGAGTGGTTCCTCAAGGGAAAAGGGACAGAGGTCATTATCTTCTGTAATTTTTTCCTGCTGAGTAGGGGCAGTGAAGGGTTATGGCCTCTCTAAGAATTACTCTCAGTGAGGGGTAGAGAGATGCAGTGATGGCTTCTTATTTTGTTAGGTGTGTATTTATAGGGTTTCAGAATTTTCTGTTTCATGAGGGCAGGTTACAGGGTTGGTGTGTAGGGTTAGGTAGACTTTTCCAATTTTCTGATTGGTGAAGGCCTACATGTGGTTCTGTAAGAAACTAGTGTACAAACATAAGAGGTAGGATTCCAAAGTTAGAAAAATAAATAGGAGAGTGAGTGGACTAATGAAAGGCAATAGTCAAGACACCCAGTTTGTGTGAAACCACTAATTCCATGACTCTGTTTGTTTTTAATGAATTTGCTAAGCTTCAGAGAAAGAGAGAGTGGGAATAAAACTGGACAGTGGCCAGATCCCCTGCTCCCTAGACCTATTTTTATAGAAAATTTTAAAGCAACAAGAAGAGGAATTACCTGTATAGCTCCTTTGGTTCTTAGATTGAGGGTAGTGTACTAGGAACTAAAAGAGGCTCATGGGATGGGATTAGGTTGATATTTGGGGTGATATAGATTAAGATACAGGTTTCTTTCCAATTAGTAGGGAGACACATATAGGTGTTGGTCCCACACAAGTAGAAAGCCCCTGATTGGGTGATACAGGATGAGAGGCGGATAGAGAACTGATGGACAAGGGGTTGGTTTCATCTGTCCGACTCTGAACTTAAGACGGTCAAGGTGGAGGAAAGTGCAGCCCCAACTAGGGGGGGGGAGATATGGTTAGAGGCCTACTTTGACCGTGTGGTTGGGGTAGTGAGCCAGAGATATAGCTATGTGGTCGGATAGGAACATTTATGTTGGGAAACTGTAAGAGTAGGGGGTCCTGTGAATCGAACGGGATTAGAAAATAATCTGTTTGTTTTTGGAGAAACTTGATAGTTGACTTGATGAATGTGATAGTTTTGGGGAAATTCGATAGTTATTGTGGTGTTGTAGAGGTTAGAAGGGAGGTGACTCATTAGGAGAGTACCTTGAGCAGTAAAACATAAAGGGGCAAATGAAAGCAAGGGTGTATTCAGGGTGACTGGTCCCTGAGCAGGGGGAATTTGGGGATTTAATTTCTTTTATTTTTGAATTTTGAAGAGTTTCACCAGAGGAGGAGATTCTCCAACATGCCAGCCACACATGGCTGACATGGGGCATCCACAGACCCAAATTGCACAGTGCCAAAAACAATCCAGGGGCCGTCCATACACCCTTGCCCACACATGGGCGGGGGAGAGTACGACACTATGGCACGAGCCGGCAACACCTACTCAGGGAAGACACAGAAATAGCAAGATTCCTAAGGCAACACAATCAAAGACGTCCACAAATCTTTCAGGGCTCATCTTCCCTCACTAGCCTAGAGGTATTTTACCCTCATGATTCAAGGAAGGGGGAGGAAGTACAATCAATGCACGGTGGTATGTAAATGCTGCCTCCTATTGAAAGAGAAAAGGTTTCTAGATTAACCTTTATTTTAGATTTAAAACTGAATTACCTATTGTTCTTGAAAGCCAGAAAATTCTACATTCTTCTACCTCTCCTCCCTAAAGGAGGAACAGGACAGGAAAGCCTGACCTTTCCTCCCAAAATAGCAATATCAATTTTCAGGTTTTTGGTACCTTACCACATCCCCACTGGTTCTATTTCCTAAGTCAAATCCTTGACTTAATTTACTGAAGAGTATGAGGATGTTGTCTAGAGATATTAACTTATAACATGTAATAGATATTTAACAAACAGGAGCAAACCTTGCTATAAAATTGATTAAACATGGTACAAGACATTATTAAAGTAAGAGGACTAATTGCCACACACAATAGGATTGTTAGCTAGGGTGACTAAACATTCTTCAAAAACCAGTTTTCTGACTGTTCAAATTCTCTTTTCTCTGTACAAACCTCCTACAACCTGCACAACCCTTCTACAACTTACATAAACTCTCAGCTTTCATGAAATTTCTTATCCAGAAATAACTGGCTTTCATAAACACTTGCTTTTCCCTTTCTATTTCAAAAGTATTTCCATACCTTATACCTTCTATTATCAAAACCATACGGAGACCTGAAGATGGCAGCAGAGTAGGCAGACGCACAGACGCCCAGCTTTCACCACCAAACTAGAATACAAATCAATTTAGGAAAAATCAGCATGAAAAACCAACTCTGGACTACAAGAACAGCTCTCAAAAACCAAGGAGCAAAGAAGAATCCACAACAAACCTGGTAGGGAGCACCTGAATCTCCCCTGCTTACAGGAATGGAGGGGGGGTGGAGCTGAGAGTCCAGAGGGGATCTCAGTCCAAGGAAAAGAACAGAAAATACTGCTCACAGCCCTCGCCTGGCAACCAAGGAGTGAGGTGTGTTGAAAAGACCAGCTTATCACCCAAGTGGAAAGGAGAGAGAGAGTGACAGATGGTGAGGGGCTAAAGAAGGCAGGAGATGACCTAAAAAAGCTGACTCATCCATGCTGGAGGTGGCCATAGCTGGGGGAGGGACTGACCCTTCCACAAAACAGTACTGAATTGCTTCCAGATCAGAGATCTCCAGACATGTCTCCAGCTCCAATCAGATCAACAAGACACAGCTGAAAACAAGAAGTGGGGAAGAGGGGCAGTAACTCAAGTCTCCATGGAAATCTGAGATACACCTCCCCCTACTGAAGCTGAGAAAACACCCTGCCCCCAGAGAGATTAATTGGTGGAAGAGGCCTTCAGAGTCTCAGGTTACACCCATCGCATTCCTGCATACAGTTTCAAGGAAGCCCTCTGCTGAGATCAGTAAACAAGACTATCACCTGTTAAGAAAACAAACAAATCAAAACTTCAAAGCTGCCCAAATCCAAAAGTGGATTACAAATAATAGCTGATACCAACCCAAGAAGACCTAGAAATAACACAACTGAAAATGGGAAGCAGACAACACCAAGCCTAGACTCAACCAGCTCTATAAGCAAAAC
Source organism: Saccopteryx leptura (assembly GCF_036850995.1). NCBI lineage: Eukaryota > Metazoa > Chordata > Mammalia > Chiroptera > Emballonuridae > Saccopteryx > Saccopteryx leptura. Next base: position 53,278,210 of record NC_089516.1, read on the forward strand.
ACCCAAAACAGACATAATGAGAAGACAAAAGAGTGCAATCCAAATGAAACCACAAGAGACACCTTCAGGAGATGAACTGAGTGATATGGAAATAATCAAACTTCCAGATGTGAAGTTCAAAATAATGATTGTAAGGTTGCTTAGGGATCTTAGAACAACAATGGATGGTCATTATGAACACCTAAATAAAGAAACAGCAAGTATAAAAAAGAATCAGTCGGAGATGACAAATACAATATTAGAAATAAAGACCACAATGGTAGGAATTAAAAACAGGATGGATAGAGCTGAGGATTGAATCAGCGAGTTGGAGGACAACTTGAATGAAGGCAAGAAAGCAGAGAAGAAAAAAGAAAAGAGACTCAAAAAGTCTGAGGAAACTCTTAGAGAACTCTGTAACAACATGAAGAGAAATAACATCTGCATCATAGAGGTTCTTGAAGAAGAAGAAAAAGAACAAGGAATAGAGACTTTGTACAATCATATTATAACTGAAAACTTCCCTAAATTAATGCAGGAGAAACTCTCACAAGTTCAAGAAGCACAGAGGACTTCATTAAAGAGAAACCCAAAGAAACCTACACCAAGACACATCATAATTAAAATACCACAGCTAAGTGATAAAGAGAAAATATTAAAAGCTGCAAGAGAAAAAAAGCTATCACCTAAAAAGAAGCCCCCATAAGGATGACATCTGACTTCTCAACAGAAACACTTGAGGCCAGAAGGGAATGGCAAGAAATATTCAAGTAATGCAGAACAAGGACCTACAACCAAGACTACTTTATCCAGCAAGGCTATTGTTTAAAATCGAAGGAGAAATAAAAAGCTTCCCAGACAAAAAACAACTCAAGGAATTCATTACAACCAAATCAATGCTGCAGGAAATGTTAAGGGGCCTGTTGTAAACAGATCAAAGTGGGAAAAGAATATAGCAAAATGGAATAGAGCTTTAAAGAATAAAATGGCAATAAACAATTACATATCAATAATAACCTTATATGTAAATGGATTAAATGATCCAATCAAAAGACATAGGGTAGCTGCGTGGTTAAGAAAACAGGACCCGTACATATGCTGTCTACAAGAGACACACCTTAGAACAAAAGATAAACATAGATTGAAGATAAAGGGATGGAAAAAATATTTCATGCAAATGGAAATGAAAAAAAAGCTGGGGTAGCAATACTTATATCAGACAAATTGGACTTTAAAACAAAGGATATAGTAAGAGATAAAGAAGGCCACTACATAATGATAAAAGGAGCAATCCAACAGGAAGGTATAACTATTATAAGTATCTTTGCACCTAATATAGGAGCACCTAAATATATAAAGCAGACTTTGATGGATTTAAAGGGCAAGATCAACAGCAATACTATAATAGTAGGGGATTTCAATACCCCACTAACATCACTAGATAGATCCTCAAGAAAGAAAATTAACAAAGAAGCAGCAGACTTATTGGACACACTAGATCAACTCGATTTAATAGATATCTTCAGAATCTTTCACCCTAAAGCAGCAGAATATACATTCTTTTCAAGTGTTCATGGTACATTCTCCAGGATAGACCACATATTAGGGCACAAAAGTAGTCTCAACAAATTTAAGAAGATTGAAATCATATCAAGGACTTTCTCCGATCACAATGGCATGAAACTAGAAATGAACCACTACAGAAAAGCTCAAAAATTCTCAAACACATGGAAACTAAATAGCAGGTTGTTAAATAACGAATGGATTAAGAATGAGATCAAAGAAGAAATAAAGAAAATCCTAGAAACGAATGACAATGAGCATACAACAACTCAAATTTATGAACACAGCAAAAGCAGTACTGAGAGGGAAGTTCATCGCACTACAGGCACACTTTAAGAAGCTAGAAAAAGCTCAAATAAACAACTTAACCCTGCATCTAAAAGAACTAGAAAAAGAACAGCAAGTAAAGCCAAATGTAGTAGAAGGAAGGAAATAATAAAGATCAGAGCAGAAATAAATGACATAGAGCCTAAAGAAACAATACAGAGGATCAATGAAACTAGGAGCTGGTTCTTTGAAAAGGTAAACAAGATTGATGAACCTTTAACTAGACTCACCAAGAAAAAGAGAGAGAGGACTCAAATAAATAAAATTAGAAATGAGAGTGGAGAAATAACAACTGACACAACAGAAATACAAAATATTGTAAGAAAATATTATGAAGAACTGTATGCCAAAAAACTAGACAACCTAGATGAAATGGAAAAATTCCTTGAAACATACAATCTTCCAAAAATCAATCTGGAAGAATCAGAAAACCTAAACAGACCGATTACACCAAATGAGATCGAAACAGTTATCAAAAAACTCCCAACAAAGAAAAGTCCTGGGCCTGGTGGCTTCACAAGTGAATTCTACCAAATATTCAAAGAAGAACTAACTCCTATCCTTCTCAATCTATTTAAAAAATTTCAAGAGGAAGGAAGACTTCCAAGCTCCTTTTATGAGGGAAGCATAATTCTGAGTCCAAATCCAGGCAAAGACAACACAAAGAAAGAAAATTATAGGCCAATATCTCTGATGAATATAGATGCTAAAATCCTCAACAAAACATTAAGAAACCGGATCCAACAATACGTGGAAAAAATCATACACCATGATCAAATGGGATTTATTCTGGGGAGGCAAGGATGGTACAATATTTGCAAATCAATCAATGTGATTCATCACATAAACAAAAAGAAGGAGAAAAGCCATATGATAATTTCAATAGATGCAGAAAAAGCATTTGATAATATCCAGCACCCATTCATGATCAAAACTCTCAGCAAAGTGGAAATACAGGGAACATACCTCAACATGATAAATGCCATCTATGAAAAACCCACAGCCAAGATCATACTCAATTGGCAAAAATTAAAAGCAATACACTTAAGTTCAGGAACAAGGCAGGGGTGCCCCTTTTCACCACTCTTATTTAACATAGTTCTGGAAGTCCTATCCACAGCAATCAGACAAGAAGAAGAAATAAATGGTATTCAAGTTGGAAAAGGAGAAGTAATACTATCATTATTTGCAGATGATATGATTCTGTACATAGAAGACCCTAAAGTCTCAGTCAAAAAACTACTGGACCTGATAAATGAATTCAGCAAAGTGGCAGGATATAAAATCAATACTCAGAAATCAGAGGCATTTTTATACACCAATAATGAACAGTCAGAAAGAGAAATTAAGGAAACAATCCCCTTCACTATTACAACCAAAAAAATAAAGTACCTAGGAGTAAACTTAACCAAGGATACTAAAGACTTGTACTCGGAAAATTACAAAAAATTGATAAAAGAAATCAGGGAAGATACAAACAAGTGGAAGCATATACTGTGCTCATGGTTAGGAAGAATAAACATCTTTAAAATGTCTATATTATCCAAAGCAATTTATAAATTCAATGCAATACCAATTAAAATACCAATGACATACTTCAAACATATAGATCACATATTCCAAAAATTTATATGAAACCAAAAAGGAACATGAATTGCCTCAGCAATCTTTAAAAAGAAGAATAAAGTGGGAGGTATCACACTTTCTGATATCAAGTTATACTACAAGGCCATTGTACTCAAAACAGCCTGGTACTGGCATAAGAACAGGCATATAGATCAATGGAACAGAACAGAGAACCCAAAAATAAACCCACAGCTCTATGGACGACTGATATTTGACAAAGGAGGTAAGGAAATACAATGGAGTAAAGACAGCCTCTTTAACAAATGTTGTTGGGAGAATTGGACAGCTACCTGCAAAAAAATGAAACTAGATCACCAGCTTACACCACTCACAAAAATAAACTCAAAATGGATAAAAGACTTAAATGTAGGCCGTGAAACCATAAGCAGCTTAGAATAAAACATAGGCAGTAAGCTCTCCGACATCTCTCGGAACAATATATTTGCTGATTTTTCTCCACGGGGAAGTGAAATAAAAGACAGGATAAACAAATGGGACTATATCAAACTAAAAAGCTTTTGCACAGCTAAAGACAATAAGAACAGAATAAAAAGACAAACTACACAATGGGAGAACATATTTGACAATACGTCTGATAAGGGGTTAATAACCAAAATTAATAAAGAACTTGTAAATCTCAACACCAGGAAGACAAACAACCCAATCCAAAAATGGGCAAAAGAGATGAATAGACACTTCTCCAAAGAGGACATACAGATGGCCAATAGGCATATGAAAAAATGCTCCACATCACTAATCATTAGAGAAATGCAAATTAAAACCACAATGAGATATCACATCACACCGGTTAGAATGGCGCTCATCAACAAAACAACACAGAATAAGTGCTGGCGAGGATGTGGAGAAAAAGGAACCCTCCTGCACTGCTGGTGCGAATGCAGACTGGTGCAGCCAATGTGGAAAACAGTATGGAGATTCCTCAAAAAACTGAAAATCGAACTGCCTTTTGACCCAGCTATCCCACTTTTAGGAATATACCCCAAGAACACCATAGAACGGCTCCAAAAGGAGAAATGCACCCCCATGTTTATGGCAGCATTGTTCACAATAGCGAAGACTGGAAACAGCCCAAGTGTCCATCAGAGGACGAGTGGATTAAAAAGCTTTGGTACATATATACTATGGAATACTACTCAGCCATAAGAAATGATGACATCGGATCATTTACAATAACATGGATGGACCTTGATAACATTATACGTAGTGAAATAAGTAAATCAGAAAAAACTAAGAACTATATGAATCCATACATAGATGAGACATAAAAATGAGACCCAGAGAAATGAACAAGAATTTGATGGCAATGGGTTTGAGGAGGTGGGGGGAGGGGAGATGGGGTGAGGAAGGAGAGAGGGGGTGGGGGAGGGGAGGGGCACAAAGAAAACCAGATAGTAGGTGACAGAAGACAATTTGACTTTGAGTGAGGGGTATACAGCACAATCAAATGTCAAAATAATCTGGAGATGTTTTCTCTCAACATGTGTACCCTGATTTGTCAATGTCACTGCTTTAAATTTAATTTAAAAAACCCATATGTTTTTTTTCTAGTCAGAACTCTTGATTTAAAACTCTTTAACCTTTAGTGACAATTAAGTTGACTTTCTTTTTACCCTAGTTTTCCTTTTCCCAAAGTCTGATTAAAAGAGTTCTTTGTTTCTTCATATATTCACCATACATAGACCAACCAGCTTCCAGTTTGTAATTGGAGTAAGGCATGCCATTTTTCTACTTTAGCAGCAGTGGGAGTTGTCAGGATCACGGTGTGTGGACCTATCTATGTGAAAGTCAGTCCTTGGGTGATGTAATGTTGGAAGCGCCTCTTGAACAGTCTTTGAACAGTTTGCTGAGTAACCTATATATCCTGCAAGTGCTTAGGGAAAGGGTGGTTACCTTTCTATACTTTTCAGCTAGAGTTTAAGTCCTAGGGACCACTGCTTCTAGCTGGAATTAGCATCAGGTCCCAGCCTACAAAAGGCATGGGACATTGAGAGGAATAAAGGAGACACTATTCATTAAATAAAGCAACAAAATCAGACTGTCTATACACACAGTAGAGATCTTTGAGGAATAAATAAAACTCAAATATTCAGGCAAGGCATAGTAGATGGTCCTTGTGTTCACAAGAAATGGGATCAGTTTATCTGCTACTTGGAAGAGATACCTTAGGCTCGTGAATGATGTCGTTGGGCCTTCAGTGGCAATTCTCAGCATGCTGGGCAAGGTCAGGTCACAGGTAGCTGGAGCAGGGCTAGAAGAGACTGAACCCTCCCTGCATGGAGCAAGGGGGTAGTGTACCTTCTCATGTTCCTCTTTCCACAGCAAAGACGTGTAAACCAGTGGGGCCAGGAAGCCTGGCAGGCTTCAGTTCAGTGACCTTTCTTTCCACTCTTGAAGCAGGGCCCTGATGGAATCCTATGAAGCCCTTTAAGAGCATATGCCTAAAGCTGGTATTTCCTGACCTCTTTTGGGCCTTATTTGCCTTTTCTGTTACTCCCTTGGCCATTATAGACCTTAAAAGCCATGCTCAGAAGATCTCGCTGAGGGGCTTGAGTAAGAGAGCAAAATTGGGAATCCAGTGTCTAAAGAAGCCTATTAGACTGAGGGAAAAAAAAATTTGATCTGCAGTGGTAGGTGGTTAGAGACTGTGGAGGGTCTGAGTTTGATCTAGGGTGAGACTTCAGGTGGTGGGGGTTAAGGCGATGCCGAGATAGACTATGGACTAAGAGTAAAGTTGAGCCTTAGCAGAGAAGACACGATATCCTTCATGGCGAGTAGGTTAAGAAGGGTGGCGGTGTGTTTCCTTGAGGCAGGCAGGGAGGGGCTGCAGAGGAGTAGGTTATTTACATATTGTAAGAGAGTATTAGCTTTCAGATAGCATGCTGCTAAATCCTGAGCTAGTGCCTGCCCAAACAAGTATGGGGTGTTTCTGAACCCCTGGGGTAAGACAGTCTCTGTAAGTTGCTGCTCTGCATTAGTGTCCAGGTCAGTCTAAGTAAAGGCAACCAGAAAGTAATAGTCAGGGTTTAGAGGAATGGTAAAGAAGGCATTCTTGAGGTCTTGGACCATGAAGTGAGTGGTGTTTGAGGGAATGTGTGACAGTAACCTGTAGAGATTAGGGACTACTGGATGGAGGGGAATTACTGCCTCATTGATTTGGTGTAAGTCTTGTATGAGGTTATAAGCCCCTGAAGGTTTTCAAACAGGAAGGATGCGGATATTGCAGGAAGAGTTCCTGGGGATGAGTAAGCCTTGATTTAAGAGGCAGGAAATTATTGGTTTAAGGCCTTAGAAACAGAGACAGTTACACATTAAACAAAGATTTTACATATAAATTATAAATTAAGAAATTTAAATAAGTGCGCTTTGTTTTAATTAAAATTATATTAGAGATATTTTCTGATAAACAAAGAAACAAAACAGATTTCTTACTCACACAGCTTAACAGACAACTCTACCTTTTTCAGTTTTTTGAGATGGCAGGGAGTTGTCAGCATAGAGGGGAGGAAAAGAGGAAGCAGATGGATGGACAGCGTGAACAGCTGATGGAAAGAAGGAGGGTCATAATCTGCAGGAGGAGGAGGAGGAGGAGGTTGAAGTGCTTGTGGTGGTGCCACGTGGTCAGAGGAATCAAAAAGATTAGAGCTTTGAGGAGAGGGGAGGGGACCAGGGGGAGAAAGACACCCCCACCACAGCCTGTAAGGAGAAAGGAGGGGTTGTAGAAGAGAGAAGCATTTGCAAGTGAGTGAGAAACAGGATTCACGAAGGGCGGGATCTTTCTGGAGTGAAGAGACTCGAGCAGAGAGATATGCAGAGGGACCAGAAAGGGGTCTCAAGAGAGGAATGCCCGTGGAGGTCAGGCAAGAGCAGGAGAGAATTGGGAGTCCACGGAGAAGGAAAGATTAGGAGCTGAGGTTTTATGTGAGGTTTCTCTGGCCAAAAACAGAGAAACAGGCGTAGAACAGGCGGCACAGAGATTAAGGACGGGAGTGGAGGTAGAAGAAAGCCTGCACGTAAGGAATTTCTGAGGTCTTCCCAGTCCAATGGCAGAAATTATTTAGGTCCCAGAGGATATTAATATCAAAAGTTCCATTTTTGGGCCAATGGGAGCCATTATCTAGTTTGTACTGAGGCCATGCCATGTTACAGAAGATTAATTTTTTTTGGTTTGAGATCTGACAGACCGAGTTAGGTGAGGTTTTTTTTAAGAGACATCCCAAAGGAGTAGTCTCTGAGGGTCGGGACTGGGAAGAGCCCATTGTGGGTGGAGAATAGAGAAAGAGAAGAGCATCCTCTGACTCTTTCAACTATCCTTTATACTGTATGTGGAAAGCGAGGAGGCTGATCATCACTGGGAATCGTGCTTTCAAGAGAGAGTGAAACAACCTGGCTATGCGCCTAGACTTTCAGGAAAATCCAGTTACAGGAGCAGAGACCTCCCAATTAGTGACCCCGAGAGGAGAGAGAGTGAGGGTGAGGGATAAATAGGGACCTACCAGAGATGGGAAGAAGCAGAAATTCCTTATCTTCTGGTCCAGCAAAAGGGTTCGAGACAGGGTCAAGTAGCCAGCCAATCAACCTACATTCACATAGCAAACAGAATCAGGGAGTAAGCTCTTGATGAGCTGCCACTGCCCACTGCTTCCCTGATAGTAAGTTTGGCTGGTGGAAGGGATTGGCCCGGTATCCGATACCCTGTCCCGGGTTTCAGCACCAAATGTTAGAATCTATTGGAGTCGAAAAGAACAGTGTAACAGGCTTTATTGAAAGAAACCCTGCTAGGCTGACTCGTAATGGAGAGTCGCACCAGGCACAGCCTAGGATGTCCTTTTTAAAGGGTTAGGGGAGGGGGAGTAGGAAGGGCTGTGGGGCATTTAGCCAATTGGCTGCTGGACAAAGGATGGTCTTCTATGGAAGTTTGAGTATGTTTAACTTCTAGCGGCTTTCAATCATCCAGGACTTCTCTGATTGTGACATAAGACATTCCTTTGCGGTTGGTCATCTGCTGTGAGCCCTGAAACGAGACTTACTGGCAGGGTTAAAGAAATGAAACCTAAGAGCTTGAGCATGGGATCATAGACATGACCCCATGGCTGCTGACTTGAGCCCAACTGTCTCTGGCTTGAGGCCCAAGATCTCTGGCTTGAGCCCAAGGTTGCTGGCTTGAGCAAGGAGTCACTCACTTTGCTGTATCTCCCTGGTGAAGGCACATATGAGATAACAATGACTGAACAACTAAGGGGCTGCAACAAATAATTGATCCTTTTCATCTCTCTCCCTTTTTGTCTGTCTGTTCTTATTTGTCCCTCTCTCTGACTGTCTTTGTCTCTGTCAAAAAAAAAAAAAAAAAAAGAATTCAAACAATGCAGCTTAGTCAGTCCATGGAAATTTAAATATGTCTTCAGACTCTTAACCATTGTTCTCTTCTGCTTGTGCATACTTAAATTTCCTCCAACATTCTCTGCACTATGTTGGCAAACTCAATTAAATCCTAAAAGCTTTAAAAAGCTATGTGTAAGTTTATGCTGAATTCATGTGGCAATAGAGAAATGCAAAGATAGGCAAATTGATTGATTGGATTGTAAACTAAAACATTGAATGCATTTTCATATCCAAGTTCCATGAGAATTTGGGGTTACTTTAAATGTTTGTAGTTCTTTGATGCTCTGGTTTTAACACATTGTGCCTGATGTGCAAAAGAGCATTGATATTTACATATTATTCTATCTATTATCTAATATGTATCCATCATGTAACTTTCCACCTACCTGTACACATCTTTAGAAGGAAGGAAGAGGGTTGTACTCCTATTAGTGAAAAATATAAAAAGAAAATTATCTACAGGATTATGTACCAATCCTTAGTGCAAGATGTTTGGACCATGGACGAAAGCATGTGACAATAAGTAGGAGAATTTATTGTTTTCATTCAACATCTTTTCCTTCTTATTGTCTCTCTTAAGGATGTATTGCTTTAGTGTTTGGAAAGAAAACTGCAGTTGATATTTTGGTTGTCTCGTGAAAGTGATCTTTTAAAGTGTCTGATACTTGTAAAGATGTACAGAAATGTGAACATGAGAGAATACTCAAAGAGTTTATACAACTTTTAAAAACTGTTTCTAATTCATTTTTAAATTTTTATTCATTGGTTTGAGAAAGAAAATGGGAGAGAGAGGGAAAGAGAGAAATATCGATTTGTTCCACTTACAATTATATTTATGCATTTATTGGTTGATTCTTGTATATGCCCTGACCGGGGATCAAGTCCTCAACCTTGTCAAATCGGGACGATGCTCCAACTAACTGAGCTATCTGGCCAGGGCTGAAAAGTCTGTTTTACGGGTTATAGAGTATTAGCGTAAACAGAGTCTGTGCAGTAAATATTTGCAATAAGCATTACTGGGTATTGGATTAGGTTACTGATGCTTAGTATTTTTCCTACTTTCTAATTTGAAAAATCATTTTAGATTTTCCATGTGTGTTTTTAAAATAAGGAACTAAAAGGAGCTGGAAATAACATCTTTGCTAGAAGCAAAAACACGTATGTGTGTGTGTAGAGGCAGAAAGCATGGATTATATGCATCAATATCAGGCATCTGTGTCTCTAATTTCACTCTGAGTGTATGTGAGTGTGTGTGTGTGTGTGTGTGTGTGTGTGTGTGTGTGTACATGTGTCTTGAGATGTAGACTGTTTTCTGGGTGGGGTTGAGGTGACTCAGGCACTCTTGGTTTGTGTGACGATGGGCTGGCAGGTCTTCCTGCAGGGAGACTGCAGTGGCTGAGTCACCGTCTCTCCTTCCCCTCTTTGTCTGTGTCGTCACATGACACCTGTGTTCTGAGAGCCGGTACACTGAGTTCTCTAAGACGGAGAACCTGAAACCTGGATGATCATTCACTGTGGTCCAAGACAAAGGCTGTGCAAGTTATGTCTATTATATGTAAATGTAGTCATGGTGTATAGTTCATGTTATATCCATGAGTATGTGTGAACAAAGCTGTGCATGCAGGCACTTATCACCAAAATAATATTTCATCTTATGAAGCACATGATTTGAGACTGATAATGGATGAACTAAAACCTGTAAGTGAATTATAGTGTATATCCATACAATGTATACAGAAAAGTAGAACCTATGGACATGGTATTTCTGGGTGGGAAAATTGAGAGCATGGTTGCATCTGCATTCCACACAAGTCAATGCCTGAAATTTACTTTAAGTTTTTAAATGTTGAAAGGACCACATTGTCAAGCGATTCAAAAAAAATGATATAAAATAAGCATTCCATGAAATGGTGCTTAGTGGTGCACTTGAGTGAAGAAATGCAGTCCTAGGTCAAATGTGCAGGTATGTGAATAAGGGTGTACAGGAAATATGTGGGAAACCCATTCTTCATCATATTGAGAGCGAGCATCTATCATGTATCATCTCCTGCATCATATATCACTCTCCACATTCTATATTCTCCACAAGCCCATGTAACATTTCTTTAAATGCACCAAACAGCACATACACTAACATTACAGACCCCATGTTTCTGTCATACACACACGCGCACGCACACACACTCACACATACACACTCACACACACTGCTACTCTGAAATAATCCGTGTGGTCAAGACAGATGTAGACTGCCATGAATGCAGTAGTTCCCACTGTTGTGGAATAGCAGGGACTAGCATTAACTAAGTATCTTAAGATGGAAATATTTTGAAATGCAAAAGAAGGAAGAAAAGAAACATGGCATTTACATTATTCATAAGATTTAACAAACAGTTCTGTTTAAGGATGGCATGCATTCCAGACTTGGGGAAGGGAAAATGATGAATCAATCTCCATTTTGTTGGCTTAATTTCCTATCTGTTTTGGATTTTCTAGATTAGCATAAGGGCATACAGGTCCTGGGTATCAACATTTGGTGCCATTTGATCCAAGGAAGAACAGTGCACTTCAGACCTGCTCACAGAGCCACACCTGGACCGTCCACCTGGCGTTTGGTAAGACTTTCCCCACTTTACTGCACATTTCATTTGCAATCATTTATTTTGTGTTGACATTTTGGGGTGTGTTTCACTTTGCTCCTCACTCTACAGTCACTACTTCACACTGACATGGTGCTGGGTAATGGGGGAAGACATTTAAACCACCACAGAGAAAGGAAGAGGTAGGTGCACATCCCAGCCTATGGCCTGTGCCTGCAGATATCCTTAAGATGGGGAATACTTCTAATCATCATATGAGCTTTATGAACTTCTGAATTCTAAACTTATCCTCTCAAACATGACATTGGGCTGACACTCAGTGTCTGTAGGTCGGAGATCATCTCTGGCTTCCTTGGGTGCACAGGGTGGCACTAGCATCCCAGAAAAGAAACACTGAAGCATTCATGTAGTGTGAGCCCTGAGGAGCACAAAAGGCCCGGGACGTCCAATAGCACAAACGGGATCCCGGACATGCCACCCACCTCCCAACACAGGTGCTGTTTAGTATGCATTAGTAACAAATAAGGCATGGAGTTGGGTTCAGAGGGCTGTAAATCTTTTCTGGTATTTTCCCACAATTTTTCTCAAATAGTTGCTTCATATCATGCTCCCCTGCAGCCTGTTACACACTCTTTTTTTTTTTGTTACACACTCTTTATATTTCTCTTATCAATTCTCACTGACCAACATTCTTCTACTTCCACAAAAGAAATGCTTTCTGATACTTTTGTCTTTTCCTTTTCTATATTCCAGTATTCTACAGTATCATCTGTCAGAACACAAGTTCTACCATTTCTGAGCGATTCAGGTGGAGAAGGACAGGCCACACAGTGGTAAACCTTCTGTAATCCTAGGCAAAGAGATGTGGTGATGAACATTGTTTTAGGGGAGACCTGTTGTAGTTGCAGATATGACAGCCAGACCCCTCAACCTCTGTTAATTAATTACCTCTCAACTCCTAAGTCTAATCGTAATGGAATCCGAGCATGTCTTATGCAACTGGAAAGGCCTCACTTGGCCAGCAAAAGTCTTGTCCAAATCCAGAACATCACCAAAAATTAAGCCATATTCTCTACAAGTTCAAATACTCTCAGTAGGTAAAAAAATTAAAGTGAAAAGCAGAGCCGTAGCAGTCCTAGATGAGTCTCAAATCGAGTCCATTGCCTCCTCGAGAGTGACCCAGTCTAAGACCAGCATCCCACCAGGAGAGGGAGTGGTCTACAGAAGGGCTCTAACGTTGGCACTGGACATTCTGAAAGAGAGAGCAAACTTGGGTCCCACAAGAGCGTCAGATGACCTGGAGACCACCACGGTGTCTCAAAAGGGACCGCAAAAGCAACCTCAGAAACAGGATCAGAAGCCCAAAGGGAACTCACCGAGAAGTTTTGGGAAAAGGAAAAACCCCAAATCACTGTTGGTAGGTTCGGAGGGTGAGGATGTTCCCGACGGTGACAAATCACAGGTGCACACATCCTTCGCTCCTGTCCCAAGGGAAGCACAAGTACAGCCCTCACAGAAGTCCAGCATGTGCTCAAACTTCCCGTCACTTTCAGAAAATGATCATGAAGAAGAGAGCAAGGAAAAGACGGAAAATACATGCACCTCAAGAGCTATGTCTTGGCACTGTACAGTCAAGAGGGATATTGCAGTTGCTGAAGGTGGAGGCATCTCTCTATCTCTGCCACCCGGTTTCATGGACACTCTGCCCAGGGCTCTGAAAGGAAAGGCACCGCGTGGCACCTGCCCGAAAACCCTGGCTGTCTCGTCTGAGTTCTCTCCCTTCACCAGGAACAGCGAGAACCCTGGAGAGGGTGCCTGGAAGCCAGGCATAGGAGGTGCAGCAACATCCTCTAATGCCCCTTACCTGAAGCCGCATTATTCACTCGATTTGGCAAGCAAAGTGAGGAAGCAGTGGGCACCAGAGTTTCAGAAAGAATGGCAAAAACTTCAACCCGTAGTTAGATTAACGCCTATTGACCCCACCACCATTATTAGGAAGGATGTCTCCAAGGTTGTGGGACAACTGACAAGTGTAGCTTTCCCACAAGAGCCATGTCCCATAGAAAGAGGAACGATAGTCTAGTTTAAATTTCAAAATTACCCGTTTTGGCCATCAGTAGTCAAAAGTGTCAGCCACACGGAGCAGACTGCAAGGGTGCTATTGATTGAGGCAAACATGCACCGTGAAAAGAGTGGCATTCAAGTGCCTCTTCGCAGATTAAAACATCTGGAGTGTAAAGAGAAAGAGAAACTAATGAAGAGAGCCAGGAAACTGTACGAGCAGAGTGTGAACTGGTGCTTTTCCCTGATTTCCCACTACAGAGAACGGCTCGGTTGTGGGTCTTTCGTGGGCTCTTTCCTGGACTACTATGCTGCTGACATCAGCTACCCAATTAGGAAAGCCATCCAAGAGGGGGATCTGGAGGTTGACTTCCCAAAGGTGAATTACGCTGAGCTGGAAGATTCTGAGGAGGAGGGCTCCCTGATTGGGAAGAGGCCCTGCAAGAAAATTCTCCCTGACCGGATGAAGGCCCCTTGGGGCTGAGAGAACCAGAAGCTCATGGACTTCATCGTGAAGAGAAGGGGTTGACCACCATCTTCTGGACATCGTCAAAGGCAGGAAACAGTCCAAGTGGCTGGTATCATTTCTGAACTCAAGCAGGTATGTGATCTGCGTTGAAACATACCTGGAGGATAACGATCAGTTGGATGTCGTAGTAAGGCATTTACAAGAGATCTACAAGCAAATAGACAAGAAGAGGCTGACTCTGACAAGAGACGACAAAGTGAGTTTTGTGCTGGAAGTCCTTCTGCCAGAAGCCATCATTTGCTCAATTGCTGCACTTGATGGGTTAGACTACAGCAAGGCAGAAGAAATGTACTTGTGAGGGCCCCCTGTGCATTACCGGGAAAAAGAACTATTTGATAAAAATATCTTAAAGAAAATCAGAAAAAGACCGGCAGTCAGGAGCAGGGCTAAGTAAGTCTCCCCCTACACCCACACCTTAGCAGAGAGACCTCTCATGTGTATCTTTAATAAAAAACCCAGATCCCTCCACTCTCTGTGGCACATAAAGACATTCTGGACATTTGGGAACATGCTAGATTTGTTTTGGATCCATCTCTGGCATTTGTGGGTGGCACGGTCATCATCATTTCTTGCTCCTTAACCCTTCATAAACTAATTTCTGAAAATATTGCCAACAGTGTACTTTCTTCTTCTTGCTCAGATGTGTAACTGTCCAGACATTTTCATAAAATTTTTTGACTGTCTATAGTTTGTATTTTAATATAAAACACACACACATTTTGTGACAGAGACAGAAATGGACAAATAGGGACAAACAGACAGGAAAGGAGAGAGATGAGAAGCATTAAGTCTTACTTGTGGCACCTTAGTTGTTCATTGATTGTTTTCTCATATGTGCCTTGAGCAGAGTGAGTGACCTCTTGCTCAAACCAGCAACCTTGGGTTTCAAGCCAGCAACCTTTGGGCTTAAGCCAGTGACCATGGAGTTATGTCTATGATCTCACACTCAAGTCAGTGACCACGGGATTCTGTCTATGATCCCACACTCAAGCCAGTGACCCCGCGCTCAAGATGGTGAGCCCGCATACAAGCGGATGAGCCTACCCTCAAACCAGTGACCTCAGGGTTTCCAACCTGGATCCTATGTGTCCCAGTTCAATGCTCTATCCAGGGTGCCACCACCAGGTCAAGCAAGACACACAGTCTTACATTATGTGGAAGAACACTGGTAACAGGTATTAAGACATATTTTAAAAATCTGACATGCATTTTATAGGACCGTGATATGGGCTGCTCATTCTTGTTATGATACACTCGTGAAAATGATTGAATTCCTTCCTAAGATAATTTCTGAGTTTCCCTTGCTAACGTATATTTGGGGAAAACCAGCCCTGAGAGGTGAGACCAATGACAGAATTATTTCCTATATATCATCACTACCATCAGATGGTTCTTGGAAAAGCAGACTGCAAACCAAGACCAAGTGAATGGGTCATCTGCATGTAGCCCACATGTGAGAGAATGAAGTCTCACTATGCCATAAACTCTTGGTTAGCCTGTGCGATGTCGTTGACTCCTAGTTTCTGTGAGATTCTATTTATGAGAGTAGCGCTTTGACAATGGCCAAATGGTTTCCTGAAACAGACAGGTTGTCTGGCTGCCTTCTTCAGTGACAGTGACTGGATCCTCTACATATAGCTGTCTCTCACCACATGGAAGACAACTAGAGTCACTGTATAAACAGTCCAGCTGCTCTGGACCTAGCAGTCCAAGCTGACTGTGAGGAACCCATCTTCTTAGCATAAATGAGATGGAAAACAAGCACTTTGTTCTGGAACGGTGCTTCCTCAAGAGCAGTAATTTGTCTTATGGAAAGTGTAAAGCCAGTAGCCATGGCCACCGTCACAGACGCCTGGCCCGTGCAGGTTCGCATTTGATTCAGACAGACAGTAATGAAACAACGGAGCCAAGAACTGGTGGGCCATAACCTTTTATTTTAGACTTTTACCGGCCAACGAGTAAAATACACACTGGCCACCAAAACCCACTCATTCAGTGCTCACAAAGCTACTGACATATTCGTGTTTTCCTAGAATCAAAGGCTCCACCAGCCTTATTCACATCTGTTCCCCATCTCCTTCTCTCTGCACAAACTGGCTTCTCCTTCTGGACTCTGACATCTTCGCTGCCTCTCCTTTGCAACAATGTTGCCTGCCTGCCCTGCAACAATGTGGTCTCCTCCTATTCTAAATGGCCTCCTAGCTCCTTCTTGTAAAGCCTTTTGTCAGGACAGTCCCTCCTCCCTGTTGGTCAAATAAGTTTGTAAATATAATATATATATATATATATGTTTTCTCCCTTATACTTGCATTGGGTGTGGGGGACAGGCTGTAAGCAGGCAGGGTTGTTGTTATACCTTAAGGCAGGGGTCCCCAAACTTTTTACACAGGGGGCCAGTTCATTGTCCCTCAGACCACTGGAGGGCCGGACTATAAAAAAACTATGAACAAATCCCTATGCACACTGCACATATCTTATTTTAAAGTAAAAAAAAACAAAACGGAACAAATACAATATTTAAAATAAAGAACAAGTAAATTTAAATCAACAAACTGACCAATATTTCAATGGGAACTATGCTCCTCTCACTGACCACCAATGAAAGAGGTGCCCCTTCTGGAAGTGCGGTGGGGCCGGATAAATGGCCTCAGGGGGCCGCATGTGGCCCGCGGGCCGTAGTTTGGGGACCCCTGCCTTAAGGCTTAGTTTTAAGAGTAAGCCTTTCCCACCCTAAGTGACTTTGTATCAGAGACTTCCTTGTTTGTACATTGGATTAAAGATTTTTATTTCTACACTATAAAATGAGGCAGACCGGGAGCTTGCTCTCTCTCGGTTCCTGAGATTTGCATTATAGGAGAGATCAGAGAAAGGAGAGCAGAGAAAGGCCACGTGGAGGAGAGGAGAAGCAGCCAAGATTGCAGAGTGCTGAAGGAGAAGCCAGTTTGTGCAGAGTTTGTGCAGGGAGAAGGAGTTGCGAAACAGAGGCGAATAAGGCTGGCGAGGTAGAAAACTTTGATTCTAGGGAACTCGGATAAGTCTGTGGCTTTGGAAGCCCTGAATGGAAAGGGAAGTGTTTTCCCACTGTGT
Organism: Saccopteryx leptura; assembly: GCF_036850995.1. Lineage (NCBI taxonomy): Eukaryota > Metazoa > Chordata > Mammalia > Chiroptera > Emballonuridae > Saccopteryx > Saccopteryx leptura. The sequence continues at coordinate 53,295,382 of NC_089516.1, forward strand.
GTATTTCTTGCCCACCGGGTGCAAGCTAGGATAAAGATGATGGCCCACCACTTCTTGGCTCCATTGTTTTATTACCGTCTGTCTGAATCAAATGCGAACCTCCACGGGCCAGGTGGCTGTGATTGTGGCCGTGGCTACTGGCTTTACATTCCCCCAGCACACATTAGCATAACCAAACCCCTTCCCAAGCAGGAAGGTTATAAGTAATATTATCACTTTGGTGACAGCCATTCACGTGGGCAGTGCCATCTTTAACAATCAAAGTGAGCAAAACCAAATAACACAACTTTTACAACTTATTTGCCCAACAGCATGCAAGCTTTATCTTTTGACATATTCATTGACCAGCGCTGACAAGTTCCAATAGTGTAAAGTGCAGACTGGTAAGTCCTTCCAGACTGCTCGAGGAGTTAAGTGGACCGGGATCTGGAAACTGGGAAAAGGGAGTTATAATGTTGCAGGAATCAAAGGAGGACAAAAACGCCTAGACAACTTGAGGAAGGAAGTAGGATTTATTTAGCCAGTGCAGCTGCGTGACCCTCAAAGAGGCAACAAAACAGGTGCTCCCTGAAGTTAGACTTCTTACATCTTATATATTTCTATAACTTTAGCGTTCACATGACGAATGCCTGATTTCTATGACTTCTTTGTTTGCAGGCCTACGTGAGTGACTTTCGTGTCTTAGGTAGGGGAAGGGGAGAGGAGTTTGGAGGGTCTGTCCTTGATAATCCCATTACTCACTCTTCTTGCTAGAGCTGCAAGTTCATTTCAAGGAACTGATAACAAGTAAAGTCCACACCTATGGTTTGCTATTTTTCTGATCCATAGTCAGACAGGTTATCAATTGTGCACTGGCCTGCACGTTGTTCTTTTTTAAACTTTTCTGTCTGCCCTTGTTCCCTCAGTCCTGAACACTGAGATCACATCCTGGAGCATCAGATCCCAGACATTGTAAGCCCCCCTCTCCTCTGAATTCTTCGATTTCTCCTCCTTCAATAACTAAATTTAAGGACAATCATCCTGAAAACCGAACTTAGGACTAAATGAAGAAGAATCCATAACCAAGGAGTCACAGAAGCCACATTGAGAGCAGGCAGACATTCGAAAAGTGCTGCCTTCGCTCCCAGGAGAAAGTGGCAGCTGAGGGACTCTGTGTTGCAGGCAGGTTTTCCGAGTGGTATGGGTTCTAAGTCCCAGGTCGGGAGCCCAGCCTAGAGCACCAGAGTCTAGATGAGGTACCCACATAACATTTGGCAGGGAAAAGAGCTGGTGTTTCTGTCTGGGAGAAAGAGACAGGAGTTCTTCTCATAGATGCAGGCACCCTCTGAAAAGGTCAATAGAGAAAATCTCATTCACAGACACTTACCCTGGTGTAAAGCCAGTAGCCACGGCCACCATCACAGACTCCTGGCCCATGCAGGTTTTCATTAGATTCGGACAGACGGTAATGAAACAATGGATCCAAGAATTGGTGGGCCATTAGCTTTAATCCTCACTTGCACCCAGCTGGCAAGAAATACACACAGTGGGAAAACACTTCCCTTTCCATTCAGGGCTCCCAAAGCCACTGGCTTATCCGAGTTTCCTAGAATTACAGGTTTCTAACCTCACCAGTCTCATTCACCTCTGTTCCCCATCTCCTTCTGTATGCACAAACTGGCTTCTCCCTCAGCACTCAGCCATCTTAGCTGCTTCTCCTGGGCTCCTCCACGTGGCCTTTCTCTGCTCTCCTACTGCATGGGCTCCTCCTAGAACATAATCACTCTTTCCCTGAACAACGTGATCTCTCCTTTTAAAACCCTTTGACAGAAGAGCCGTCCCCTAACACATATTAACATAATCACTGCAATCCCAAGCAAGAAGGGCAACTAATATTATCACCTGGGCAACAGGCTTCCATGTGGGCAGCGCCATCTTTAACAAAGTGAGCATAATATATTTTATCTGCCTAACACCTGAGCTCCAGCAGAGAGAGGGCTGAGAGAACTATGGACATGTGAAGAGAGTATGAAATTGGCATCCCAGGGAGGGACGCGGTGGGGAATGGTCACCAGAACCCCTGTGCTGAATCATTCTCCAATATTGTAGTCACCATCTTTATTGGGTGGAGCAGTCCCCTCCACGTGGCATCAGCCTGGGGGAAAGCAAGTGCCCACCCTCGGGATTCTCTCTTGCTCTGCCCTACGGAGATTGGACCCTGCTGAGAAGTAAGCAGCATTGGGAAAGAAGCAGGGCACCGGAAGTGACTTAGTTTTCTGGTGCTGAGGCCAGAGCTTTTCTTCACCCTCTCCAGAGAATACTGTTGTAAAGTAGCGTACCCCAGATGCTGAAAAGTACCATACCTCACTTCTGTGGGTTTACATAGAGACACCAAGTCCAGATGAGTTTTGAAGGGTTTTATCAAAGGAGGAGATTTATTAAATATTCTGGCCACATATGGCTGATACGGGGCATTTGCAGACCCAAATCATGTGCGCCAAATTCATTTTAGAGGCTGGTTATATACCCTTGATCACACACGGGCTGGGGAGAGCATGACCTCATGGCACAAGCTTACAACATTTGTTTGGGGGATGCACAAAAACATTAAGACTTTCAAGGTAACACAATCAGAGATATTTATAGTCTTTCAGGGTTCATCTTCCCTCCTTTGCCTAGAGGTATGTTACTCTCTGGATTCCAGGAAGGGGGCAGGATGTACAATCAATTTACATACCACCAGGGTGGTATGTAAATTCTGTCTCCCATTGAAAGAGAAGTTTCTCAGTTAACCTTTATTGTAGATTTAAAACTAAGTGACCCATTGTTCCTGCAAGCCAGAAACTTCTACATTCTTCTCCCTCCTCTCATCAAAGGAAGGACAGGACAGGAAAGCCTGATCTTTCCTCCTAAAATATTAATTTTAATTTTGCAGCTTTTTGGTATGTTATTACAGTCCCCACTGGTTTTATATTCTAAGTCAAATCCTTGACTTAATTTACTGAAGAGCCCGAGGCTGTTGTGTAGGAATATTAACTTATAACATGTAAAAGATATTTAACATACAGCATTAATAGCAATATGGTTCATTAAAGAAACAAATGTTACTGATTAATTTTCTATAAACTGCACAATTCTTTTTGCAACTTATATAAAATTAACTGGTTTTTATTACAATTTACTTTTAGTCAGAACTCTTCATTTTAAAACCTTTAACCATTAGTGACAATTAAGCTGTCATTTGTTTTAACCTAGTTTCCCTTTCCCCCAAAGTCTGATTAAAAGGGAGTCCTTAGTGAGTTTCTTCATGAATTAACCGTATGTAGACCAACTGGCTTCCGGTTTGTGTTTGGAGTAGGGCATGGATTTTACCTTGGAAGCAATGGGAGTGGTCAGGATTACAGGTGAGGACCCGTCCACGTGGGAGTCAGTCCTTAGGTGATGTACTTCTTTACCTAGACTGAGTCTCTCGGCTCAAAAGGATGGACTGGATCACCTGGCAATGCTGTAAGCAACTCTCGCACAGCCATTTGAACAGTTTTCTGAGTAACTTGCAAACCCTGCGAATACTTAAGGAAGGGGTGGTTAAGTTTCCTTTATGATTTGATTCATGCATTTTACTTGCCCTGAACCTTTTGGGGCCCATGGGCACAATGTAACTTCAAATTAATTTCTAATTTATATGGAGTTCCTTTCCTACTAGCTATGAGACTTGGGATATAAATGTAGGCCAAACACTAGAATGGGCAAGCTAAACCTGGAAAGAATTCTATATAGCAATTTTCTAACAACTTTCATTGTGGCCCTACTTTTAGAAGGAAAAGCTTCTATTTACTTGTCAATTATTTTATTAAGGTCTATTTCTAACTGCCTGGGAAAATTTTTTCTCCCTGTTTGTTTTTACAATTTTCTTACTTTGCTTAGTATTCATTTGAACATAAACCAAACACTTAGATATTATGCCTTCTGTAATAGATTCTAAGTCCGACTTCTCTAATTATTCCTTTCCTGTCAGCAAAATCTTTTTCTAATTGGTTGCAAATAAACTTTTGGCAATAAGTGTCCTAAAAACCTCATTTGTTTTAGGTGGCATCTTTCTATTCATTTGAATTTCAAATTCCTATGTCCCAATTTTGAAAATAAATAACAACACTAAAACACCTAATGTTAACAAACACTATAACAAATATCCTAATATAATAAAGTGACCAAAGCCTACTAGATTATTAAACAAAGTTTAAACCAATATAACAGGATTCAAAATAAAATTCTAACAGTCTTAAATGTCCTTAATATGTTAATGTAATTTCACTAAGTCCATGTTGACACCATCATTGTTTCGTATTATTTGCAAATGTAACCCAATCTCACTTCAGTCTGAGAATTGTCCCAAAGAGCAGGAGTCACACATATTCAGGAAAAGTCCACAAGGCACTGGAACTGTGGTCACATTCCACATTCTGTAGCTAGAGTCCAAGTCCCAATGACCAATGCTTCTAGCTGGCAATGATTTAGGTAGATTGGAAAAGCCACCTGCAGCACGTTTGGAGACAGAGATTTCATTTTCTTTAAACTGGAGAGATGAACCCAGTGGGCTTTCCCCTGAGGCTCTGCAACTGTGGCAAGGTGAAGAGAACCTTGGGGTACACTATGCTGGGGTGTCAGAGGTAAATTTATCTAAACTAGGAGCAGGTCCCAGCCTAAAATAGGCATGGGGCATTGAGACAAGAGGAATAAAGGAGACACTATACATTAAACAAAGCAACAGAAAATAAGACTGTCAATACCCACAATAGAGATCTTCGAGGGATATATAAAACTCGAATATTAGGCAAGGTATAGTAAGTGACCCTTGTGTTTACAAAAAATGAGATCAATTTACCTGCTACTTGGAAGAAATACCCTGGGCTCATCCATGGTGACGTGAGATGGGGCCAATGGTCCTGGGTACCTTTAACCATCAGTGGCAAGTCCCAGTAGGCTGGGCAAGGTTAGGTCACAGGTGGTTGGAGCAGAGCTGGAAGAGACTGAACCCTCCCTTAGAGGAGAAAGGGGGCAGCTTACCTTCTCGTGTCCCTTTTTCCACAGCAAAGGCATGTCTCTGGTGGGGACCAAGAAGCCTGGCAGGCTTTAGCTTAATGACCTTACTTTCCATTCTTGAATCAGGGCCCTGATGGAATCCTATGGAGCCCCTTTGGGTTGCTGAGCCTTTAAGGGCGTGTGCCAAGAGCTGGTATTTTCCTGATCTCTTTTGGGCTCTATTTGCCTTTTCTGTTCTTTTCTTGGTCATTATAGACCTTCAAAGCCATGCTCAGAAGATCTCACTGAGGGACTTGAGGGCCCGTATCTGTCTATATAAACTTTTGGAAAAAGAAAAAAACAGCATTATTAGCTGGATCAAATAAAAGAGGTTAGAGGTTTGCAAGAGAAACAGGCTTGCTGTCTCCTTTAGGATTCCAGAGCCTCTCCGCTGCTGAATAACTCAGTACATTAGCATTCAAAAGAAATTTTTAATAATACTGTTTCAAAATGATAATAAACTAAACATTACATAAAAGACATTATTAATAATTATTACATATTTCCTAATATCTAAACTAAGATTTCAATACCATTGGGCTATGAGACAGCAAATAAAAGAATTAACAAAAGACCTTTGAAATAATATATACATTTCTAACATGGAACATATTTTTTCACACATTAGTAGGGGACAATAAGTCACCATTCCTAACCCAGTGGTCGGAAAACTTATTAGTTAATAGGGCCAATTATTAACAGTATAAAAATTTAAATTTCTTTTGAGAGCCAAATTTTAAATTTAAAACGATAGAGGTAGGCACATTCCCTACTGAGGCAGCGTCCACACATGGCACTCCATTGGAGAGCTATACCCAAGGGGGCAAAAGGCTTTATGTGGTCCACGAGCTGTTTGCGAGTGGCAGTTTGCCAACCAAGGTTCTTAGGAAAGGGGGAAGACGCAGAGGCATCTGGTGGGCCTGTCCCTTCCTGCACAACCCGGCATTTCCAAGAACTAAGCCGACTTTCACTACCCCCCCCCCCCCCGGCAGCTGTCCAGCTTTATTTTTTTATAACGAAAGCAGCAAATTAAAAATACAATTTATACAAATTTACCTTTCTAACAGTGGGCTGCTTTAGCTCAAATGAGGTTTTTAATTTTCCGCAATTCCCTGAAAATTCCTTTTACAATTTTTACTATTATGGCTAAAGCAGTGGGTCTCCCCTGTGAATCCCATGCCTCCCACATAACTGAGAGACTTGGAGGGGACCCAAAACCTGCCTCAGCCCTGCAGGAGAGTGTCAGAACTCTTCTATAATTTTACACCAGTGAAGGGCTCGTCTCTGATAATCCTATTCCCTTTTAATCCTGTGACTTATTATTCCATTACTCCTTCTGGAGCTGCAATTTAATTCAAGAAACAGACAATTAACTAGCAAGGTCCACACCCGTGGTTTGTTAATTCTTAAGTCCTTTTTCTTTTTTCTAAGAGTTTTCTAAAGCAAAGTTCCAATTTTTAATACTATTCCTACCCTGTATTTTCCAAATGGGCAAAACTTCTTTTGGTCAGTAGGTGGATACCTGAAACTAATTTTTACTCTACACTTCCTCTAGTTATTTCACCTTTACTCTAGTAGTGCCCTTCCCCCACCACTCCACACACAGCACATCCCGGCCCTGCCTTCCATTTTTTCTCACCCAATCGCTTACTTGCCAGCCTCCCCCCCAGAGGCTGGAGAAACACTTCAAACTGTCTGAGAGAAAGCAGGAATTAGCACATCAGTAAAAGCAAGAAAGATAAGATGGATAATAACTAGCAACCAGAATAAAGGGTGTTTGACTATAGAGGTATTAATTATTACACAAGACAAGAAGTAGGAACCAACAGAAGAGAATAATTTTTTCAGGGGAGAAATCAGACAGAGTGCCCTGAAACTAAAGGTCTTGGATTGAAGAACAAAGAGATTTACAGTATACACAATTCACCATTTAAGACTGCTTCTAAAAAAACCAAAAAAAAAAAAAAAACCCAAACAAACAAACAAACAAACAAACAAAAGATTGCTTTCTAGTTTTAAGCCAGAAAACTCCAATTTTTGACACAAAAACTCAAGCCAGGTCTTAAAAACAGACACATTTAGACATTAAACAAAGACTTCACATACACAAATCACAAATCAAGAAATTTCAATGAGCACACTTTATTTATTCTAGTTTTTCTGACAAAGACAAAACTTACTTACGAGGGAAGGGTTCCCCCTACTGGCCTCTCAGGTGCACACAGGCTGCATCCCTGGAAGGACTTTAGACTCAAACTCAGGGGTTTCAGACAGAAACAATAAAAGCAAAGACTAAGATCTCAACAAACACAGAGAAGTCTCTGGAACTCCAAGGCGAGATCAATCAATCCAGGTTAGTTCAGTCTCCACTGATGCAGTGCAATGTGAGACTGACTAATCCTGGACTGATTCAATCCCCACTAATGCCTTCCTAGAGCACAAACAACTGTCCCCACTAATGTCTTTTACTGAAAGCACAACTAGTTACCTCTGGAAGTTCTGGGCAGGATGAAGTCCCCACTAATGTCTCCCTAGAGAAACAGACGTCTCTGAAGGTCTGAGGCAGAACTGACTAACCTGGTTAGCTCAGTTTCCACTAATGTCCTAGAGTATGAGAAGATATCCCTGGGAGTCCGAGGCAGGACCTAATCCCCACTAATCATCCTTCCAGAGTACAACCAGACATCTCTCAGCAAAGCCCACGGAAGGACCTAAAACCTCCCCACTGATGTCTCAGTCTTGGAGATCCTACTGCGAAACTGTGACCACGTCTAATCTCTAACACAGCAGTCCAAAACAGAACAAAAAAGCAAGAACTCAGAGGAAAGCTAGAATTCAGTAAAGCAAAAGAGTTGCTTGACTTACCTCCTTGATTTCTCTGCCAAATTGTTGAATTTGGGAAACGGGAGGCATAGGACCCGTTTTTCTGAAGAACTGTCCAGACCCTACAGGAAGATGGGGAGCCCTGAAAACATCTCAGGTGGCATGTCTCTCCTCAAGATTCCAGAAGAATTGGGCAGCTCCCCAGAGAGACCAGCCAATTTGGCATGTCTCTACCTGGTGACGTGAAACACTGGAGCCCCACGTTGGGTGCCAAATATTGTAAAGTAGCATACTCCAGATGCTGAAAAGTACTATACCTCATTCTGTCGGTTTACATAGAGGCACCAAGTCTAGATGAGTTTTGAAGGGTTTTATTAAAGAAGGAGATTTACTAAATATGCTGGCTGCATATGGCTGACACGGGGCATTTGCAGACCCAAATCATGTGCACCAAATACATGTCAGGGGTGGTTATATACCCTTGATCACACATGGGCTGGGGAGAGCATGGCATCATGGCACAAGCTTACAACATTTGTTTGGGGGATGCACAAAAACATTAAGACTTTCAAGGTAACACACAATCAGAGATATTTACAATCTTTCAGGGTTCATCTTCCCTCCTTTGCCTAGAGGTATGTTACTCTCAGGATTCCAGGAAGGGGGGAGGAAGTACAATCAATGTAGGATGGTATGTAAATTCTGTCTGTCTCCCATTGAAAGAGAAGAAGTTTCTCAGTTAAACTTTATTTTATATTTAAAACTAAGTTACTCATTGTTCTTGCAAGCCAGAAACTTCTACATTCTTCTCCCTCCCTTCCCCAAAGGAAGGATGAGACAGTAAAGCCTGATCTTTCCTCCTAAAATATCAATATTAATTTTGCAGCTTTTTGGTACCTTACTACAATATGACTGGTGCTTATGCCTCACAGGAGATTCGGTAGAAACTGTCCAGACAGTGAGCAGAACTCGTCAGTGGACGAGTGGATTAAAAAGCTTTGGTACATATATACTATGGAATACTACTCAGCCATAAGAAATGATGACATCGGATCAATTACAACAATATGGATGGACCTTGATAACATTATACTGAGCGAAATAAGTAAATCAGAAAAAACTAAGAACTGTATGATTCCATACATATGTGGGACATAAAAATGAGACTCAGAGACATGGACAAGAGTGTGTGGGTTACGGGGTGAGGGGGGAGGAGAGAGAGGAGAGGGGAACGAAGAAAACCAGTTAGAAGGTGGCAGAAGACAATTGGACTTTGGGTGATGGGAATGCAGGATAATCAAATGTCAAGATAACCTAGAGATGTTTTCTCTGAACATATGTACCCTGATTTATCAATGTCACCCCATTAAAATTAATTTTAAAAAATTTCAGAAAGTACTCAGAATCCATCTCTCATAAAATAAAATACTTGGCTGTCAATTTTTAAATCAGCTTTAAAAATTGAAAAGCAATAAAATAGTTTGATGACGGCCCTAATCATGGTTTGAGTTTTGCCACTCTGTGGGCTCAATCATCTATTCAACTTACAAGAATCAGAAAATAAGGCTAAGAGAAGGGACATGACCAGCGTAAATTTTCAGAGTGAGTAAATGGCAAAGTCATGAGACCTTAAGGACAGATGTTTGGTGCAGCCAAGGCGAAGAAGGCAGCTGGTATTTTTTCTGGGAAGAGCAATGTAAAGGTCTCATTCCAGTACAGTGAAGCAGATCTGTGGATATCCTGGATGTCTGGAAAGATGGATTTGTGGACATCTTTTAATATGTTCACTTTGAAAGTTTTTGAACCCTTTTTAATTAGAGTTTACCTTTATTCTTGTGTAAGGGCTCCTCCCCTCTTTGTCCAAAAAATAATAATACAGTAGTATTATCTCCTTGGCTTAAATAGAAGATCCTCAAAGTCAGTTCCTATCTCCTTGCATGGTAGCTAGCACAAAGACACTAAAATTGGGGAACTTATGGATAAATGTCACTTATAAAGTGGAAAGTGTAATAGAGAGTGAAAGAGGCCACCTCCACTTGTGTGGCCTTCCCTTGGCGGCTTAGACCAGTAGTATCAGGGTCAACAAGGGGGCAGATTCCTGGGACGCACTTTCTGAAGAGTCTGATCTGCTGGGTCGGAGACAACCTTGGAAAATTTTTTTACAAGAGCTTCTGGTAATTATATACTTTAAAAAATACATTCAGTAATACTGAAAGCACAAAAGGATATAAAGAAAAGTGCAAACAATACTTCCACTAAAAATAGATATATCTTTAAACAATTGATAACAGTGTCCTGGCCAGATAGCCTGGATGGTTAGAGTATGTGCAAAGGCTGCTGGTTTGATCCCCGGACAGGGCACATACAAGGAGTAGATCGATGTTCCTGTCTTTCTACTTTCCTCTCTCTCTCAGGTCAATAAAATAAGTATTAAAAAAAAAAACAATTGGTAACACTGTGTTCTCATGCTTTAAACTTTATATAATTTGTGTCATATTTTCCATATTCATTAGTTTTATAATTATAGTGTTTGTGGGCATCACCATTTTGATACATGCAAGTGTGTGTCATCACTTTTCACTTCTATATAATATCTCATTATGGGATAGTGTCTGTGCCAAAATTTATTTATCAGTTTTACCATTGAAAGATATTTAAATTGCTTCCCATTTTTAACTATCACAATTGCTCTACTTCTTGGAGAATTTTACTAGGGTATGTATCTAGCAGTGGCATTGCTGGGTGGGTCAAAGACTATCTTCAGGTTTTTTTTTTAATAAATTTTTATTTTAATGGGGTGACATCAATAAATCAGGGTGCATACATTCAAAGAAAACATTTCCAGGTTATCTTGTCATTTAGTTCTGTTGCATACCCATCACCCAAAGAGAGATCATCCTCCGCCACCCTCCATCCAGTTCTCTCTGTACCCCTCCCCCTCCCCCGCTCCCTCCTTCCCTCCCCCCACCTCCCCATAGCCACCACACTCCTGTCCATGCCTCTTAGTCTCGCTTTTATGTCCCACCAATGTATGGAATCCTGCAGTTCCTGTTTTTTTCTGATTCGCTTATTTCACCCCGCACAATGCTACCAAGACTCCACCATTCCTCTATAAGTGATCCAATGTCACCATTTCTCCTAGCTGAATAGTATACCATGGTGTATATGTGCCCCATCTTCTTCATCCAGTCCTCTATTTTTTTTTACAGTGATTAAAAGCCTTTAAGCAAACTCTTGGCCAATACAGCAAGAATCCCTAAAAGAGTAGTGTCCTTAACATGTTCACCAAGTCCAAGTTGGCCCCATCACCATGCCAAATCCCTGAAAAATGCAACCCAACCACAGTTCAGTCTGTTAGGAGCTGTCACAGGGAGCAGGAGTCCAGGAAAGTTCCCCACAGGAAAGGTCCACATGGCACTGGAATTGTTGTCACCATTCTATATTTTGCAGCTCATGTCCAAGTCCCAATGACCGCTGCTTCTAGCTGGTAATGATTCAGGTAGACTGGAAAAAGCCATTTGCAGCATGCGTGGATATGAAGCTTCTGTTCTCCTCTGCCTGGAGAGTTGAGACCAGGTAGCTTTTTCCTGGAGCTCTGTGACTGTGGCCTGGTAAAGAGAACCTTGGGATACACTAAGCTGGGTGGCAAAGGTAAATTCATAATACAAGTTGGCTAAAGGAGGAAAGAGAGCTCTAAATTAGGAGTAGGTCCCAGCCTGAAATATGAGTGGGGCATTGAGGTAGGAGGGATAAAGGAAACACTATATATTAAGCAAAGCAGCAGAAAATAGGACTATCAACACCCACAACAGAGATCTTTGAGGGAAGAATAAAAAACCTGACTATTCAGGCAAAACATAGTTAAGTGGCCCTTGTGCGAATGAGATCAGTTTACCTGCTTCTTGGAAGAAATACCCTAGGCTCGTCCACAGTGTTGTAGATGGGGCCGACGGCCCTGGGCACCTTCAGCCTTCAGTGGCAAACCCCAGCTTTCTGGGCAAGGTTAGGTCATAGGTGGCTGGAGCAGGACTGGAAGAGACTGAACCCTCCCTTAGAGGAGCGAGGGGGAAGCCCACCTTCCAGTGTCCCTGTTTCCTCGCAGCAGAGGCGTGTAAGCCTGGCAGGCTTTAGCTCAATGACCTTCCTTTCCACTATTGAAGCAGGACCCAGATGGCATCCTATGAGACCCCTTTGGGGCGTTGGAGCCTTTAAGGGTGTATCCTAAAAGCTGGTAGTTCCCCTGATCTCTATTGGGCTTTTTCTGCCTCTAGGTATCTTAAAAGCCATTCTCAGAAGATCTCGCTGAGGGGTTTGAGGATCCCCATCCGCCTATATAAATCTTTTCCATATATCTGGAGCTGTTTGGAAAAAAGACAGAACAGTGTTATTAGCTAGATCTAATAAAGAGGGTAGTAGTTTGCAGGCGAAAAAGATTTGGTGTCTCCTGCTCATCAGCATTCAAAAGAAATGTAAATTTTTTTTTTTTTTAAGTAAAAGGCATGATGTAGTAGACCCGTCGGAGTCATTGGCCTGGTGTGCAGGATTCCCGGGTTCGATTCCTGGCCAGAGCACACAGGAGAAGTGCCCATCTACCTCTCCACTCCTCCCTCTCTCCTTCCTCTTCGTTTCTCTCCTCCCGCCCACAGCCAAGGCTCCACTGGAGCAAATCCACCCTGGGCACTAAGGATGGCCCCATGGCCTCCGCCCCAGTTGCTAGAATGGCTCGGGTTATAACAGAGCAACACCCCAGATGGGCAGAGCATTCCCCCCGGTAGGCATGCCAGATGGATCCCAGTCAGGCGCATGCAGGAGCCTGTCCGACTGCCTCCCCATCCCCATCCTCAGAAAAATACAAAAAATAAATAAATAAAAGAAAAAATACTAAAAAAAAAAAAAAAAAAAAAAAAAGGGAGGGGGCATTCCTTTGTGCTAAAGCTCCAGGGAGCATGGAGTGAGCTTGAGTATGTCCTATGAAACATGGAGCTCTATGTTTACATATAAGTCTTTGAAGAAGGAGGAACTGCTGAAGTAGTTTATCAGCATTTGTCCCTAAGACAGCAGTCTTTGTAGTGGGAACACCATACGTAAATATTTGCTGTCTGTCTATAGATTAAGGGGGGAATATGGCAAATGCTGAAAAGTCATGATCTTTGTGACCCTCCCCTCCCCCAACCCCCTCCCTCTCCTCCCCCCACCCTGTAACCCCAACACTGTTGTTCATGTCTCTGAGTCTCATCTTTATGTCCCACCTATGTATGAAAACATATAGTTCTTAGTTTTTTCTGATTTACTTCTTTCACTCAGTATAATGTTATCAAGGCCCATCCATGTTGTTGTAAAAGATCCTATGTCATCATTTCTTATGGCTGAGTAGTATTCCATAGTATATATATACCAAAGCTTTTTAATCCACTCGTCCTCTGATGGACACTTGGGCTGTTTCCAAATCTTTACTATTGTGAACAATGCTGCCATAAACATGGGGGTGCATTTCTTCTTTTCAAACAGTGCTATAGTGTTCTTGGGGTATATTCCTAACAGTGGTATAGCTGGGTCAAGAGGCAGTTCGATTTTTAATTTCTTGAGGAATCTCCATACTGTTTTCCATAGTGGCTGCACCAGTCTGCATTCCCACCAGCAGTGCAGGAGGGTTCCCTTTTCTCCACATCCTCGCCAGCACTTATTCTGTGTTGTTTTATTGATGAGCGCCATTCTGACTGGTGTGAGGTGATATCTCATTGTGGTTTTAATTTGCATTTCTCTAATGATTAGTGATGTTGAACATTTTTTCATATGCCTATTGGCCATCTGTGTGTCCTCTTTGGAGAAGTGTCTATTCATTTCTTTTGCCCATTTTTGGATTGGATTGTTTGTCTTCCTGGTACTAAGTTTTACAAGTTCTTTATAAATTTTGGTTATTAACCCCTTGTCCGACGCTATGTCAAATATGTTCTCCCATTGTGTAGTTTGTCTTTTTATTCTGTTCTTATTGTCTTTAGCTGTGCAGAAGCTTTTTAGTTTGATATAGTCCCATTTGTTTATCCTGTCTTTTATTTCACTTGCCTGTGGAGACAAATCAGCAAATATATTGCTGCGAGAGATGTCAGAGAGCTTACTGCCTATGTTTTCTTCTAAGATGCTCATGGTTTCACGGCTTACATTCAAGTCTTTTATCCATTTTGAGTTTATTTTTGTGAGTGGTGTAAGTTGGTGGTCTAGTTTCATTTTTTTGCAGGTAGGTGTCCAGTTTTCCCAACACCATTTGTTGAAGAGGCTGTCTTTACTCCATTGTATTGTCTTACCTCCTTTGTCAAATATCAGTTGTCCATAGAGCTGTGGGTTTATTTCTGAGTTCTCTGTTCTGTTCCATTGATCTATGTGCCTGTTCTTATGCCAGTACCATGCTGTTTTGAGTACAATGGCCTTATAATATAACTTGATATCTGGAAGTGTGATACCTCCCGCTTTTTTCTTCCTTTTCAGGATTGCTGAGGCTATTCGTGTTCTTTTTTGGTTCCATATAAATTTTTGGAATATGTGTTCAATGTCTTTGAAGTAAGTCATTGGTATTTTCATTGGTATTGCATTGAATTTATAAATTGCTTTGGGTAATATAGACATTTTAATGATGTTTATTCTTCGTAACCATGAGCACGGTATATGCCTCCACTTATTCGTATCTTCCTTGATTTCTTTTATCAATGTTTTATAATTTTCCGAGTACAAGTCTTTAATCTCCTTAGTTAGATTTATTCCTAGGTACTTTATTTTTTTGGTTGCAATGGTAAAGGGGATTAATTCCCTGATTTCTCTTTCTGACAGTTCATTATTAGTGTATAAAAATGCCTCTGATTTCTGAGTGTTGATTTTATATCCTGCCACCTTGCCAAATTCTTTGATCAGGTCTAGTAGTTTTTTGACTGAGACTTTAGGGTTTTCTATATACAATATCATGTCATCTGCAAATAATGATAGTTTTACTTCTTCTTTTCCAATTTGGATGCCTTTTATTTCTTTTTCTTGTCTGATTGCTGTGGCGAGGACTTCCAGAACTATGTTGAATAAGAGTGGTGAAAGGGGGCACCCCTGCCTTGTTCCTGATCTTAAGATGATTGCTTTTAATTTTTGCCCATTGAGTATGATGTTGGCTGTGGGTTTGTCATAGATGGCCTTTATCATGTTGAGGTATGTTCCCTGTATTCCCACTTTGCTGAGAGTTTTGATCATGAATGGGTGCTGGACTTTATCAAATGCTTTTTCTGCATCTATTGAAATTATCATGTGGTTTTTCTCCTTTCTTTTGTTTATGTGATGAATCACATTGATTGATTTGCGAATATTGTACCAGCCTTGCCTCCCAAGAATAAATCCTACTTGATCATTGTGTATGATTTTTTCCATATATTGCTGGATCCGGTTTGCTAATATTTTGTTGAGGATTTTTGCATCTAAGTTCATCAGGGATATTGGCCTATAATTTTCTTTTTTTGTGTTGTCTTTGCCTGGTTTTGGAATCAGAATTATGCTTGCCTCATAAAAGGAGTTTGGGAGTCTTCCTTCCTCTTGAATTTTTTGAAATAGTTTGAGAAGGATAGGAGTTAGTTATTTTTTGAATATTTGGTAGAATTCACTTGTGAAGCCATCAGGCCCAGGACTTTTCTTTTTTGGGAGTTTTTTGATAGCTGTTTCAATCTCATTTGTTGTAATTGGTCTGTTTAGGTTTTCTGATTCTTCCAGATTGATTTTTGGAAGATTATATGATTCAAGGAATTTGTCCATTTCATCTAGGTTGTCTAGTTTTTTGGCGTACAGTTCTTCATAATATTTTCTTACAATATTTTGTATTTCTGTTGTGTCAGTTGTTATTTCTCCACTCTCGTTTCTAATTTTATTTATTTGAGTCCTCTCTCTTTTTTTCTTTGTGAGTCTTGTTAAAGGTTCATCGATCTTGTTTACCCTTTCAAAGAACCAGCTCCTGGTTTCATTGATCCTCTGTATTGTTTCTTTAGCCTCTATGTCATTTATTTCTGCTCTGATCTTTATTATTTCCTTCCTTCTACTAGCTGTGGGCTTTACTTGCTGTTCTTTTTCTAGTTCTTTTAGATGCAGGGTTAAGTTGTTTATTTGAGCTTTTTCTAGCTTCTTGAGGTATGCCTGTAATGCTATAAACTTCCCTCTCAGGACTGCTTTTGCTGTGTCCCATAAATTTTGAGTTGATGTATGCTCATTATCGTTTGTTTCTAAGAATTTTTAAATTTCTTCTTTGATCTCAATGTTAACCCATTCATTGTTTAATATTGTGTTATTTAGTTTCCAAGTGTTTGAATGTTTTTCAATTTTTCTATTGTGGTTGATTTCTAGTTTAATGCCATTGTGATCAGAGAAAGTGCTCGATATGATTTCAATCTTCTTAAATTTGTTGAGCCCGCTTTTGTGGCCTAACATGTGGTCTATTCTAGAGAATGTACCATGAGCGCTTGAAAAGAATGTATATTCTGCCGCTTTAGGATGAAAGGTTCTGAAGATATCTATTAGATCGAGTTGATCTAATATGTCCTTTAAGTCTGCTGTTTCTTTGTTAATTTTCTTTCTTGAGGCTCTATCTAATGATGTTAATGGGGTATTG
Source organism: Saccopteryx leptura (assembly GCF_036850995.1). Lineage (NCBI taxonomy): Eukaryota > Metazoa > Chordata > Mammalia > Chiroptera > Emballonuridae > Saccopteryx > Saccopteryx leptura. The sequence continues at coordinate 53,311,889 of NC_089516.1, forward strand.
AAATCTCCTACTATTATAGTATTGCTGTTGATCTCGCCCTTTAAGTCTATCAAAGTCTGCTTTATATATTTAGGTGCTCCTATATTAGGTGCGTAGATGTTTATAATGGTTATATCTTCCTTTTGGATTGCTCCCTTTATCATTATGTAGTGACCTTCTTTATCTCTAACTATGGTCTTTGTTCTAAAGTCCATTTTGTCTGATATAAGTATTGCTACCCCAGATTTTTTTTCATTTCCATTTGCGTGAAATATTTTTTTCCATCCTTTTATCTTCAGTCTGTGTGCATCTTTTGATTTAAGGTGTGTCTCTTGTAGACAGCATATGTATGGGTCCTGTTTAGTTATCCACGCAGCTACCCTATGTCTCTTGATCGGCTCGTTTAATCCATTAACATTTAAGGTTATTACTGATATGTAATTGTTTATTGCCACTTTTTTTCTTTAAAACTGTTTTTCTCTTTTGCTATATTCTTTTTTTCCTTTGACCTGTTTACAACAGGTCCCTTAGCATTTCTTGCAGCCTTGGTTTGGTTGCAGTGAAATCCTTGAGGTTTTTTTTGTCTGTAGATCTTTTTATTTCTCCTTCAATTTTAAATGATAGCCTTGCTGGATAAAGTAGTCTTGGTTGTAGGTTCTTGTTCTGCATTACTTTGAATATTTCTTGCCATTCCCTTCTGGCCTCAAGTGTTTCTGTTGAGAAGTCAGAAGTCATCCTTATGGGGGCTCCTTTGTAGGTGATAGTCTTTTTTTCTCTCGCAGCTTTTAATATTTTCTCTTTATCATTTAGCTTTGGTAATTTAATTATGATGTGTCTTGGTGTTGGTTTCTTTGGGTTTCTCCTTAATGGAGTTCTCTGTGCTTCCTGAACATGTGAGACATTTTCCTGCCTTAACTGGGGGAAGTTTTCCGCTATAATTTGTTTGAACAAAGTCTCTATCCCTTGTTCTTTCTCTTTTTCTTCAGGAACCCCTATGATGCGGATGTTATTTCTCTTCATGTTGTCACAGAGCTCTCTTAGAGTTTCCTCAGACTTTTTGAGTCTCTTTTCTTTTTTCTGCTCTGCTTCCGTGCCTTTATTTATTGTGTCCTCTAACTCACTGATTCGATTCTCTGCTTCATCCATCCTGCTTTTAATTCCTTCCATTGTATTCTTTATTTCAGATATTGTATTTGTCATTTCTGTCTGATTCTTTTTTATTATTTCAATGTCCTTTTTTATATTTGTTATCTCTTTATTTAGGTTTTCGTAATGGCCATCTATGGTGGTTCTAATATCTTTGAGCATCCTAACAATCGTTATTTTAAACTCTGCATCTGGTAATTTGGTTATATCTGATTCACTTAGGTCCTTTTCTGGGGATTTCTCTTGGTTTATTTGTGTTGTATTTCTCTGCCTCCGCATTTTCTCTTCACGGGAGTGGCTGTGATCATGTGCTCGGGTGCACAAGGGTTGGTGGCCTTGGCCTTTGCCCCACCCCCGTGTGTGACGTTATGCTCGGTCCTGAGGGCACTGGCGAGCACCTTTGCTCAGCTGTGGGTCTCCGCCTGTTTCCGAGCTTTCGCCCTGCCTTTGCCGGATGATCCCACTCAAGGAACAGCTGCTAGCCTTGGCTCTACAGCCAGGCAGGGCTGCGTGCCCAAGCTCAGCTCCATAGCGGATCTCCGCCTCTTCTGGGCTTTTGGCTCCACCCCCGCGGGAGGAGCCTGCTACCAAGTCAGACCGCAAGCCTGGGTTGCACAGGCGGGGCAGGGATGTGCTCCTCTGCCCTTGCTCTGGGGCTGGTTTCTACCCTTTCCAGGTTTCCCGCCCTTCTCCCGAGGCTGGATTACAGGCTGCTGGCAGCTGAGCTTGGCCGCTTTTGCACGCCCCCTTCTCCCTAGCCGGGCAAGATTGAGCTCACACCTGAGCCCAGTGGTGGCCAGCTGGCTTCCAACCCTGCCAGCAGAACCGCGCTTTTGTCTCCTGCTGACGCCCGCCCTCTGGCTCACCCTCAGCCGCGTGGGTAGGGGTGTTGCAGCTCGGACCCTAAGACTCACTACTGTAGACCCTAAAGCTCCCTCCTTCTATGCGACTCTGCTCTGAATGCTGCGGGGGAGCTTGTTTGGCTGCTCTCCTGCTTCCCTTTGCTGGTATTGCTATTTCTGGGGGAAATATTCACTTCAGCTTTGGGGAGTGACTCGTCCCAGGGGTTAGGGTGGCTATCTCCCAAAATGTTTCTCCCTGTGCCTCCTAGATTATACTCTCTTCCTGTTACTGTGGTTCTCTCCCCTCTCCCTCCGTCTCCAGGAGCCCCGGGTGAGTGTTTGTGAGAGAGATGTTCTGTGTGGTCCCTTTAAGAAGGATCCTGGGTCTGAGAAATCAGACTCCCTCACAAACAGTATCCTGACTTGTTTCTGGCTAAATACTGTCTTTACGCCTCTTCTGGGGTCTGGGGCTGCAGGCTGGGGCTTTGTTCCTGGGGCTCAGGACCCTTTCCTCTCTGCTAAACTCACTTCCCACCACGCGAGTCTCTCCCTGCTGCCGTTCGCTCCGAGAAGCTGGGCAGCCCTCTCCGCGTTTCCGCTTTTCCTACCAGTCTCTGTGTGGCTTGTTCAGCGTTCCTTGGTTGAAGAGTCCTTTTAGTTTAGTCCAAAGTTGGTTTTTCCAGCTGATAGTTCATAAAATTAGTTTGTAATCCACTTTGGTTCTGGGAGGTAGATGCTGGTACGTCCGCCTACTCCAGCGCCATCTTGTCTCCTATCTTCAGTTTTAATAGATATTGCCATATTGTTTTCCAGGTTGCTGTATCAATTTACATCTCCATCAATCTCCACATCATCACCAACATTTCATATTATGTGGTGCAATGTCAACAATTCAAAGGGATGTCAATTGTTATTTCATTGTGCTTTTATTTTTAATTTCTCTGATTATAAGTGAGGTTTAATATTGTAGTTAGGGGACCATTTCTGATTTCTTTTGTTTTAAATTCTTAATGATATCCCCCCTCCCCGACTTCCTAGTTGGGAGGTTTCTCCTTTTTTTATGCCTTATAGAAGTTTTTATTTTTATTTATTTATTTTATTCATTTTAGAGAGGAGAGGGAGAGACAGAGAGAGAGAGAAGGTGGGGAGGAGCTGGAAGCATCAACTCCCATATGTGCCTTGACCAGGCAAGCCCAGGGTTTCGAACCGGCGACCTCAGCATTTCCAGGTTGACGCTTTATCCACTGCACCACCACAGGTCAGGCGCCTTATAGAAGTTTTTAATTTAATCTGGATACTTCTTCGTGTTAAATTACTATTGTTGTGTAATGAATTACTCAAAACATACTGGCTTCCAACAACTATTTTATTCTGCTCACGATTTTGTAAATCAGAAATTAGATAAGTTTAGTTGACAGTTCTCTGTTGGGGTTTCTCAGGTGATTGTAGCTATAAGCTGAGAATTTAATGATCTGAAGGCTTAACTGGGCTGGATACCCAAGATGGCTCACTTAATGGCTGACATTGAGATATGCTTTTGGTACTCATAGCCATGAGCATCTTGATTTTTATGAACACCCAGAACTCAATAGTTCCTCTAATTGCCATTCTTGGGTCAATGAAGTTTTTGATATGAACTGTAAAAAATTTTTATGGAAGAATACATAGATGAATGGAAATTACTCTGCTTAATTGTTCAAAATTGTCATGGATTGAATTATGTCTTCCCAATATTTAGATGGTGAAGTTCCAACTCCCAGTACCTCAGAATGTAACCATATTTGGAAGTAAGGTAATTTGATGTAATTATTAAAAAGTTATGCAGTCATCATTTAATATTATTTTAATTAATAAACTTGTTTTTTAGAGAAATTTTAGGTTTACAGCTTTCCAACATACCCCTCACCTTTCACACATGCACATCCACAGCCTCCCACATCATTGACATCCTGCATCAGAGTGGGACATTTGTTACAATTAACCAGTGGTTGGCCTGACCTGTGATGGCTCAGTGAATAAAGTGTCAACCTGGAATTCTGAGGTCACCAGTTCAAATCCTTCAGCTTGCCTGGTCAAAGGACATATGGGAGTTGATACTTCCTGTTCCTCCCCCTTCTTTCTGTCTTTCTCTATATAAAATGAATAAAATCTAAAACAACAACAAACAAACATAAAAACAATTAATCAGTGGACCTACACTGACATATCATCATCACCCAAAGTCCATAGATTATATTCAGGTTCACTCTTGGTGTTGTACATTCTCTGGGTTTTGACAAATGTATAATGCCATGTATCCACAACTGCAGTCTCACACAAGAGTAAGCTCTGCCAATTCATCTCTTTTTCCCCAATGAATTATGGAGACCACTGGTCTTTTTACTATCTCTGTAGTTTTGCTTTTCCCAGAATGTCATGTACTTGGAATCATACACTATGTAACCTTGTCAAATTGGCTTCTTTCAGTTATTAATATTTAATAACTGAATTAAAAATTACTCCATTTCTTTTCATGGCTTGACAGCTCATTCCTTTTTACTTTTCTTTTTTTTTTTTTTTTTACAGAAACACAGAGAGAGAGAGTCAGAGAGAGGGATAGATAGAGACAGACAGGAACGGAGAAAGATAAGAAGCATCGATTATCAGTTTTTTGTTGCAACACCTTAGTTGTTCATTGATTGCTTTCTCATATGTGCCTTGACTGTGGGCCTTCAGCAGACCAAGTAACCCCTTGCTTGAGCCAGCGACCTTGGGTCCAAGCTGGTGAGCTTTGCTCAAACCAGATGAGCCCGCGCTCAAGCTGGAGACCTCAGGGTCTTGAACCTTGGTCCTCTGCATCCCAGTCCGATGCTCTATCCACTGCATCACCTCTGGTCAGGCAGCTCATTCCTTTTTAACACTAATACTACTTCATTATCTGGAAGTACCACGGTTTATTTATTTATTCACTTACTGAAGAACATCTTGGCTGCTTCTAAGTTTTTTCAATTATTAACAAAGCTACTATGAACATCCTTGTGCATGTTTTTGTGTGGGCATAAGTTTAAGCTCCCTTGGGCAAATACCAAGGAGCGTGACTGCTAAATTGTATGGTAAGACTATGATTAGTTTTGTTAGAAACTGCCAAACTGTACTCCAAAGTGGCTGTATTATTTTACATTCCCACCAGAAATGAATGAGAGTTCCTGTTGCTCTACATCCTCACCAGCATCTGGTGTTGTCAGTGTTTCAAATTTTGGCCATTCTCATAAGTAGGTGGTGGTATTGTTTTAATTTGCATTTCCTTGATGACATATGATGCATCGTTTCATGTGTTTAGTGGCCATCTGTATGTCTTCTTTGGTAATGTGCCTTTTCAGGTCTTTTGCTCACTTTTTAATCAAGTTTTATTATTGTTGTTGTTGAGTTTAAAGTGTTCTTTGCATATTTTAGATAACAGTCTTTTATCAGATGTGTCTTTTGCAAGTATTTTCTCCTAATCTGTGGCTTGGCTTTTCATTGTCTTGATACCGTCTTTCATAGAAGTTTTTAATTTTAATGACATGCAGCTTTTTTTCCCCCTGAAGTGAGAAGTGAGGCGGCAGAGAGATAGACTCCCCTATGCGCCTGACTGGGATCTACCCAGCAAGCCCACCAGGGGGTGATGATCTGCCCATCTGGAGCATTGCTCCATTGTAACCAGAGCCATTCTAGTGCCTGAGGCAGAAGCCATGAAGCCATCCTCAGCACCCAGGCCAACTTTTCTCCAATGGAGCTTTGCTTGCGGGAGGGAAAGATAGAGAGATAGAGAATAAGAAGAAGGGGAAGGGTGGAGAAGCAGATGGGCATTTCTCTTGTGTGCCCTGGCCAGGAGTTGAACCTGGGACTTTCACATGCCAGGCCAACACTTTACCACCGAGCCAGCCATCCAGGCCACATGCAGCTTATGAATTATTTCTTTCATGGATTGTGCCTTTGATCTTGTATTTAAAAAGTTATCACCATATCTAAGGTCATCTAGATTTTCTTCTATGTTATCTTTTAGGAGTTTTATAGTTTTACATTTTACTTCAAAGCATATAGACCATTTTGGGTTAATTTTTGTAACAGTTAAGGTATGTGTCTAAATTCCTTTTATTTTTATTTTTAGCAAGCAAGAGAGAGAGAGAGAGAGACAGACAGGAAGAGAGAGTGGAGGGGAGCATCAATTTGTAGTGTGTCACTTTAGTTGTTCATTGATTGCCTCTCATATGTGCCTTGACTACAGGGGTGGTCCCAGCTGAGCTAGTGACCCCTTGCTCAAGCCTGTGACCTTGGGCTCAAGCCAATGACCTTGGGCTTCAAGCCAACAACCTTGGGCTTCAAGCCAGCAACCTTTGGGCTTAAACCAGCAACTATGGGATCATGTTTATGATCCCATGTTCAAGCTGGCAACCCCATGCTCAAGTTGGTGAGTCTGCACTCAGGATGAATGAGCTCCCATTGAAGTCAGTAGCCTCAAGATTTCAAAACTGAGTCATTAGCATCCTATGTCAATGCTCTATCCACTGTGCCACCATCATTCAGGCTAAATTCTTTTTTTTTTACACGTGGATGTCTAGTACCATTTGTCTAAAACAGAAATTTTCAACTTTTTTTTATCACATAGCACACATAAATTAATTACCATAATGCTGCAGCACACCAAAAATATACTCTTTGCCTATTGACAAAAAAAGACACACACAAAAAACTAGGTAAAATTTTAATTCATTCACACTGAACGGCTATTATTGTGTTGGCTGTTGTCATTTTTTTTATAAATAAATTTTTATTTTAATGGGGTGACATCAATAAATCAGGGTACATACATTCAAAGAAAATGTGTCCACGTTATCTTGTCATTCCATTCTGTTGCATACACATCACCCAAAGTCAGATTGTCCTCTGTCACCTTCTATCTAGTTTCCTTGTGCCCCTCCCCCACCCCCTCCCCCTCTCCCTCCTTCCCTCCCCCCACCCCTCATAACCACCACACTCTTGTCCATGTCTCTTAGTCTCATTTTTATGTCCCACCAATGTATGGAATCCTGCAGTTCTTGTTTTTTCCTGATTTACTTATTTCACTCCGTATAATGTTATCAGGATCCCACCATTTTGTTGTAAGTGATCCGATGTCATCATTTCTTATGGCTGAATAATATACCATAGTGTATATGTGCCACATCTTCTTTATCCAGTCTTCTTCTTTTTTTTTTTACAGTGATTAAAACCTTTAAGCAAACTCTTGGCCAATACAGCAAGAATCCATAAAAGAGTAGTGTCCTTAACATGTTCACCAAGTCCAAGTTGGCACCATCACCATGCCAAATCCCTGAAAAATGCAACCCAACCACAGTTCAGTCTGCTAGGAGCTGTCATAAGAAACAGGAGTCCAGGAAAAGTCCACATCCAGGAAAAGTCCGCATGGCACTGGAATTGTTGTCACAATTCTATAATTTGCAGCTCATGTCCAAGTCCCAATGACCACTGCTTCTAGCTGGTAATGATTCAGGTAGACTGGAAAAGCCATCTCCAGCATGTGTGGAGATGGAGCTTCTGTTCTCCTCTACCTGAAGAGATGAGACCAGGTTGCTTTTCCCTGGATCTCTGTGACTATGGCTTGGTAAAGAGAACCTTGGGATACACTAAGCTGGATGGCAAAGGTAGATTCATAATAGAAGTTGGCAAAAGGGGGAAAGAGAGCTCTAAATCAGGAGTAAGTCCCAGCCTGAAATATGAGTGGGGCATTGAGGTAGGAGGGATAAAGGAAACACTATATATTAAACAAAGCAGCAGAAAATAGGACTATCAACACCCTTCGAGGGAAGATCTTCGAGGGAAGAATAAAAAACCTGACTATTCAGGCAAGACATAGTTAAGTGGCCCTTGTGCAAATGAGATCAGTTTACCTGCTTCTTGGAAGAAATACCCTAGGCTCGTCCACAGTGTCGTAGATGGGGCCGAAGGCCCTGGGCACCTTCAGCCTTCAGTGGCAAACCCCAGCTTTCTGGGCAAGGTTAGGTCATAGGTGGCTGGAGCAGGACTGAAAGAGACTGAACCCTCCCTTAGAGGAGCGAGGGAGAAACCTACCTTCCAGTGTCCCTGTTTTCTCACAGCAAAGGCATGTAAGTCTGGCAGGCTTTAGCTCAATGACCTTCCTTTCCACTATTGAAGCAGGACCCAGATGGCATCCTATGAGACCCCTTTGGGGTGTTGGAGCCTTTAAGGGCATATCCTAAAAGCTGGTAGTTCCCCTGATCTCTATTGGGCTTTTTCTGCCTCTTGGTATCTTAAAGGACATGCTCAGAAGATCTCGCTGAGGGGTTTGAGGATCCCCATCTGCCTATATAAATCTATTCCATAAATCTGGAGCTATTTGGAAAAAGACAAAACAGTGTTATTAGCTGGATCAAATAAAGAAGGTAGTAGTTTGCAGGAGGAAAATATTTGGCATCTCCTGTTCATCAGCATTCAAAAGAAATTTAAAATTTTTTTAAGTAAAAAGCATGATATGGTAGACCCATAGGAGTTCCAGGATATGACTCCCCCCTTTTAAACTTTTTTAAATTGATCTTAAAATATTTGCTGGGTACACTTTAATAATACCTTGACTTTAAAGATTGTAAGAATGACAAAATACAGTAAATGCTTTTGCTCCATATGCAGGAGCATTGTCAGTTTAACCAGTTTAGGAAATCCAATAATAGAACAGTGCATACAGACAATGAGTTATAACATGCTTAGCAGCGTCTTCTGTTCTGACAGAGGTTACTATAAATCCAGAATATGTATCTACTGTAACGTGGACATAGGACTGTTTGCCAAATGAAGGTATATGAGTAACATCCATTTGCCAAAGTTGTCCTGGTATGGGTCCTTGAGGGTTAACTCCAAATGAAGGGGCAGGTTGTAGTATAGGACCCCTTGGACAGAATTTCCCAATCTGCTGTGCTGCTTCCCAAGAAAGTTGAAACTGTTTACACAGGGCTGCAGCGTTCTGGTGATGAATCATATGAGACTGAATTGCTCGATCTGTCATGGTTGCTCCAAATAATTTTCTTTTGGGTAGCTTGATCAACAAGGGCATTCCTAGGCCCTGGCCGGTTGGCTCAGTGGTAGAGCATTGGCCTGGTGTGCAGGAGTCCTGGGTTTAATTCCCGGCCAGGGCACACAGGAGAAGTGCCTATCTGCTTCTCCATCCTCCCCCCTCTCCTTCCCCACTGTCTCTCTCCTCCCCTCCCGCAGCCAAGGCTCCATTGGAGCAAAGTTGGCCCAGGCGCTGAGGATGGCTCTGTGGCCTCTGCCTCAGGTGCTAGAATGGCTCTGGCCGTAACATAGCAACACCCCGGATGGGAAGAGCATCCCCCCCGGTAGGCGTGCCAGGTGGATCCCGGTCGGGCGAATGCGGGGAGTCTGTCTGACTGCCTTCCTGTTTCCAACTTCAGAAAAATACAAAAAAAAAAAAAAAAAAAAAAAAAAAAAAGGGCATTCCTTTGTGCTAAAGCTCCAGGGAGCATGGAGTGAGCTCAAGTGAGCTCGAGTATGTCCTATGTTGACATACAAGTCTTTGAAGAAGGAGGATCTGCTGAAATAGTTCATCAGCATTTGTCCCTAAGACAGCAGTCTTTATAGTGGAAACACCATAAGTAAATATTTGCTGTCTGTATATAGATTAAAGGGGGAATATTGCAAATGCTGAAAAGCCATGATCATGGCATATAATTCTAGACTTTGAGCTCATTTTAAGTTGACAGTTTCAATATAAAGTTGTCCATTGATTTGCAAGAGCGATTTGCCATTTAGTGGAAGTTTCCCAGAGCCATTGTTGTTGATCCTTTGAAAAAAGGAACAACAATAATTTTGAGGCTCAAAACTTATAAGCTGTAAGGGTCACCTATGCCCCTTGATAGTCCAGGAGAGAACAAGATCAAAATATGGAAGTGTATTCCATGGGCTATTAGATGGTTCAATGTGCCCAAGCTGTAGCTGCTCTTGTACCAATTGAGCAGCTGCCCTAAGTTTCTCCTGAGAAAGGGGCCATTCGTCTACCCATACAGGATTATCTGATGTACAAGTAATTGGGTCTACACAATGCATTATTGAGGTAGCAGGAGCTACCAAGGCCCTTATGCTAAATTTTGATATCCTAATCCACACCTTCTGTTATTGGGTGCCGTTTCTATGGGGGTGAGAATTCCTCGCTGTTCTTTCCCTAGTCCCTTGGTGGGCAAAAATCCCCGATCAAGCATCTGAGTACTAACTAAACCATTAGGACTGACAAGTAATGCTCCCATATTTTTCAAAACATCTCTACTCCACAAATTAACTGGCCATCCAGGGAGCACATAAGGCTTAAAAAAAATTCAGAATGGCCTTCTTAATCTTACCAATGTAGAAAACTAGAACTTTGTTGAGGGGATTTACTCTGCCCTATACCTTGTAATTCTGTGGCTGCTGCATGAGTGGGCCAGGAAGGAGGCCAATGTAGTTTAGCAATAACAGATACATCAGCTCCAGTATCTAAAAGTCCTTTAAATTTATGCTCATGTATTCTTAGTTCCATTTCAGGCCATTCCTGACCTATTTTTTTAAAATCCAATTGGCAAAATCAGAGGAGCCAAATCATCAATTTGCTTGGGGCCCCTTTTGCAGGCTGTGGCCTGAGAAGCAGACATAGCATCCTTATACTATTCTTCCAACTGTCTGAATTAGCCGTGAGACACCTTCTTTTTTTTTTTTTTTTTTTTGATTAATTTTGATGGGGTGACATTGATAAAATTCTCTTCTGTCACCTTCTAACTGGTTATTTTTGTGCCCCTCCTCTCCCCCAACCCCATCCATCTCCTCCCCCTCACCCTGTAACACCATGTATTGTCCATGTCTCTGAGTCTCATTTTTATGTCCCACCTATGTATGGAATCATATAGTTCTTAGCTTTTTCTGATTTACTTATTTCACTCAGTATAATGTTATCAAGGTCCATCCATGTTGTTGTAAAAGATCTGATGTCATCATTTCTTATGGCTGAGTAGTATTGCATAGTATATATATATCTCAAAGCTTTTTAATCCACTTGTCCTCTGATGGACACTTGGGCTGTTTACAGATCTTTGATATTGTGAACAATGCTTCCATAAACATGGGGGTGCATTTCTTCCTTTCAAACAGTGCTATGGTGTTCTTGGGGTATATTCCTAACAGTGGTATAGCTGGGTCAAAAGGCAGTTTGGTTTTTAATTTCTTGAGGAACCTCCATACTGTTTTCCACAGTGGCTGCACCAGTGTGCATTCCCACCAGCAGTGCAGGAAGGTTCCCTTTTCTCCACATCCTCGCCAGCACTTATTCTGTGTTGTTTTATTGAAGAGCACCATTCTGACTGGTGTGAGGTGATATCTCACTGTGGTTTTAATTTGCATTTCTCTAATAATTAGTGATGTTGAGCATTTTTTCATATGCCTATTGGCTATCTGTGTGTCCTCTTTGGAGAAGTGTCTATTCATTTCTTTTGCCCATTTTTGGATTGGATTGTTTGTCTTCCTGGTATTAAGTTTTACAAGTTCTTTATAAATTTTGGTTATTAACCCCTTATCAGACGTATTGTCAAATATGTTCTCCCATTGTGTAGTTTGTCTTTTTATTCTGTTCTTATTGTCTTTAGCTGTGCAAAAGCTTTTTAGTTTGATAAAGTCCCATTTGTTTATCGTGTCTTTTATTTCACTTGCCTGTGGAGACAAATCAGCAAATATATTGCTGCGAGAGATGTCAGAGCTTACTGCCTATGTTTTCTTCTAAAATGCGTATGGTTTTACGGCTTCCATTTAAGTCTTTTGCCAATTTTGAGTTGATTTTTGTGAATGGTGTAATTTGGTGGTCTAGTTTCATTTTTTTGCAGGTAGCTGTCCAATTCTCCCAACACCAGTTGTTGAAGAGGCTGTCTTTACTCCAATGTATGCTCTTACCTCCTTTGTCAAATATCAGTTGTCCATAAAAGTGTGGGTTTATTTCTGGGTTCTTAGTTCTGTTCCATTTATCTACATGCCTGTTCTTATGCCAGTACCAGGCTGTTTTGAGTACAATGGCCTTATAATATAACTTGATATCCAGAAGTGTGATACCTCCCGTTTTATTTTTCCTTTTCAAGATTGCTGAGGCTATTTATGTTCTCTTTTGGTTCCATATAAATTTTTGGAATATGTGTTCTATATCTTTGAAGTAAGTCATTGCTATTTTAATTGGTATTGCATTAAATTTATAGATTGCTTTGGGTAATATAGACATTTAAATGATGTTTATTCTTCCTAACTGTGAGCACGGAATATGCCTTTACTTGTTTGTATCTTCCCTGATTTCTTTTATCAATGTTTTATAATTTTTCGAGTACAAGTCTTTAATCTCCCTGGTTAAATTTACTCCTAAGTATTTTATTTTTTTTGTTGCAGTGGTGAAGGGGATTGGTTTCTTAATTTCTCTTTCTGACAGTTCATTGTTAGTGTATAAAAATGCTTCTGATTTTTGAATACTAATTTTATATCCAGCCACGTTGCTGAATTCATTTATTAGGTCTAGTAGTTTTTTGACTGAGACTTTAGGGTTTTCTATATACAATATCATATCATCTGCAAATAATGATAGTTTTACTTCTTCTTTTCCAATTTGGATGCCTTTTATTTCTTTTTCTTGTCTGATTGCTGTGGCTAGGACTTCCAGAACTATGTTGAATAAGAGTGGTGATAGGGGGCACCCCTGCTTTGTTCCTGATCTTAAGGGGATTGCTTTTAATTTTTGCCTATTGAGTATGATATTGGATGTGGGTTTGGCATAGATGGCCTTTATCATGTTGAGGTATGTTCCCTGTATTTCCACTTTACTGAGAGTTTTGATCATGAATTCATGCTGGATTTTATCAAATGCTTTTTCTGTATCTATTGAAATTATCGTGTGGTTTTTCTCCTTCCTTTTCTTTATGTGATGAATCACATTGACTGATTTGTGAATATTGTACCAGCCTTGCCTCCCAAGAATAAATCCCACTTGATCATGGTGTATGATTTTTTTCATATATTGTTGGATCTGGTTTGCTAATATTTTGTTGAGGATTTTTGCATCTAAATTCATCAGGGATACTGGCGTATAATTTTCTTTTTTTGTGTTGTCTTTGCCTGGTTTTGGAATCAGAATTATGCTCGCCTCATAAAAGGAGCTTGGAAGTCTTCCTTCCTCTTGTATTTTTTGGAATAGCTTGAGAAGTATAGGAATTAGTTCTTCTTTGAGTATGTGGTAGAATTCACTTGTGAAGCCATCAGGCCCAGGACTTATTTTTTGGGGGAGTTTTTTGATAACTGTTTCAATCTCATTTGTTGTAATTGGTCTGTTTAGGTTTTCTGATTCTTCCAGATTAATTTTTGGAAGATTATATGTTTCAAGGAATTTGTCCATTTCATCTAGGTTGTCTAGTTTTTTGGCATACAGTTCTTCATAATATTTTCTTACAATATTTTGTATTTCTGTTGTGTCAGTTGTTATTTCTCCACTCTCGTTTTTAATTTTATTTATTTGAGTCCTCTCTCTTTGTTTCTTGTCGAGTCTGGTTAAAGGTTCATCGATCTTGTTTACCCTTTCAAAGAACCAGCTCCTGGTTTTATTGATCCTCTGTATTGATTCTTTAGCCTCTATGTCATTTATTTCTGCTCTGTTCTTTATCATTTCCTTCCTTCTACTAGCTCTGGGCTTTACTTGCTCTTCTTTTTCTAGTTCTTTTAGATGTAGGGTCAAGTTGTTTATTTGAGCTTTCTCTAGCTTCTTGAGGTATGCCTGTAATGCTATGAACTTCCCTCTCAGGACTGCTTTTGCTGTGTCCCATAAATTTTGAGTTGATTTATGCTCATTATCATTTGTTTCTAAGAATTTTTAAATTTCTTCTTTGATCTCATTGTTTACCCATTCGTTATTTAATAACATTTTATTTAGTTTCCAAGTGTTTGAGTATTTTTCAGTTTTTCTGTTGTGGTTGATTTCTAGTTTAATGCCATTGTGATCAGAGAAAGTGCTCGATAAGATTTCATTCTTCTTAAATTTGTTGAGACCGCTTTTGTGCCCTAACATGTGGTCTATTCTAGAGAATGTACCATGAGCGCTTGAAAAGAATGCATATTCTGCTGTTTTAGGGTGAAAGGTTCTGAAGATATCTATTAAATCGAGTTGATCTAATATGTCCTTTAAGTCTGCTGTTTCTTTGTTAATTTTCTTTCTTAAGGATCTATCTAATGACGTTAATGGGGTATTGAAATCCTCTGCTATTATTGTATTGCTGTTGATCTTGCCCTGTAAATCCATCAAAGTCTGCTTTATATATTTAGGTGCTCCTATATTAGGTGCGAAGATATTTATAACGGTTATATCTTCCTTTTGAATTGCTCCCTTTATCATTATGTAGTGACCTTCTTTATCTCTAATTGTAGTCTTTGTTTTAAAGTCCATTTTGTCTGATATAAGTATTGCTACCCCAGCTTTTTTTACATTTCCATTGGCGTGAATTTTTTTTTTCCATCTTTTTATCTTCAGTCTATGTGCATCTTTTGATTTAAGGTGTATCTCTTGTAGACAACATATGTATGGGTCCTGTTTTCTTATCCACGCATCTACCCTATGTCTTTTGATCGGATCATTTAATCCATTTACATTTAAGGTTATTATTGATATGTAATTGTTTGTTGCCATTTTATTCTTGAAAACTGTATTCCTCTTTTGCTATATTCTTTTTTCTCCTTTGATCTGTTTACAACAGGTCCCTTAGCATTTCTTGCAGCTAAGAAATGGGTTGGATTTTTTGGAAGGAAGAAATGGCCCCTGTTTTTTTTGGGTTGGTTTATTGAATTCCTTGAGTTGTTTTTTTTTTGTTTTTTTTGTTTTTTTTTTTTGTCTGTAAAGCTTTTTATTTCTCCTTCAATTTTAAATGATAGCCTTGTTGGATAAAGTAGTCTTGGTTGTAGGTTCTTGTTCTGCATTACCTTGAATATTTCTTGCCATTCACTTCTGGCCTCAAGTGTTTCTGTTGAGAAGTCAGAAGTCATCCTTATGGGGGCTCCTTTGTAGGTGATAGTCTTTTTTTCTCTGGGAGCTTTTAATATTTTCTCTTTATCACTTAGCTTTGTTATTTTAATTATGATGTGTCTTGGTGTTGATTTCTTTGGGTGTCTCCTTAATGGAGTTCTCTGTGCTTACTGAACATGTGAGATGTTTTCCTGCCTTAATTGAGAGAAGTTTTCAGCTATGATATGCTTGAACAAAGTCTCTATCCCTTGTTCTTTCTCTTTTTCTTCAGGAGCCCCTATGATGTGGAAGTTATTTCTCTTCATGTTGACACAGAGCTCTCTTAGAGTTTCCTCAGACTTTTTGAGTCTCTTTTCTTTTTTCTGCTCTGCTTCCGTGCCTTTATTTATCGTGTCTTCTAACTTGCTGATTTGATTCTTCGCTTCATCCATCCTGTTTTTAATTCCTTCCATTGTGTTCTTTATTTCAGATATTTTATTTGTCATTTCTGACTCTTTTTTTTATTATTTCAATATCCTTTTTAATATTTGCTATATTTTTATTTGGGTTTTCGTAATGACTATCTATTGTTGTTCTAATATCTTTGAGCATCCGAACAATCGTTATTTTAAACTCTGCATCTGGTATTTTGGTTATATCTGATTCTTTTAGGTCCTTTTCTTGGGATTTCTCTTGGTTTATTTGTGTTGCATTTCTCTGCCTCTGCATTTTCTTTTTTTAAAGGAAGATTTTGGCCCCTGGAGTCCACTGGGTTTGGCCTCTGTTCCCTAGGTATGGTCTGTCTGCAGGCCCACCATCCCCTCTTCTGTTGCTGTCTAGGGCTTTTGGGTTTTGGCATTGCCGGTGCCTGCCCACTGGGGCTGTTGCTGTGGTTTCCACCTCTCCTTCACCAGAGTGGCTGTGCTCCCATGCTCAGGTGAACAAGCCTTGGTGGTCTTGGCCTTTGCTCTGCCCCCGTGGGTGGCATTATGTTCAGTCCTGAGGGCACTGGCAAGCACCTTTGCTCAGCTGCATGTCTCCGCCTATTTCCGGGCTTTCGCCGGGCCCTTGCAGGAGGAGCCGGCTTGTGGAACAGCTGCTAGCCTTGGCTTCACTGGCTCGGCAAGACTGCGTGCCCACGCTCAGCTCAGTAGCAGAACTCTGCCTGTTCTGGGCTTTTGGCTCCACCCTTCGGGAGGAGCCAGCTCCCAAGTCAGGCTACAAGCCTCGGTTCCATGGGCGGGGCAAGGCTGAGCTCCTGCGCCCTTGCTCAAAGGCTGGTCCCCACCCCTTCTGGGGTTCCCGCCCTTCTCCCGCAGGCTGGATTACAGGCTGTGGGCAGCTGGGCTTGACCACTTTTGCATGCCCCTCCTCCCCAACTGGGCAAGACTGAACTCACACGTGAGCCCAGTGGTGGCCACCCAGCTTCCACCCTTGCCAACAGAACCGCACTTCCCGTGTAGGGTGTGAGCGCTGCAGCTCAGACCCTAAGACTCACTATTATAGCCCCGAAAGCTCCCTCCTTCTAAGCAACTCTGCTCTCAGTGCTGCAGAGGAGCTTGTTTGGCTGCTCTGCTGCTTCCCTTTGTTGGTATTGCTGTTTCCAGGGGAAATTTTCACTTCAGATTTGGGGAATGACTCGACCCAGGGGTTATGGTGGCTGTCTCCCAAAATGTTTTTCCCTGTGCCTCCTAGATTCTATTCTCTTCCTGCTACTCTGGTATTCTCCTCTCTCCCCATCCTCTGGAGCCCCGGGTGAGTGGTTTTGAGAAAGTGTTCTGCACGGTCCCTTTAAGAAGAATCCTGGGTCTGAGAAATCAGATTCTTTCTCACAAACAGTATCCTGTTTTGTTTCCAGCTAAATACTGCCCTTATGCCTCTTCTGGGCTCTGGGGCTGCAGGCTGGGGCTTTGTTCCTGGGGCTCAGGACCCTCCCCTCTCTGCTAAACTCACTTCCTGCCACACAAGTCTCTTCCGGCTGCCGTTTGCTCTGGGGAGTTGGGCAGCCCTCTCCACGTTTCCGCTTTTCCTACCAGTCTCGGTGTGGCTTCTTCAGTGTTCCTTGGTTGAAGAGTCCTCTTAGTTTAGTCCAAAGTTGGTTTTTCCAGATGATAGTTCTTAAAATTAGTTTGTAATCCACTTTGGTTCTGGGAGGTGGATGTTGGTACGTTCGCCTACTCCAGAGCCATCTTGTCTTCTCGGCTGTTGTCATTTTTAAATTTGACAATCTAAGGACAAAAATGTCCCTGACTAAATAGTCAGGTTTGGGTTTTTTTTTTGGTTTCTTTCTAGAATTAGCTTTTCAAGTGCCACAACATATTTTGGGGGATTATATCAAATTAATAAATTATTATTTTTTTAAATTAATTTTAGTGGGGTGACATTGATAAATCAGGGTACATATGTTCAGAGAAAACATCTCTAGGTTATTTTGACATTTGATTATGCTGCATTCCCTTCACCCAAAGTCCAATTGTCTTCCATCACCATCCAACTGGTTTTCGTTGTGCCCCTCCCCTCCCCCAGCCCCCTCCCTCTCCTCCCCCTCACCCCATAATCCCCACACTCTTGTCCATGTCTCTGATTCTCTAAATTATTTTTTAATTGATTTGAGAAAGAGAGAGAGGTTTGGTGTTTTTTTTAAATTCTTGCAGCACACCAGATGAAAATCGCTGGTCTAAAACACTGTCTTTGTTCCTTTGTGAAAAATCAGTTGACTGTATTTCTGCTGGACTATTTATAGACTTTCTATTCTCTTCCATTGATCTATTTGTCTATTCTTTCACCAATACCACAGTGTATTAATCAGTATAGCTTTATAGTAAGTCTTGAAGTAGGGTAGTGTCACTCCTCCAATTTTGTTGTTCTCCTTTAATATGTTGAGTTGACCTTTCTGGGTCTTTTGCCTCTCCATATAAATTTTAGAATCAGTTTGTTGATAACCACAAACTAAACTGCTGGAATTTTGGTCAGGATTGCATTGAATCCATGATCAAGTTGGGAAGAACTGACTTGACAATATTGAGTCTTCTTATTTTTTTTTTTTTTGTATTTTTTATGTTTTGTATCTTTTTTCTGCTTAACAGGGAGGAGCACATAACTTATAATATTATAGTGCTGGTAAGTGGATTCTGGATTGATGCTTTGAATGGAGGTCTTTTTGAAAAAAATATAATAATATCATAAAGAGAATTAGTGGTAAATCAGAACAGGCAAGGAACTGTTTATTTCTAGGTAGGAGGAAGATAGGTAATAGTATTGTGGACAAAAAGCACACTGGTTCATTCAGACATTTAGGCTCTCATGAAAAACACAAATTAAAGTGTTTGTATAATTCCATGTACCATTATGTTTTAAACAATTTTTAGGATTACCTTTGTTATATGGTGAACTATGGACTTTAGGGACCCTTGGTCTTCGTCCTGAGAGAAGGTAAGATTTTTTTCTTATTTCAGGCTGGCCTTTGCTGTTAAATTTACTTGATGAGGCCAGTTAATGATGACCACACTAGAGTACATGATGACTGGAGTTTCTCTATAAATGAGGTTGAAGTTGATACTTCTGGAAAATATACAGGAGTTACATGAATGTTTTAAGTTAGTGTTGCCTAGCCTGCCTTTGGTGTAGGCAAAGTATGATTGGTCTGTGGTGGCAAAATTTTGATGTTGCCCACTTGAAATTACTAGTGTTTAAGTCTGAATTATGATCAGCTGGAATGTCCTTATCGTGGCCAATAGTTCATGTAGTTAATCCTTGGTCAACTCATAAAGACATGAGGTTTTGTCCATACTTACCTGGTGCTGTCACAAGTCATAGTCCTGGGCAATGATTTTATGTATGTATGAGTGGTGACCAGTAGCTGGTGCCCAGATTTTACATTTCTAGTTTTCTGGTATGCTAACCCTAGAAATTCCAGAAATTCCATGTTTCCTGTTAGTCATTAGGGAAGGCCTTTAGGTTTTCATTAGAGGAGGGGCATCAGGTCTCAAAGGGTGTTGAATTCATAGACCAGGATAGTTCTCTATCCAAATGCTCCATGAAGGGGGTTACCATTTCTGTTATAAACTTTTATGTCTTTCACTTATAACATAACCAGTAGTTCTTAGCAACCAAGAGGGGTGGGAGTGAAAACACACCCAGTAAGTTTAGTCATCCTAGCATGCATATGTGTTCTTGATTGCCATAACACAATTTTCAGTATCCACAAAGTTCCCCTTGCTCCGATAACCAAATAAATCATGACACCTAAACTCCATATTTCAGTCATAGCTTAAACTTAAATACACCTCTTTTAAAGAAAATAAAAATAGTTTTTGTAACCAACATTCTATAAAGGGAGTCTTAAGTGTCCTTACCCCTAATAAGGAACATATATCAGTTATATCTAAAACCTCAGACCCAAGTACACGAGGAAAGGAGAATGGGAAACATAAGGGGTACTTTCCTAGGTGACTGAATGACATTCAGGGATTCTTCAGGGTGTGTTTGCCTTTGCCAAAAACAACAATATTTCATTATCTGAGTCTGGAAATACCAGGTCTAGTTAACCTCTAAAAGACTTTAGTTTGAGTATGTGTTTGTTAATTTTTCAAATTAAGCATTGAGCTTCTTCTATAACCACATGTACTTGGGCCCCTGATGGTAATAGGGAGCCAGACCAAACATTTTATACATCTTGGACAAATTAGTCAAAAGGATAAAATCTTAAAATACACCAGCATCATTAGCTGCCAATCCTCTTCAGTGGCACTTTCAGTGTCTTATCCCTGCATGGGATCCAATGTCGAATCAGTGGGATTCCCCTAGGTTGACAGCAAGGCCGATATTTACATTAGAACTTTTTTGATAGCAATGTCTTTGTTACCATTAAAAACAGACTAGGAACATAGCTGAGTAGTCAGCCCAGAGAATACTAGAAGATAATTTGAAAAAGTGACAATAGGAATTCTTGAAAATTTAAAATTGTGTTGCACAAATTAAAAATTTTTTAAAATCCAACAGATCAGAGTAATGGTGGTATGAGAGATACCCTTGATCTTTCCCCTTGAAATCTCAACAAATTGAAAAGCTAAATGCAGTGAAGGAACCCCAGCTGGGCTTGCAGGTTTGCCTGAAAGATCTGTGCACCAAATGGACTAAACGTGAGAAGGGTTAAGAAGAGGGGCAGAAGATAAGACCCACTTGCAGTTGGCTCTGGAGAGGAGACAGGCCTGCACTGACTGAGTTTTTGTCTGCTGGGGATCCAGAGAGGGGAGAAGCCCAGAGTGACTGGGTCTCCTTCTTCTTGGAGGAGTAGTGAGATTGAGGGGCAGAGGGAGAAATACTAAACCAAAGCAGCAGCAGAACAAGGGGTCAGGACCAGGGTTCCTGGAGTCTGGTGGCAGCCTGCACATAGCACAGAGGCAGAGAAAAACAAAATGTGGTCTCCTAACCTCCCAGATCCTGCCACCTTCACCTCGCAGGTACAGAGAGTAGCAGAGACATATCCCGCAGCTAGCTCTCCAGAGCCACCCCTCCCCTGAGGAAGAGAGGTGCTCTCTGTCTGGTCCCCTGGTCTGTTGAAACATAAAGAGGAGCATCCAGAGGCCTGAGATTGTCATTATGAAAGTTGTAAAGCAGTCACAATACACTCCACCTATCATCAAAACTGCAGCCCTGCTAATATCATTGCAACAGCAACATCTCAGTGGAATTCAGTCCAGGAATTCATAGACCTAAAACTTATATTACAGTATCACTTACAGGAAGAAAACAAAAATCTATCAGAATTTAAATCCCTTCTTTTTTCTTTTGAATTTCACTTTCTTTACTTTTTTTTTTTTTTAATTTTTTTTTTTATTTTTTATTTTTTTGCATTTCTCTGAAGCTGGAAACAGGGAGAGACAGTCCGACAGACTCCCGCATGCGCCCGACCGGGATCCACCCGGCACGCCCACCAGGGGCGACGCTCTGCCCACCAGGGGGCGATGCTCTGCCCATCCTGGGCGTCGCCATGTTGCGACCAGAGCCACTCTAGCGCCTGAGGCAGAGGCCACAGAGCCATCCCCAGCGCCCGGGCCATCTTTGCTCCAATGGAGCCTTGGCTGCGGGAGGGGAAGAGAGAGACAGAGAGGAAGGCGCGGCGGAGGGGTGGAGAAGCAAATGGGCACTTCTCCTTTGTGCCCTGGCCGGTAATCGAACCCGGGTCCTCCGCACGCTAGGCCGATGAACTTTCTTTACTTTTTAAATATTTTTATTCTTATTTATTTGTGGGTATTTTTTTTGTTTGTTTTTTCTCTTTTGTTTTATGTGGGTTTTTTTTTTACTTTTCATTATTTTAAAACGTTTTCTATTTTTATTGTATTTTTTTCTAGTTTTTGTTGTTAGATTTCTTAAAAATATCACTCTCAAATACCATCAAGGTAAAAAAACAAATATCATGGCTACATAAGAAAAAAATGTAGTTCAGACAGAAAATGAAAAATCTCCAGAAAGCAATCTCAATCACATAGAAAGCTTGCTGTCAAACAATTGAGAATTAAAAATCAAAGTTCTGAAAATACTCAATGAGATGCAATAAAAGAATGATAGGCAATTCAATGAATTCAAAAAACAAATTAATGACCAAAATGAGTACTTCCACAGGGAGACTGAAACTTTAAAAACAGAGATGAAAAGCTCAATACATGAATTGAAAACTGATGTAGAAGGTTTAGCTAATAGAACAGACAGATAGAGGAGAGAATCAGTGACACTGAAGATAGACAACAAGAGATGTTACAGAGAAAAGAAGAGAAAGACTCTTGAATTTTTAAAAAAATGATAGAGCTCTATGAGAATTTGTCTGATTCCATCAGAAAGAGAAACACAAGAATAATGGATATATAGGGAAAAGAAGAGAGGGACAAGGAAATGGAGAGCTTATTCAAACAAATAATTGATGAGAACTTCCAAAGCTTATAGAAAGAGTTAGATCCTCGAAACCAAGAAGCAAATAGAACACTAAATTACCTGAAACAAAACAGACCTTCTTCAAGGTACATTGTAATAAAATTGTGAAAAATCAGTGATAAAGGCAGCTAAGGAAAAAAAAAAGAACAGAACATATAAAGGAAAGCCCATTCCATTAGTTTATCATCAGATTTCTCAGCAGAAACTCTACAAGCCAGAAAAGAGTGGACCCAAACATTCAGAGTACTGAAAGAGAGGAATTACCAACCAAGAATAGTATAGCCATCAAAATAATCCTTAAAGTATGAAAGAAAAATAAAAACTTTTTTCATATATACAGAAGCAGAGAGAATTTATCACCAGAAAACTACCACTGCAGGAAATACTCAAGGGGGTTATTCTACCAAATACAAAGAACAAAACAAAACTAAAAGTAAAGCTCCAATAAGAATACAATAAAAATAAGGATAATCTGTGACAAAAATGACATAAAAGTGTAGGGGATAAATATTTGCAGTAACAAAGGAGAATGGAATGCAGAAGCACACATATGACAAAGGTCTCTTGTATATATACACTTTCTTCTTTTAATAACATAATGGTCACCATTCACAAAAAAACAATACTGAAACACATAGCATAAAAAAAGAAGAAATGGAATAAAGAAGTATAGAATACCACCAAACAAAAAGAACTGACAGAAACACAAAGGAAAAGAACCAAGGGAGACACAGAGCTACTAGAAAGCAAAACATAAAATGGGTATAGGACATCTTCAAGCATCAATAACTATTGTTGGGGACCGCAAGCCAACAGGGCCTTTGTGGTTTAGATTTTTGGGGGACAGGAGGTGTGGGGAACTGGCTGTAAGTTGACAGTCTGCCTAACCTCCCACCTCATTTGCTTAGTGAAGTTGCTAAAGGCTATTTTTCTCCACACCTTCATGTTAGCTGTGGTGCTGGATTGTTTATATTTGTCCTATCCCTTATGTCCCTTGGAAAGACTTGAGGGTGATTTCTTTTTATCTTTTGTTTCATGAAGTTAAGATATTATGTATGATGGGGGTTTTCTGCACTTGGTAGAATTCTTGGTTTGCCTTGGAAATGTGATCAGAGATATCATTGATTTGCTAATGACTCTCTCTGCCCTATAAATAAAGCAGGGTTAGAGGTGGAGAGCATGCTCTGTTCTTGCCATCAGCTTGCAGAGGCCTCCTGATCCCATCCTCTTTCTCTTTAAGTCTATTTTTTTAATTTCATGCTGTTTCCACTCAGGACCTGGAATTACTAGCTTCACTGGTTTGTGGCAAAGTATCCTAAATGTAAACGAACTGAACTCACCAATAAAGAGGCATTGAGTAGTAGATTGGCTCACAAAGCAAAACCCAACTATATTCTGCCTTCAATAGACATGCACATCTAAGATGCAAGGATAAAAGTAGACTCAAAGTGAAAGGTCAGAAAATATTTCTCCAAGCAAATAATATCCAAAGAAAAGCAGGTTTAGCCATATTAATATCTGACAATGCTGACTTTAAGACAACAAAGGTTACAAGAGACAAAGATGGACATTTCATAATGATAAGGGGAACATGGTATCAAGAAGACATAACACTTCTTAATCTATATACCCCAAATAATGGCCAAAAAATATATATAAGACAACTACTTACTGATCTAAAAATAGAAACAAAAACCCCCCACAATCATACTTGAATAACTCAACACACCATTGACAGCTCTAGATAGATCATACAAACAAAAAATCATTGAAAAAATATCAACCTTAAATGACACACTAGACCAGGTTGATATAATAGACATCTATAAGACATTTCATCCCAGAAAAACAGATTATACATTTTTTTTACTGTGCATGAAACATTCTCAAAGATAGACCATATGTTGGGTCACAAAACTAACATGAACAAATTAAAGAAGATTGAAATTATGCCAAGCATAGTCTCTGGTTCTAAGACTTTGAAATTAGAATTAATTCAACTGCAAAAAGGATGTAAGGGAATCCACAAGAATGTGGAAATTAAACAAAATACTTGTACAAAATGACTGGGTCAAAGAAGAAATAAAAGCAGAGATAAAAAATATATACAGACAAACAAAAATGACAACAGTATATTAAAATTTCTGGGATGCAGGAAAAGCAATAATAAGAGGGAAGTTTCTATCATAATGGGTTTATATAAAGAAACAAGAGAGATTCCAAGTAAATAACCTAACATCACATCTTAAAAAACTCTAAAAAAAGAACAAAAGCAACTCAAAATCAGTAGAAGAAAAGAAATAATAAAAATTAGAGCAGAACTAAATACAATAGAAAACAAAAATACTTTAGAGAAAATTAATACAACAAAGAGCTAGTTCTTTGAAAAGATCAATAGAACTGACAAACCTCTGGGAAGACTCACTAAGGAAAAAAGAGAAATGACTCACATCAACAAAACCCAAAATGAAAGAGGAGAAATTACCATGGACATCATAGTTATACAAAGGATTATACTAGAATACTATGAAAGATTATATGTCGCCACATTTAACAATCTAGAAGAAATGGATTAGTTACTAGAAGTATACAATCTTCTTAGCCTGAGTCATGAAGAAGTGGCAAACCTAAATAGACCCATAAACAAGGAGGAATAGAAACAACTATCAAAAACCTTCTGAAAATTAAAGCCCAGAACCAGATGGCTACACAAGTGAATTCTGCCAAACATTCAATGGAGATTTTGTACCTATCCTTCTCAAAGTCTCCAAAAAATAGAAGAAGAAGCAGTACTCCACACATTTTATGAGGCCAATATAACCCTGATACCAAAACCTGGCAAGGAAAACACACACACATACACAAAACTACAGGCCAATATCTCTAATGAATACAGTTGCAAAAATCCTAAACAAAATACTAGCAAATTGAATACACCAATATATAAGATCATGAGTGGATTCATTCCAGGAGCAAAAAGATAATTCAACATACAGAAATCATTTAACATAATACACCACATCAATGAAACAAAGGAAAAATATATGATCTTATCAATAGAAGCAGAAAAGGCACTTGATAAGACACAACATCTGTTTATGTTAAAAACACTCAATAAAATGGGTATAGAAGGAAAGTACCTTAACATAATAAAGGCCATATATGACAAACCATCAGCCAATATCACACTAAATTGTGAAAAACTGAAGGCTTTTTCTCTAAAATCAGGAACAAGACAAGGTTGCCCACTCCCTCCACTCTTATTCAGTATAGTTTGGGAAGTTTTAGCTGGAGCAATTATGCAACAGAAAGAAACAAAAGGCATTCATATGAAGAAAGAAGAAGTAAAGATATCTATACTGTAATAAACAATAAACCAATAAAGTCGCAGGATACAAAATCAATATACAAAAGTCCACTGCTTTCCTATATGCCAATGATAAAACATCAGAAAGTGAGCTCAAAAAACCATTTTTTTTACAATTGCAACAACAACAAAATAAAATACCTAGGAATAAACTTAGCAAAGGATTTGAATGACCTATATACTAAAAACAAAAAAACATTATTGAAAGAAATTGAAAAAGAAAATGAAATGAAAAAATATTCCATGTTCATGGATTGGAAGAATCCACATAGTTAAAATTTCCATATTACCCAAAGCAATATACAATTTTAATGCAATACTCATTAAAATCCCAATGTCATTTTTAAAAGAAATAGAACAAAAAATATCACCAGGTTTTTTTGGAATAAAACAAACAAACAAACAAATAGCCAAAAAAATCCTAAAAAAATAAAGCCAGAGATATTACAGTACCTGACTTCAAATTATATTATAAAGCCATGATAATCAAAACAGCATGGTATTTGTTGGGCAGATAAAATATATTATGCTCATTTTGTTAAACATGGCGCTGCCCACATGGAAGCCCGTCACCCAGGTGATATTAATGTGTGTTGGGGGCGGGCTGTGGGCAGGCAAGATGCTTGTAACCTGGGGCTTGGTTTTAGGACTAAGCCTTTCCCACCCTTTTTTGATGTGGGGTGGTACAATCCCATCATGCCTCAGATAAGTGACTTTTTATTAGAGACTTCCCTATTTTGTATATTGGATTAAAGGTTTTGAATCTACACTATAAAGTAGAGCAGAGTAGGACCTTGCTCTCTCTTGGTTCCTGAGATTAGCATGAGAGCAGAAAGAGCAGAGCAGAAAGCAGAGAAGGGCCACATGGAGGAGGCCAGGAGAAGCAGCCAAGATGGTGGTGTGCTGAGGGAGAAGCCAGTTTGTGCAGAGTTTGTGCAGGAAGAAGGAAGGAGATGGGGAACAGAGGTGAATAAGTCTGGTGAGCTAGAAACCTTTGATTCTAGGAAACTCGGTAGCTTTGTGAGCACTGAATGAGTGGGTTTTGGAGCCCACTGTGTGTTTTTACTTGCCTGCTGGGTGCAAGCTAGGATTAAAAATGATAACCCATCAGCTTTTGGCTCCATTGTTTCTTTACCGACTGTCCGAATCCAATGCGAACCTGCATGGGCCAGGCTGCTGCAATGGTGGCCTTGGATCCTGGCCTTACAGTATTGTAAGAAAAACAGAAATACACACCAATGGGACAGAATTGAGAGCCCAGAAATGAAACCACAAATATGTAAGGTTTGGATTCAGGATGCCTTTAAATAAAGAGCCCCCACTGTGAGGTTTGTAGTTAATTGGCTTGTTATTCTCTCGCTTAATGGCTTTCTAGCTTTCATTTTGAAATGTAGCAAAAAGCTTATTTTTGCAGAAAAGTCAGGGAAAACTTACATTGGGGAGAGACCTGACAATTAGGGGAGTTTAAATCACAATAGTTGTTTGTAAAACCTAGCAACAGGCCCAGAGGCACTATCTTCTGATAGCTGTCTTCTGATAGATCAACCTTCTCTCATTCCAAGGGCAATGCAAACCAGTGGGAGGAGGTGGGACTGGCTTGCTTGAAGCCTTGGCCAGCCTGACCAGCCTGGAACATTTTGAACTAGCACAGGCCTCCTTTAGACAATTGAGTCAGGAGATAAACAATTTGAAAAAATTGTGGTGCCACTCCGATCTGTGAAAAAATATTACTTTGTACCTATAGAGGCAATGATGTCAAGCTGCTTTTTCCAAGACCCCTGACTAAACTATAAAAACCCTACTCCAACCCTCCCCATGGCTGACATTACTTCAGTCCATCTTGATACACTTGCACCCAGGCATTTTAAAAAAAATTTCCTTTTGGAACATACCAGCCTTGTGTTTTCAGTTTGACTCTCTCCAGTGCCCACCCAATGGACCTGAGAATGGGTTTAGTCCAGGGGTTGGGAACCTATGGCTCACGGCCAGATGTGGCTCTTCTGATGGCTGCATCTAGCTTGCAGACAAGTCTTTAATAAAAAAATAATAACGTTAAAAAGATAAAACATTCTCATGTATTACAATCCATTCATTTCCTACCATTCATGTTCATGATTGCGAGTGGTTGGAGCCAATCACAGCTATCCTCTGGGACAACACCAAATTTTTACTGGATAACGCATAACATACACGGGTTGTTGTATGGCTCTCATGGAATTACATTTTAAAATATGAGGCGTTCATGGCTCTCTCAGCCAAAAAGGTTCCCGACCCCTGGTTTAACCTGTCAGCTATCACATACAGGATAAGGCAGCCCAGACCTGGAGTTCTTTCCAGGTCTGACCTAGTTGGGCATTTATACCAACCTGCCAACTGCCAAGGCAGACTGACAATAGGCTTTCCCCTTCCCCAGTGGACCACCCACCCCACCTTCATTCTTCCATATTGGTTTTACTAATTTGCATTCCCACCAGCAGTGAATAGAGGATTCTTTCTTCTCCACAGTCTCTCCAATACTTTTATTACCTGCCTTGTAGATAATAGCCAATCTAACAGATGTGAGGCAGTATCTCACTGTAGTTTTGATTTCTGTGAGTTCTTTATATATTTTGGATATTAACCCCTTATCGGAGCTCTTATTTGCAAATATCATCTCCCATTTAGTTGGTTGCCTATTTGTTTTGTTGTCAGTTTCCTTTACTGTACAGAAGCTTTTTAGTTTGATATAGTCACATTCATTTATATTTGCTTTTACTTGCCTTGCCTTTGGAGTCAAATTCAAAAATTGTTCTCTATGGCCAAGGTCCATGAGTTTAGTATCTATATACTATGTAATTTATTGTTTCAGATCTGATATTTAGGTCTTTGATTCATTTTGAATTGACTTTTTCACAGGTAGACAAAATAGTCAAGTTTCATTCTTTTTCATGTGGCTTTCCAAGTTTTTCAGCACCATTTATTGAAGAGGCTTTCTTTTATCCATTGTGTGGTTTTGGCTCCTTTGTCAGAGATGATTTGTCCATATCTATGTGGTTTTATTTCTGGTCTCTCAATTCTGTTCCATTGGTGTATATGGCTGTTTTTCTGCCAATACCATGCTGGGTTTTTGTTGTTGTTGTTGTTGTTTTTACCATGCTGTTTTGATTATCATGTCTCTATAGTATAATTTGAGGTAAGATAGTATGATTTCTCCAGCTTCATTCTTTTTCCTCAGGATTGATTTGGGTATTCAGGGATCTTTTTTTAATTGATTTTAATTTATTATGTTTACATAGATTCTAGTGTTGCCCCAAATGCATTCCCCCTCCCCCATATTCCTCTCAACAACTCTCTTACCCCCCTCCCAAAAGCACCCTCCCCTCTTCTCCTCAGGTTTCCCCCATCCTATCATCCCCTTTCTCTCTGTCCTCTTTTCCTCTGGTCCCCTTGATCTCTCCTCTGTCTCAATTCCGTTTCTCAGTTCTCATTGTTCATCAGATTCCTCAAATGAATGAGGTCATATGATATATTTTTTTTCTTCCTGGCTTATTTCACTTAATATAATACTTTCCAGGTCCCTCCATGTTGTTGCAAAAGGTAAGATTTTCTTCTTTTTCATGGCCCCATAATATTCCATTGTATATATGTACCACTGCTTTTAAATCCACTCGTCCACTGATGGACACTTGGGCTGTTTCCAGATTTTTGCTATTGTGAACAATGCTGCCATAAACATGGGGATGCATTTCTCCTTTTGAAACAGTGCTATGGTGTTCTTGGGGTATATTCCTAAAAGTGGGATAGCTGGGTCAAAAGGCAGTTTGATTTCTAATTTTTTGAGGAATCTCCATATTGTTTTCCATAGTGGCTGCACCAGTCTGCATTCCCACCAGCAGTGCAGGAGGGTTCCCTTTACTCCACATCCTGGTCAGCACTTATTCTGTGTTGTTTTGTTGAAGAGCGCCATTCTGACTGGTGTGAGGTGATATCTCATTGGGGTTTTAATTTGCATTTCTCTAATGATTAGTAATGTTGAGCATTTTTTCATATGCCTATTGGTCATCTGTATGTCCTCTTTAGAGAAGTGTTTATTCATTTCTTTTGCCCATTTTTAGATTGGATTGTTTATATTCCTGGTGTTGAGTTTTACAAGTTCTTTATAAATTTTGCTTATTAACCCCTTATCAGATGTATTGTCAAATATGTTCTCCCATTGTGTAGTTTGTCTTTTTATTCTGTTCTTATTGTCCTAAGTTGTGCAAAAGCTTTTTAGTTTGATGTAGTCCCATTTGTTTATTTATCTTTTATTTCCCTTGCCCGTGGAGATAAATCAGCAAATATATTGCTGCAAGAGATGTCAGAGAGCTTACTGCTTATATTTTCTTCTAAGATGCTTATGGTTTCATGGCTTACATTTAAGTCTTTTATCCATTTTGAGTTGATTTTTGTGAATGGTGTAATTTGGTGGTCTAGTTTCATTTTCTTGCAGGTAGATATCCAAATTTCCCAACACCATTTGTTGAAGAGGCTGTCTTTACTCCATTGTATGCTTTTACCTCCTTTGTCAAATATCAGTTGTCCATAATGGTGTGGGTTTATTTCTGGGTTCCCTGTTCTGTTCTATTGATCTATATGCCTGTTCTTATGCCAGTACCAAACTGTTTAGAGTACAATGGCCATGTAGTATAACTTCATATAAGGAAGTGTAATACCTCCCACTTTATTCTTCCTTTTCAAGATTGCTGAGGCTATTCGTATTCTTTCTTGTTTTGTTAATGTGATGTATTACTTTGATCAATTTCCCTATGTTGAATCATCCTTATCCTCCTGGAATGAATCTCACTTATCATGGTGTATTATTTTTTTAATGTATTGGTTTATTCGATTTGCTAGTTTTTTGTTTTTGATTGCTTTTTTTTTTTTTGCAACTGTATTCATTAGAGATATTTGTCTATAGTTTTTTTTGTGTGTTTTTCCTTGCCAAGTTTTGTTATAAGGGTTATGTTGGTATCATAAAATGCATTGGAGGTGTATTTCTTCTTCTTCTATTTCTTGGAAGACTTTGAGAAGGGTAGGTACCAAATCTTCTTTGAAAGTTTGGTAGAATTCAACAGTGTAGCCATCTGGTTCTTGACTTCTGTTTTTGGGGAGGTTTTTCATATTGCCATTTATGACAACATGGATGGACCTTGAGAATATTATATGAGTAAAATAAAATCAGAAAAAGCTAAGAACTGTATGATTTCAGACATTGGTGGGATATAAAAGACTCATGAACATAGATAAAGTGAAGTGGTTACTGGGGTAACATGTTGTGGTAGAAAGGGGTGGAGGGAGTAAAGTGGGACAAATATAAAGTGAAATAAAATGATTTGGGTTCAAGTAATGGGTACAGAACATAATCAACAGTTCAAATGTTATAGAAATGTTTACCTGAAACCAATGTACTCTTATTGATCAATGTCACCCCATTAAACTTAATTTTCTAAATAAAATTTTTTTACATCTAACAGAAGGGCTGAGGAAACTGTTGATGACTAAATTACAGAGCTGAAAGTTAACATTGTGTAACTCTTCCAGGAATACATAAAAGTGGAAATAATGAAAAAATGAACATTAATGGGATTTTCCCAAAGTGAAACAAAGCAAAAAGGAAAACAACTTCTTTCATTTGGATGTGGAAAGCTCCCTGTCCTGGGCATCCCTGCCCCTCCCCCACACCTTCCTATGTAAACAGGCTTATAGAAACTTGTCTTCCTCCCTGTGCATTAACCAGTGGGTAAAGGTTATTCCAGAGAATTTTAACCTGGCTGAGTGTACAGTCTCCCAGAGCAATGGCCCAGAAATGCCTGGTCAAGTCAACTTTAAATCTGGTTGGGATTTCTGGATGAGTTGTCAGCTTCCTGCATTTGGAGGGTATATGTACTGTGCACACATACTGCTTACATGAATTGGGAAGAATTCCCTTCTGTTTCCCAGTATCTGGTGGGGAGAGCACATTTAGAGCTGTCCAGGCTTGTGAGAGGACACAAAAAACACAGCAATATATCCAATACTCTCAGAGCCCTCCTTCCTTCCTAAGCCCAAAGGTCACTCTTTTTGGACCACACCCCTGCTGGTGATAGATCCTGGTGCAGGCACAGTCCTGGAGTCTAGCCCTGATCACTGGGAGCCTAACAATTACAACCTCAGTCCTGCTCCCACCTGCTTTTAGAGGTGTTTGAAACACTAAAGACAGTCTGACATACCAAGCAGGTAATTTTCATCAAATGTTAAGAAGTATTCTATAAGTTTTGTAGTCAATGTTTAAACTTTTGTGGAAAGTTACTTAGTTACATCTATAAGTAAAAAGGGAAT
This sequence comes from Saccopteryx leptura, assembly GCF_036850995.1. Classification (NCBI taxonomy): domain Eukaryota; kingdom Metazoa; phylum Chordata; class Mammalia; order Chiroptera; family Emballonuridae; genus Saccopteryx; species Saccopteryx leptura. Next base: position 53,343,519 of record NC_089516.1, read on the forward strand.
ATTCATTCAGAGGAATCTTGGCCATTTCCCTTTTAAAAATTAATTGGTTGTTTTCATAAGACTGATAAAAAAGCATTAAAGTAGAAATATCAGTCAATACTTTTCTCTATGCCTTTCCTTGTTCTATTGAGCCTTACATGTAGACATAGGCGGTCTCCAAGGTGGCCAAGAGCATTCTGACCACCCATGGAGACAGTTTCTGTCTCCATTTATCCAACATCTTGCCATACATAGCCATCCCACATCCCTTAGATTTCTTGTGTACAACTGTAATGGCAGATGTGTTCCAGTGCCAAAATTCAACTAGAGGGCCATTAATTAAGAGTTCATGGATATGGTCCCTGGCTTTACTGGCCTCTAACCAAACCTTTCCCCTAGCATGCTCTTTAAAAATACTGAGGGCTCTACAATTCACTGTTTCCCTCCTTTGCCTAGTTCACAAACCACTTATGAGAGAGTAAACATTGATTCAAGCCCTCAGCTTTCCCTTCAATTTCTCTTTCCACTTCGCAGTCACAGGGAGATCCCCAAGGTCCAAATCTTTATGCTAGTTCCCCAGGCCCTCCCTGTGTAGTCTTTGAATGCAAGTATGTACACAGTTGCCTCTCCAAGGCTCCTAGCTCCTCTGTGACCATACGATCTTTAGCTTTGTCACACTAAGCATGTGTGGAACTTGTTGTTAATACTTAATGAGTTAGTTTTGGTCCTGTATGATTTTTCTATGGTTGTGGTAAGAATTACCATAAAGAGGGTGGTATAAAACAATAAAAATTTATTCTCTCTCAGTTCTGGAAGTCAGAAGTCCAAAATTAGTATCACCGGTAAGAAACAACTTTGGCAAAGCTGAGCTCCCTCTGGGGCCTCTCGAGGAGGATTCTTCCTTGCTTTTCCCAGCTTCTGTTGGCTGCCAGCATTCTGTGGCCATGTCTGCATCACTCCAATCTTCAAAGTTAGAATTTTCCAATCTCTCTCTGCTCCTTCTTCATATTGTCTTCTCTGCTTGCGTGTGCGTGCGTGTGTCTGTGTGTGATTTCCTTTGCCTCTCACTTATAAAGATAGTTGTGATTGGATTTAAGACCTATTAGTATAAACTAGGATGATCTCCCCATCTCAAAATCCTTAACTTAATCACATCTGCAAACTTACTTTTCCCAAATAAGTGTTATTTACAGGTTCCAGGGATTAAAACGTACCATATTTGGAGAACTTTATCCTGCCCAGGATACAGGTCCCAATTCATACCCCTGCCTTAGCTCAACCCACTGAACTCACCTTCCCTACCACTGATATCTTCTGTTGGAAAGCTCTTGAAGATAATTGTCTAATAAACCCACACAATAAAACAAAGTTTTGGCTTTCTGGTTGAAAAATTATTCTTAACATTTATATATTTCCCCAACCTGGGACTTAATAGTTTCTGGCTCCATCTTAGGAGGTAAAGGGCGATTCTTACAGCTGTCAGTGGCTGACAGTCCCCCATAAGAATAGGCTTAGGTTTTTCACATGCTTCATCATGGCACATGTGCAAGACAAACAAGCTACTCTCTTATATTAATATAGGTCATGTCACATGACAATCTCAATGTCATAACACCATCTTGACATAATTTATGCAGGAATGAGAATTGAAAGGAAGACAGCAGATGAAAGGGACACTGAGTCACACCCTGTCATCTTCATCTTTTCATGTAATATTCTATGTAAAGTTTGTTTAGGTACAAACTGAATGATAACAGTAGTTACCTTTGAAGAGAGCAAGTTTCAGAAAGGGGTCAAAGAAGGACTTCTGCTTTTTACTCAATTGTATAATTTAATGTTTACAACATTAAATGTTTGTGTCTAAGTAAAAAAAAAAGATTAAAATGTGTATTTTATCATTCAAGAGGGAAAGACACCAAGCAATAGTTACGTAATGATCCCAGTTAAACAAAATAAAACCAAATTATATATGCATATATTTATATGAATGTTAAAGAAATAGGCAAAATTCTGGAAAGATATTAAATGAGAGGCTGACAGTATTCACCTCTATGGAGGAAAGGGGAAAAAGGTAGGAGTGTAACTTTCACTATTTCTTCCATATACTTCTTGTTGTTTGAATTCTTGACCACAAAAACATAGTCCAGGAGTATAGTGATTCATTTTATGTGTCAACGTGGCTAGGCTACACTGCCCAGTGCTTGGAATTGTCAACAGACTAGAAGGTACTGTGGATATGTACACAAAATGAGAGTCACAACCATGATGTCATCCCAAGTATAACAGCTGACATTTAATTAAATAATGCGGAGGATTTGTCTGAACAGTAATGCTAGATTTCTAAATAGAATAGAAGTCTGGGAGCACCTTCACAAGCATCTAGGAGGCAACAGGAGAGATAACAAATAGGACAGTTTAAGAAACACTTCAAGAATGTCCAGTCTAAATACACCGTCTCCCTTACGTTTGGACAGATTGTTTAAGAGCAGCATCCCCACCAGGCTCACCAAGAGCTTGGTGACAGGAACTACTCGCTCACAGACTAGAAGCAGTGCAGTGTAATGAAAGGATCACTGGTCCCAAACTTAAAAAGCTTAGCTTTGCAACTCTGTGACCAGGGCAATACCCGCATTTTTCTTGTATTCACTTTTACCACTGCACAAGGAAAGGCTCCATGATCTCTGTAGCTAGGAAAAGTAAGGCTCCATTGTCCTGCAGGATCCCCTGCCCACCCCCATCACCCTTATTCACCCAAGTCTTGGAAACTAAGGCTGCCTCTTCCCCACCCCCAACCCCAGCGCCACAGTCCAGATCAGGCAGACCGTCCACCCACAAGGGACACCCCGGTGGATCTGCCTGATCTGGACTGTGGCGCTGGGGTTGGGGGTGGGGAAGAGGCAGCCTTAGTTTCCAAGACTTGGGTGAATAAGGGTGATGGGGGTGGGCAGGGGATCCTGCAGGACAATGGAGCCTTACTTTTCCTAGCTACAGAGATCATGGAGCCTTTCCTTGTGCAGTGGTAAAAGTGAATACAAGAAAAATGCGGGTATTGCCCTGGTCACAGAGTTGCAAAGCTAAGCTTTTTAAGTTTGGGACCAGTGATCCTTTCATTACACTGCACTGCTTCTAGTCTGTGAGCGAGTAGTTCCTGTCACCAAGCTCTTGGTGAGCCTGGTGGGGATGCTGCTCTTAAACAATCTGTCCAAACGTAAGGGAGACGGTGTATTTAGACTGGACATTCTTGAAGTGTTTCTTAAACTGTCCTATTTGTTATCTCTCCTGTTGCCTCCTAGATGCTTGTGAAGGTGCTCCCAGACTTCTATTCTATTTAGAAATCTAGCATTACTGTTCAGACAAATCCTCCGCATTATTTAATTAAATGTCAGCTGTTATACTTGGGATGACATCATGGTTGTGACTCTCATTTTGTGTACATATCCACAGTACCTTCTAGTCTGTTGACAATTCCAAGCACTGGGCAGTGTAGCCTAGCCACGTTGACACATAAAATGAATCACTATACTCCTGGACTATGTTTTTGTGGTCAAGAATTCAAACAACAAGAAGTATATGGAAGAAATAGTGAAAGTTACACTCCTACCTTTTTCCCCTTTCCTCCATAGAGGTGAATACTGTCAGCCTCTCATTTAATATCTTTCCAGAATTTTGCCTATTTCTTTAACATTCATATAAATATATGCATATATAATTTGGTTAGAGTGCCCTGGTATCCGTCACCCCTGGACTTTGATTTTCAGAGCTGTCTGGGGCAGGGATTGTCGACAAGCAGGAAGAACAGCCACTGACCCTACCCACCATCATCCAGCCATTGAACTCAGTTCCTTTACTTGTAAGGTGACCAGATTTTTAAAATGAAAAGGACAAAGATAAATTGAAGAAAACAATATCGTAAATAAAAGAAACATTTTATTCGTGGCAACAATAATATAATATGAAAATGCATAATAAAAACATTTGTAATATTTTATATTGTAATTATAAAGCCAGTAGCCGCGGCCACCATCACAGCCACTTGGCCCGTGCAGGTTCGTATTTGATTTGGACAGATGGTAATAAAACAATGGAGTCAAGAACTGGTGGGCCAATACCTTTAGTCCTAGCTCACACCTGGCGGGCGAGAAAATACACACAGTGGGAATACTCATCCGAATATTCCTAGAATCAAAGGCTCCCACCAGCCTTATTCACCTCAGCTCCCCATCCCCTTCTCTCTGCACAAACTGGCTTCTCCTTCAGCACTCCGCTATCTTGGCTGCCTCTCCTCTGTAATGCTAATGGCAGGAACCGAGGAAGAGAGAGCCCTCCCCATCTGCTTCATTTTATAGTGTAGAAATTAAAGCCTTTAAGCCAATATACAAATAAGGAAGTCTCTGATACAAAGTCACTTATCTGAGGCATAAATGGGATTCCTCATAAGAGTGCACCACCCCTATCATGCAACAGTAAAGGGTTTGGGGAAAAGCTTAGTTTTGAGAAGACCTTAGTACAGTATTAGAAGGGAGGGAAAGCCTTAGTCTTAAAACTAAGCCTTAGGCTATAATGACTTTGCCAGCTTACAGCTTGTCTCCCACACCCAATGCAAACTATAGGCGAGAAAACATATATGTCATATTTATAAACTTATTTGATTAACACATGCCTATTAATATTTAATAATAATTGTAAGAAAAAGTACTCATTTAGATAATATTATCTAATGAATGAATATTTTTTGTCAATGTATCATCTTGTAACAATATATTGGAAATATCTGAACAAGAAATATCCTTCATATTGAATTTTATGGCAAGTGCTGCAGCTAGAGTATCAACATTCAATCTCGATTTCTCACTTGTCCAAAAATCATTAGCAATTGAAAACACTCTTTCAACTGCTGCATTAGTTCCAGGGCAGCACAGTGTAAACTGAACAAGAATAAATAAAATTTCACATGAAATATGTTCATTTTTGAAATGGCTTAATATTTCCACCCATCTTTTATCAATTTTGATGTGTTCATTTTCCCATTGTATTAATTTTTCAGAATTTAAATATACATTCAGTCTTCTAATTTCTTCAGAGACAATTGTCATCTATTTTGATGTCTAGCATTTCTTTAGATAAAAACTCAAGACAAGATTCAATATCTCTCCAATATACTTGCAATGAAGTAAAAAAACACCATTGAAAACTGTTATTTCCCATGATGTTTGCTTCAGACCATTCTTCGATATATTGAAAACATGTCTGGTAAAAATTTTGCACTTCTTTGGTAAACTTTTCTGTTATGCCCAGATTTGATTCCTCTAAGTCTGACAATTTTCTTTTTATAATTAAGGGAAGAAATTTTTCTTCAAAACAAGATTTATATTGAAGGATAAAGTCACTCAAAATAAGACTAACTTCCGTAGGTGAAATGTGTTCACCTTCAATCTTTTGAATTGTTTTGTGAAAAATAGATCCTTGATTATGTACAAAATACATTAATATCTCATATATTTTATTATTGAAAAACAAGTCTAGGGTTTTAGAACATTTGTCTAAACTTAAAAAATATGAACGTCCTGACCCGGCAGTGGCACAGTGGATAGAGCATTGGACTGGGATGTGGAAGACCCAGGTTTGAGACCTCAAGGTCGCCAGTTTGAGCACAGGCTCATCTGGTTTGAGCAAGGCTCACCAGTTTGAGCCCGTGGTCGCTGGCTCGAGTAAGGAGTCACTCGGTCTGCAGTAGCCCCCCCCCCCCCAGGTCAAGGCACATATGAGAAAACAATCAATGAACAACTAAGGTGCCACAACAAAGAATTGATGCTTCTCATCTCTTTCCCTTCCTGTCTGTCTATCCCTCTGTCTGACTCTGTCTGTCACACACACACACACAAAAAATGAACGAAGAGGGTCAAATAATTGTAGAACACACTCTATAGCAGGTGTTAGAGCAAGCCATTTAACTTTTGAATATCCTAAAAGTTTTTTGTATTCAACATTTGCTTCTTCACAAAATTATTTTAAAGTAGCAACACGAACAGTAAAACGACTAAAATGCAAATAAATTGTAGCTATTATTATTTCTACATCAATTGGTATGGCACATGATGCTGTGTTGACTGCATTTGACAAAATATGTGCATTACAACCTATTCCTAGTATTTTCTTTTGGAGTAACTCTTGTAATTTTACATACACATTATTCACCTCTTTGCGTCTTTGCCCACCAAAATTTGTATTTGTATTATTAGCCATTAGTGCAACAACTTTGGATTTCAAATTGTTTTCATTTATTACTCTGTTGTTGTTATGAGTCGAGGGTGCAAAGAAAAACCAGCAGACGAAATGTCAGTGAACCAGCAAAGGACCACAGCTCGCTCAGGCAATGGCCCCAAATTCATGTTGTGTCCTACTTTTATTCACAAGATTACAAAAAACTTGTTTACTCAGAAATTGGCATAGCATCAAGCATAACCTTTACTTAAGAATACATGAAATACTCTGCGTGGCACCTTAATAACAACACAATGTCAAAAGGCATTCTATGGTTCTCACAACATTCCTTTCTTTAGCTGAAGGAACAGCTTGAAGGGAACAGTAAAATCTTATGAGAATGTTTACTGAGAAGAGAGTCCAGCAACCGCCTTCAGTTACATAGACTGGTTCCAGCAACCGGCCTTCGAATCACAAAACAATTCTCTTGGCAGAATATTCTTTTCTTGTTGGCTGTGGTCCCACTCAGGGTCATGTGATGGATTATTCCACTACACTCTGTATACTTGGTTTGACAAAATTTCAGAAGTTTCGCCCTCAGTGTATTCTAAATTTAAAATTTTTACTTGAATGCCCTTGGTAACATTAAAATACCTTACTATTATTAGATGCAATTTAATTTTATTATGATTTGATATATCAGATAAAATCATTACAAATGCTGCAGTTTCCAAGTCCTCTGTAAGTATTTTGTCAAAAATAAATTTTAAATACTGATTTCAAAATAGCCTCACATTTTGCCCTGGCACATAAAAATTTTGCATTGAGTAACTTTTTCAATAATTTAGTTGTACAATCCATACTAGGAAAATTTTGTTTTTATTTATTTATTTATTTATTTATTTTTATTTTTTTATTTTTGTGGCAGAGACAGGGAGAGTCAGAGAGAGGGACAGATAGGGACAGACAGACAGGAAGGGAGAGAGATGAGAAACATCAATTCTTCATTGTGGCTCCTTAGTTGTTCATTGATTGATTTCTCGTATATGCTTTGACGGGGGGGGGGCTACAGCAGACCGAGTGACCCCTTGCTTGAGCCAGTAACCTTGGGCTCAAGCTGGTGAGCCTTGCTAAAACTAGATGAGCCCGTGCTCAAGCTGGCGACCTCGGGGTCTTGAACCTGGGTCCTCCGCATCCCAGTCCAACGCTCTATCCACTGCGCCACCACCTGGTCAGGCCATACTAGGAAAACTTTGATTGTGAATTATGGTATGAAATGCAAATGTTCCTTCCATTGCAGCCAACTGTTTTTCATCTTCAGAATAATTTGAAGTTTTAAAAAAACTTGTTACTTTACAACTGGAAACTGATGCATCTAATGATTGCTTATGTTTGTTGGTGGTCAAGTGTTTCGTTATTGCTGCTCTGCCCCCAACTGCAATACAAAATTTTCTGCTGCAAATATTGCAGAAAATAATGGTATCTTTCTTTGATATTAGGAATGAAAATTCCTTTTTCAATTTATCGTTGAAATGGCATTTTCTCTTTTTTGATTTTTCCATCCTTTAAATGAAATTTAAAATTAAAAACAAAATATAGAGCTACACGAATGATGCAAGCACATTAGAAACTGAAAACGTTACATCATGGTAGGCAAATTTTCTGGAAGCTAAATTAACAAAACTAAATATCAAACAAAACCACTAATTTGGAGTGATATTCGGGTACATTTATCCTTTTCTAATTAAAAAAACATGTTTTATGCAACTATTTAATCAAAATGCTTTATTAATAGATATAATTTGAGGTTAGATTTCCACTTTAAAACTCGAATTTCAGGAAAATACTTGTAAATAAAATTATATGTATTTGGAAATTATTAAATAGATAATGAATTAATAAAACTTGAATTGTGCTTACCTGTCTATGATTGAATATTTAGTGAGAAAGAAATAATTGTGAATCTACAATGTCCTATGTGCCATGTTGTGTTTCAATAAGAAGTACACAAAGACATTTGCATGCTTGGTATATCACATGCTCTCGCAAGGTCTCCCATGCAAAGCACATGCATCTCTTAATTGCATCTCACGGCACTGTACTGATCCTTGACGAATGTCATCTCAAATACAAATACGTCACATCATACGCAATGAATTGACTCTGCATTGATCAAATACAGACATTTACAGATTAGTCTTTCAATATCAAAAAGGAGGACATGTAGGAGGACACTTTTTCAAGGGAGGATGGAACTTACAAAAGAAGGACTGCCCTCCCTAAAGGAGGACGATTGTTCACCTTATTACTTGGGTTCAAAGTCATTGCTCCCTACGTGGTGACCACCTTTTGCAATTAAAGAAACAAATATCCTCAATGCTGACTGGTAGTCCCAGACTACTGTTGCCCCTCAACCCAACCCCAGAAAACCTTTCTTTCAATTGTCCACAGCAGAAGAGAAACAGATGAAACATTCAATGACATTTATTGAATACATTGAAAAAAAAATGACAACACAGAAAGGAACTCTAATGGCCACTAGGTCTTTCCCTGGCTCTAGCATCCCTGATGACATTCCCCAGCTGCCCTGATTTCTCACAGCCCTCCCACTATATAGCTGCCCTTCCTAAGAGCCCCATAGTCAGCTTTTTCCAAGAAAATGGACACTGGAATGTCCATTCATATCAAGGCAATCTTCCCCCTCTGGCCAAAATGCTGCATCCTAGCCCTGCCCTATAAGTCACACAGGATGGTCACAGGACACTGGGAAACACAGCAGGGGACACTCCACCAGGCCGAGGAAACTAAGTCAACAAGGAACAATGGAATGCCACATCAGAGCACAGTCCCTGTGGAGCCTCCAGCAGTTGCCTTCTGTCCCAGGTCCAGTTCTTCCTTCCCAAGGTCACTGGGTAAGCAACGGCCACATCTTTGTCCAGCCCAGGCAGACCTGCCTTCTCTTGGGCTCAGGGTCTCCTGGGTAGGGGGTGGGGGAAACTGCTCAAAGAAGAATACACACGTCTCCACAAAAACAAGCAACAGTTTGCCTAAATCTATACCGAGAGAGCAGAGGTTGCGCTTCTGACATTGGACGAAAGCTGGCAGAGCCTTGGCTGGCAGTGGAGCTCACGGCTCATGCCAGGGCTAAGAGGTGGCTGCCACAGTAAGCCAGGACACACACCAGGTTCACTCATACCTGGTGTTTCTGCATAAGAGACATAACTAGTATATGTGTGTGTGGGCGGGATGATTATTTGCCGTGTGGGTTACTATGGGGCCTGCAAAAAATTAGGGCGGGAGGTTTCAAGTTTAAGGTGCAGGCTAACCTAGGGGATAGAGAATGAAGGTCTCTAGGACTGCCATCTTTAAGATAGCCTCTATCGTCTTCCAGTTCAGTGTATGTGTCAAATGTCTTCAGGTGCCCTTCCCCTAGGCTGGGATGGGCAGCTCAGGGATGCTCCCAGGCACCTGCCGCAGTTGGCAAGGTTTGGGAATGGAGTTAGGGTTGGGTGTGGTCCTTCCATGGGGGGCACCTCTTTCCACTCATTTTGTGTCCAACATGGTCATCTTGGTCAGTTGGAAGGGCTGATGGTGGTGGTCAGGGTCCCTTGGGGTTGGTGGGGGCTCAAGGGTTTGGTTTGAGTTGAGTGGGCCCTTCCTTGGGCTCTGCTCTCCATGTGGAGTGAGGAGGTTGCCTTGACCTAGCCTCCCACTGCCTCCAGGGTTCTGCTGCCAGAGAAGAGAGGAGGACACTGGGTCTTGTGAGCCTATTTGCCCAGGGAGGATGTGGGCAGTACTCATCTCCCCAAACCCATCCTTATTTTCTGACTCCTCCAGTATGGCTTGAGCCTATCCTCATGGGGCTCCTCAGCCTCCTGGTGTCCTCTTTGGGTCTGACCCTCTGGCTCACCACCAGGACTTCCTGGTCCCATCGCAGAAACACTGCCCATGTGGGCAGGCATGAGACCTCTGGGGGTCTCTCAGAGTCCTGCCTTACCTAGGCCTACAAGGAAAAGAGAATTTTCATCTCCTGAGTGATAGGGGAGTCCTTGGTGGTCTTTTCACTGGATGGACTATCAGCATCATCATCAATGGAGGTCTCAGTGGATATTTCTCTGGCTGGGCAAGCCTCAGCAAAATCTTCCATGGCAGGAGTAGTCTCAGCAGCATCTTAATTTACTGAGGTGGCTTCAGCAGCATCTTCATGGGGCAGTATGGGCAGATCCCTCATGAGTTGGGACAGCCTGGGCAGCAGCCAGGTCTCCAATGTACACACAGGCATCTTTTCCCATTTGGAACGGCTGGCTTATAGCTGGGGCAGCCTGCCATGCCTTCGTCTCCCAAACTAGCAGCTCCAGGAAGCCAGGCAGACTCCTCTTAGCTTGCTGTGGAGTACCTCCTTGGGACGGCTCGCATCAGCACCTGCTGGTTGCACACCTGGTCTGCAGTGGCAGGGTGGATGGCCCCTTTTTCCATGGTCGCCTGCAGCAGGCCATCCGGGTGCATCACGTAGGCAAAGAGAGTCTCCTGGGGTTGCTGGGCACAAGTCATGAACTTCAGCTGTGCAGTCATCCGGGTGTCTTTGTTCCCAAACACCTGAACCAGCACGGCCAGGCAGTCCTGTGCAGTGATGTCGGGGTTTTCATTCAGAGGGCCACACATGAGATCCAGGGCCGGGCCATTCAAGCTCTCCACCAGCCTCCTCCTCCTCCTCTCCCTTTCCGATATGTGGCTCCACAGGCACAGCATGTCGCTGGCATGGTCCAGCCAGCTCTTAAAGAACTCATCCTCGTGGCCTGGCTCTTCCATCCCAGAAAAATCTCTCAGGTCCTGGTAGGTCATACGTTCCAGCACAGGCTTTAGGGCCCAAGTCCATTGCTGGGTAGAAGCTTCTTCCTCAGCTGCAGCTCCTGCCACATCTGCAGTCCCTGCCTCACCTGCAGCTGCTGCCTCACCTGGAGTTCCTGCCTCACCTGTTGCTCCTTCCTCACCTATATCTCCAGACACACCTGCAGCTTCTTCTTCACCGGAACTTCTGCCACATCTTCAGCTTCGGCCTCACCTGCAGCTTCCTTCTTAACTGGGGCCTCTGCCTCACCTGCAGATCCTGTCACATCTGGACTACTTGCCACACCTGGAGTTCCTGCTTCACCTGCAAATTCTGCCTCACCTGGAACTCCTGCTATGTCTCAGCTCATTCTTCCCCTGCAGTTCCTACCACATATGTAGCTCCCTCCTCACATGCAGCTCCTGCCTCCCCTTCCTTGCCAGCCACTGCTAGCCTCTGAGTCTGTGCAGAAAAATTGGGTCTATCCTGTGACTCAGAATCGGGGGCCCTGGGCAGGATGGCTACAGTCTAGGCACCTTGCTTGCCTGGTATTTGTCGGGCTATCAGACTTCAGTTTCAATTGTCATTGAACTCGACCAAGGCAACCCTGATCTGAGCTCCTTTCTGAAGACCTTGCCCAGCACTCGGTACCTGCTCAGGGACCACAGGGCAGCCGGCAGGGTCTCCTGAAGTTCCTGGTCCTCACAGTCATCCGGGATGCCCAGGATGAGCTCGGAGCGCTGTGTGTTCACACCCATCCAGCTGCACCAGTCCCACAGCAGCGTCAGTGCCATCATCCAGACAGGGGAGGAGCAGGCAAGATGGGAACAGGGCCTGACCAGGCGGTGGTGCAGTGGATAGAGCGTTGGACTACGATGCCGATGACCCAGGTTTGAGACCCCGAGGTCACCAGCTTGAGCGCGGGCTCATCTGGTTTGAGCAAAAGCTCACCAGCTTGGACCCAAGGTCGCTGGCTCGAGCAAGGGGTTACTCTGTCTGCTGAAGGCCCACGGTCAAGGCACATATGAGGAAGCAATCAATGAACAACTATGGTGTCTCAATGCACAACAAAAAACTAATGATTAGCCCTGGCTGTTTGGCTCAGTGGTAAAGCATCAGCCTGGCGTGCAGAAGTCCTGGGTTCGATTCCCCACCAGGGCACACAGGATTAGAACCCATCTACTTCTCCACTCCTCTCCCTCTCCTTCCTCTCTGTCTCTCTCTTCCCCTCCCGCAGCCAAGGCTCCATTGGAGCAAAGATGGCCCGGGCGCTGGGGATGGCTCTTTGGCCTCTGCCCCAGGCGCTAGAGTGGCTCTGATCCCAACAGAGCGACGCCCCGGAGGGGCAGAGCATCGCCCCTTAGTGGGCAGAGCATCGCCCCCTGGTGGGCGTGCCGGGTGGATCCCGGTCGGGCGCATGCGGGAGTCTGTCTGACTGTCTCTCCCCGTTTCCAGCTTCAGAAAAATAAATTAAAAAAACAAAACAAAAAAACTAATGATTGATGCTTCTCATCTCTCTGTTCCTGTCTGTCTGTCCCTGCCTATCCCTCTCTCTGACTCTCTCTCTCTTTTTGTCTCTGTAATAAAAAATAAATAAATTTTAAAAAAATTTAAAAAAAAGATGGGAACAGGGAGCTCAGACTGTCGCGGTCTCTGCTGGGGCAGCCTGGGAGGGCAAAGGGGCGAGAGGGACGTTGGAGTCACACAGCCCACCTCACCATCCCGCACAGCGGAGGCTCGGAGGCTCGGAGCTCCTCCTGGGCCAGTTTGCGACCCCACCCTCCACCGCCGCGGAATCACCCACTGCACTCTTCACCTCCTAGCGACTGGCCCCCGTTGGTCTTGGGCGACATCTCTGATTTGGCCGGAGCCCCTCCCTCCATCATCTGCAAACCCTCAGACAGGAGCTCTGCGCTCCCAGACAGGAGCTCTTCGCAGCCTGGAGTGCACCCACCCTCTCTTTCCTAGTGCGGGGCCAGAGAGCTCACGCTCCCTACTCTGACCCAGGCAACCTGCAGACCCGCTGAGGTTCCACCCGAGTCCAGAGACGTTTCCCCTTCCCACCAGAACCTGCCTTTCCGCAGCCAGGAGCCTCCACCTCCCTCAGACCCCTGCCGCTAAGGTCCCCACCTCCCCTCCCCACCAGCGCCAGACTGAAGCCTCCTGCGCCCCCACCGCCTTCCTGTCGAGGCAGCGATCCCACCGCTAGGAGAGCGCTGACCCGCAGTAATTCTGAGGCCCCACCCTAGCGAAGCCCCTAGTCGCCTACTGACTCTCCCTGCCTCTGCAAGTGCTGCCCTGTGCAGAAATGTCGCCTCAGGGCTTTGGAGCAGACGGTTAGGGAGGCCACCTGAAAGCCCTAAAGCTGGAAAGTCAGAAAAATGAGGCTTCCAGCTGCGCAGTCTAGGCGTCTCCCAGGTTACTCCCTCAGTGTTAAGGCCAGGTTGGCTTCCCAGGCAGTGGTGGGAGTCAAATTATTTAACAACCGCTTCTCTGTCCTAATGACCATTTTAAGTATAAAAAAACGATATACCGAAAGGTAGTTTATTATTTCATGCATTTAATACTTAAATAAGGACAATATAAGAGGTGCACAAAACTAGATTGTTACAAGAAAGTTTTAAAATATTAATGAAAAAATATTAAATAATACCTGACAAAAAACAATAGAATTATTATTTAAGTTATTTCTATATTGCTTCTTGATTGGCATCCTCATTTGCAATTTTTTTTCACCTATGGACAGAATGATCATTACTACAGGCATTTATAATATGCTGTTGTGCAGATGAATGTTAAAAAAGAGTAAGGAATACAAATTTGTAATTTCCACATTAGGCGGCTGCCTAGGTGCCCACCTTAAAGAGAACCCTGATTTCAAGTGCCATTTTAACAAATGGTTTGCCGAACTCAACAACAAAAAATAGGTATCAGCTCTGATGAACCTATGTGAACTGGCTGAATCCCACCATTGTTCCCAAGGCTCCCAGAAGCCCAGGTAGATGAGGGAGAAAGATCTCCTTGTCTGGGTGCAGGGCAAATGACTGGATCAGAAGGCGTCAGTGTTGCCCTGGCAATGGGGTCTGCTTGATAAAGGCTTCTTGTGGCAAGGCTTGGAGCCTACACCCATTGGCCCTCCAGCCACAAAATGGCCTAGTGAGGGTGTAGGGAGGTAAGGAGGAAAAGATAGCAAAGAGAAAACTCGTAGTTTGGGGTAAGGGCTGGAAGACTGCAGGCAATGAACAGCTGGGTGCTACATCCCTAGTGGCTCTCTACATTTTATAAATCAATCTCACCATGCCAGGAACCTCAACAACAGACATAGGATGGTTGTTCCCAACTCAAGAGCCTAATCACAACTACTAATGGTGCAAAGGCGGCCCTCACCACTTAAGCAGTTCTTGCACTGAAAAAAGTGTGGGCTTTGGAATTAGGCAAAACTGGATTCACCTAGCAGCAGGGTGGCCTTCCGCTAATCGCTGAACATCTCTGGCTCTCATCTGTCAATGGGTAAAAAGAGCACTTTTCTTGCAGGATCGTCATGGAGTTTTATCTTCTATTGGGCACACAGTAAGCCTTCAATAATGGCCACAACTACACAGGTATAAAATGATCTGGCGAGGCCAGCAATGCAGGGGGTATTGGAGGGAGTCATTGCAGCCAGTTCAGTGGTCCCAAGTCTGAGTCCTGAGAGAAAGAGGAACACAAAGGAGGATATTGAAACTTTTACTGTGGAACACAAGGATTGAGTGAGTTGACAGAGTGTGACTTTCTGCTTTTGCAGGCTTTAGTCAAGAAAGGCCTCTGAGGAACTCAGCCATGTCCAGGACTGGCTAGCAATCACACAAGCAGCTTTACAGGTTTCCCAAGAATGGATCCTTAGCACACCTTTGAGTACTGCTGCATGGGCAGCACTAATAGTGGCAGTGGCAAGAAGCTGTTGTAACCTAGTTTCCTTGGGCACAAGCATGAACAATGGTGGCAGGAGCAGCAGAGAAAGAATGAATCTGATGTTCCATGTGACATGTGGATGAGGAACCTGCTCACGAACTCTTCTGGTAGATTGATTTTTTAACCCTTTGAGTAGTGAGTTTTTTTCATGTTCACTGACCCCCAGGAGTGAGTTATTTTTCAAAAAGTAAAATTAATTCCAGTTACAGTTTTATTTACTTAAAATCATGTTTGTTTGATAACCAATTTATGAAAACAAGAAGAACATACATTTGCCTTTTTTAAATGTTGCCTTACACATTGTTGGTCAAATAAGTTTGTAAATGTGATATATATGTTTGCTCACTTGTGACTTATATTGGGTGTGGGGGACAGGCTATAAGCAGGCCAGGTCGTTGTAGCCTGGGGTTTGGTTTTGGGACTAAGCTTTTCCCCACACCCTTGAATGATTGTATTATCTGGGTGGTGCACTCTCATGAGGAATCCAATTATGCCTTGGATGGGTGACTTTGTATCGGAGACTTCCTTGTTTGTATATTGGATTAAGGGATTTTGGTTTTCTACACTATAAAGTGGGACAGACCAGGAGCTTGGACACACAGTTCCTGCTATCACAATTGCAGGGGCTTCCCTGATCCCTTGCCCTTCATGGGAAGAGCTGGTTTTCTGCTTTTCCCTTGTCTTCTTTTGTGGTTTGCCTGTCTTGGTGAGACACCAATAAATAGGATGGCCCCCCGTCCTCTGACTCCACCATTTCTTTATCGTCTGCCCGAATCCAATGGGAACCTGCATGTGAATGGCCATGATGGCGGCTCCTGGCCTTACAACTGGCGTAGTTTCCGGCAGGATTCAGAGATTGGTATGGAGCCACCACCCTTGATGGGTGGGATAGAGTACTGGTTGCTGCTCTGGCTCCCCATGGCTGTCCTTTTAGGGGCCATGGGCTACATGTTTTTTACTCAAGAGGAAACTGCCCGAGGTCAAAAGCTTCAGTATGAATTGAAAATAGAACGGCAGAAAAGGCTGGAATTGGAGCGAACACTGGAGAAGGAATTACGGGTTCGCGAGTTGCAGTTTACCCTGGAAGTTGAACGTGTTCACCGGCAGTTGTTGGAGAAACAACTGCGGATTCAAGAGCTCGAGTCTCAGCTTCTGGCCAAAAGCCAGCAGCCACAGGAGCCTAAACGGTCACCAAAGGAGCAGCAGCATCCGTGCCGGTGGATTGGCTTTGAGTCAGCGGGAGCAGGCGCTTGCGACTCCTCTTCTGAGGATGAGAAGGCTCAGGCTGAAGCTGTCATACGCACACTGAGAGCCCGACCAGTTGTCGCCAAGAAGGTAAAAACCCAGCAACAAAGAGTCCCTCAGGGGCAGCCACAGCCTCCAGCCCAGGTAATGGAACACTCTGTGGTCCGGCCCTATACCCAGGCAGAGCTGATGGAGTTGGGGGCACAATTTAGGCAGAAACCTACTGAATCCCTGGTAGCCTGGTTACTACGATTATGGGATATAGGGGTGGATGGCATCATGCTCTCCGGAACAGAGATGGAGAAATTGGCCGCCATTACCACACACTCTTCCTTGAGGCAGCATCTTCAGAACTGCCATGGCAACCCAGGAGACCATACCCTATTAGAATGGGTGATGGCTGCCATTCGTATGGTCTGGCAGAATGCTGGAGAACTGCCGGGGGCAATGAGTCGGTGGCAGTGCTACAGTGAGTTAGTAAAGGTCCTTCGAGAACTAGGTATGAAGAATGCTGTTTTCAACCCTGGGTCTCGTGGGCCAGACGAGGAAGTGTTTACGGCCAAAATGAGGGAATTTGTCCTTGCTAGCGCCCCGTCAGCCCTTTTTGGGTCACTTGTGGCTATCTTGAGCCCCTATGTGGGGCAGCCCATCAATGCAGTTACACAGATGGTAGCAGATTTGGGAGAGCTGGAGGCCGCTCGGGATCATAAAGCAGTGAGGGCTGCTGCCTATGTTTCCCCCCCAACTAACAAGGAAAACGGGCCTGTAAAGGTTACCCGAACACAGATGTGGGTAGACTTGATTGCGGCTGGAGCAGATAAGGGGAAATTGGATGGCCAGTCTAATAAAATTCTTTTGGAGCTTTGGCGGCAGCTTAAACCAGAACAGAAGTTCCAGCCACTGAGACGAAAGGCCCCAGCAGCTACCAATAAAACGTTTGGTGCGCGCACAGCTCGGTTACAAGATTATATGATAGAGACGGCCGAGGGAGAGGGGAACTCCCAAGACCCACTGTACCAGTTTGAATAGGAAAAAGGCCGAGGGACCCGTCTAACGGGGATGGGCGGGGACCGGAGGCCACATGTGGAACTGGCTATCCACTGGTCCCCTTCCAATGTACAACAGGTGTTGGCCTTGGTGGATACAGGTGCAGAATGTTCCCTTCTCTATGGAAACCCAGAGCGGTTTGCTGGGACCCCAGTGGCCACTGACGGTTATGGGGGCCAAACTGTTCAAGTGAAGCCAATAACTATTCCATTGGGGATAGGGAGACTGCCTCCTAAGCCATAGAAGGTGTATGTATCTCCTATTCCTGAATATATTTTGGGGGTAGATGTCTTGCAAGGACTGTGGTTGGAAACTACAGCTGGGGAGTTCCGGCTGCGGATCAGGGTTGTGAAGGCAGTATTGCGGGGACATGCATCACATTCCCCTTTGCAATTACCCGTCCCTCGGCGTGTGACTAACACCAAGCAGTACCGCCTGCCAGGTGGTTATGAAGAAGTCACAGGGACAATCCTTGAACTAGAAAAGGTGGGGATCATCCGGCCAGCACACAGTCCTTACAACTCCCCAGTATGGCCTGTGCGCAAAGCAGATGGAACCTGGAGAATGACAGTAGATTACAGGGAACTTAATAAAGTTGTTCCCCTTTTGCACGCTGCTGTTCCCTCGATAGCTAACATGATGGATCGGCTAAGCCATGCGTTGGGGACATACCACTTTGTGGCAGACTTGGCCAATGCTTTTTTCTCTATTGATATAGCCGCAGAGAGTCAAGACCAATTTGCCTTCAGTTGGGAAGGGAGACAATGGACCTTTACAGTGTTACCCCAGGGCTATTTGCATAGCCCCACCTTGTGCCATGGGCTGGTGGCTGCTGACCTGGCTAAATGGAAACAGCCAGAGATAGTCCGCATGTACCATTATATTGATGATATTATGCTAACTAGTGATTCTCTTTCAGAATTGGAGCAAGCAGTCCCTACCCTGCTATCCCATTTGAAAGCATGTGGCTGGGCAGTTAACGAGAACAAATTACAAGGACTTGGGTTAGCTGTTAAATTCTTGGGAGTTGTCTGGTCGGGTAAGACAAAAGTTATCCCTGACGCAGTTATAGATAAGATTCAAGCCTACCCCGTGCCCACTATGGTAAAACAGTTACAGGAATTCTTAGGTTTGTTGGGGTATTGGCGAGCATTTATACCGCATTTGGCTCAGTTACTACGCCCCTTGTACAACCTTATTCGAAAGGGGGTTCGCTGGGATTGGACTGAGCAGGCGCAAGGTTCATTTGCAGCTGCTAAGAGAGCTGTCAAGGTGGCACAGGCCTTGAATGTGTTTGATCCTGCCAGGCCCTGTGAGCTGGATGTTCATGTAACCTCGGAGGGGTTTGGATGGGGCTTGTGGCAGCGGACAGAGCGCCTACGGCAACCTATTGGATTTTGGTCCCAATTGTGGAAAGGTGCTGAAGTTCGTTACTCATTAGTAGAGAAGCAGCTGGCAGCTGTGTATGCTGCCCTCCTGGCAACTGAGAGTATTACAACCACAACACCAGTTACAGTCAAGACAACATACCCTATTGCTGGATGGGTGAGAGATTGGGCAACTAAACCACGTAGTGGTATGGCCCAAATGTCTACCCTGGCCAAGTGGGGTGCCTATCTGCAACAACGCTGTGCTCTTAGCACCAGCCCATTGAGGGCAGAACTGCAGGAAGTCTTGGGTCCAGTCACCTATGCGACTTTGGAGTCAGGTGCAACTGGGGCTCAGGAGGCAGAACCTGAGGTCAGTCCCTACCAGGAGGGGCGGGTGCCCATCCCCGAAGATGCCTGGTATACTGATGGTTCCAGCAGGGGCCAACCTGCCAAATGGACGGCTATCGCCTTCCATCCGGCCACTGAGACTATTTGGATGGACACGGGTACAGGCCAAAGCAGCCAATGGGCAGAATTAAGAGCTGTTTGGCTAGTTGCCCATAATGAACCTTCACCTCTGGTGATCTGTACTGACAGTTGGGCTGTCTATCGTGGACTGACCCTTTGGATTGCTACTTGGCACATTAACCAGTGAATGGTAATGCACCGTCCATTATGGGGTCAGGCCATGTGGCAGGACTTATGGGAAATAGGACACCAGAAGCAGGTGACAGTATATCATGTCACAGGGCATGCCCCTCTAGCCCATCCTGGGAATGATGAGGCAGATACGTTGGCAAGGGTGCGATGGTTGGAGACTGCACCTGCAGGTGATGTGGCACAGTGGCTCCACCGGCGCCTGCTCCATGCAGGACAGAAAACTATGTGGGCTACGGTTAAGGCTTGGAACTTGCCTGTGTCCTATGCAGAGGTACTTGCAGCCTGTGAGCAATGTGCAGTATGTTCTAAGGAACACCCTCGGAGACCACTGGTGTCACCTGGACAGATCCAGAGGGGTCATGTCCCACTGACACGATGGCAGATAGACATCATTGGACCCTTACCAAAGTCAGAAGGGTACCAGTATGCAGTCACTTGTGTAGATACTGCCACCGGGCTGCTTGCTGCTTACCCCGCTCGTAACCCTGACCAGAGGGCAGTCATACAGGCTCTGGACTGCCTGAGTGCTGCATACGGGCGACCGCTGGTTCTTGAAAGTGACAATGTTACCCACTTCACTGGTTCAACGGTGAGGCAATGGGCTCAAAAGCTGGGGGTGGACTGGAAGTACCATGTTCCCTACCACCCCCAGGGTGCTGGT
The DNA here is from genome assembly GCF_036850995.1 of Saccopteryx leptura. Taxonomy (NCBI): domain Eukaryota; kingdom Metazoa; phylum Chordata; class Mammalia; order Chiroptera; family Emballonuridae; genus Saccopteryx; species Saccopteryx leptura. Next base: position 53,363,461 of record NC_089516.1, read on the forward strand.
ATCATTGAGCGTTATAATGGACTCTTAAAGCAGGTACTGCGACAGGAGGGGGGCACCGGCTCTCTTACTGGATGGACACGCCGCTTATGGACAGTACTTCGGATTTTGAATGAGCGACCTCGACAGGGAAGCCCAGCTCCAGTAGAGGCCCTCCTGCATCAGACAGCTGCCCCTATTCAGTTGCAGATACGCACCAAGGACATTTTACTCAAGCCAGGTTTCGGACAGCAGGGCAACGTGCTTTTGCCTGCTCCAACAGCCCTTCTTAAAGGACAACGGCTTCAATGGACTTGGCCCTGGACTGTACAGGCCCCCCATCTGAGATGGGTGGCCTTGTTGGCACCATGGGGAAAGGGGTTAGAGGTGGACCTCCAGTTAACTCCTTGGGCAACCAGCACCTGGCCACCTAAGGTAGAAGTGTATTATCCCTTGAGTGCTCAAGGGGACAGCATTTTGAAGGGCACCTTTGTAATTTCTTTATGGCCAATAATGAGTTCCCCTATTTTACTACACATAGAACCAGCAGATGCTGGTGTATTGGCCAATAAGGTTTGGTATGCCCGCTCAGGGCGGCCTCTGGTGCCAGCTACGGTGCTGTCTGCAGACAAAACTCTGGCCTGTATTCTGCCAGAGGGAAAAGATTTGCCTCTCTTGGTGCCACTGACAGCTCTCTCATTTCGCCCATAGTTTTTGATCTGTTAATCCTATTGCTGTAGTTGGTACTATTTCTGTTTATGCAATGTATCCTACTCCTTGCACAGTGACCATCATGGAAGATGCCTGTGGTTTAGATTGTAAAGCGAGCAAAAGGGGTGGAATGTTGGTCAAATAAGTTTGTAAATGTGATATATATGTTTGCTCGCTTGTGACTTATATTGGGTGTGGGGGACAGGCTATAAGCAGGCCAGGTCGTTGTAGCCTGGGGTTTGGTTTTGGGACTAAGCTTTTCCCCACACCCTTGAATGATTGTATTATCTGGGTGGTGCACTCTCATGAGGAATCCAATTATGCCTTGGATGGGTGACTTTGTATCGGAGACTTCCTTGTTTGTATATTGGATTAAGGGATTTTGGTTTTCTACACTATAAAGTGGGACAGACCAGGAGCTTGGACACACAGTTCCTGCTATCACAATTGCAGGGGCTTCCCTGATCCCTTGCCCTTCATGGGAAGAGCTGGTTTTCTGCTTTTCCCTTGTCTTCTTTTGTGGTTTGCCTGTCTTGGTGAGACACCAATAAATAGGATGGCCCCCCGTCCTCTGACTCCGCCATTTCTTTATCGTCTGCCCGAATCCAATGGGAACTTGCATGTGAATGGCCACGATGGTGGCTCCTGGACTTACACACATATTTAAAATAAAATATTTTTACTCTGGATGGTCAGGAGGCATGAGGATGTACGTGAACATTCGTACTACTCAAAGAGTTAATGTTCCAAATTCTCCACTGCTCCCTGTAGTATCACTTTGCCTGTCGTAGTCACTAGTATGACTTCAGAACTCTTCTCATCACCAAGAAGAGTTGATTTCCCCACCTCTCATATCCAGGCTGGTTTGGTGACTTGCTTTAGAAAACAGAATCTGAAAGAAGTACGTGATAGGGTGCCAATTGCTGTTGATCATGGCTCACATTTTCCTGTTACTTAATGTAAGGTCGGCGGGCAATGGGAGAGAGTCACGTGAGGAACCAGATCTGGGAACTTTGGCTAGAACCGCCCACACCTATGCGCACCAAAAGAAACTTCCCAGGAGTCCTTTGGAAAAGAGTGACTGTCTGTCAGCCAATGAAATTTCACCACATCATATTAACTCGACTGCCCTAATGATCCTTTAAATTCTCCCCACGCAGTTTCCTCCATGCGCCTTCTCTGGCCCCTGGCCCCCCGGACCAGAGAACCTCATCAGGCGGGATGCTCCGTACCAAATAAAGCTTTTGCTATTCCACACTTTGAGGCTATGCCCTTCCTTCTTCCTCGGCAGGGAAAAATACCTTACATTTGGTATTTTTCGAGGAAGAACCTTCCGAGAAAGAACCAGGATCTCCAACTTTCCACCCACTTCGGCACACGGTGCGGTAAGTCCCCTGCCTCCAGCCTCCCCTTAGTTCTTTCCGCTGAGATTCCCTGTCTGTAATCACAGCTGCATCAAGGATCTCTTATCCATTCTGAGTGTGTGTGTGCCCATGGAGACATCCCAGTCACATCCACTCTACCTAACTATCTGGTGACCAGAGCTTGAGTGGCGGGACACCAGTTCTCATCTCTGATCACTCTGAGGACTGAGGGTGGCTATAGAGGCACAGGAATCTAAACCTGACCCCAAAACACTCCTGGAATGCCTTATCCAAAATCTCTCCTTCCCTAAAGAAGAATAAATTGTTCTTCTTCTCCACTGTGGCCAGGCCACAGAACCCACTGGATAATCAAACCAGGTGGCCTCCTGAAGGGACTTTCAATTTAACACCCTCATCAATTTAACCATAGCCAAAAGAACTGGAAACTGGTTGAAGACCCCTTACATTCAGGGCTTCTAGTATTTTCACTCCCGTACTAATCTCTGTGCCACCTGCACCGTTTACGGCACAGGCCCTTTTTGGCCAGAGAAACCTCACCTAAACCCTCCACTCCTGATCTTTCCTCCTTTGCGGACTCCCAACTCTCTTCCCCTCCTGCATGGCTCCCTCCGTCCTATCGGGCTCCTCCCCTCCCTTCAATGAATCCTGTTTCTCATTCACGTGCAAATACCAGTCCCTCCTTCTCCTCCCCTGTCAGCCAGGAGCCCCTCCCTTCTCTGCTGTGTTCTTAAGACCCTCCCCCATTAGACCCTCAGCCAACCATTGGCCCTCATGCAGGTTTGCAGGGCTCCTGACCCTATGGCCCAACCCTGATCTTCTTGCAGGAAGGCCTGACCCTGTCCTGCCTCTGGCTCTGGTGTTTCTGGCTGGATCTGGGTGCCGGGCTCCCCAGGAGCCCCCCTCCTCTTATTCTCAACCCCCAAGCCCTTATCCAAGACCTGTGAACATGGCATTTAAAGTTTTTAATGCTCATGGCTAGAAAGAAAAGGTCGAGGCTCTTCACCAGGCCCTCATGCAGCAGAAGGTAACACTCCAAACCCAGGCTCTTGTGGCAGCCCTGAGGCTGACAGAGAAACAGGGAAAGACACAGGAGGTGCCCGACCCAAGTCCAGGCCACAAAGAGGAATCCCACCAGGAGTTTGCTTTAGGTGTGGCAAGGAGGGTCACTGGCCCTGGCAGTGCCCACTAAGCCCTGCCCTAACTGCAAGCAGCCTGATCACTGGTGGAGCAATTGCCCCTTTGGGCAACAGGCTTTTCCTCAGCACCTCTACATGGAGGACAAGCCTGTCGGGAGCCGATCCACTAGTGCTGGCTAACAAGGTCACAGCAGAAGAAGATCCACAACTGCTGGTTGACAAAGTCACAGCAGAAGAAGACCAATGGCTGCTGGTTAATAAAGTCACCACAGTGAAGACTAATAGCTGCGGGTTGACAAAGTCACCACAAAGGAAAGGCACAACGATACTTCCCCCTTTGACCTTTTTGAATTAATCTGGCCTTATATCCCCCCCCCCCTTTTGGGGTGTGTGCTATCATTTATGGCACAGGGATAATAGTACCATGCTTTCCCTGTAGATTCATAGTAATGTCTTTGGAAATGAGACAGAGGGTGTGAGTTCCACAGAAAAGCCTGTAAGCCCCTTGAACTGGGCTCATAGATATAAGAGGCTGGCTATGATATCCCTCGTAAAGGGTTAAGTTTGTAGGAGAATTTCTTCATATTAATCATGTTAGAAACAATAGATTGTGACTTATGAATAGGTAGGAAACAGTAACTATACACAGAGCACCTTTCAGCCTTCACTTAATTCATCACTTTACCTCCCTAAGCCTTTTCATGTAGTAGAGTAAAGAAACTTTCCTTTCTTCTTGCATACCTGACCTGCAGGTGGTAGAACACTCTGAGAAAAATAGAGTTAGAACTTAACTAGTGTATGAATATAGTAATAAATAAAATTTGACTAGACAATAGCATCATAGGTAAGGTAGAGTTGTTATTCAGTACTGACCTTTTAGAAGTTTGTACCGGCCCTGGCCATTGGCTCAGCGGTAGAGCGTCAGCCTGGTGTACGGGGGACCCGGGTTCGATTCCTGGCCAGGGCACATAGGAGAAGCGCCCATTTGCTTCTCCACCCCACCCCCTCCTTCCTCTCTGTCTCTCTCTTCCCCTCCCGCAGCCAAGGCTCCATTGGAGCAAAGATGGCCCGGGCGCTGGGGATGGCTCCTTGGCCTCTGCCCCAGGCGCTGGAGTGGCTCTGGTCGCGGCAGAGCAACGCCCCAGAGGGGCAGAGCATCGCCCCTGGTGGGCGTGCCGGGTGAATCCCGGTCGGGCGCATGCGGGAGTCTGTCTGACTGTCTCTCCCCGGTTCCAGCTTCAGAAAAGTACAAAAAAAAAAAAAAAAAAAAGAAGTTGTTATTGCTGTTCAAGTTATTGTATAACTGTACTTTGAATGACTTACCACCTGATTTATAGTTACCTAAAAAATGTAAGCATAGTGATACAAAAACAATAATTAATCAATGTATTCTGAATATCATGTGATTGTAACTTAGTGTGTGTGCATAAAAAGAAAGCTAGACAAGCATTTGAGAGAGATGCCTGGCAGTAAATGCTAACTATAGAATAAAGAGAAAGAAAAGAATTCGGCTCTCTCACTCGATTTCGCTGACGCCGTCTCTTCCTGTGGGACCCCTGGATTCCCCCCGGGGCTGGACCCCGGCATTTGGCGCCCGAACAGGGACCCACAGGTAAGCCCCCCTCATTTTTGCGGGATGGCTAGGACTCCACTCAGGGTGCTGCAGACCCCTCTGTAAGGAAGACAGGGTGAGGATAGGTGGAGGATTTCAGAACTTAAGATTTTGAGAAGTCATGGGCCATACTGAGTCTAAAGAAAGAAGACTCTTTATAGAAGTCATTAAGTATACACTTTCCCTAAAAGGAGTTAGTGTTTCCCCTCAACAAGTAGCTCATTTTCTGTATTTCGTACAAGAATGTTCTCCATGGTTTCCAGATGAGGGAACGCTTAGTCTTGAGACATGGGCTAAGGTTGGAGAAGATTTAAAACTTTATTACGAGCTAAACGGACCAGAAAGGGTCCCAGTTGATACATTTGCTTTATGGAGCTTGATTAAAGATGCCTTGGATCCAGAACATGAGATGCATAAATTTTCTAAGGCAACTGCTCCTCCAAAAGAAGAGACTCCATTAATTAGAAATAGAAGGCAGTCTCAAGATAGTACAGATTATGGAATGGCCTCTTTAAAATTAAGTAAACACCAGGATGATAGTGAAAATCATTTATCTCCATCTGATGAGGCTGAATTAGAAGATGAGGCAGCTAAATATAATAGGGATAATGAAGATTGGAAGTCAAAAACAGTTTTACCCATATTATATCCCCCCAAGACTGACAAAAAGGATAAAAATAAGGTTATTGGAATGTCTTTGCCTTTACCAGTACAATCATTAGATGTTAATGAAAAGAAAAAAATCATCAGGGTTAACAGGGTTGCAGAAGGCAATTCAAGCTTCTTGTGACCAAGGGGAAACTGATTTGGCATTGTGTTTTCCTGTGGCTGTGGCTGGTGAATTTGATGATGAGGAGACTCCTACATGGGAGCCGCTTTCTTATAAATTATTGAAAGAGTTGAAAATGGCTTGCAGTCAATATGGACCCACCTTTCCTTATACTATCTCTTTGGTGGAAACAGTTTCTCATAATTGGATAACTCCTTATGATTGGAAACAAGTCGCTAAAGCTTGTTTATCTGGAGAAAATTACCTGCTTTGGAATGCAAAATATGAGAAGCAAGCCTCTTGTGGGGGTTGAAATGGAGGGATTTCGGCTGCCGGTTGTAGCAGCTATTAGAATTTAAGAATGATTAGAAGACTGAGATGAGTTTTAAAGTTGTGTTATTATCTGATTTTCTTTAGTAAATAGAAGGACTTAAGAGTTTGGAAAAATTACAGTTTTTTCTGTTCTCCTCTTTCTCTAAACTCATTTTATTTCTTTCCTGTTCTATGCCTGAAAAGAGGGCAAAGGGAACACCTGTTTGGACGAGACTAAGCAGAATCTCATAAACGGCCATTCTCAAAACTTTTTGAGAGAGAGTTCTGTTTGGTTTCTATCCATTATGTTCCAATCAAAATAGCCCTGTGTAAAAATCAAGCAGGCCATATTCTAATCTCTAAAATCCCGGGTTTCTCTCTAATTTGTCTGATTTGTCTACTTTGTCTGATGCTTGTTTGTGTTTGGTCTTTGTTTAATGTTGTCTAAATGTGATTTTTTAAGTTCTTGCATGCAAAAATTGAATATGCTGGCTCTAATATTATAAAAATATCATCCCTACAAATTTATAATTTTAATTGAAACAAGTAAAGTGCGCTCATTTAAATTTAAATAGTATGAAATATGAATCCTAAAGACTTGCTAATTTTGACTAAACTGCTTCAAGCTTCAGGCTGCTTGCTGCCACTGCAGAGCATGAAGCAGAGTAGATTTGCCTAACAAAGGTGTAGATTTTTTTAATATAGAAAAATAATGAAAGCCACACTAAAATTTTCCAGCTTTAATGTGTTCTTTAAATTGCCTGTTAATTAATGGAGTAGAAATGTTTTTATGAATATAGAAAACTCGTATACTGAAACTCCTGCAAATCTTCTTTATCATACTTCTTACTTTAAAAAATTTCTTTTGAATGCTGATATACAGGGTTATTAAACAGCTGAAAGACTCTGGAATCCTACAGGAGATGCTGAACCTGTTTCTTCTGCAAACTTTTACCCTCTTTTGTTTGATCCAGCTAATAACACTGTTTTGTCTTTTTCCAAATAGCTCCAGATATACGGAAAAAATTTATGTAGGCAAATAAGAACCCTCAAACCCCTCAACAAAATCTGAGCAAGAGTGAAAAGAAAGGTCATTTGAGCTAAAGCCTGCCTTTAGAAGGTTTTGTAACACTTTCAATATTTCACATAGTACTGGCATCCCTTACAATCCACAGGGACAAGGTATAGTAGAAAGGACTCATCAGACCCTGAAAATGCAGATTCAAAAACTACAGGAAGGTGAGTTAAAATATAGTTCCCCACATCAGCTTTTAAATCATGCTTTGCTTGTTATTAACGATCTTAATTCAGACTATCAAGGCCACACTCGCATGCTGAGACACTGGAATCTGGATCTGGATAAGCCTAAACCAATGGCAAAGTGGAAGGATTTATTGACAGGTCAATGGAAGGGACCAGATATAATTCTAACCCAGGGGAGAGGGTATGCTTGTATATTTCCACAGAATGCTGACTCGCCTCTCTGGATCCCAGACCAGCTGATTCACCATGTCTCACCAGAGGCCTCCACTGCCACTGCTGCCCCCTCCCAGCCAGGAGGAGACTCCTGTGCCACCCACATCACCAGTGACTTCCCGGCATTGGTCATCAAGGAACTCTCCATATGATCCTGTTACTCGAGGGATACAGCGATTGTCACTACAGGAAGCTAGACGACCTCCCTATCAATGGAAGGCTCGCTCTACTCAAACTGTCAACCCACCAACCTGGGGCCAGTTGAAGGCATTGTCTGAGAGGGCTGATTCTATTTGTCGTCAACAAAACATATATCGTAACCCTGTTAATATGTTTATTGCTATGCTCGCTATACTTTCAATTCAGGTACTTAATGTTGAGGCTATTGGACAAAACAAATCTTATTGGGCTTATATTCCAAATCCACCATTGGTCAAGCCTGTTATTTGGGGAGGAGATGATATACCTGTGTTTAATAATCATACTAAGTTTTTGGGAGGATCATCTAGTTCTTTTATTATGCATAAAACTAATTCAAATTTCTCATTTCATGGAAAAACAAATAAGGTACCCATATGTTTTATGTTTAATAATACTCACAAGATTTCTGGATGTTTTCCTACTACACTTAAGACTATTTTAACTGACTCTCCTAAAAGTAATAAACCTGGACACACTACAAGAGACTTATGGTCTCTCACAATTTTAATGCCTGGAGGCCCTGACACCCATGAGTATAATCCTGTTACATTGCCTCCTAAGAGATTTCATCCATGTAAACTTTATCCTCCAAAAAAGGCAACTCAAGAACCTTACTGGTGGTCTGTAGAGAATAGATTTGGTTTTCCCCCATGGCAAGAGTGTGCATATTCCAATTATATGAATTATACTGCATATGCTGTTAATTTCACTGTACAAGATTGGTCTAGTCCTTACTTTGAATATGATTATAGAAAATTAGTGCAGGAAATGAAAGATGTTTACAATTGGTCAGATAAATATAATCCTTTAAATAAAATCATCACACGTTGGCAGTCTACTGGATGGATACCTGCACAGCTGACTTATCAGGATAAATCAACCACCAGGTATCAAACAAAGCTTTGGCAGCTAATTGCAGCTGCTGCACCTGCATATATAGTTAGGCCTCACCCTTATACTGTTCAGAATATTTTTGTTCAGGCTTGTGTACAGGCTCCTTATGTGCTCTTTATTGCTACTATGAACAGTAATCTTTCTGTTAGTACTTATAATTCTATGTTTAGCATTTCCTGCTCTCGCTGTGTTTTAACAAACTGTCTATCTTATGACACCAAAGCTCAAGTTATGTTTATTTTGCAGCAGCCACCTTATGTGATGTTACCTGTTAGTCTGTCTCAGCCTTGGTATGATGACCCAGGGTTGCATGCACTACAGGCTGCTTCTGAAGTGCTTGCTCGCTATCGAGGAAAGCAATTTATTGCAGAATTGATTTTAGGAATTACTGCTCTTATTGCTATTATAGGATCTGTAGCTGCTTCCACCACTGCTTTAGCTCAATCAGTTCACACTGCAAATCATGTAGTTTACCTCGTAATATATCTCTTGCCTTAGCAGTACAGGAGACTATAGATAGGAAGTTAGAAACAAAAGTGAATGCTTTAGAGGAGGCTTTTATTCACATAGGTAATGAACTGTTAGCTATGAAGGCTAGGATGACTCTTAGATGCCATGCAGGATTCAGGTGGATATGTGTGACTCCTTTAGAATACAATCAGTCTATCATAGCATGGAATAATATACAGAATCATTTGTTAGGTGTATGGAATAATAGTGATGTTAGTTTAGATTTGAGGGTATTACATCAGCAGATACAAAACTTAGAACATTCAGGCTCTTTAGTCTCTGCCTCAGAAGTAGCTGATCAATTTGTTGAAAACATTAAAAGTATGTTTTCTATGCATGGCCTGACCTCTTTGGCTACTGATATAGGCATAATAATAGCTGTGGTAATTATCGCTCTTCTTGTCCTTCCAGTCATCTTCCGACTCTTAAACAACGGTCTCAGGGAAACAGCGGTGAAAATACAAAAGCTTTATTTAAATAATAAAAAAGGGGGAGATGTCGGGAGCCGATCCACTAGTGCTGGCTAACAAGGTCACAGCAGAAGAAGATCCACAACTGCTGGTTGACAAAGTCACAGCAGAAGAAGACCAATGGCTGCTGGTTAATAAAGTCACCGCAGTGAAGACTAACAGCTGCGGGTTGACAAAGTCACCGCAAAGGAAAGGCACAACGATACTTCCCCCTTTGACCTTTTTGAATTAATCTGGCCTTATATCCCCCCCCCCCTTTTGGGGTGTGTGCTATCATTTATGGCACAGGGATAATAGTACCATGCTTTCCCTGTAGATTCGTAGTAATGTCTTTGGAAATGAGACAGAGGGTGTGAGTTCCACAGAAAAGCCTGTAAGCCCCTTGAACTGGGCTCATAGATATAAGAGGCTGGCTATGATATCCCTCGTAAAGGGTTAAGTTTGTAGGAGAATTTCTTCATATTAATCATGTTAGAAACAATAGATTGTGACTTATGAATAGGTAGGAAACAGTAACTATACACAGAGCACCTTTCAGCCTTCACTTAATTCATCACTTTACCTCCCTAAGCCTTTTCATGTAGTAGAGTAAAGAAACTTTCCTTTCTTCTTGCATACCTGACCTTCAGGTGGTGGAACACTCTGAGAAAAATAGAGTTAGAACTTAACTAGTGTATGAATATAGTAATAAATAAAATTTGACTAGACAATAGCATCATAGGTAAGGTAGAGTTGTTATTCAGTACTGACCTTTTAGAAGTTTGTACCAACATTGTTATTGCTGTTCAAGTTATTGTATAACTGTACTTTGAATGACTTACCACCTGATTTATAGTTACCTAAAAAATGTAAGCATAGTGATACAAAAACAATAATTAATCAATGTATTCTGAATATCATGTGATTGTAACTTAGTGTGTGTGCATAAAAAGAAAGCTAGACCAGCATTTGAGAGAGATGCCTGGCAGTAAATGCTAACTAGAGAATAAAGAGAAAGAAAAGAATTCGGCTCTCTCACTCGATTTCGCCGACGCCATCTCTTCCTGTGGGACCCCTGGATTCCCCCCGGGGCTGGACCCTGGCACAAGCCAACCAAATGGGAGGCCAAGCCAGTCAGGTGGGCCCATCACTCAAACTTCTAGTCCCAGACTCAGAGACCCCCATCACCCTTGCAGAGCCATGGGTAATGCTACAGGTAGCGGGTAAGTCCATCTCATTTCTTGTGGACATGGGGACTACCTTCTCTGTTTTGCCATCACACTCTAGACCTCTAGTTCCCTCACAGGTCTTACTTATAGGAGTGGATGGGACCCTTTCTTTTCCTCTTTGCACGCCACCCTGACATGCAGTTTGGACAGAATCCCCTTTTCGCAATCCTTAGTTATGCCCTCATGCCCTGTACCCCTCCTGAGTTGGGACATTCTACAAAGTCTCAAAACCACTATCCAGCTGACAACATCTTCCTCACTACCAAAGGCTTCCCCATAATCAATACTACCCTCATTTCTAACCATGTCTCTCACCTCAAGCTTGCCCCCATGCAGGACTGCTGGCAGTCAGAACCATCCCATCTCCTGGGCCCTACCCATCTCCGGCTCACTAAAAGGTTGGGCCCTGCAGATCCCCCTGTTGCTCCTGTCCCTCCCACCAGAAACCTGCCGCCAGAGTGAACTGAAGCAAGGAGCAATGCTGTTCAATGAGACTGGCCTGATGGAAGAAAACTTCAATCTCCTCAGCGGTCTACAAGAGAAACTGAGCAAGAATCTCTCCTCCTAAAACCTGCTTAACTCCTGGTGGCAGCCAACCATCCTCACCTGGGCTGTTCCTATCCTAAATCCTCTTCTAATTATCAGTATATTACTCATATTTTCTCCTCTTTCTTTTAAATTCTTACAGGACCTCATCCACAAAATTTCTCGAGTCACAGTCAAACAGATGTCCCTTGCAACTCCCCTCAAAGCCACCACCTTCTGACCTTCCCTCCCCATGACGCCCCTAACCAGCAGGAAGTAGCCAGATAAATAGCAGCACCCGGTCTAATGTAAAAGGTCAGAATGTGAGGTCGGTGGGCAATGGGAGAAGATCACGTGAGGAACCAGACCTGGGAACTTTGGCTAGAGCAGCCCACACCCATGCGCACCAAAAGAAACTTCCCAGGAGTCCTTTGGAAAAGAGCGACTGTCTGTTAGTCAATGAAATTTTGCCATGTCATATTAGCTCGACTGCTCTAACGACCCTTTAAATTTCCCCCACATGGTTTCCTCCATGCAACTTCTCTGGCCCCTGTCGCCCAGACCAGAGAACCTCATCAGACGGGATGCTCTGTATTAAATAAAGCTTTTGCTATTCCACACTTTGGGGCTACGCCCTTCCTTCTTCCTTGGCAGGGAAAAATACCTTACACTTAACATGTCCTGGGTATTTTTGTTTGTTTGTTTGTTTTTTATTGTATGCATGGTATTATGTTTAAAAGAGCCACAAGGATTGAAGTAAATATTTTCTCCCAAAGAAGAGATAGCCTTTCCTCATTCAGGTACTATAATTTCCCTGCGGTATATAACTTTAATCCAATCAGGATTAGAACTGGATCATGGTTTGGGTGCAACTTTAGTATCAGTTTAGTTAGTATCTGGTTCCAAATGCCTCATGTCCTATGTGTAGTTCAGGCTACTCTCTAGAGTTTTTAGAGGCAAGCAGGACTCTGGACTCTAAACACTGGAAGATTACAGTGCACTAGTTTATGCTCCCATTCTCTCGCCCTTCCCATATGAAGTCACAGCCAGAAGATGGCCATTTGCAGATCAAGAAGAAAATCCTCACCAGAACCAGAACATTCTCACATCCTGACCTTAGACTTCCAAACCTCTATGACAGCAATAAATATCTGTTAAGCCACTAAGTCTATGGTATTCTGTTATAGTAGCCTGGATTGACCATGACACCAGCCCACACAGGTTTCTAAGGCTCTGCTAATTTTTCTTTATCCTTTCTCCTTTCTGTTCATCAAACTGGATAATTTCATTTGACCTATTTTCATTTGCAGACTTTTCTTCTGCCTACTCAAATCTGTTTTTGAATCCCTCTAGTGAAATTTTTCCTTCAGTTATTGTATTTTCCAACTCCAGAATTTCTATGTGGTTCTTATTCATAACTTCTATAATTTATTATATTCCCTATTTGGTGAGATATTATCCTTGCACTTTCCTTTAGTTCTCTAGATATGCTTTCCTCTAATTTTCCCTTCACCAGGGTTTATTTTTGCTCCTGCTCATTGTAGTATTAGTTTGTTTGTTTAGTGACTTTTCTGAACTAATTGTGTAAAGTCTGTGTTCTTTGTCATATGTGCCACTGAAGTATCTGTTTGGTTAACTTGGTGGTGGCTAATAATTGGACAGATATTTCCTTCAGTGCTCGGAACCAATAAATTTCTCATTGTTTGATGAAGAGCTCTGTGTTCATGTCTTCTTCAACGCTCACCCAGGCACTTTACAACACCAACTTAACCTTCATTTCCTACTTTCTCAGAGCCTTAAAATCAGACAGAGGTGAGAACTTGGAGCCTTCTAAGATCTTTCTTCAGTATGCATATAGCCCTGCAAATGTACGTGTTCTTCTAGATCCCCAGGAATATGTCAGAGTTTTCCACAGCTCCTATGGAAAACTATGGTATAACAAGAAATATATTTAGTCTTTGTCCCCAGTTCCAGGCACAGCACTTCTAAAACCCTAAGTGATAGAAGTAATAGGAGAATGTTTTGTTGTAATATGCCGTCTTTGTCCCTGGTTCATGGCACAAAGCTCCTAAATCTCTTGTAATTTCCTCAGTGATAGTGATTACTTTTGTTTTAATAAGGTGATTCTTGATGGACTCCTAGTTTCAAAAGGGGGCTCATCACTGGAGACACCAAACCTTGATTAGAAGTCTGGAACTTTCAGTGCCACCTTCCAACCTCTGGGGTGAGGAAGAGGGGCTGCATATTGAGTTAATAATTAATCATGCCTATGTGATGAAACCTTAATAAAGCCCCCATAGTAATGCACTTCAGGATACTCTGGGTTGACAAACACATTCATGTCCTGAGAAGGAGACATGCCATGGAACCGAGGCTCCTGCATTCAGGACCCTTCTGGAACTTGCCCTATGTATCTGGTCATCTAGCTGTTCATTTTTATCCTTTACATGAAACTGATAAATGTTTTTCTGAATTTTGTGAGCCATTCTAGCAAATTATTATTATGTTTTTAAGTGAGAGGAGGAGAGATAGACAAATTTCTGCATGCATCCCGACCAAGATCCACCTGGTAACCCCCATCTAGGGCCGATGCTTGAATCAACTGAGCTATCCTCAGCACCTGAGGCCAACGCTTGAACCAATCAAGCCACTGGCTGTGGGAGGGGAAGAGAGAGAGCAGAAGGAGAGGGAGAGGAAAGAGAATCAGATGGTTGCTTCTCATGTGTACAATGACTGGGGATTGAACCTGAGACATCCACTTGCTGGGTGAATGCTCTATCCATTGAGCAACTGGCCAGGGCCATTCTAGAAAATTATTAAACCTGAAAGTGAGGTTATGAGATCTCTCAACTTTGTAGTCAAGTGGAGCAGAAATGTGGGTACCTGATGTCCCAATACTTGCCACTGGTGTCTGATATGTAGGCTATCTTGTGGTTTTGAGCCCATAAATCTGAGGAGTCTGATGCTAGCTCCAGGTGGTTAGTGTCAGAATTGATTTGAATTATAGGACACTGTTGGGCAAATAAGTTTGTAGAATTTGTGTTATTTGGTTTTACTCATTTTTAATTAAAAATGGCACTGCCCACATGGGGCAGCTGGTTACCTTCATGCTTGGGAAGGGGCTTGGTTATGCTAATGTGTGCTGGGGGAGGGATTTTCCATCAAAAGGTTTTTTAAAAAGGAGCTAGGAGGCCATTTTAAAGAGGAGGAGATCACGTTGTTCCAGGGGAAAGAGGCCACGTGGTTGGAGGGGAGAGGCAGCCAAAATGGAGGCCTGCAGAGGGGACTAAGTGAGGCAGGCTGGTGAGGCCTTTGATTCTAGGAAAAAAAGGAAGAAAAGTCAGTATCTTTGGGAGCCCTGAATGGAAAGGGAATTGTTTTCCTGCTGTGTGTATTTTCTCACCCGCTGGTTGCAAGCAGGAATAAAGGATGGCCCACCGGTTATTGGCTCTGTTGTTTCATTACTGTCTGTACAAATTAAATGAGAACCTGCAAAAGCCAGGCAGCTGTGATGGCGGCCATGGCTACTGGCCTTACAGACACTTATTTGGTATTCAAATCAATTGGTGTCCAGAGGGAGGGGAACAAAATCTTCCTAACATCTAATTCCTCAGATTTTTCTTTTAATCTTTTCGGTGGATTTACTGTTTGCCATAGTTGTTATCCATTGCCTCAGTTAGCTATGTTAAAACACGTGCAAGTAGGCCCTGGCCGGTTAGCTCAGCGGTAGAGCGTCGGCCTGGCGTGCGGGGGACCCGGGTTCGATTCCCGGCCAGGGCACATAGGAGAAGCGCCCATTTGCTTCTCCACCCCCCACTCCTTCCTCTCTGTCTCTCTCTTCCCCTCCCGCAGCCAAGGCTCCATTGGAGCAAAGATGGCCCGGGCGCTGGGGATGGCTCCTTGGCCTCTGCCCCAGGTGCTAGAGTGGCTCTGGTCCCGGGAGAGCGACGCCCCGGAGGGGCAAAGCATCGCCCCCTGGTGGGCAGAGCGTCACCCCTGGTGGGCGTGCCGGGTGGATCCCGGTCGGGTGCATGCGGGAATCTGCCTGACTGTCTCTCCCCGTTTCCAGCTTCAGAAAAATACAAAAAAAACAAAAACAAAAAACAACAACAACAAAAAAAAAACCACTTGCAAGTAAATGTTTTCAACAGACACCCAACTGGAAAGGTTTTTATCACTGGTGACCACTTAAGTCTGGTCAAAAAAGACAAGTCTTTTGAGTGGAAACCACCAAACAGGTCAAATAATGACAGTTCTTTGGGCCAGAGATTTTTTTTTTTTTTAAATAAATTTTTATTAATGGTAATGGGATGACATTAATAAATCAGGGTACATATATTCAAAGAAAACATGTCTAGGTTATTTTGTCATTAAATTATGTTGCATACCCCTCGCCCAAAGTCAGATTGTCCTTCGCCACCCTCTATCTAGTTCTCTGTGCCCCTCCCCCTCCCCCTAACTCTCCCCCTGTCCTCCCTCCCCCCACCCCTGGTAACCACCACACTCTTGTCCATGTCTCTTAGTCTCATTTTTATGTTCCACCAATGTATGGAATCATGTAGTTCTTGTTTTTTTCTGATTTACTTATTTCACTCCTTATAATGTTATCAAGATCCCACCATTTTGCTGTAAATGATCTGATGTCATCGTTTCTTATGGCTGAGTAGTATTCCATAGTGTATATGTGCCACATCTTCTTTATCCAGTCTTCTATTGAAGGGCTTTTTGGTTGTTTCCATGTCTTGGCCACTGTGAACAGTGCTGCAATGAACATGGGGCTACATGTGTCTTCACGTATCAATGTTTCTGAGGTTTTGGGGTATATACCCAGTAGAGGGATTGCTGGGTCATAAGGTAGTTCTATTTTCAGTTTTTTGAGGAACCACCATACTTTCCTCCATAATGGTTGTACTACTTTACAGTCCCACCAACAGTGAATGAGGGTTCCTTTTTCTCCACAGCCTCTCCAACATTTGCTATTACCCGTCTTGTTGATCATAGCTAATCTAACAGGGGTGAGGTGGTATCTCATTGTAGTTTTGATTTGCATTTCCCTAATAACTAATGAAGCTGAGCATTTTTTTTCATATATCTGTTGGCCATTTGTATCTCTTCCTGGGAGAAGTGTCTATTCATGTCCTCTTCCCATTTTTTTATTGGATTGTTTGTTTGTTTGTTGTTGAGTTTTATGAGTTCTTTGTAAATTTTGGAAATTAGGCCCTTATCTGAGCTGTTGTTTGAAAATATCATTTCCCATTTAGTTGGCTGTCTGTTTATTTTTATATCAGTTTCTCTTGCTGAGCAAAAACTTTTTATTCTGATGTAGTCCCATTCATTTATCTTTGCCTTCACTTCTCTTGCCATTGGAGTCAAGTTCATAAAATGTTCTTTAAAACCCAGGTCCATGAGTTTAGTACCTATGTCTTCTTCTATGTACTTTATTGTTTCAGGTCTTATATTTAGGTCTTTGATCCATTTTGAATTAATTTTAGTACACGGGGACAGGCTGTAGTCGAGTTTCATTCTTTTGCATGTGGCTTTCCAGTTTTCCCAACACCATTTGTTGAAGAGGCTTTCTTTTCTCCATTGTGTGTTGTTGGCCCCTTTATCAAAGATTATTTGACCATATATATGTGGTTTTATTTCTGGGCTTTCTATTCTGTTCCATTGGTCTGAGTGTCTATTTTTCTGCCAATACCATGCTGTTTTGATTATTGTGGCCCTATAATATAGTTTAAAGTCAGGTATTGTAATGCCCCCAGCTTCATTCTTTTTCCTTAGGATTGTTTTGGCTATTCGGGGTTTTTTATAGTTCCATATAAATCTGATGATTTTTTGTTCCATTTCTTTAAAAAATCTCATAGGGATTTTGATGGGAATTGCATTAAATTTGTATATTGCTTTGGGTAATATGGCCATTTTGATTATATTTATTCTTCCTATCCAAGAGCAAGGAATATTTTTCCATCTCATTGTATCTTTTTCGATTTCCCTTAACAATGCTTTGTAATTTTCATTATATAGGTCCTTTACATTCTTTGTTATGTTTATTCCTAGGTATTTTATTTTTTTTGTTGCAATCGTGAAGGGGATTATTTTTTTGAGTTCGTTTTCTAATATTTCATTGTTGGCATAGAGAAAGGCTATGGACTTCTGTATGTTAATTTTGTATCCTGCGACCTTACTGTATTGGTTTATTGTTTCTAATAATCTTTTTGTGGAGTCCTTCGGGTTTTCGATGTATAGAATCATATCATCAGCAAAAAGTGATACCTTTACTTCTTCTTTTCCAATATGGATGCCTTTTATTTCTTTGTCTTGTCTGATTGCTCTGGCCAGAACTTCTAGCACCACGTTAAATAAGAGTGGAGAGAGTGGACAACCCTGCCTTGTTCCTGATTTAAGGGGGAAAGTCCTCAGTTTTATGCCATTTAATATGATATTAGCTGATGGTTTATCATAAATGGCCTTTATCATGTTGAGATATTTTCCTTCTATACCCATTTTGTTGAGTGTTTTAAACATAAAATTGTGTTATATTTTATCAAATGCCTTTTCTGCATCTATTGATAAGATCATGTGGATTTTGTTCTTTGTTTTGTTGATATGGTGTATTACGTTAACCGTTTTGCGTATGTTGAACCATCCTTGAGATTCTGGGATGAATCCCACTTGATCATGATGTATTATTTTTTTAATATGTTGTTGTATTCGGTTTGCCAGTATTTTGTTTAGAATTTTAGCATCTGTATTCATTAGAGATATTGGTCTGTAGTTTTCTTTCTTTGTGCCATCCTTGCCAGGTTTTGGTATGAGGGTTATGTTGGCCTCATAAAATGTGTTTGGAAGTATTGCTTCTTCTTCAATTTTTTGGAAGACTTTGAGTAGA
The DNA here is from genome assembly GCF_036850995.1 of Saccopteryx leptura. Classification (NCBI taxonomy): domain Eukaryota; kingdom Metazoa; phylum Chordata; class Mammalia; order Chiroptera; family Emballonuridae; genus Saccopteryx; species Saccopteryx leptura. The sequence continues at coordinate 53,381,535 of NC_089516.1, forward strand.
ATAGGAACCAAGTCTTCTTTGAATGTTTGATAGAATTCACTAGTATAACCGTCTGGGCCTGGACTTTTATTTTTGGGGAGGTTTTTAATAGTTTTTTCTATTTCCTCCCTGCTGATTGGTCTGTTTAAGCTTTCTGCTTCTTCATGACTCAGTCTAGGAAGGTTGTATTGTTCTAGGAATTTATCCATTTCTTCTAGATTGTTGTATTTGGTGGCATATAATTTTTCATAGTATTCTACAATAATTCTTTGTATATCTATGATGTCTGTGGTGATCTCTCCTCTTTCATTTTGGATTTTATTTATTTGAGTCCTGTGCCTTTTTTCCTTGGTGAGTCTTGCCAAGGGTTTGTCAATTTTGTTGATCTTTTCAAAGAACCAGCTCCTTGTTTTATTGATTTTTTCTATAGTTTTTCTGTTCTCTATTTCATTTATTTCTGCTCTGATTTTTATTATCTCCTTTCTTCGGCTGGTTTTGGGTTGTCTTTGTTCTTCTTTTTCTAGTTCCTTAAGGTGTGAAGTTAAGTGGTTTACTTCGGCTCTCTCTTGTTTGTTCATATAGGCCTGAAGTGATATGAACTTTCCTCTTATTACTGCTTTTGCTGCATCCCAGAGATTCTGATATGTCGTATTTTCATTTTCATTTGTCTGTATGTATCTTTTGATCTCTGCGCTTATTTCTTCTTTGACCCATTCATTTTTTAGAAGTATGTTGTTTAGTTTCCACATTTTTGTGGGTTTTTCCCCCTCTTTTTTGCAGTTGAATTCTAGTTTCAAGGCTTTATGATCAGAAAATATGCTTGGTACAATTTCAATTTTTCTAAATTTGCTGATATTGTCTTTGTGGCCCAACATATGGTCAATTCTTGAGAATGTTCCATGTACACTAGAGAAAAATGTATACTCTGTCGCTTTGGGATGAAGTGTCCTGTAGATGTCTATCATATTCAGGTGTTCTAGTATTTCGTTCAAGGCCACTATATCTTTATTGATTCTCTGTTTGGATGACCGATCTAGAGCCGTCAGCGGAGTATTGAGGTCTCCAAGTATGATTGTATTTTTGTTAGTTTTTGTTTTAAGGTCAATAAGTAGCTGTCTTATATATTTTGGTGCTCCTTGGTTTGGTGCATATATATTAAGGATTGTTATGTCTTCTTGATTCAGTGTCCCCTTAATCATTATGAAGTGACCATTTTTGTCTCTGAGTACATTTTCTGTCTTGTAGTCAGCATTATCAGATATGAGTATTGCTACACCTGCTTTTTTTTGGGTGTTGTTTGCTTGGAGTATTGTTTTCCAGCCTTTCACTTTGAATTTGTTTTTATCCTTGTTGCTTAGATGTGTTTCTTGTAGGCAGCATATAGTTGGATTTTCTTTTTTAATCCATTCTGCTACTCTGTGTCTTTTTATTGGTAAGTTTAATCCATTTACATTTAGTGTAATTATTGACACTTGTGCGTTCCCTACTGCCATTTTATAAATTGCTTTCTGTTAGTTTTGTATCTAGTTTGAGTCTTCTCTTTTGTTTTTCTATCATTTGTTTCTGTTTGTTTGTGTTCCATACTTCTTTCCTCTGTTGCTACCTTTTTTAAGTCATGTGTTTTTGTGGTGGTTTTTTCTAGGGTGGTTACCATTAAGTAATGAAAAGGGTACCTACCATATTCATTGTAGTACCCTATCTTATAAGTACTTCTGCACTTCATCGTCCTTTGCTACTGTTAATCTCCATTCTCTCCCCCCCCCTTTTTTTTTTCCTTTGTTGTCACAGTTTAAGTTTGGTTTTATTGTGTTCTTGGTGGAGCTGTTACTTGTGGTGTTGTTTTCTTTTGTTCTTTGAATCTGGTTGGAAAACCCCCTTTAGTATTTCCTGGAGTGGGGGCTTTCTCGTGATAAGTTCTCTCATCTTTTCTGTATTTGTGAATGTTTTTATATCTCCTTCATACTTGAAGGATAGCTTTGATGGGTATAGTATTCTTGGCTGAAAGTTCCTCTCTTTCAGGGCTTTAAATATTGGGGTCCACTCTCTTCTAGCTTGTAGAGTTTCTGCTGAGAAATCTGATGATAATCTAATAGGCCTTCCTTTATATGTTGTACTCTTCTTTTCCCTGGCTTCCTTGAGAATTTTTTCTTTGTCATTGGTTTGTGTCATCTTTATTATGATGTGCCTTGGAGTGGGTTTGTTGGGGTTAAGAAAACTCGGTGTTCTGTTTGCTTCTTGAATTTGAGGCTTTAGTTCTTTCCACAGGCTTGGGAAGTTCTCGTCTATTATTTGTTTGAGTATATTCTCCATTCCATTTTCTTTCTCTTCTCCCTCTGATATACCTATTATTCTTATGTTATTCTTTCTGATGGAGTCAGATAATTCCTGTAGGGCTTTCTCGTTTTTTATTATTTTTGAGTCTCTTTCTTCTTCTCTCTGTTGTGCCTCAAGTTGTTTGTCTTCTATTTCACTAATCCTATCTTCAATCTGGGTTGTTCTGCTAGCTAAGCTTGTTACCTCGTTTTTCAGCTCGTGAATTGAGTTTTTCATTTCTGTTTGATTTGTTTTTATAGTTTCAATTTCCTTGGTAATATATTCTTTGTGTTCATTGAGTTGTTTTCTGATCTCCCTATATTGCCTTTCCGTGTTTTCTTGTATATCTCTGAGTATTTTTAAGATTTCTATTTTAAATTCTCTGTCATTTAGCTCCAAGGCTTCCAATATGTTGTCTTTTCTCCATAGATTTTTCCACATCTATTTGTGTTACCTCTCTTTCTTTTGTATCCATAATATTCGATTTCCTCTTTCTTATTGGCATCTGAGGGTGGTCTTGTTGATAGCACTAATTAGAATTAATAAAGAGTAAAAAGTAAAAAACAAACAAAAAACAAAAAAAAACACAAAAAAAACAAAAAAAAAACAAAAAAAAAAAAACAAAGGGTAAAACACCCCACAAAAAAAAGCAGTAATAATTTATTATTTCCCCCTTTTTTTTTCTTTGTTTTCCTTCCCTCCTCTCCCCTCCTCAGGGAAATATCGTGCCTATAATGGAGGGCCTGGTTTGCGGTGAAGAGTTCAAGGGGGCAAAAAAAAAAAAAAAAAAGGAAGAAAATCTTAGACAAGCATAAGTTGATCTGCCTGCGGGTGACGGTCAACCAAGAGATATAATGAGAGGGACAAGAGGGAACCAGAAAAAAGGACAAAAAAAGGAATAATAAAGAAGAAAAAATAAAAATAATAAGTAAAAATATGTTGTATTAAGTGGAGCAAAGACCAAATACAATGGAGACCTTGGGTTGGGAGGACCCAAAATGCCACAAAAACAAACCAACAAGAAAAAAACAAAAACAAAACCGAAAAAGAAAAACAAAGCCAAAAAAAAACCTTGAGTCCCAAATTAACTAATTTGTTCGTGATTGAGGATTAAATGGGAGGAAAGTAAAACGAGAAAAGAAAAAACGAATAGAAAGGAAAAAATAAGAAAAAGAGAAAAACGAAGGAAGAAATAAAAAAGGAAGAGAAAAAAACAAAATAAAGCAAAAAAAACAAAAGAGGAGAGAGTGAGAGTTAAGTGTCCTGGAGTATAACCCCAAAGGAGGGTGAGGATGAAGAAGAGAAATAAAATGTAACACTTATGGGTAGTGTAGTTCAAGAAAAGGGAAGCATAAGATGGGCAGAGAATAGAAGGACTGAGGTGGAGGAAATAAAGGCAATAAGATAGAAGAAACAAACAACAACAACAACAAAAAAACCAGTGGAACAGGCTGCAAAGTCTGTGGATTTTTCCTGATTTTGAGATGTCAACCTCTTCCTCCTTCTCCTCTCTCCCTCTTCCCGGTCGGCGACTCTGCACCCCAGGCCCTGCCCCTGCGCCACACCCAGGCAGGGACTTGCAGTTGATGGGGTTCTACGGCAATGTCACACAATTGGCTTTAGTCTTGCTGGTAGTCAAGGCCTGCCGGCGTCTGCAGGGTCCAACGACGAGAGAGTTCGCCTTCGTGGATTCTCTCTCCCAGTCCCCCCCTCCCAAACCAGCAGCCTGGCGATCCAGCCACAAGGCTGCCACTGCTTCTGCCTGGGGAGTAAGAGGCTCAAAGAGCTGGGAAATCCCCACTCTATCCCCACTCAGTGCAAGGCTCTGGGAAGGGCTCTGACAGTCAGGGCCTCCAGTGTAATCAGGCGGGGGTGGGAGTCAATTGTTGTCAAGGTGATTGTTCAGCGCCTAGCATTCCGTTGGACCTCTCAACCCAGGCTTTCCACACTTTGTAGCCTGTTTTGGCTGGTAAGAAGAGGCACTAGTCTCTGCTTGCGACTAGTGTGGTATAGATCTTATTATCTGCCAAGTCCTTCTTGTTAGCGTTTATCCCTGAATATGGAGGCTCTATCAATCAGAAGTTGCCCCCGCCCCTTTAGCGAGAGGCACCAAAAAAATATCACGCCTCTTGTCTTGGGTCGGTGAACTGAGAGAGATCTTATCAATTAGAACCGAGGGTGCGCAGATTTCACGGGTTAAGTTAATTTTAGTAATTGGGTCGCAGCTGTGCTCCCGAAGGTATTTCAGGCTGCCTGCGCGCGCCCCTCCCCCAACGCTTGATTGTTAGCTTGAATGGCTGGGTGAGGTGCCCCGCCCACGGAGAGAATCTCCCAAGTAGGGAATACCGCCCTGGGGCCTCTCCCGCTCCCCGTGCGCGGGCCGCTGGGAACGTTAGCGGTGCTCGGTCTGCAATGCTCGGTCTGCAACCAGACCGGGTGCGCGCCAGCAGCTGCTCGCCGCTCGCTCTGCAACCGACCCGGGCGCTGCTCGCGGCGGCTGGCGGCGGCGGCTGTGGGCCAGAGATTTTTTTGTGTGTATTTTTCTGAAGTTGGAAACAGGGAGGCAGTCAGACGGACTCTCGCATGCGCCCGACCGGGATCCACTCGGCATGCCCACCAGGGCGTGATGCTCTGCCCATCTGGGGCATTGCTCTGTTGCGACCAGAGCCATTCTAGCGCCTGAGGCAGAGGCCATGGAGCCATCCTCAGCGCCCGGGCCAACTTTGCTCCAATGGAGCCTTGGCTGCAGGAGGGGAGGAGAGAGACAGAGAGGAAGGGGAGGGGGAGGGGTGGAGAAGTGCCCAGCAGGGTTCCTTTCTTCCTTTCAATAAAGCCTGTTACTCTGGTCTTTTGGACTCCCATGGATTCCAACAATTACTTTATAATTCCCCATCTGACCTTGGTGGTATTGAACTTTCCCTATCATTATTCCTCACTGTTTTATGTTACAGCTGAATGGGTAGGTGCTACAGATTATCAATATTCCAAAAAGCCTTCATTGTCTTTGGTATACAACTTTTTTTATTAATTTTAATGGGGTGACATTAATAAATCAGGGTACATATGTTCAAAGAAAACATTTCCAAGTTATCTTGTCATTCAATTATGTTGCATACTCGTCACCCAAAGTCAAATTGTCTTCTGTCACCTTCTATCTGGTTTTCTTTGTGCCCCTCCCCTCCCCCCTACCTCTCCCTTCCCTCCCCCCCTGTAATCACCACACTCTTGTCCATGTTTCTTAGTCTTGTTTTTACGTCCCACCTAAATATGAAATCATGCAGTTCTTAGTTTTTTCTGATTTACTTACTTCACTCCATATAATGTTATCAAGATCCATCCATTTTGTTGTAAATGATCCGATATCATCATTTCTTATGGCTGAGTAGTATTCCATAGTATATATGTACCACATCTTCTTTATCCAGTCATCTATTGAAGAAATTTTTGGATGTTTCCATGTCTTGGACACTGTGAACAGTGCTGCAATGAACATGGGGCTGCATGTGTCTTTACATACCAGTGTTTTTGAGTTATGTGGGCATATTCCAAGTAGAAGGATTGCTGAGTGATATGGTAGTTCTATTTTCAATTTTGTGAGGAACCACCATACTTTCTTCCATAGTGGTTGTACTACTTTGCATTCCCACCAACAGTGGATGAGGGTTCCTTTTTCTCCATAGCCTCTCCTGTCTTGTTGATAATAGCTAATCTAACAGGTGTGAGGTGGTATCTCATTGTAGTTTTGATTTGCATTTCTCTAATAACTAATGAAGAGGAGCATCTTTTTATATATCTGTTGGCCACTTGTATTTCTTCCTGGGAGAAATGTCTGTTCCCATTTTTTTTATTGGATTGTTTGTTCATTTGTTGTTGAGTTTTATAAGTTCTTTGTATATTTTGGATATTAGGCCCTTAACTGAGCTGTTGTTTGAAAATATCATCTCCCATTTAGTTGGCTGTCTGTTTATTTTGTTGTCAGCTTCTCTTTCTGTGCAAAAAATTTTAGTCTGGCCCTGGCCGGTTGGCTCAGCGGTAGAGCGTCGGCCTAGCATGCGGAGGACCCGGGTTCGATTCCCGGCCAGGGCACACAGGAGAAGCGCCCATTTGCTTCTCCACCCCTCCACCGCGCTTTCCTCTCTGTCTCTCTCTTCCCCTCCCGCAGCCAAGGCTCCATTGGAGCAAAGATGGCCCGGGCGCTGGGGATGGCTCTGTGGCCTCTGCCTCAGGCACTAGAGTGGCTCTGGTCGCAACATGGTGACGCCCAGGATGGGCAGAGCATCGCCCCCTGGTGGGCAGAGCGTCGCCCCTGGTGGGCGTGCCGGGTGGATCCCGGTCGGGCGCATGCGGGAGTCTGTCTGACTGTCTCTCCCTGTTTCCAGCTTCAGAAAAATGAAAAAAAAAAAAAATTTTAGTCTGATGTCCCATTCATTATTCATTGCCTTCACTTCCCATGCCTTTGGAGTCAAATTCATAAAACGCTCTTTAAAATCAAGGTCCATGAGTTTAGTACCTATGTTTTCTTCTACGTACTTTATTGTTTCAGGTCTTATATTTAGGTCTTTGATCAATTTTGAATTAATTTTAGTACAAGGAGACAAACTGAAGTCGAGTTTCATTCTTTTTCATGTGGCCTTCCAGTTTTCCCAGCATCATTTGTTGAAGAGGCTTTCTTTTCTCCATTGTATGTTGTTGGCCCCTTTATCAAAAATTATTTGACCATATATATCTGGGCTTTCTATTCTGTTCCTTTGGTCTGAGTGTCTATTTTTTGACCAATACCATGCTGTATTGATTGTCGTGGCGCTATAATATAATTTGAAGTCATGTATTGCAATGCCCCCAGCCCCCAGCTTTGTTCTTTTTCCTTAGGATTGCTTTGGCTGTTTGGGGTTTTTTATAGTTCCATATAAATCTGATGATTTTTTGTTCCATTTCTTTAAAAAATGACATTGGAATTTTGATAGAAATTGCATTAAATTTGTATATTGCTTTGGGTAATATGGTCATTTTGATTATATATATTCCTCCTATCCAAGAACAAGGAATATTTTTCCATTTCATTGTATCTTTTTCAATTTCCCTTAACAATGCCCTGTAGTTTTCATTATATAGGGCCTTTACATTCTTTGTTATGTTTATTCCCAGGTATTTTTTGTTGTTGTTGTTGGATTTTTCTTTTAGTTTATTTACTAATGTTTTGTTGTTGGAATATAGAAAGGCTATGGACTTTTGTATATTAATTTTGTATTCTGAGACCTTACTATATTGCTTTATTGTTTATAGTAACCTTTTTGTGGAGTCTTTTGGGTTTTCCATGTATAGGATCATATCATCTGCAAAAAGTAAAACCTTTACTTCTTTTCTGATATGAATGACTTTTATTTCTTTATCTTGTATAATTGCTCTAGCTAGAACTTCTAGCACCACGTTAAATAAGAGTGAAGAGAGTGGACAACCCTGCCTTGTTCCTGATTTAAGGGGGAAAGTCCTCAGTTTTATGCCATTTAATATGATATTAGCTGATGGTTTATCATAAATGGCCTTTATCATGTTGAGATATTTTCCTTCTATACCCATTTTGTTGAGTGTTTTAAACATAAAATTGTGTTATATTTTATCAAATGCCTTTTCTGCATCTATTGATAAGATCATGTGGATTTTGTTCTTTGTTTTGTTGATATGGTGTATTATGTTAACCGTTTTACGTATGTTGAACTATCTTTGAGATTCTAGGATGAATCCCACTTGATCATGATGTATTACTTTTTAATAAGTTGTTGTATTTGATTTGCTAGTATTTTGTTTAGTATTTTAGCATCTGTGTCCATTAGAGATATTGGTTTGTAGTTTCCTTTTTTTGTGCCATCCTCGTCAGGTTTCGGTATGAGGGTTATGTTGGCCTCATAAAATGTGTTTGGAAGTATTGCTTCTTCTACAATTTTTTTGGAAGACTTTGAGTAGAATAGGAACCAAGTCTTTGAATGTTTGATAGAGTTCATTAGTATAGCCGTCTGGGCCTGCACTTTTATTTTTGTGGAGGTTTTTATTATAATAGTTTTTTCTATTTCCTCCCTGCTAATTGGTCTGTTTAGGCTTTCTGCTTCTTCATGATTCAGTCTAGGAAGATTGTATTGTTCTAAGAATTTATCCATTTCTTCTAGATTGTTAAATTTGGTGGCATATAGTTTTTCATAGTATTTTACAATAATTCTTTGTATATCTATGATATCTGTGGTGATTTCTCCTCTTTCATTTTGGATTTTGTTTATATGAGTCCTTTCTCCTTTTTCCTTGGTGAATCTTGCCAAGGGTTTGTCAATTTTGTTGATCTTTTCAAAGAACCAGCTCCTTGTTTTATTAATTTTTTCTATAGTTTTTCTGTTCTCTGTTTCATTTATTTCTGCTCTGATTTTTATTTTCCTTTCTTCGGCTGGTTTTGGGTTGTCTTTGTTCTTCTTTTTCTAGTTCCTTAAGATGTGAAGTTAAGTGGTTTAGTTGGGCTCTCTCTTGTTTGTTCATATAGGCCTGAAGTGATATGAACTTCCCTCTTATTATTGCTTTTGCTACATCCCAGAGATTCTGGTATGTCATATTGTTATTTTCATTTGTCTGTATATATCTTTTGAACTCTGTGTTTATTTCTTCTTTAACCCACTCATTTTTTAAAAGTATGTTGTTTAGTTTCCACAATTTTGTGGGTTTTTTTCTCTCTTTTTTGCAGTTGAATTCTAGTTTCAAGGCTTCATAATCAAAAAATACGCTTGGTACAATTTCAATTTTTCTGAATTTGCCAATGTTATTTTTGTGGCCCAATATATGTCCTATTCTTAAGAATGTTCCAATGTCACCAGAGAAAAATGTGTACTCTGTCACTTTGGGATGAAATGTCCTGTAGATGTCTATCATATCCAATCGCTCTAGTGTTTCGTTTAAGGCCAATATTTCTTTATTGATTTTCTGTTTGGATGAACGATCTAGAGCCGTCAGTGGTGTATTGAGGTCTCCAAGTATGATTGTCTTTTTGTCAGTTTTTGTTTTTAGGTCAGTCAGTAGCTGCCTTATATATTTTGGTGCTCCTTGGTTTGGTGCATATATATTAAGAAGTGTTATGTCTTATTGATTCAGTGTCCCCTTAATCATTATGAAATGACCATTTTTGTCTCTGATTACTTTTGCTGTCTTGTAGTCAGCATTGTTAGATATGAGTATTGCTACATCTGCTTTATTTTTGGGTGCTGTTTGCTTGGAGTATTGTTTTCCAGCCTTTCACTTTGAATTTTTTTTATCCTTGTTGCTTAGATGTGTTTCTTGTAGGCAGCATACAGTTGGATTTTCTTTTTTAATCCATTCTGCTACTCTGTGCCTTTTTATTGGTGAGTTTAATCCGTTTACATTTAGTGTAATTATTTACACTTGAGGGTTTCCTATTGCCATTTTATATATTGCTTTCTGTTAGTTTTGTATCTTGTTTGATTCTTCTCTTTTGTTTTTTTATCATTTGCTTTTGTTTGGTTGTAATCCATGCTTCTTTCCTCTGTTATTTCCTTTTTCAAGTCATGTGCTTCTGTGGTGGTTTTTTTCAGGGGTGGTTACCATTAAGTAATGAAAAGGCAACCTACCATGTTCAATGTAGTACACTATCTCAGGAGTGCTTCTGAGCTCCATCATCCTTTGCTAATGTTAATCTTCATCCTCTCCCCTTTTTTGTTTTTGTTGTCACAGTTTAAATTTGGTTTTATTGTGGTCTTGGTGGAGCTTTTACTTGTGGTTTTGTTTTGTTCTTTGTAACTGGTTGGAAAACCCCCTTTAGTAGTTCCTGAAGTGGGGGTTTTCTGATGATAAACTTTCTCATCTTTTCTGTATCTGTTAATGTTTTTATTTCTCCTTTGTATTTGAAGGATAGCTTTGATGGATATAGTATTCTTGGCTGAAAGTTCCTCTCTTTCAGAACTTTAAATATTAGGGTCCACTCTCTTCTAGCTTGTAGAGTTTCTGCTGAGAAATCTGATTATAATCTTATAGGCCTTCCTTTATATGTTGTATTCTTCTTTTCCCTGGTTGCTTTGAGAATTTTTTCTTTGTCGTTGGTTTGTGCCAATTTCATTATGATGTGACTTGGAGTAGGTTTGTTGGGGTTAAGATAACTTGGTGTTCTGTTTGCTTCTTGAATTCAAGGCTTTAGTTCTTTCCACAGGCTTTTTCTCGTCTATTATTTGTTTGAATATTCCATTTTCTCTCTCTCTTCTCCTTCTGATTTACCTATTATTCTTATGTTGCTCTTTATGATGGAATCAGACAATTCCTGTAGGGCTTTCTCATTTATTTTATTTTTTTTAAATACTTTATTTATTTATTCATTTTAGAGAGGAGAGAGAGAGAGAGAGAAGGGAGGAGCAAGAAGCATCAACTCCCATATATGCCTTGACCAGGCAAGCCCAGGGTTTTGAACCAGCAACCTGTGTTCCAGGTTGATGCTTTATCCACTGCACCACCACAGGTCAGGCCTCATTTTTTTTAAATTTGTGAGGCTCTCTCTTCTTTTCTCTGTTGTGCCTCAAGTTGCCTGTCTTCTATGTCACTAATCCTACCTTCTATCTGGCCTGTTCTATTAGCTAAGCTTGTTACCTCATTTTTCAGTTCATGAATTGAGTTTTTCATCTCTCTTTGATTTGTTTTCATAGTTTCAATTTTCTTGATAATATATTCTTTGTGTTCATTGATTTGTTTTTTGAGCTCCCTAAATTGCCTTTCTGTGTTTTCTTGTATATCTCTGAGTATTTTTAGGATTTCTATTTTACATTCTCTGTCATTGAACTCTAAGGTTTTCAATCTATTAAAATTTTTTTCTATAGATTTTTTTCTTATCTATCTGTGCTATATCTCTGGCTTTTGTATCCATGACATTCAATTTCCTTTTCCTTAATGGCATCTGAGGGTGATTTTGTTAATAACACTGATAAGAATTAATAAAGAATAAAAAGTTAAAATATACAATAAAAAATAATTTAAAAAATTATTATTACTTTTTTTTCTTTGAAAAAATACCATGGAAAAACTGAGAATCATATTGTGCTAAATGGAACAAAAACTACCTATAACAGAGGGTCTCAGTTGGGGAGAAGTGACAAAGGGGCAAAAAACGAGGTAGGGACCCACAAAATGCAAAAAAGGAAAAAATTTGGATCAAGAATAAAATAATTTGCTTGTAAATGATGGTCAAATGAGAGTTATAGTAAAAGAGATAAGAAGGAAACAAGAACAAGAAAAAAATACTATTGTATTAAGTGTAATAAAAACTACATAGATTGGAGTGCCAGGGTGGGGTGAATGCTAATGAGTTAAAAAGCGAAGTGAAAAGCACACAAAATACCACAAAGAAAAATTTAAATCCAAAATAAAATAATTTGTTAGTGAGGATCAAATGAGAGGAAAAGTAAGAGAAAATAAGAAACTAAGAGAGAGGGAGAAAAAGAAAAAGAAAAAAAAGGAAGAAAAGAAAAGGAAAGGAAAGGAGAGAGTTAAGGGTTTTGGAATGTAACCCTCATAGAAAGAAAGAAAAAAGAAAAGAAAAAAAATGAGAAATGTAACCATTATGGGTAATGTAGTTCAAGATGAAGAGAAAAGAATAAGATGAGCAGAGGATAAAAGGATCAAGGTGGAAGAAGAGAAAAAAAATAAAGATAAGAAAATGAAAGAAACAATAAAAAGTGGAAAAAGTTATAAAGACTGGATTATTCTTGATTTTGAGAGGTTATCTTCTTCCTTTTTCTTTCTTCTTCCTCTTCCTGGTCGGTGGCTCTGTTCTCAGGCTCTACCCCTGTGTCACGCTTAGGTAGAGATTTGCAGTTGATGTGTCGCTATGGCGATGTCATATACTAGGCCTCAGTCTCGTTGGTAGTTAGGGCTTGTTAGCATTTGCAGGCTCCAAAAATGGGAGAGTCCGTTTTCCCGGAGCCTCTCTCTTAGTCTCTTCTTCCTGAATTAGCAGCCTAGTGATCCAGCTATGAGGTTGCCCCTGCCACTGCCTGGAGAGTAAGAGGCTCAAAGAGCTAGCAAATCCCCACTCTCTCCCCACTCAGCGCAGGGCTCTGGGTAAGGTCCTGTCAGTCAGAGCCTCCATCTTAATCAGGCAGGGCTGGGAGCCAATTGCTCTCAAGGTGTCTTTCTATGATCCTCCAGGCATGTCTAGTATGCCTCAGCACTCTGTGGGACCACTCTCCCCAGGCTTTTTGCACTTTATAACCTGTATTGGCTAGGAAGAAGATGTCCTAGTCACTGACTACAAGAACAGGAGGTCTTAAAAGCTGGCAAATCCCTCTTTTTAACGCACAGTCCTGAATATGAAAGTACTGCCAATCAGAGCCACCTGTTTAAGCAGGTAGGGGGGGGCGTGTTGACTTCTGTTCAGGCTCCTTTCTAAGGTTCCCCGGGTATATCTACTTAAATTTGCCTTAGCGTTCCATGGGATTGCTCTCTGCAGGCTTCTTTCTTGTTAAAGTGCCTACAGCCTAGCCTGTCCAACTTCTGCAGTGTTCTCTGATGTCTGTTCCATAGGAATGTGTTTTTCACCCTGTATCGGCTGTCAGGAAGTTGCCCCCGCCACTATGTGCAGAGCAAGAGGCACTAAAAAACATCATGTCTTAGATCTCTAATATCTAAGACATGTCTTGTCTTAGATCACTGACCTGAGAAAGAAGACCTTGTCAGCCAGAGCTGCGTAAGCCAGTTGGGCAGTAAGCAGACTGTGGGTTAAGCTAATTTCAGTGATTGGATCCACAGATCTACTCCAGAGACTATCTGCAAGCTGCCTGCATGCCCCTCCCCCTAGCACCTCCATATTTTCTCTTCTCTGGGAATGTTGTTATCCTGAATGGCTGATGGAGGCACCCTGCCTACCTGGAGAGATCTGGGCGTAGAGAAGTTCGCTTTTACGTACTCCCTGCATGCTGTTGTTTGGGGAGCAGGGATTTCACCGAGACTCTAGTTGCAGCCCACGCAGAAGTCTCTGACCCTGCCCCTCTTCTGGGAACGTGGGCACCCATGCCCAGGGCGCTAGGAGGAACCACTCGCACACTGTCCGCACTCACAGACCAGGATATCGGGGGTAATGGAGGCTCCACTCGCCCACCTTTGTCGGGGTCCAGTGCCAGCGTTAGCTCGCGTGGGCTGAGTCACCACAGGCACACTTTTTCCTCAGCTTGAACATCTGTGCCCCAGCCCAGCTCTTTCCACACCCCAGCCCTCACTTTCTCTCAGTTCTAAGTGAAAGCAGCCCTTGTTCAGGTTAGTGAGGAAGCCGGAGTATTCTATTCTCTGTCTTATTTCCTTCAGGGTTGATTATATATTTAGCCACCTTTTCACCCAATCATACCTGTTGCACAGATAAAATATATAATGTTCACTATGTTAAAGATGGCACTTCCCATGTGAAGGCCGTCACCCAGGTGATATTAATGTGTGTTGGAGGCAGGCTGTGGGCAGGCAGGATCCTTGTAGCCTGGGGCTTGGTTTTGGGACTAAGCCTTCCCCACCCTTTTTGATGTGGGGTGGTACAATCCCATCATGCCCCAGATGAGTGACTTTGTATTAGAGACTTCCCTATTTTGTATATTGGATTAAAGGTTTTGATTTCTACACTATAAAATGGGGGCAGAATGGGAGCTTGCTCTCTTGGTTCCTGAGATTAGCATTGGAGAGCAGAGAGCAGAGAAGAGAGCAGAGAAAGGCACGTGGAGGAGGCCGGGAGAAGCAGCCAAGATGGTGGAGTGTTGAGTGAGAAGCCAGTTTGTGCAGAGTTTGTGCAGGGAGAAGGAAGGAGATGGGGAACAGAGGTGAATAAGGCTGGTGAGCTAGAAACCTTTGATTCTAGGAAACTCGGATAAGTCAGTAGCTTTGTGAGCACTGAATGTGAGTGGGTTTTGGAGCCCAGTGTGTGTTTTTACTTGCCTGCCAGGTGCAAGCTAGGATTAAAGATGATGATTGCCCACCAGTTTTTGGCTCCGTTGTTTCTTTATCGTCTGCCCGAACCCAATGGGAACCTGCATGTGAATGGCCACGATGGCGGCTCCTGGCTATACAACTGGCGTAGTTTCCAGCAGGATTCAGAGATTGGTATGGGGCCGCCACCCTTGATGGGTGGGATAGAGTACTGGTTGCTGCTCTGGCTCCCCATGGCTTTCCCTTTAGGGGCCATGGGCTACGTGTTTTTTACTCAAGAGGAAACCAGGAGTTTTGTGCGAGAAGCTGCCTGAGGTCAAAAGCTTCAGTATGAATTGCAAATAGAACGGCAGAAAAGGCTGGAATTGGAGCAAACACTGGAGAAGGAATTACGGGTTCGCAAGGTGCAGTTTACCCTGGAAGCTGAACGTTTTCACCGGCAATAGTTGGAGAAACAACTGCGGATTCAAGAGCTTGAGTCTCAGCTTCTGGTCAAAAGCCAGCAGCCACAGGAGCCTAAACGGTCACCAAAGGAGCAGCAGCATCCGTGCCGGTGGATTGCCTTTGAATCAGCGGGAGCAGGCACTTGCAACTCCTCTTCTGAGGATGAGAAGGCTCAGGCTGAAGCTGCCTGTAAAGCCAGTGGCCACCATCATGGCCATTCACATGCAGGTTCACATTGGATTCGGACAGTCGGTAAAGAAACAGCGGAGCCAAAAACTGATGGGCCATAGTCTTTAATTCTAGCTTGCACCCGGCGGGCAAGTAAAAATACACACTGGGCTCCAAAACCCAGTCGCATTCAGTGCTCACAAAGCCACTGACTTATCCGAGTTTCCTAGAATCAAAGGTTTCTAGCTCACCAGCCTTATTCACCTCTGTTCCCCATCACCTCCTTCCTTATCCCAAATACAAACTCTACACAAACTGGCATCTCACTCAGCACTCCACCATCTTGGCTGCTTCTCCTGGCCTCCTCCACGTGGCCTTTCTCTGCTCTCCTCTGCTCTCTCTTCTAATCTCAGGAACCAAGAGCGCAAGCTCCCGCTCCGACCCCATTTTATAGTGTAGAAATCCAAACCCTTAATCCAATATGCATAATAGGGAAGTCTCTAATACAAAGTCACTTCTCTGAGGCATGATAGGATTGTACCACCTCACACCAAAGAGGGTGGGAAGGGCTTAATCCCAAAACCAAGCCCCAGGCTACAAGGATTCTCAACACACATTAATATCACCTGGGTGACGGCCTCCCCGCGGGCAGCGTAATCTCCAACAAAGTGAGCATAATACATTTTATCTGCCCAACACTGCCATACGCACACTGAGAGCCCGACCAGTTGTCACCAAGAAGAGCAACAAACCCAGCAACAAAGAGTCCCTCAGGGGCAGCCACAGCCTCCTGCCCAGGTAATATAACACTCTGTGGTCGGGCCCTATACCCAGGCAGAGCTGATGGAGTTGGGGGCACAATTTAGGCAGAAACCTACTGAATCCCTGGTAACCTGTTTACTACGATTATGGGATATAGGGGTGGATGGCATCATGCTCTCCGGAACAGAGATGGAGAAATTGGCCGCCATTACCACACACTCTTCCTTGAGGCAGCATCTTCAGAACTGCCATGGCAACCCAGGAGACCATACACTATTAGAATGGGTGATGGCTGCCATTCATATGGTCTGGCAGAATGCTGGAGAATTGCCGGGGGCAATGAGTCGGTGGCAGTGCTACAGTGAGTTAATAAAGGTCCTTCGGGAACTACGTATGAAGAATGCTGTTTTCAACCCTGGGTCTCGTGGGCCAGACGAGGAAGTGTTTATGGCAAAAATGAGGGAATTTGTCCTTGCTAGCGCCCCGTCAGCCCTTTTTGGGTCACTTGTGGCTATCTTGGGCCCCTATGTGGGGCAGCCCATCAATGCAGTTACACAGATGGTAGCAGTTTTAGGAGAGCTGGAGGCCGCTCGGGATCATAAAGCAGTGAGGGCTGCTGCCTATGTTTCCCCCCCAACTAACAAGGGAAACGGGCCTGTAAAGGTTACCCGAACGCAGATGTGGGTAGACTTGATTGCGGCTGGAGCAGATAAGGGGAAATTGGATGGCCAGTCTAATAAAATTCTTTTGGAGCTTTGGCGGCAGCTTAAACCAGAACAGAAGTTCCAGCCACTGAGACGAAAGGCCCCAGCAGCTACCAATAAAATGTTTGGTGCGCGCACAGCTCGGTTACAAGATTATATGATAGAGACGGCCAAGGGAGAGGAGAACTCCCAAGACCCATTGTACCAGTTTTAATAGGAAAAGGGCTGAGGGACCCGTCTAACAGGGATGGGCGGGGACCGGAGGCCACATGTGGAACTGGCTATCCACTGGTCCCCTTCCAATGTACAACGGGTGTTGGCCTTGGTGGATACAGGTGCAGAATGTTCCCTTCTCTATGGAAACCCAGAGCGGTTTGCTGGGACCCCAGAGGCCACTGACGGTTATGGGGGCCAAACTGTTCAAGTGAAGCCAATAACTATTCCATTGGGGATAGGGAGACTGCCTCCTAAGCCATAGAAGGTGTATGTATCTCCTATTCCTGAATATATTTTGGGGGTAGATGTCTTGCAAGGACTGTGGTTGGAAACTACAGCTGGGGAGTTCTGGCTGCGGATCAGGGTAGTGAAGGCAGTATTGCGGGGACATGCATCACATTCCCCTTTGCAATTACCCGTCCCTCGGCGTGTGACTAACACCAAGCAGTACCGCCTGCCAGGTGGTTATGAAGAAGTCACAGGGACAATCCTCGAACTAGAAAAGGTGGGGATCATCCGGCCAGCACACAATCCTTACAACTCCCCAGTATGGCCTGTGCGCAAAGCAGATGGAACCTGGAGAATGACAGTAGATTACAGGGAACTTAATAAAGTTGTTCCTCCTTTGCATGCTGCTGTTCCCTCGATAGCTAACATGATGGATCAGCTAAGCCATGCGTTGGGGACATACCACTTTGTGGCAGACTTGGCCAATGCTTTTTTCTCTATTGATATAGCCGCAGAGAGTCAAGACCAATTTGCCTTCAGTTGGGAAGGGAGACAATGGACCTTTACAGTGTTACATCAGGGCTATTTGCATAGCCCCACCGTGTGCCATGGGCTGATGGCTGCTGACCTGGCTAAATGGAAACAGCCAGAGGTAGTCCGCATGTACCATTATATTGATGATATTATGCTAACTAGTGATTCTCTTTCAGAATTGGAGCAAGTAGTCCCTACCCTGCTATCCCATTTGAAAGCATGTGGCTGGGCAGTTAACGAGAACAAATTACAAGGACCTGGGTTATCTGTTAAATTCTTGGGAGTTGTCTGGTCGGGTAAGACAAAAGTTATCCCTGATGCAGTTATAGATAAGATTCAAGCATGCCCTGTGCCCATTACGGTAAAACAGTTACAGGAATTCTTAGGTTTGTTGGGGTATTGGCGAGCATTTATACCACATTTGGCTCAGTTACTATGCCCCTTGTACAACCTTATTCGAAAGGGGGTTCGCTGGGATTGGACTGAGCAGGCGCAAGGTTCATTTGCAGCTGCTAAGAGAGCTGTCAAGGTGGCACAGGCCTTGAATGTGTTTGATCCTGCCAGGCCCTGTGAGCTGGATGTTCATGTAACCTTGGAGGGGTTTGGATGGGGCTTGTGGCAGCGGACAGAGGGCCTACGGCAACCTATTGGATTTTGGTCCCAATTGTGGAAAGGTGCTGAAGTTCGTTACTCATTAGTAGAGAAGCAGCTGGCAGCTGTGTATGCTGCCCTCCTGGCAACTGAGAGTATTACAACCACAACACCAGTTACAGTCAAGACAACATACCCTATTGCTGGATGGGTGAGAGATTGGGTAACTAAACCACGTAGTGGTATGGCCCAAATGTCTACCCTGGCCAAGTGGGGTGCCTATCTGCAACAACACTGTGCTCTTAGCACCAGCCCATTGAGGGCAGAACTGCAGGAAGTCTTGGGTCCAGTCACCTATGCGACCTTAGAGTCAGGTGCAACTGGGGCTCAGGAGGCAGAACCTGAGGTCAGTCCCTACCAGGAGGGGCGCGTACCCATCCCCGAAGATGCCTGGTGTACTGATGGTTCCAGCAGGGGCCAACCTGCCAAATGGAAGGCTATCGCCTTCCATCCGGCCACTGAGACTATTTGGATGGACACAGGTACAGGCCAAAGCAGCCAATGGGCAGAATTAAGAGCTGTTTGGCTAGTTGCCCTTAATGAACCTTCACCTCTGGTTATCTGTACTGACAGCTGGGCTGTCTATCGTGGACTGACCCTTTGGATTGCTACTTGGCACATTAACCAGTGGATGGTAATGCACCATCCACTATGGGGTCAAGCCATGTGGCAGGACTTATGGGAAATAGGATACCAGAAGCAGGTGACAGTATATCATGTCACAGGGCATGCCCCTCTAGCCCATCCTGGGAATGATGAGGCAGATACGTTGGCAAGGGTGCGATGGTTGGAGACTGCACCTGCAGGTGATGTGGCACAGTGGCTCTACCAGCGCCTGCTCCATGCAGGACAGAAAACTATGTGGGCTACGGTTAAGGCTTGGAACTTGCCTGTGTCCTATGCAGAGGTACTTGCAGCCTGTGAGCAATGTGCAGTATGTTCCAAGGAGCACCCTCAGAGACCACTGGTGTCACCTGGACAGATCCAGAGGGGTCATGTTCCACTAACACGATGGCAGATAGACATCATTGGACCCTTACCAAAGTTAGAAGGGTACCAGTATGCAGTCACTTGTGTAGATACTGCCACCGGGCTGCTTGCTGCTTACCCCGCTCGTAACCCTGACCAGAGGGCAGTCATACAGGCTCTGGACCGCCTGAGTGCTGCATACGGGCGACCGCTGGTCCTTGAAAGTGACAATGGTACCCACTTCACTGGTTCAACGGTGAGGCAATGGGCTCAAAAGCTGGGGGTGGACTGGAAGTACCATGTTCCCTACCACCCCCAGGCTGCTGGTATCATTGAGCGTTATAATGGACTCTTAAAGCAGGGACTGCGACAGGAGGGGGCACTGGCTTCCTTACTGGATGGACACACCGCTTATGGACAGTACTTCGGATTTTGAATGAGCGACCTCGACGGGGAAGCCCAGCTCCAGTAGAGGCCCTCCTGCATCGGACAGCTGCCCCCATTCAGTTGCAGATATGCACCAAGGACATTTTACTCAAGCCAGGTTAAGACAGCAGGGCAACGTGCTCTTGCCTGCTCCAACAGCCCTTCTTAAAGGACAACGGCTTCAATGGACTTGGCCCTGTACTGTACAGGCCCCCCATCTGAGATGGGTGGCCTTGTTGGCACCATGGGGAAAGGGGTTAGAGGTGGACCTCCAGTTAACTCCTTGGGCAACCAGCACCTGGCCACCTAAGGTAGAAGTGTATTATCCCTTGAGTGCTCAAGGGGACAGCATTTTGAAGGGCACCTTTGTAATTTCTTTATGGCCAATAATGAGTTCTCCTATTTTACTACACATAGAACCAGCAGATGCTGGTGTATTGGCCAATAAGGTTTGGTATACCCGCTCAGGGCAGCCTCTGGTGCCAGCTACAGTGCTGTCTGCAGACAAAACTCTGGCCTGTATTCTGCCAGAGGGAAAAGATTTGCCTCTCTTGGTGCCACTGACAGCTCTCTCATTTCGCCCATAGTTTTTGATCTGTTAATCCTATTGCTGTATTTGTACTGTCTCTGTTTATGCAATGTATCCCACTCCTTGCACAGTGACCATCATGGAAGATACCTGTGGTTTAGATTGTAAAGCGAGCAAAATGGGTGGAATGTTGGTCAAATGAGTTTGTAGATATGATGTATGTGTTTGCTCGCTTGTGGTTTGTGTTGGGTGTGGGGGACAGACTGTGGGCAGGCAGGGTCGTTGTAGCCTAAGGTTTAGTTTTAAGACTGGGCTTTTCCCCACACTCTTGACTGATTGTATGATCTGGGTGGTGCACTCTCATGAGGAATCCAATTATGCCTCAGATAAGTGACTTTGTATCAGAGACTTCCTTGTTTGTATATTGGATTAGGGGTTTTTGGTTTTCTACACGATAAAGTGGGACAGACCAGGAGCTGGCTCACTCAGTTCCTGCTATCACAATTGCAGGGGCTTCCCCGATCCCTTGCCCTTCATGGGAAAAGCTGGGTTTCTGCTTTTCCCTTGTCTTCTTTTGTGGTTTGCCTGTCTTGGTGAGACACCAATAAATAGAATGGCCCACCATCCTCCGACTCCGCCATTTCTTTATCGTCTGCCCGAATCCAATGGGAACCTGCATGTGAATGGCCACGATGGCGGTTCCTGGCCTTACAGGATCGTAGGCTGGCTGAGTTTTACAGCCATGAATGAGAAAACCGAGAGCTCTGTAGAAGAGGCTGCCCGGGACTTGCAATCTGAGCAGTGGAAGGAGCTGGAGCAAATGCAGGAGAAATTGATGCTGACCCTGGAACTGGAGGAAGCGCTGGAGGAGGAGGCCGACCAGGTTTGCGAGATACACCTGGAAATGGAGCAGCTGCTGTAGGAGGATTCACAGGTTCGTGAGTTGCAGATTGCCCTGGACGTTGTGGAGAGCCAGCAGCAGCGGCAGCCCGGGGCTCGAGACTGGCAACGGGAGCTGGTGTTTTCAGTTCCTCTTTGGAGGATGAAGAGAATCGAGCTGGAGTTGTAATCCGCAGTCTCCAGAAGATGAGAGCCCAGCTGGAAGGAGCACCTACTATGGCCCTGGTAGGTCTGCGATTTTGGGACATAGGGCTAGACACGCTCGCTGGAGTAGAGATGGAAATGCTGACTGCCATTACCACGTGCTCCTCCTTGGGACAGTGTAAGACCTGCCAGGACGACAGGGATGAGGGGGGTGGCTGATGCTCCATGTACATGGACTGATTTCCTGGACTACGACCGGAGTGGGTATTGGCTCCTTTGTTGGATGGATTTACGGATTACAGATTTTGGGCAATGTGAAATACCCTGATGGGGGTGGAGGATGGCTTTTCTGGAAGCACTCTCCTGCCCTGGGAAGCTTTTCCCATAGGCCGAGGACATTTTGTGCTTTGGGCCATGTGCTCAGAGACTGGTGAAGTGTACCTTTGTGATTGTTGAAACTGTATGATTTGTCATGTTGTAATTTGTGTAATGTGCCTAATTTCCTTGCACAGGGATGCTGGTGATGTAGATTGCAGGTAGTAAAGTGAGCATAGGGGTGGATTGTTGGGCAGATAAAATATATTATGCTCACTTTGTTAAAGATGGTGCTGCCCACATGAAGGCCGTCACCCAGGTGATATTAATGTGTTGGGGGCAGGCTGTGGGCAGGCAGGATCCTTGTAGCCTGGGGCTTGGTTTTGGGACTAAGCCTTTCCCACCCTTTTTGATGTGGGGTGGTACAATCCCATCATGCCCCAGATAAGTGACTTTGTATTAGAGACTTCCCTATTATGTATATTGGATTAAAGGTTTTGATTTCTACACTATAAAATGGGGCCAGAATGGGAGCTTGCTCTCTTGGTTCCTGAGATTATCATTAGAGAGCAGAGAGGAGAGCAGAGAAAGGCCATGTGGAAGAGGCCAGGAGAAGCAGCCAAGATGGTGGAGTGTTGAGTGAGAAGCCAGTTTGTGCAGAGTTTGTGCAGGGAGAAGGAAGGAGATGGGGAACAGAGGTGAATAAGTCTGGTGAGCTAGAAACCTTTGATTCTAGGAAACTCGGATAAGTCAGTAGCTTTGTGAGCACTGAATGTGAGTGGGTTTTGGAGCCCAGTGTGTGTTTTTACTTGCCTGCTGGGTGCAAGCTAGGATTAAAGATGATGGCTGTTGGGCAGATAAAATATATTATGCTCACTTTGTTAAAGATGGCACTGCTCACGTGGAGGCCGTTGCCCAGGTGATATTAATGTGTTTTGGGGGCGAGCTGTGGGCAGGCAGGATCCTTGAAGCCTGGGGCTTGGTTTTAGGACTAAGCCTATCCCACCCTTTTCGATGTAGGGTGAAACAATTCCATCATGCCACGGATAAGTGACTTTGTATTAGAGACTTCCCTATTTTGTATATTGGATTAAAGGTTTTGATTTCTACACTATAAAATGGGGGCAGAATGGGAGCTTGCTCTCTTGGTTCCTGAGATTAGCATTAGAGGAGAGAGCAGAGAGGAGAGCAGAGAAAGGCCACATGGAGGAGGCCAGGAGAAGCAGCCAAGATGGCGGAGTGCTGAAGGAGAAGCCAGTTAGTTCAGAGTTTGTGCAGGGAGAAGGAAGGAGAGGGGGAACAGAGGTGAATAAGTCTGGTGAGCTAGAAACCTTTCATTCTAGGAAACTTGGATAAGTCAGTAGCTTAGTGAGCACTGAATGTGAGTGGGTTTTGGAGCCCAGTGTGTGTTTTTACTTGCCTGCCAGGTGCAAGCTAGGATTAAAGATGATGGCTCACCAGTTTTTGGCTCCGTTGTTTCTTTACCGACTGTCCGAATCCAATGCCAACCTGCATGGGCCAGGCTGCTGTGATGGTATCCTTGGCTACTGGCTACACAATACCTTTTTGTTCATGTGTGGGACTTACAGACTCTCCTGGGATCATTTTTTCTGTCTGTAATTGTAGATCTTGTTGAAATTTTGGGGCGAGGTATCAGGAGCGCTCCTCATGGCACCATTTCTCTGATGTCACCCCAGAAGTATTAAGAAGAAAATGGATGAAAGTCTTTGAATTATGTAGCTCTGTTTGTCAGGTTTCTTTATGCTCTTCATGACATTGTCCACAGTCTTGGTTACCTCTCAGAAGAGCTATACATGCCAGATTTTCTTAGTGACCCAAACAGTGGCTTTGCCAGAGAGAAACCCAGCCCATTGTTGGGCAGATAAAATATATTATGCTCACTTTGTTAAAGATGGCGCTGCGCACATGGAAGCCCATCGCCCAGGTGATATTAATGTGTGTTGGGGGCAGGCTGTGGGCAGGCAAGATCCTTGTAGCCTGGGGCTTGGTTTTAGGACTAAGCCTTTCCCACCCTTTTTGATGTGGGGTGGTACAATCCCATCTTGCCTCAGATAAGTGACTTTGTATTAGAGACTTCCCTATTTTGTGTATTGGATTAAAGGTTTTGATTTCTGCACTATAAAGTGGGGCAGACCGGGAGCTTGCACTCTTGGTTCCTGAGATTAGCATTAGAGGAGAGAGCAGAGAGCAGAGAGTAGAGAAAGGCCACATGGAGGTGGCCAGGAGAGGCACACAAGATGGTGGAGTGTTAAAGGAGAAGCCAGTTTGCTCAGAGAGGAGATGAGGAGCAGAGGTGAATGAGACTGGTAAGGTTAGAAACCTTTGATTCTAGGAAACTCAAATAAGTCAGTAGCTTTGTGAGCACTGAATGAGTGGGTTTTGGAGCCCAGTGTGTGTTTTTACTTGCCCGCTGGGTGCAAGCTAGGATTAAAGCTAATGGCCCACCAGTTCTTGGCTCCGTTGTTTCATTACCATCTGTCCGAATCCAATACGAACCTGCATGGCCCAGGTGGCTATGATGGTGGCCACGGCAACTGGCTTTACACCCGTGTAGGGTCCATTCTGGAGAGAATTCCTTAAATTTATTTAAAGTCTTCAGATTTACCCTGCAATGCTTCAGATTCTGGGCAGGAGGGTGAACGATGGGGGAGGAAGCAGAAGGCCAGCTTCAAGGCAACCTTGAGTCCAGATAAGGACCCAGGCGATCAGGTTTTAGGTCTCAGTAAGGCCAGGTGAGAAAAGGGGGGAAATATTGGAAACATTATTTTGGAGGGGTGTAGCCAGATATGGAAGGACACTGGAAGAACTGAAAATTTGGTAAGGGTTGACAACTTCTGCAAGGTGACAGGATGCAAGTCAATTCACAGGTAGGTAAGAAAACCATCAGGTACTTACAGTTTATAAAGAGGTGCGACTTAGCCTGACCTGCTGTGACACAGTGGGTAAAGCATCAATCTAGAACACTGAGGTCACTGGTTTGAAACCCCAGGCTTGCCTGGTCAAGGCACATATGGGAGTTGATGTTTTCTGCTCCTCCCCCATCTCTCTCTCTCTCTCTCTCTCTCTCTGTCCCCTCTCTTTAAAATGAATAAACAAAAAACTTAGCTCAATGATAATGAATGGGGGAAAGAATCTGACAAAGTACAAGAGTATGCTATAGTTTTCTATTGAAACATATTTCTCTGTACAGCCACCTTCCTTTCAATCAAATGTTATTCCTGATCACAAAATAAGTCTGATCTCATTATATTTGGCCTGTACATTTGCATAGGTGCAGCAAAAGTGGTAACTTAACTTTAAAATGATAATATAGGCTTTTAACAAAACAGCTTATTGCGATGTAAATTCACATACCATATAATTAACTTATTTAAAATGTACAATTAAATGGATTTTGGTATATTCTTTTTTTTTGTATTTTTCTGAAGTTGGAAATGGGGAGGCAGTCTGACAGACTCCCGCATGCGTCCGACCGGGATCCACCCGGCACACCCACCAGGGGGTGATGCTCTGCCCATCCGGGGCATTGCTCCGTTGCAACAAGAGCTATTCTAGCACCTGAGGCAGAGGCCAGAGAGCCTTCCTCAGCATCCTTGCTCCAATGGAGCCTTGGCTGCGGGAGGAGAAGAGAGAGACAGAAGGGAAGAAAAGGGGAAGGGGGGGGGAGAAGCAGATGGGCACTTCTCCTGTGTGCCCTGGCCAGGAATTGAACCCGGGACTCCTGCACGCCAGGCCAAAGCTCTACCACTGAGCCATCCAGCCAGGGCAGATTTTGGTATATTTATTATTCTTGAAATTATGGTAAAATACATACAACATAAAATTTGCCATTTTGACACTTTTTAATCACATGATCGACACTTTTTAATCACATGATCAAGTGGCATTAACTACATTCACAGTGTTGTGTTAGATTTTTTTTTTCTCAGTTCATTATTCTTTATTAGGACTCAAGTTCTGAACAAGGTAGGAAGCAGTGGTAGGAAGGGTTCGGGGAGGGGGATGAGGGAACACCAGACTTGGCTAGTTGGGCCACTGTCAGAATTCAGATGGGAACCCTGGGCTGGATGGGCTCTGGAGAGGGGGGGCTGGGGGTCAGCGGATGGTATATCGTACATAGGGGACCTCGACATCCTCGCTGCTCTCGTCGTTACAGCACAGCTCAAGCACCAGTGCCCGCACATGGCGGCCCAGCTTTTGCTTCGACACACGGCTTACAATCTCTGTCATCGGCTGATCCAGCCATTCCTTGAGCTTGTATCAGATTTTTTTTTATTGATTTATTTGAGAGAGGGAGAGAGATTTGTTGTTCCACTTAGTTGTGCTTTCACTGGTTGATTCTTGTATGTGATCTGAGCAGGGATCAAACTTGCAACCTTGGCGTATCGGAATGACACTCAAATCAGCTGAGCTACCCTGCCAGGGCTCAGATAGGTTTTTAAAGTTTGCTTAGCTGGAATATGTATATATATATATTAGTGAGTGAGAAAGAGAGACAGACAGACGTCTGACAGACCGAAAGGAAGAGAGATGAGAAGCATCAACTCATAGTTGTGTCACTTCAGTTGTTCATTGATTGCTTTGTCATATGTGCTTTGACTGTGGGGCCCCAACTGAACCAGTGACCCCTTGCTCAAGCCAGTGACCTTGGGCTCAAGCTAGCGACCTTGGGCTTCAAGCTGGCAACCATGGGACCATGTTTATGAGCCCATGCTCAAGTCAGCAAACCCACGATCAAGCCAGATGAGTCCATGCTCAAACCAGCAACCTTGGGATTGGGGTTTTGAACCCGGGTCCTCAGTGTCCCAGGTCAATGTTCTATCCACTGCACCACCACCAGTCAGACTGGAAAACTTTATAAGGATCTTTAGACTGGATATTTTAAAGCCTCTCAAGTCTGGGAAACTAAGCCAAAAATCACCTCCAGATTTCACTAGCAAT
Organism: Saccopteryx leptura; assembly: GCF_036850995.1. Lineage (NCBI taxonomy): Eukaryota > Metazoa > Chordata > Mammalia > Chiroptera > Emballonuridae > Saccopteryx > Saccopteryx leptura. Next base: position 53,407,716 of record NC_089516.1, read on the forward strand.
ACCTATAGATTTGGGTGAGTCCTCTCTTTCTGAGGTCCCTCAAATATCTTATGGTTTTTGTGCCCTCCACTTATGGGGCTGGAAACAGCGTAAGTCAGTTATCAGTTTGGTTTTTTTCAAGAGGGTTTTGTAAGTAAGCACTTGCTTCATCAAGTCAACCTTAACTCCCTATTAAAAGTATCTGATCACATATGGTTCTATGAACATTATTGTCAAATATGACATTCCAGTGAAAACTTTGATTATATCAAATTAAAATAAATCTGGACTTAGATAGATACTTTCATTTCAAAGGGAGAATGCTTTGATCTCAGAAATCTGTAAGCATCTCAAAATCAAACAGAAAAAGGCTTTTCTTTTATAGGTTAAGGAGGAGTATGAAGAGATGAGGAGAACCTTTTAAGGAAAGTTTCTGGGAAATGAAGAAGAAATGACCACCAGGGCCTGACAGGAAAAATTTCTGTTTATGGTCAGCTGGTTCTCAAAATAAGCTGATGAGGCAGATGTTCTATATCTTTGTGCTTGTTCAGGCTTGGGGACAAGCAGAGTTCAAGGGCCTGTAGGAAGAAAAGAAACTTTCTTAAAGTTTAGTCAAGACAAGGCAGAAGGTAAGAAATGGGTAATTGTGAACACTTGGTCTGTCCCTCCTGTTATGACAGACAAAATGTGTCCTTAACGAATATTAGGAGTGGGATAAGAGTCACTGTGAGGTTGAAGTTGGTCCAAATAGTTTTCAGGGGTAGACTGACCTTCATGTTCTTGTTGGCTCTGACTGACTGGTTGTATCATTGGTTGAGAGTGCTATTGCAATGACAGCTGTTGAGTGTCTTTAGCATTTAATGAGACATACTTAGAAAAGCCATTAAAATAGTTATTAAAAGTTGAATAGGGAGTAAAACCAAGACTTGCATTCTAGAAGGAGTCAGTCAAGATGATTTCTAGACATTGGACCTGAAGCATCTTGGTGAGAATGGCAGTGGCAATTTGATTAAATTTCTCAAATTGTCTGAATATTTTTGGTGATAACATGGATGTCAGAGAACTTTTGAGGAACAAATGTAGAGCAGTCACTTCAGACTACTGCACAAATGCCCCTCAAGAAACCAGAATTATTTTCAATGCTAGACAATTTTAGGGGACCACTTACTCACTGGTATTCTTGGAGTCTTCTGGTTATGAGGTTGGTGATTTCATTAAGGTTGTCAACAGTCACAGTTATTTCCTAAACTAGAGCCTACAAATTGGAGGAGTTCTGGCAGACCTCCTGAGTGGCCCACACAGCATCAGCTCCAGTCTCTTAGGTTTCCTCCCTATCTCTTAGCTTTTTATTCTAAGACTTATTGAGAACTTACAGAGAAACAAAGATCACAGCCTCTTTCTGAAGCTGGGATTCTGTGCCTAGACTTATAGCTATAATACAAATTTGTAATTTTGGAGTCATATAGTATCTGGAAAGGGATGCAGAGGAACCAGGTTCGAAACCCCGAGGTCGCTGGCTTGAGTGCAGGCTCATCTGGTTTGAGCAAAGCTCACCAGCTTGAGCCCAAGGTCACTGGCTTGAGCAAGGGGTCACTCACTTTGCTGTAGCCCCCCGGTCAAGGCACATAGAAGAAAGCAATCAATGAACAACTAAGGTGCTGCAACAAAGAATTCATACTTCTCATCTCGCTCCTTTCCTGTCTGTCTGTCCCTCTCTGTGTGTGTTACACACACACAAAAAGATTTTATTTGTTTGTCTGGTAATACTATATGGTGATAGGAAACTCTCACATAAACATACAAACAGATGTAAATAGAGATCTTGTGGCTTTAATTCTAAAAACTTTAGCCATGAGTCAAGTATAAACACAGAAATGCAAACCTCACAGTTTCATAATTTTTTTTTTTAAAAATGTGGCTCTTCTCTTTGCCCACCTTTACATTTTCACTAGAGTTATGTCTGTGGCAGATGGAACAAGTTGTGGTTAGTTGCACAATAGGAGGGTTAAAACATGCCACCAATATTTGTAAAGGGGATTTTTTCAGACGCTTTAGCACTGATGTGTAATCGTACGTAGGCTGTGGACTAAATTTTGGGTGAGGGACAGAAGAAACATCAAACAACCATCAGGGTTTCTCCAAAGCTATCTGAGTAAAAAAAATATCCAGAGTGTTTCCAATTATATTTTTATCCCCCAGTTCCTGAGACCCCAAAAAGCACTCAAAGTGGTTAGGGGCCTAAAAATCTAGTGATCATAGGCAGTTGAGGGGCTGAAGTTGGAAGGGAAAGTTCTGGCAGTGGTGGATAGAAGAATGAGGGAAGTAGGGGTGTGGAAGAGGGACAGAAAAAAGGATTCAGGGGAGCTGAAGAGAAGGTCTAAGGTGGTAAAAAGGAGGGAAGAGGACCAAGGATGATGGGAAGGGAGAAAGCTTAGATGAGCCAGTTTGGAAAGAGCCCAAGTTTTCTAAAGAGACCACTGAAGTTCTAACTCACTTTTACTAAAATTTGCCAATTTTGAATTAGTTTTATAATATTGAAGCATGTAGTGAGCAGGAAGGAGGAAGGGGTGCTTGATAGAGTAAATTTCCATGGAATTAATATAGTTAAAACAAGGAGAAAACAACAACTTTTAAAAGACTAAGAAATGCTCTTGCTTAAGTTCTCATACTCTGTGGGTCTGAGAGCAAGGGGAATACCCCACTCAATCCTCAGGTTCAGAGGCCTAAGGACTTCCATCCTTGATTTCTGGCTCTAGAAAGCTAAGGAATTGTTGAGTTAAAAGAGCAGAGGGGCCTGACCAGGTGGTGGCGCAGTGGATAGAGTGTTGGACTGGGATGCGGAAGGACCCAGGTTCGAGACCCCGAGGTCGCCAGCTTGAGTGCGGGCTCATCTGGCTTGAGCAAAGAGCTCACCAGCTTGGACCCAAGGTCGCTGGCTCCAGCAGGGGGTTACTTGGTCTGCTGAAGGCCCGCGGTCAAGGCACATGTGAGAAAGCAATCAATGAACAACTAAGAAGTCGCAATGCGCAACGAGAAACTGATGATTGATGCTTCTCATCTCTCTCTGTTCCTGTCTGTCTGTCCCTGTCTATCTCTGCCTCTATAAAAAAATAAAATAAAATAAAAAGAGCAGAGGGGCCCTGGCCGGTTGGCTCAGCGGTAGAGCGTCGGCCTGGTGTGCGGGGGACCCGGGTTCGATTCCCGGCCAGGGCACATAGAAGAAGCGCCCATTTGCTTCTCCACCCCCTCTTCCTTCCTCTCTGTCTCTCTCTTCCCCTCCCACAGCCAAGGCTCCATTGGAGCAAAGATGGCCCGGGCGCTGGGGATGGCTCCTTGGCCTCTGCCCCAGGCGCTAGAGTGGCTCTGGTCGCAGCAGAGCGACGCCCTGGAGGGGCAGAGCATCGCCCCTGGTGGACGTGCCGGGTGGATCCTGGTCGGGCGCATGCGGGAGTCTGTCTGACTGTCTCTCCCCGTTTCCAGCTTCAGAAAAATACAAAAAAAAAAAAAAAAAAAAAAGGAGCAGAAGGGCCTGACCTGTGGTGGCGCAGTGGATAAAGCATCAACCAGGAATGCTGAGGTTGCTGGGCTTGCCCGTTCAGGGCACATACGAAAAGAAACTTCTATGAGTTGATGCATCCTACTCCTCCCCTTCTCTCTCTCTCCCTCCCCCCCCTCTCTCTTCTCTAAAATCAATAAATAAAAACCTAAAAAAGGTCAGTGAGAACTCCCCAACCATAACTCCCACCCTGAGGGCAATCTCAGGGATAGAGAGGGAGGGAATTTCCCTCAGACTCCTAGTTCATAGAGCCAAAGAGCCCTCCCTGTAATTTGTGAGGTTAGAGAACCAAAGGAACACTCGTCAAATCTCCCACATGGGATATCTAATGTAAGCTCTTATGCAGTCTCTGGAGTCAAAACACTTCTCCCTATCTCAAACCCCCTCCTCAACTTCTAGGTTTGGAAAGCTGAAGAATGTCCCCCTCAACCTCCTCTTGGGAGGAGCTCCAGGGAACACTTCCCCCACCCATGCACTATCTGGAGTCAGCAGGAAAATAAAAGAGGCCTCACAGAAGGATCAAAGAAAAGTCTCTTGGCCAGAAGAATAAAAGTAACCCCTTACTACCATGTCACAAGGGACAACTATCAGGTCACTGGATTAGATGAGGAAATGTGACTAGATACTGTGGATCCCGATTTCCTCAGCGAGGAAAAGACACAAAGGGTCTGAGAAGCCAAAACAAACACCAAGGCGAAGACACAGTCCAAGAGCCAGTCTAATAAGAACAAATCTTGACTTGGTAAAGGAAGACTTTACTTAAAAAGACTATTGCAGTAGAGAGAACACATAGACCATAGGATCTGTGAGCATCTCAAGGTTTAAGCAATGAAGGATTTTCTTTTCAAGAAAGGAATGAGTGATAAAGGAGCCAAAACACACAATGGAGAAAAGAAAGCCTCTTCAATAAACGGTGCTGGGAAAATGAAAAGTAACATGCAAAAGAATGAAACTTGACTGAAGTTTGTCTCTCTGCACAAAAATTAATTCAAAATGGATCAAAGATCTAAATATAAGATCCAAAACAATAAATTACATAGAAGAAAACATAGATACTAAACTCATGTGCCTTGCCCATAGAGAACAATTTATGAATTTGACCTCAAAGGCAAGAGAAGTAAAGGCAAAAATAAATGAATGGGACTATGTCAACCAGAAAAGCTTCTGCACAGCAAAAGAAACTGATAACAAAACAAATAGGCAGCCAACTAAATGGGAGTTGCAAATAACAGCTCTGATAAGGAGTTAATATCCAAAATACATAAAGAACTCACAAAGCTCAGCAACAAACAAGCAAACAATCCAGTTAAAAAATGGGGAGAGGACCTGAACAGACACTTCTCTCAAGAGGACATTCAAATGGCCGACAGATATAAGAAAAGATGCTCATCTTCACTAGTTTAGCACAAAATACAAATCAAAATGATAATGAGATACCACCTCACATCTGTTGGGTTGGCTATCAACAAGACAGGTAATAACAAGTGTTGGAGAGGCTGTGGAGAAAAAGGAACCCTCATTCACTGCTGGTGGGAATGCAAACTAGTACAACCACCATGGAAGAAAGTATGGTGGTTCTCCAAAAAATTAAGAATAGAACTACCATATGACCCAGCAACTCCTCTACTGGGTATCTACCCCGAAAACTTTAAAACATTGGCACATAAAGACACATGAACCCCCATGTTCACCGCAGCATTATTCACAGTGGCTAAGACATGGAAACAACCAAAGTGTCCCTTGATAGAGGATTGGATAAAGAAGATGTGGTACATATATACAATGAAATTAGTGGTGGGATTCAGCCAGTTTGCATCAGTTCGGCAGAATTGATACTTAATTTTTTGTTGAGTTTGATGAACTGGTTGTTAAAATGGCACTTGTAATCAGGGTTCTCTCTAAGGTGGGCATCTGGGCAACTGCCCAATATGAAAATCACAAATTTATGTTCCTTACTCTTTTTTAACATTCATCTGTGCAACAGCATAGTCTAAGCTCCTGTAATAAAATTCATTCCATCCATATGTGAAAAAAATTTGACGAAACTATGCTTGTAATATTTATTTATTTATTTCATAAAACTCATTATACCTTTGATGAAATACTATATTTTAATTCCCTTGCGTTTGTTACTTCAGTAACATGCAACTTAAAGAGAAAAAGTGCCAAACAACCAGGGGGTGACAAGCTGTCACTGGAAATATCTTAACAGTTTTATTGGTGTTTTTTTAGGTATTGTTTAATACATATTTTTTCATTAATATTTTAAAACTCTTATAACATCATCTAAGTACCTTTTAATTTTTAAATTTTATTTAGAAATTAACTTTAACAGGGTGACATTGATCATTAAGAGTACATAGGTTTCAGGTGAACATTTCTGTAGCATTTGAACTGTTGATTATGCTGTATACCCATCACCCAAAGTCAAATCATTTTCCATGACCTTTTATTTGTTCCTCTTTTTTTTTTTTTTTCCTGTATATTTTTCTGAAGCCGGAAACGGGGAGAGACAGTCAGACAGACTCCCGCATGCGCCCGACCGGGATCCACCCGGCATGCCCACCAGGGGGCGACGCTCTGCCCCTCCGGGGCGTCGCTCTGTTGCGACCAGAGCCACTCTAGCACCTGGGGCAGAGGCCGAGGAGCCATCCCCAGCGCCCGGGCCATCTTTGCTCCAGTGGAGCCTCGGCTGCGGGAGGGGAAGAGAGAGACAGAGAGGAAGGAGAGGGGAAGGGGTGGAGAAGCAGATGGGCGCTTCTCCTGTGTGCCCTGGCCGGGAATCGAACCCGGGACTTCTGCACGCCAGGCCGATGCTCTACCACTGAGCCAACCGGCCAGGGCTTATTTGTTCCTCTTTACATTCTTCACCCCACCCCCTTTCCCATTCCCTCACACCCCGTTTCCCCTTCCCCACATTCCCTTTCCTCTGGTAACCACTTCACTTTTATCTATGTCCATAAGTCTCAGTTTTATATCCCAGCTATGTGTGAAGTCATACCGTTCTTAGCTTTTTCTGATTTACTGGTTTCACTCAGTAGAATGTTCTCAGGGTCTATCCATGTTGTTATAAATGGCACTATGTCATCATTTCTTATGGCCGGGTAGTATTTCATTGTATATATGTACCATCTTCTTTATCCAATCCTCTATTGAGGGACACTTTGGTTGTTTCCATGTCTTGGCCACTGTGAACAATGCTGCAATGAACATGGGGCTGCATGTGTCTTTATGTACCAATGTTTTTGAGTTCCTGGGGTAGATATACAGTAGAGGGATTGCTGAGTCATATGGTAATTCTATTCTTATTTTTTACATAATCCAGTTTTGTGTAACTCTTTTATTGTTCTTATTTAAGTATTAAATGCATGAAATAATAAACTATCTTTCGATATATCATTTTTTTACACTTAAAATGGTCATTAGGACAGAGAATCGGTTGTTAGAGAAATGCAAATAAAAACTGCAATGAGATATCACCTCACACCTGTTAGATTAGCTATTATTAACAAGACAGGTAATAGCAAATGTTGGAGAGGCTGTGGAGAAAAAGGAACTCTCATTCACTGTTGGTGGGAATGTAAAGTAGTGCAAACATTATGGAAGAAAGTATGGTGGTTCCTCAAAAAACTGAAAAAAGAACTACCTTATGACCCAGCAATCCCTCTACTGGGTATATACCTCAAAAACTCAGAAACATTGATACGTAAAGACACATGCAGCCCCATGTTCATTGCAGCATTGTTCACAGTGGCCAGGACATGGAAACAACCAAAAAGCCCGTCAATAGATGACTGGATAAAGAAGATGTGGCACATATACACTATGGAATCCTACTCAGCCATAAGAAATGATGACATCGGATCATTTACAGCAAAATGGTGGGATCTTGATAACATTATACAAAGTGAAATAAGTAAATCAGAAAAAACCAGGAACTGCATTATTCCATACATAGGTGGGATATAAAAGCGAGACTAAGAGACATTGATAAGAGTGTGGTGGTTAAGGGGGGTGGAGGGAGAGGGAGAGGGGAAGGGGGAGAGGGAGGGACACAAAGAAAACTAGATAGAAGGTGACAGAGGACAATCTGAATTTGGGTGATGGGTATGCAACATAATTGAATGACAAGATAACCTGAACATGTTTTCTTTGAATATATGTACTCTGATTTATTGATGTCACCCCATTAAAAATATAAAATTTAAAAAAAAATTTAAAAAATGAATTCCACCACTGAATGGAATACTACTCAATAAGAAATGATAACATGGCCCTGGCCGGTTGGCTCAGTGGTAGAGCGTCAGCCTGGTGTGTGGAAGTCCTGGGTTCGATTCCCGGCCAGGGCACACAGGAGAGGCACCCATCTGCTTCTCCACCCCTCCCCCTCCTTCCTCTCTGTCTCTCTCTTCCCCTCCCGCAGCCAAGGCTCCTTTGGAGCAGAGATGGCTCAGGCGCTGGGGATGGCTCCATGGCCTCTGCCTCAGGCACTAGAATGGCTCTGGTCGCAACAGAGCGACGCCCCGGATGGGCAGAGCATCGCCCCCTGGTGGGCGTGCCAGGTGGATCCCGGTTGGGCGCATGCGGGAGTCTGTCTGACTGCCTCCCCATTTCCAGCTTCAGAAAAATACAAAAAAAAAAAAAAAAAAGAAATGATAACATGCCTGACCAGGAGGTGACACAGTGGATAGAACATTGGACTCGGACATAGAGGACCCAAGTTCGAAACCCTGAGGTCGCCAGCTTGAGGACGGGCTCATCTTTGAGCAAGAATCACCAGCTTGAGCCCAGGGTCGCTGGTTCGAGCAAGGGGTCATTCGGTCTGCTATAGCCCCCTGATCAAGGCACATATGAGAAAGCAATCAATGAACAACTAAAGTGCCACAAAAAAGAACTGATGCTTCTTTTTTTTTTGGAACTGATGCTTCTTATCTCTCTCCCTTCCTGTCTGTCTGTCCCTATCTGTCCCTCTCTCTGACCCTGTCACAAAAAAATAAAATAAAAAAGGAAATAACATATTGCTATTTATGACAACATGGATAGACCTTGAGAACATTATCCTGACTGAAATAAATAAATCAGAAAATGCTAAGAATTATATGATGTCACACATAGGTGGGATATAAAACTGACTCATGGACATAGATAAAAATGAAGTGGTTACCAGGGGAAGGGGGGTGTGGGGGAGGGGGGAAAGGAGTAAAGAGGGACAAATATATGGTGACAGAAAATGATTTTACTTTGGGTGATGAGTACAAAACATAATCAATAGTTCAAATGCTATAGAAATATTTACCTGAAACCTATTTAGCCTTATTGATCAATGTCACCCCTTAAAACTTAGTTTTCTAAATAAAATTAAAAAGAAAGTAATGAGGACAGAATAGTAGGTCAGAGGTTTTACCTGAGGTCAGCCTGTTCTTAGAAGGGCTGTTCAAATTGTCTGCTGGATCAGGCTGAGGGTGCGCCAAAGTCCAGGGGTCTTCAGGAAGGAGTTAAACCAAATTTTGGTTAACACGCACCCTGTTCCTATTGATTAGTGTAAAGAGCAATTTATTTAATCAGAGGACAAAGTACAAAAATCTAGAGCAGGGGTCCCCAAACTACGGCCCGCAGGCCGCATGCGGCCCCCTGAGGCCATTTATCCGGCCCCCACCGCACTTCCAGAAGGGGCACTTCTTTCATTGGTGGTCAGTGAGAGGAGCATAGTTCCCATTGAAATACTGGTCAGTTTGTTGATTTAAATTTACTTGTTCTTTATTTTAAATATTGTATTTGTTCCCGTTTTGTTTTTTTACTTTAAAATAAGATATGTGCAGTGTGCATAGGGATTTGTTCATAGTTTTTTTTATAGTCCGGCCCTCCAACAGTCTGAGGGACAGTGAACTGGCCCCCTGTGTAAAAAGTTTGGGGACCTCTGATCTAGAGGGTCCTCCTTGTCTAGCCTTGTCACAGATAAACAAGAGGAGGTATCCCTGAGTCATATGCAGAACAGGGGTGGTATGAGTTTGCCCAGTCTGCCATAACAAGGTACTAGACTGGGTGGCTCAAACACCAGAAATGTATTGTCTCATGATTTTGGAAGCCAGAAGTTGGAGATCAAGATATGCTTGCTTTCCTTTGGAGACCAGCAGCTCAGGAAACAGGCCCTGCTCTGTGCTCCAGGAGGGAGTGGGGTCTAGAAGGGGATTGTGTCCTTGAGAGGACGCCCCCAAATGACCAGGGCTTTGGGTAGAAAAATGCTCACAGGGCAGAGGGGCTTCCAGGTACTGGCAAATCCTAGCTAGGGATTAATGTCGGGTGCATAGCAGCAGAGGACCTAGGGAGCTGGTTGGCAATCACCTGGGCTTTGCACCTTGCCCTTTTGACTCTAGGTGAAGGAGTTAGGGGCCTGGGGGTGGTGGCCCCACTGATAAAGACAAAGGAAGAAGGAGATGACAAGGAGAAAAGTGCTCACTCACTTCTTTCCAAATTCTCTCTATGGGGAGAAGACAAACTGCTGGGCGGAATGGCCTCCAGGGGCCAGGGACCTCTCTTTTCTGTGCCAGCCCAGGAGGCTGATCCCCAGGGTCCAGGGCCGGCTCTGGCACTCCTCTCGTCTCTTCTCCACGGGAGGGTTGGGAAAGTGGCTATCCACAGTCTTAGAAGGATTGAAAAACTATCAATTGCCCAACACACACACCCTCACAGACATTCTTTTGTCTTTAGCCACCATATGCCCCCAGCCCCCAAAATAACTCAGTGGCTACACCTAGGCTGGCCACTTGTCAGCTGGCAGGGGTAGACTAATCAGGGATGGGTAGGCAGGCACCCCACCTCATCCAAGTCCTACACTGAGCACCTGGCAGGAGCATCTGACCCTACACCTAGGCCTTTCCAGGGCCAGCTAGTCTCTGGGACTGCACACGACCTCCTTGACCTGACTGGGCACCCTAAGCTGCCACACCCCCGCCAAGCTTCCCGTGTCTGTGGTCTGCCTGCTATCCCTCCCCTTCTCTTCAAAGTTGAACCTACTTATTCCTGGTGAATCCCAGAGCTTCCTGGAGACCCACACAGATACTGCCTGTGCCCACAAGTTCTTCACCTACTGTGTCCAGCCCAGAGAACTTCATAGTGCTTGTGGACCCTGCTGCCACCATACCCCAATGCCGACTTGGAGCTCCGGGCCACTTACGCCTTCCAACCCTGCCCCCAGGAGATCCTTCCCTTAATTGGCCACAGCAGAAGTGAAACTCAGCTGAAACATTCAACAAAGTTTATTGAAGAGAAACATTAACTTTAAACCATGGAAGGGAATGACAACACAGAGAGGAACTTCTAACGGCCACCAGAGCCCATAGGTCATGCCACTCCCTCCTCCTGGGGTCCCTGACGAGGTGTCTCAGCTGCTGACCATGCCGTGACCCTCCCGCCATAGTCCCCCTGGGCGCTGGCGATGTCCACTCACTGCAGGGCTCCGCTCCCCCTCTGGACAACATGCTGGGTCCTGGCCCTGCCCTATGGCCTGCACAGGACAGACACAGGACACTGGAAAACACAGCAGGGGACACTCCACCATGCTGAGGAAACTGGGTCACATCAAACAACAAGGTGGCACATCAGAGCACAGTCCCCGTGGAACCTCCGGCAGCCGCCTTCTGTCCCGGGTCCAGTTCTTCCTTCCTGATGTCACAGAGTGAGTGCTGACCACACCCACGTCAGTCCTTACCACTGTTTACTGAAACTAGAGTCTAGGTCTTAAGGGTTGGGGAATGGTGGGGGAACTAGTCAGAGAACATACATATCCCCACAAAAACAAGAAGCAGTTAACCTAAATGTACACTGAGAAAGCAGAGGTTAAGCTCACAACACTGGACAAAAGCAGAGCCTTGGCTGGCAGTGAAGCTCACAGCACATGCTGGGGCTGAGAGATGGCTGCCCCAGTACATAGGCCAGGAAACCACTGGGTTCACCCACACCTGGTGATTCAGCACATGAATCATGATGTGATGGGGGAGGGGTATTACTTGACCTGTGGGTTGCTATGGGGCCTACAGAGAAATGGGGTGGGGGCCTCCCAGTACAGGGAGCAGCCCGTCCCAGGGGATGGAGAATAGGACTCCCCCACTGGGAATCCCAGGTAGCTGGCACCATTGAGATGACCCCTTCTTCCAGTTCTGTGCAGAAGGCAGACATCTTCAGGTGCCCCTCACCTCGGTCTGGGAAGGCTGCTCAGCCTCAGGCTGGCTGCCCAAGTTGGCAGGGTTTGGGTCTGGGGCTGGACTTGGAATTGGCAGCTGCAGAGTGGCGGTTTGCCAGGCCAGCCCCGTTCTCCTGCCTGTTCTCTCCAGATCTCCAGTGGCCCTGCACAAACAAAAAGAAGAAAACACACCACCCTCCCCAACAACTCCCCCTCCTCCTCTCCTGCTCACCTTTGCTTCCTCCTACTCCTAGTTATCTTTCTCCACTATCTCCACCTCTCCTCCTTTTTCCTCCTGCTTTAGAACAAGTTTCACTGCACACCCACTCCCACCAAAACCAGCTGTCGGATACTATCCCAAGTACCCAGCATCCCCCTGCCAGGCTGAGCCCTAGGGTCTCCCCTGGGGATCTCCCTGCCCCAAATCCCTTCCAGGCTGCAGAGGAAAACGTCTGCCTGCAGGCTGGCGCCAGGCTCTCCTGGCCTCACTTGCGCAGGGGCTCAAGGGTACTGCCTTCCTGGGGCTCCCCTAGAGCAGTGTAGATAATCTTGAAGACGGGCAGGACCCTGCGGCCTCCCCTTCGGGGGGCCACCACTTCTCTGCTGTGCCGCTCTTCCTCACCAGTGCTGGCTTCTTCTGGCAGGGGTGGCTCTGGGGCAGGCTCCTCCGGGTCCCATGTGACCTGGGGGCCTGTCGGCATGTTTTGTTTTGGGCCCACAGGGTGGGTGTTTGGGGGTAGCCAGGTGTAGGGGCCAATGCCAGAGCCCCCAGCTGCTACTCCTTCAGCCTCTGCCATGGTGGGGCCCCCACCCGTGGTTAGAGCACACCATGAGCTGGCTGTGGTGGCCCCCTGCTTGTGTTGCCGGTACCTCTTCAGGGCCCTGTGCTTGTCTCTGCCTGAGCCGAGTTTCACTTCGTGGGTGGAGTCCCTTTCAGCTGGTGGAGGACAAGGGGGCCTGGCCTGGGCCTGACTATCCTCCTGCCCCTCTGCCCCACTCAAGTACTCTGCTGTTTGTGTTGAACACTCCTTTCCCTTGTTGAAATCTTCCTGCTGCCTGCTAGAGGAAAGGGAGCCTGGATGTTTTGAGCCTACGTTTCCTAGGGCTCGGGGTGGCCCATAGCCCCGGCCCCCACTTCGTTTCCCAACTCTTCTGCGGCAAGCTGAGGCCTCTGCTTTGCTGGTGGTTGGTTTTCAACCATAGGGCATGTGGCCTGGCTTTCGCCTTCGTCTTCACTACAGTAGGACAGTTTCTTGCGCTTCAATGGCAGGGCAATCCCTTCCTGAGCAGTCTGAGTGCCGCTTTCACAAAATGACCTGGCCTGAATGGTGACCTGAGGTGCAGGAACACTGGTTTCTTCTGGTACCTGTCTTTTGGAGGCTTTGTGGCCCTTTCCTATAAAACGTTGCTTCTGCTTCTCCGCTGCCATGGTGGTCTCACACTCCTCTTCATCTCGAACAAGCTTCATTAACTCCAGAAAAGTGGGAGGACAACCTCGCTGATCCAGGAGCTCGAGCTTGCCCCGGAGGGTGTTGTTCATGTTGGCCCTAGTGAGGATGTGTTTCAGGCGAATCATATCAGCACTTCGCAATGACAAGGGGCTGTGCTGTACGGATTTCTGCAGCAGGGGCTCTAACCGCACCAAAAATGCAGAGATTTTCTCGCCAATATTCTGAAAGGTCTGGAGGAACTTAAACTGCGAGGTTCTATAGTCCTCTTTATCCCCAAAGAGCTGCTTCAGGGCGTCCAAGCATTGCTCCACAGTTATAGAGTCATTGTTGGCCCGGAGCACCCGCATAACGGATAGGGCAGGACCGTGTAGGCTCTCCAGCAAACGCCGCCTCTTTTCCACCTCAGACACTTGCCACATCTGCATCACCTCAGTGACCTGCTCCAGCCAGACTTCAAAGTTCTCTTCCCCTGGGCCTGGAGAGGCAGTTCCCGAAAACATTTTGAGTTTTCGGTACCACGTGCTTTCCTTCGGAGGTGGCAAATCTATCTCTTTGACTGGGGAAACATCCTCTGGCTCCCTGCCCTCAGTGGGAGTGCTACAGCCCAGGGCTCTGAACACATCCACCATTCTCCGGCCCTCATCCTTCAGGAAGTAGCTCAGCCTATTGAGGAATTCATCATCTGGGTTACGAGGTTTTACCACCACTTCCCAGGCACCTCCTTTTCCTGGTATCTTACTGGGTATTGTAGCATAATTGACAGTGTCACCCAATTCGATGAAGACTGCCTTAGCATTGTCTTCCCTTCTGAACATTCTTCCCAGCACCTTGTATGGACACAGGGGCTGTAAGCTTGCCCTCACACTCTCTTTAATTTCATCCTCAGTACACTCCATAGGGATCCCCACAATCAGCAGGGCCTTCCTGGGGTCCAGGTCCATCCCCTTGCACCAGTCCTCTAACAGTGCCACAGCCATTGCCCTCACTTTCTATGGTCCGATCTAACGCTAGGGATAGTAATATGCTCGCAGAGTTTGACCAAGACTCAGTTAATTCTGAGTCAATGCCAAGTACAAAGAAGAGTCCCACGATTCCACAGCCTGTAATGCAAATAGGGTGAAAGCATCGTTATTGGCTGCCTCCCACCCCCACTACGAGCCCCTCCTCTGCCCACACCTCCACACATAGGGATTCAGTCCCTGCTTCCCAGTGCTCCCCTAATCATTTGGTGGAGTGTAGAGTGTAGTGCGAGTTCCCCCAGTCCAAGCTCCCTCCACTTCATCCCCTCCCTACTGACCTCTTCCTGTTGCGGGTTCCTCCTCAAAGTCCAAGGACTCTGCTGCACATGCTGCAGGTGCCTGTGGTGAAAACGCCAGTGTCAGGAGGCAGGGCCTGATGCCTGGGGACACTGACAAAGCCCTTCACAAGCAGAAGAATATCCTACTCCCCAGCACAAGGCTGTGCAGGCTCAGGGAACCTGTTTCCCTTTACCAGAGCAAAGGTGAGAGGAGGGAGATGCAGAGTTCCTCTCTTTCTCAGAAAATGCTGGACAGATGACATGGCTGGAGTTCTGCGCAATGCAATTAAACTGGTGGGTGTGGAGAGCTGCAGTGTTGTCATGGATACCAAGAACAGTGGAGGACCATGGGTTTCTATCACCAACAGGGTGTTATGTGGTAAGGTTAAGGTCCTCCAGGAGCAACAGGTGATGTCACTGACTTCCAACCAATGAATGTCCTATCAACAAAGGGGGTTGAGGGAAGTGATATGGGGCGGGGGGGAGGGGTGAGCAGCAAGGATTTAATGCTCAAAAATGAAGTGCTTATGATTTTAAATTGTGTAAGAGCTAAAATCAGGAACAGAAAAGGGACCCAGAGCCCTGGCCAGATAGCTCAGTTGGTTGGAGTATCCTCTCAATATACCAAGGTTGAGGGTTCCATCTGCAGTCAGGGCACATACAAGAATGAACCAATGAATATATAAATAAGTGGAACAACAAACTGATGTCTCTCTCTCTCTCTCTCTTTTTCCCTTCCTCTTTCTCTAAAGTCAACAAATAAATTAAAAAAAATATTAACCCTGGCCAGGTAAGTAGATTGGTTAGAGCATCCACTCAATTCACCAAGATGGTGGGTTTGATCTCCAGTCAGGGCACATACAAGAAGTAACCAATGGGCCCTGGCCAGTTGGCTCAGTGGTAGAGCATCGGCCTGGCGTGCGGAAGTCCTGGGTTTGATTCCCGGCCAGGGCACAGAGGAGAAGCGCCCATCTGCTTCTCCACCCCTCCCCCTCTCCTTCCTCTCTGTCTCTCTCTTCCCCTCCCGCAGCCAAGGCTCCATTGGAGCAAAGATGGCCCGGGCGCTGGGGATGGCTCCATGGCCTCTGCCTCAGGTACTAGAGTGGCTCTGGTCGCAACAGAGCAACGCCCTGGATGGGCAGAGCATCGCCCCCTGGTGGGCAGAGCGTCGCCCCTGGTGGGCGTGCCGGGTGGATCCCGGTCGGGCGCATGCGGGAGTCTGTCTGACTGCCTCCCCGTTTCCAGCTTCAGAAAAATACAAAAAAAAAAAAAAAAGTAACCAATGAATGCATAAATTGGTGGAACAACAAATTTATGTTCCCCTTTCTCTCTAAAATGAAGAAATAAATATTAAAAAAAGAAAATAGTAGTAAGGAAGCAAAAATACATTAAAAAAAAATTTTTTTTTTTTAAATAGAGAGATCCAGAAAGGGTCACCAGTGCCACACTACAGGAGACACAACTCTCACTCTAGTTGTGCCTCTACTCTGCAGTCTGTACACCTTGGTAGGCAGCCCCTCCCCCTCCTGCTCTTTGCCAGGGTTACAGAGACCCCTCCCAACATAAGCCCACCTCACAGTTGATCCACACCGGGTCCTTTGGCGGTGCAGATACGGGGATTCCGCCGGTACTCAACAGTTAGCTCTAGCTCTGTGCACAGTCAGGTATTTCCTAGCCCCAGGACGGGGGCTACTGCTCCACTGGATCTGTAAGAAAAGACAGAGCTAGAGTTCTGACCCATGTGCCCCTGCTCAGGCTGTACCAACTCTAAATCTGCTGAGTTGATGCAGGTACAACAAACTACTCCCAGGGGGTCCACTGCTAGAGCAGAAGGAATCTTATTTTAAGATTGGCCCACCCTCAATTCCACGCCACCTCCACTGCCTTCAAACCCACCCACTGCCATGCCCCACCCCCACTGAAGCTCAACCTCTAACCCAAGGCCCACCCATCAAGACCTGACCCCACAGCTCAAGCCCATTCCCATCCAAGTCCTACCCCTACAACTCACTTTTCACCCCTCCCATGCCCTGTCCCTACTGAGTCCAACCCCTGATGCCTCGCTTCAGCCACACTGCTCAATTCCTGCTCTTACATAAGTCCCATTCCTGCCACTCACATTCCATCCTTACCTAATCCTGCTCCCACCAAGTCCCACCCCCACGTAAACACAAGCCCCGAAGCCAAGCTCCACCCAGTAGTTCAATCCCTGCCCCTAACCAAGTTCTACTCCTGCCACTCAAATTCCCCCTCTTAAACAAACCCTGCCCCCACCTAAGCCCTATCTTAACCTAAACCAGGGGTCCCCAAACTTTTTACACAGGGGGCCAGTTCACTGTTCCTCAGACCGTTGGAGGGCCGGACTATAAAAAAAACTATGAACAAATCCCTATGCACACTGCACATATCTTATTTTAAAGTAAAAAAACAAAACGGGAACAAATACAATATTTAAAATAAAGAACAAGTAAATTTAAATCAACAAACTGACCAGTATTTCAATGAGAACTATGCTCCTCTCACTAACCACCAATGAAAGAGGTGCCTCTTCCGGAAGTCCGGAGGGGGCCGGATAAATGGCCTCAAGGGGCCGCATGCGGCCCACGGGCCGTAGTTTGGGGACCCCTGAAAACCCTGCCCTGATGTAAGCCCAACTCTTACCCCCAAGCCTCCCATTCCCACTGCCCAATGCCCCCCTAACATACCCTCTTCCTTAAGCACCCCCTATTCTGGCCACTGGATGTTGGCAGATGCCAGGTGAGGAAGGGCCAAAGTTATTTTCTCTCCAAGGAAAGGCCGAGAGCCATCTGTTCTGAGTGTGCAAATTGCAATGGCTCTGGAAAAGGTTAGATGTGGAATAGGTTCCTCTGCAGTTCTCAGGATAGTCACTGTGCCTGGAAATAGCAGAGCATGGTTTAGTAGTAACCCATTTTAGGGGAAACCTATAACCACCGGCCTTTGGATTGCCAAGGAAGATGGCAAGAGTCTTTGGGACGGGAAGCCCTGCAATTTAGGTTGCTTCAAACCCACCCACTGCCATGCCCCACCCCCACTGAAGCTCAACCTCTAACCTAAGGTTTCTCTCTCTCTCTCTTTTTCCCTTCCTCTTTCGCTAAAGTCAACAAATAAATTTTAAAAAATATTAACAGGTTGCTCTCTGTATCCAGGATCTCACTCCATACCTGCTGCAGATCCCTGCAGGCCAGATCCCTCTGGCTCAAGCACCAGAGCCACCACTCTTCTGCTTCTGCCGCGTTGCAAACTGGGTAGTGAGCTGATGGCGGAAAGAAGTTATTGGCTGCACACAGCCCGCCTACTCGCGGCTGCGCCTTCGCAGCAGAACACCCAGCTTCCGGCTTGAAATGGAGGCTCCTTGCCTCAGTCCCTACTCCAGTCCCTGATGTGCCTGGGAGGACAGACTGTTCAAACAAGGTGGGGGCAGGGCACATTGCAGAGCTGGACTGTGTCCAGCTTCATGTTAGCTACAAGCTTACCACCACTACTACCACACCCAGTGGCACACCAGGCCCAGGAGCCATTTTCGGTTTCTGTTGCACCGTCTCTTCCACGTTAGATTGGAGCTGAGATGACAGTCCAGCATTGACGCCCCCTATTTGAATATTGCAAGCAGTCAGCACAAGGCCGGGTGCAAAAGTAAAGCCCTAGGAGGTGCTTTCTAAAGAAAAGTCCTATTCCCTGCTTATTTTCCCTTAGGCCATGTTCTAAGGGACCATCGCAAAAATACAGCTGCTCTCTCAATTTTACAAAGGCTCGGACATTTTTAGAGTTCATCGAAAAGAGACAGAAAACTATCAAGGATTCCATTCTCCCATTATTGTCTTGAATTCAGGAGCAAGTACTACCCACCTAGTATCTAAACTGCTCCCCATCCTTTTTGGAAGGTTTCCTCCACTGAAGGAAGACTGGAATGTTTGCCCTGAGGTCTGCAGAACCAAATGTGTGCTCAGAAATGGGTGTGGGTGGGGCACAAGTAGCACAATGGAAGGTATACACAAATTCCCCACAGATTTTTTTTCTTTCTTTTCCAAGTGAGAGGAGGGGAGATAGACTCCCCCATGCGCCCCGATTGGAATCCGGATCCACCTGGCAACGCCCCCTGGAGCGGATACTCTGCCCATCTGGGGCCTTGGTTCGCAATGGAGCTATTTTTAGCTCCTGAGGCGGAGACTCCACTGAGCCAACCTCAGCCCCACTGTGGGTGGAGGAGAGATAGAGAAGGATGAGGGGGAAGGGTGGAGAAGCAGATGGGTGCTTCTCCTCTGTGACCTGAATGGTAATTGAACCCGGGACATCCACACGCCAGACCGAGGCTCTACCATGGAGCAAACCGGCCAAGGCCCTGCAGATTTTGATAAAAATACAGGTCTAAGTTAGGAGGTCTGCTGTTTCTTGAAAGGTGGGTGACTCGCAGGTGTCCCTAAACTACGGCCCGCGGGCCGCATGCAGCCCCCTGAGGCCATTTATCCGGCCCCCCACCGCACTTCCAGAAGGGCCACCTCTTTCATTGGTGGTCAGTGAGAGGAGCACTGTATGTGGCGGCCCTCCAACGGTCTGAGGGACAGTGAACTGGCCCTCTGTGTAAAAAGTTTGGGGACCCCTGCTCCAGAGCTTACAGTTACTTCACTAGGCTTTGAGTACCAAGGTTCTGAAGCCCATAATTACTTTTCAGGACCAGAAACTGTGGGCCATTGGTGACAAAATAGGTTTGTTTTGCTTTATTAGGGATACAAAAGAACAGACTTTTCTATGTATTAATTAAAATACTTTAAACAAAATTTTATTTATTCTTATTTTTTATTTTTCAATTACAGTTGACACTCAATATTATATTAGTTTATTAGTTCCAGGTGTACAGCATAGTGGCTAAACATTTACATAATTTATTAATGATCCCCCCCCATAAGTCTAGTACTTACATGGCACCATACATAGTTATTGCAATATTATTGACTATATTCCCTATGCTGTACTTTACATCCCCATGATTGTTTTGTAACTGCCAATTTCTACCTAGAGGGTATTATGCTAAGTGAAATAAGTCAGGCAGAGAAAGATAAATGCAGATATATTACTTATCTGTGGAATCTAAAGAACAAAATAAATGGACAAACAAAACAAAAACAGATTCAGATATAGAGAATAAATTTATGTTTGCCAGATGAGAATGGGTTGTGGGGCTGGGTAAAAAAGCTGAACGGATTAAGAAGTGCATGAGTAAATAAAATTTTAAATGAAAGGTTACTGAGCGAGATATTTGCAGACATCACCTCATTCCCCTTTAACTGCAGATGTTTGCTATGTCTGAGAAGGGGAACACAGACATCAATAAGGCCTTAATAAGAATACAGTATTAAGAGTCTGTTAAATCAATCTACTATCTATGCAAGAAAAGTCAGTTACCTGGTGCTGTCAGAAAGTTGAAGGCCCCAGGTGCGCAACTTTTTACCTTAGGGTTCTCATAACATTAGGTAACTGTGGCTCCATGACACCACCACTCAAACACCTGGTATTATAGGTATTATAAGGTATCACAAAGGGTGATGCCATGGAAAGAGGTGTTCTGGCCCTGTGATCCTGGAAAACAGTGAAGGTTAAGAAATACTCCTGAGCCTGACTAGGGATAGTGCAGTGAATCAAGTGCTGACCCTGAACGCTGAGGTTGCCAGCTCAAAACCCCCAGGTCGCTGGCTTTGAGCACGGCTTGTCCATGTGGGGTTGCTGGCTTGAGTGGGGGATTGTCCACATGATCTCAGTGCTCGCCAGCTTGAGCCCAAAGGTTGTTGGCATGAAAAGCTCAAGGTTGCTGGCTTAAGAGAGCACTGGCACAGCCCTGGTCACGGCACGTACAAGAGACTCAATGTACAACTAAAGTGAAAGCAACTACTAGTTGATGCTTCTCATCCTCTCTCTCCCTTCCTGCCCCTTCCTCTCTCTCTCAAAATAAAAAATACTAAAAAAAAAATACTCCTGAAAACATATGAAATTATATTAATTTCAGGTGTACAATATGACTCCATAATTCTATATATTGCAAAATCATCACAAGTCTAGTTAACATCTATCAGTACTCATAGTTGTAATTTTTGTTCTTGTGATTAGAACTTTTATGCAATACAGTATTGATAACTAGTCATCATGCTGTACATGTAGTGTTTCTCATTAACACATGATCTTATTTAACCAAGTGTACAAACCTCCTGACAACTTTGATATTTTACCTGCCTAAACTCAGATTCTAAGTGATATATTCTTGATCTCAGACTTCTTTGAGGGACTCTGGAAAATCGCAAAGGATCTTTTACCTTGTAAAAACAGAAGTGTTAGAAATAATTAGCTTTATTTGATATATTGAGTTGGGAGGCTTTTTCAATCAGAAGAGATGCCTAACCTTCCCTTGGTTAAATTTATGTGGGCAAAATGTTATTATTATAAATATTTTAGAAATTGTGTGAAGTTAGTTCCTTTCCTAGAGATTTGTCAATGCCCTCACTGTCCACACTATGTCCTGGTTCTGCTTTGCCTGATACTGAACAAACAGTATAATGTTATCAGTCATAATTCTAGTTGTCTTTTAAAGTGTTGCATGCAAAAGAAACAACTAAATTTCTTTGCCAACTGCATGATTTTTATAAGTCTTGTGTCATGCATGGATAGTTTTACAATTTAAACTGAGGCTTCCCTGAAAGCACTTGTAATCAGCTACAGGCTAGAATACTTCATCTTCAAGCAAAAGGGACTGTCTCAGACTTTATGGGAAGGACTATGCCAGGTACTCTGGGGGCACAGGCTTCTACAATAATAGCATTGCTTAAGTAGTTTTGAGATCCTATAACTGGAGTGAGTCAGAATTTCTAGTACTCTAGTGTAGAAGCTGATGGAATCATGAGAATGCTAACCCAAGACTGAGCAGAACTAGAATTACATAGGACTCAATGAATTCAGGAAGGATGAGGATGGGTTTTGTTTGGAATACTGCTGTTGTTTCATGTCCTATTTTCTGTACATAAGGAACTTCTTTCTCATTTCTCTTAAGCTATCAATAACTGTTAACAATTTAGTAGACTATGCTTTTATAAACAAATAAAACACTTATCTTTTTCTCACTGCCTAATCCTTCCAGAATTTGTCATTTCTTCTTGAGCATTTTTCTTTTCATGGCTATACAATTATTTGCCTAGGTTCAATAAGAGCCTGTCTTCCTTCTTAACAGGATGTAATTGGAAACATTGGTAATATAACCAAGGCTCTGACTGGAATGTTATATTTGAGAAAGATGCTCATAGGATCAAATATGACCTGACAATTTAAAGTAACTAACACTATTGTATTTTTTTAAGGTTTTAGGTTTTATTAGGGGGGCATACTTTCATCAAGTCCTGGAAATATCTGCTTAGGAGCTACAGCTGTAGTCCTTGTCTTTAGAAGAAGTAAAACCTCTTCTTCCTTTCCCAGTTGTACTATGTAGCCTAAGTGGTGGCTGAGGTCAGGGTGAGAAAGTAGCCACAGGGACACCAGTTCAATAGGTATTGAACACTGGGTTCCACGGTCCCTGCTCAGTAGGGGAGGGATTTCTCTGTCATGTCTTGTCTTTAGACTGATTTTTTGATCTCCCTTTTTTGTTCTTGGGCTAGATCAAGATATAGATGAAATGCAAACTGTATTTTTGGATATAAAAATCAGAAGCATGGATCATTTGATAGGCAGAATGATGAACCAACAGGATTCTGAGAGCCTGGGGCACTGGCCTTAATGAGCAAGATGAAACCGTCTTGCCCATTTATACACACCTGGAAGAACAGGTTCAGATGTGTGTGGGAAGGCGCCTATAAGGAGGGTGCACTTTCAGAATCATTGTCAAAGAGGAGGTGATGGGACCAGGGTTGTTTAAATGGGAGAAGAGTTAACAAACAGAGAACCTAATAAGCATCTTCATCTATTTTAGGGACTGGCATACAAGAGGGATTATAGATTATCAGTGGGTGATAAAGGAAAACAGAACTCAACTGAAGAATGAATTCTCTAAAACTGAGCCTATTCAGAGACAGAATGGGCTTATAAAGGACTCTGCTTCTGGTCACTGCAAGTGTGCAATAATTACTAGGTGTCCCCCTGACCAGTGGTGGTGCAGTGGATAGGGCATTGACCTGTGATGCTAAGGTCCCTGGCTTGAAACCCTAAGGTCATCTGCCTGAGCGCAGGCTTGCCCGCTGGCGCACAGGGCCTCTGGTTTGAGTGTGGGATCACTGACATGATCCCAAGATTGCTGACTTGAGCTCAAAGGTCACTGGCTTGAAGCCCAAGGTCACTGGCTCAGCTTAAGCTCGCCAGTCAAGGCACATATGAGAAAGCAATCAATGAACAACTAAAGTGAAGCAACTATGAGTTGATGCTTCCCATCTCTCTCCTCCCCTCCTCCTTTCCTGTCTCTCTCAAATCATTAAAAAAAAAAAAAGATAGAAAAGAACTAGGTGGCCATTTGTCTGTAATGGTAAGGAAGAGGAGGATGAATCTAAAAGAATAAAATATTCTTCATTAAGACCTGAAAGGTCTAGAATTCCCACTTTTGTGTATGCTTAAGTTTCTAGATCTTGCTATTTTATTTTAGATTTGATACTTTTAAAAGTATTTACTAGCTTTTGTAAGGAGAATGGCTTCAGGTAATAAAAGAAAATAAATCACACAGCCAAATATAGCAAGTTATTACACTTAAAAAAGGAAACCTTAATATTGACAATGTTAATACCTTAACATTTATTATAATTGTGTACATTAATGTGGGTTAAGCAATGATTCAAAACATTAGGCAACTAAAAAGAAGCAAAAGTGTAATGCAACTACCCCTATTCCTTGAGTTTCAGAATTCCACACCTTTTTAGAATTGAAAGAAGGGGCTTTTTGTTTTGGATTGAAATAAAAATGGATCTTGCAAGCTTTCTGTCAATATCTTGCATGTCGGTTCTAAAACTCCCTTAAAGGCAGAGTATATATTGAATGTGGGGAAGCCAGCTTATCTTGGACCTTTTTAACCTGTACTCCATCAGCTTGGCTTGTAACAAGACTCAGGGATGGTCCCTTCCACACAAAGAAGTGACCTTTCTTTTCTTTCCTTTTCACTCATTCACTCAGCACCTATGGGTCAATACCTACCAAGTGCCAAGTCCCATGCTGCAGGTTAGACTTTAGAAAGATCAGCTTATATTTAGTATCAGTAATTGTACCATTTATTCCCTCCAGAAAAAATATGATGCACATTTATGCAAATAAATGGAATGTTCCACTTGATCATTTGGCAGGAAGAATAAGTCCACCAGCCAATGTGCATAGGGCTCAGAAACTGGAAAGAGATGGAGAGATATTTTCTAACTAAATAAAGAGAACAGGCCCTTATTTTTCATTAGAAACTCAGGCTGTTCCTCCTCTCGAGGAGCTTACAGAATGATGCTGGTCCCAAAGGCAGAGGAATACAGTAGAACCTGAGCAGAGCATCACTGACTGCATAGATGACCCTGCGTCTGTCCAGCCAGCCAGCAGGTTCCCACTTGACTGGGACAGAGTCTGGACTAGGAAATAGGAGGTCACTAGAAGGCCCTTTGCTCAGATTGGCTAGCCAATGGAGCTTTCTGTGGGCTGACAAACTCCTTTCTGGGAAGGTCTCCAAGTCAAATCTCTTCCCAGTTGAAGGCATCTCAGTTCAAATGTGTTTTTCATAGGAAGAGGACGAAGGGGGAGGGGAGCAGGTTGGCCCCTGTGGTACTTCATGGAGAGACCCAGGACACCCAGAAGAAGAATGCAATTTCACACCTCCCCTTCTTTCTTAGAGTTTGCCTCAGGGCAGGCCTGAGGAGGCTGTGTTACCTAGTAGGATTAGGTAACCTCTGCACAGTGCCTGGCACATACTTGGCACTAAATCAGTGCTAGCTGTTGTGGTTACTATTACTGGAGAGAGACAGCAATGGTTCTGTACAACACAATGACCACTTTTCTGAGCCTCAATATCCTCCCTTATCTGTAAACTGGGGACAAGAATACCATCTGTACAGAATTTGGATGGGGATTAATGCTATCCCTTTGTGATAATGTCTGCCATACAGTAAGGACTCAAGAAATGTTAGTTGCTTTTCACCCTTCTTAATCCTGCTGAAGTGTATACATTCTGAAACCTACTTTAGAAGACTTCTGTGTAAAGCTTAGGGATTGGAAATTGCAGACAAAGGTATTAATCAGCTATCAAGATTCAGACACAGATATTCCTTGGTCAGAAGCCTCCTAAGAATCACATCCTATAGAATTTAAACCAAATTGTATAAACTTTCTAATATATGCTCATATGCCTGCAGGAAAAAAATAATCTCAACTATATAGTGAAAGGTAGGTAGGAGGAGGTAATTAAAATTTGTTATATAACTCAATTAAAAGGAACTAACTAATTTTAAAAGTATATGGAAAGTTTTAAAATGTATATATGGCAAATAGACATTGGCCTATGTCAATCCCTAGCATTCAATGTCTGTGATTTACCCACTAGGGATTGTCAACAGTCTTCAACCTGGCCCCTCAGAAACTTCAGGGGTCTCCTTGTATTCTAAGGTCCCAAAGGTATACTCACAGTTACAAACAAAAATGTGATTATCTCTCTATCCCAAGTCAGTACACGCTGAACCCAATGCTCCTGCCTATGCCTATCATTCAAGGCCATCTAAACTCATCAGGAAGCCAACACACCTTAGGGAAGCAAAGATGGAATTCTTGTTTAATCTTCTTTGCTTGAGCCTAAAATAAACTCATGAATATGAAGTGCTTTCTGAGCTAGAAAAAGTACACATACAATAATGATCATAGCATCATCAACATATGCTACTGGATGTAAGCAAGTTCATCTTGAGAAGGGCAAAAGCACGAAGAAATCAAATGGTGAGGGAAGAGGAGCCAGCAACTTGGGACAACTGGGGATGGCCAAACTTGTCCAAGAGTCATCAACTTCTTCTGTGGGGGGAGCTAAAAGAAAATAGAAGTAGCTATGATTTAGAAATACACATCCAATCTAATAACCAGTCACAGGCTCTTCGGGTAGGTGACTGCTCCAGGCATCAGGAGTTAACAGGTCAATTTGCCTTCTAGAGAGAAAGCAAAACAGGCTTGTAGCTGGTGGAATGCTTGGCTGCCACCCATTTCCATTGCTTTCCAGGGAAATATTCTGCCCTGTGCTTCTAGCTGAAGAGGTGCTCAAGAGAAGGTGCTTCCAGTATCTGGAAAGGCAGTGTCCTATGGACCCTGGGTTTCGTGCAGCTCAAACACTGGGGTTGATTCTGTTGGCTTTTGGCATGCAAACCTGTCTGAGGGCAGTGCTGGCAATGTGGCCCAGAGGCTGCCCAAGCAGCCTTTCCTGGTCAGGCCAGCCCAGGACAGCACCGCGCCCTCCCACACAGGCCTATGTAGCCTGGCTTTTCCCTGCTGTGCCCCACTCTCTCCCCAGCTGTATCTTGTTTTACTGAACACCTTGACTGTCTAGTTCAGGGGTCTCAAACTCAACTCAGCATGTGGGCCGCAGAGCAAGATCACAGCCGTTCTGCGGGCCGCACTAGGTCTACGAAAGGCAACTGTTACGCAACACTTTTCTCACTGCAGTTGAAAACAAAAAAAAATCAGTACAACAAGCACAATCGTACATACAGTTTACTCAGTGTCACAAAACGACCAGAAACTGTAGTTCGCATCATAACTGCTGTTAACTAAGCTAATATCTAGCTAGGATGCTAGAGAAATGAAAAATACAAGTAGGCCCCTAGGCTTACTTAATTTTATCCAAAATATTTTGAACTTCGTGGATTAGTCTGCGGGCCGCACAAAATTGTTCGGCGGGCCGCGAGTTTGAGACCCCTGGTCTAGATCCAATCTTTTTTTTTAATTTATTTTTTACTTATTTATTTTAAAGAGGGAGGTAAGAAAGAGGGGGGGAGAGAGAAAGAGAAGAAGAGAGAGAGAAGTGGGGGAACAGGAAGCATCAATTCCCATATGTGCCTTGACCGGGCAAGCCAGAAGTTTTGAACTGGCGGCCTCAGCGTTCCAGGTCGACGCTTATCCACTGCGCCACCACAGGTCAGGCTGTCGAGTTCCAATCTTATGCTATACAAGCAATGGTGAAGGTGGTCTAAGGGCCTATAGCTGATAGCTCTGAACCTGAATCTGAAGTCCGAGGCTGACATCCTGATTCTGCCAACCTCCAGTGAGGTATTTCCCCAGGCCCCTTTTCTTTCTAGGTCTTTATTTCCTTGTCCCCCAACAAAGCTAGCAACATGGGCCTGGGTGGTCTTCTAGGACAGCTGGAGGGCTTAACTGAGGTGCTGCATGGAATGTGCTTCTTGAGAGGAAGAAACTACAATCCCTGCCAATTGGAAGTGTTCCTGGGGAGGGTTTTTCCACTGAAGACTTCAATATATCATAGAGCACAGGGACAGAGTACTCAGGGCCCCCTGAACATGAAGGGTAAGAGAGATAGCAGTGTCCTGGGCTGAGACTCAGACAGAGACCAGGGCACATTTCTTCCCTCTAATAATCCTGGCTGCTTGGCCTTTGGGGTGCCAGCACTCACCTAGAAGAGCTTCTCATAGCATTTTCCACAGTGGATGGTGTCACAGTGAATGAAGATCTGATCCAGGAGCTCACCCATCGGTTTACTGCAAATCCCACACTGAAAGAGAACGCAAACTAGAGGTCAATACACCAGTGAAGCAACATAAACTAGCGGGGTGAGGACAGAACACCTGACCAGCTAGGTAGGCACACGCTGTGAAGAAGGCACACCCTGGACTTTGAAGCAGACAATTAAAAAATGGCAGAAACAGATACAAAACCCAAAGTAGAAATGCAAAACAAAAGAAAACCCCACATAAACTAGCAGGCAGGTTTCAGAATTGGGCCTGGGTTTGAGCCCTAAGTCCACTAAGCAAATGGGGTTTTTTGTAACATTGATGAGATGCCATAGGAACTTAACTCTTGTTTCTATTAATTAGCATGTGGTAAAATTGGTTTTGTTATACATGAAAACTGGTTTAAACATATAATGTTATATGCTTAAAGTCACAAACCTATTGATGATGTTAAGTGGGGACTATTGTACTATGTTTCTGTCATTTCTGTTACTGTGGACCAGGACTTGAACTTCAATTTAGCCAGCTTACGGTGCTGATTGTACAGGGGTTCACCTCTAGGAATACAGAAAGAAGAAATCAATCTGGGCTCGCAATGTGCTGCAACAGGGACCCTGAGGAGTTGTTATGATGCTGTGGCCAGGAGTGTCCTCTCTTTTTTTCTAAATGCAATAATACCAGTGGGTATTTTAAAATGTTCTACCAACCTAATAAAGATAAGAAACACCTACAATTAAGAGCATTGACAGACTAGCTTATACAAATGAGCTTGAGCAATGGAGTGACCTTTACTGTGAGGTAGTACAGTGCAGGTGGGATAATGTCAGCTCTGACGCTGGAACCAGGATTGTGACTCTTGGTTCTGAGCAGCTCTGGGGTCCCAGAAACGTGATTCCCTCTCCACCTCTGTACTCATGGTCCATGGGGCAGCTCTCAGGCACCTGGCCCACCTTCTAAGAATCCCCCCAAATATCAGGCCTCACTATTTTGTCAGAACTCTGACTCCCCCAGCTTTTATGTGAATCTCAATCAGACAAGTTTAAACTTCCTCCCTCTCCATATCTCCTCTTCCCTTGCCTGTGAACCTCCTGCTTTTCTACTCCTATTCCCTCTGTGCTACGGGCCAGACAGCTGTTGCCTTTGCTCATGCTCAGCCACCCAGAAAATACCGTTGAGTTGAGTGCCCCTTCCCCTCAGACTTCCGAACCGTCTCAGTCACAATCAGTCACAAAACCTCCGAGGGGACTCCCCTCCTCTCTGATTGCAACCTTCCCCCAACACTTAGCGCTGTGAGACCAAAGGGGTAAAGAGCTGCTTATGTCTCAGGCTCCTGGACTCCATTTAACAGGAGTGCACCAGAATTAAGTATGTAACTAAAATGTGACAAACTCTTCTAGGACTCTTCACATAAGTCCAAGAATCAGGAAACAAAATGCTCTTTGTCAAACCACATGTTTTTTAAATGCATTTATTGACTTTAGAGAAAGAGAGTAAGGGGGAGGGAGAAAGAAAGAGAGAGAGAAAGAGAGATGTGTTGTTCCCCTTATTTATGCATTCATTGGTTGATTCTTGTTTGTGCCCTGACCGGGAATCAAACTCACAACCTTGGCGTATCAGAATAGTGCTCTACCCAACTGAGGTCAGGGCTCACATGTAACAGTCATGTTGAAAAGTATAATCCTACTTAGAGTCCAGTCCACAGAACACAGTTAGCCCTCCAACTATCCCTCCTACCCCCTTCTTATTGCAAAGATCTGCTGCTCTCCAGGCCACACCCCTCTGTCCATGATTTTCGAATCTGGATTATTTTCTCCCTCCATCTCCACTCCTGTCCTGTCTTGAGTAAATCCCAGATCCACACACATGGAGAAGCTCCCCAATACCTTGGCCTTTGTTCTGGCTAAACTCTACATGGGATTTCTGGACCAGCAGTGTCTGGGAATTTGTTAGAGAGGCGAATTCTTGGATCCTATCCAGAGGTATTGAGTCAGAAAGTGGGCTGGGGCCCAGGACTCTTGTGTCTTAAGCCCTCCAGGGGGTGTTCAAGTGTGAGAACTGCTGCTCTAAACCTTGTCACTATCAATAAGTGCCTGTGTCCCAAATCTGCAAGTCAGATGTCCCACTCCTTGACCCCCAAGTCTTCCAGCTCACTTGGACAGGTCTGTCACCACTGGGACATCCAAAACGTGGACTAGCTCATGCCTCACTGTTATTGTTCCCCTCCACATAGTCTCAATCTTGCCAACTTACCTGGAACATTTCTACCAGGTAAATGCAACTCCCCGATTCTCTCTTGCCCCTGAACATGGCTAATGAGCAACACACGACCACACTGCCCAGTGTCGGTAGGAATTCATAGGCCTTCACCTCATGTGGGCTCCACCTGGCCTACACTTCCCTCTGGTCCATCCACACTTCTCCTCTCTGAGACAATATTTCATACCTCTCCTTTCTCTTCAAATATCCAACAGTCCTTCAACCCTCACTAACAGATGGCCATGTTTCTTACTGATTGAGAAAACGGAAGCAACAGCTGAAAAAACTCATTTTTCCGACACCCAACCTGGAACCCTCCTGCATGTGACCAACATACTCAGCCTTTCCTATCGCTGCCATGCGTGAACTGGTACCCATCTTTCTCTCCTACAGAAGTGCACTGTGGTCATCATCAACCTTTCTTTCTCTTGCATCATCAGTGTTTGCTCTCCATTGCATCATTATCAGCACCTATACCCTGCTGGCTGCTTACACCGCCCCCCTACAAAGCCAAGCACAACACATTTCCACGTCCTGTTCTGTCATCAGCTCACCCTAGCCAGGCTTCAGTCTCCAATACTCTCTCTGTCTTGTACTTGGAAGCTAATTCAGCTCCCAGTTCTGCAAAGCCTCTGAAATGAAGCACATTCATACTGAGATCAAGCCTTCTTCAACTGTCCGAACCCATAAGACTCCCTCTCAACAATGCTCTCAGCAGCAACACCCCTCTTCCTTACCTTAAAGCAATAGTCGTGGCAGCAGATGCCAAGATGTTCGAGTGTAATCTTTGGACAGTCTCGGATCTCTCGGTTGCAGTACGTACAGATCCCTCCAGTTTTTCTGTGAGATGAAAACCAAGAACCTGGTGGTCAGGCTTCCATGCAGACTACTGATGTGATACAATCAGACCCTCTGATTTGACATAGCTAGGCCTAGGTTTGCTGCCAGGTTTCTCAGCCTGCCATATTGGCCACATAGCCCTGGGCCACACTGGGCCTCAGTAGACCTTCACATTAAAGTGATCATGTATCTTCGCCTTACTATCATATGTGTAAGCACCCCAATATGATTCTTACTCCAGGCAGCCTGCCTCCCTCTGTCCCTGGGAGACTGCAAGCTGACAGGGTCCCTGCAGTTTAGATTTTGGGGGACAGAGGTCTGGGGACCTGGCAGTATGCTGACAGGGTCTTTGCTGCCCCATCCTCCCACCTCATTTGCTTGATTAAGTTGCTAAAGGCTAAGCTTTTCCCCACAACCTCTGACTGTTTAAGTTGCTAGAGGCAATTTACATGCCCTTCCTCTCACCCTTTGTTTGTTCAACTGTTGATTTCAGTTATGCACTTGGGAGAATTCCTGTTTATGCCTCAGATGTGTGACTTTGTATCAGAGACTTCCTTATTTGCATAGGGCTCTGCACTATATAATAAAGCAAACCGGGGGTTTTGCTTTGCTCTGATTTGCTATCAGCTCATAGAGACCTCTCAATTTCATACTTCATTTCTCGGAGTTTATTTCTTCATTCTGCATGGTTCTCACTCAGGACCTGTACAATTACTAGCTGCACTGGTACGCAGCATGTCCCTTTCTGCTCCCCTCTGGAACAGGAAGACCCATGTCTTCTCCTACAGGAGACATGTCCTTGTATGCCCTACCTGGCCATCTGTCTTGATGGTATTTCTGTTCACACCTAGGGCCACTGAGCCCTGCCTCTTGGATTGTACACTCTTGGAGCCCTGTGATACTCACTGTGTGGCTTAAGACACATTATTTATTTATTTTTCCAGATCTGTGTTCTTCACTGTGACCTGAGTAAACTGCATCTCTAAGATTCTTTGCTCCCCTATTCCAAGAATTGAAAAATGAAACTTATTTATCATTAAAACAATCCTATGACTGCTGTCACCTAGCAGCAACTTTTGAAATTGCTGAATGAGGCTCTGTACCTTCATTCATTTCAAATGAATAGATCTCTCTGGCTCTTTTCTGGCATCTTGATGATAGCAACCCACTTTTCTTCACTTCCCACCCACCACTCTCTTTTTATAATTTTTTCTTCTAATCAGATTTGCCAGTTCATGCAGTGATCAATTAGGTTCTAATCCCAAGGGCCTATCCTGCTGATATGAGTCACTGGGGCTTTCAGACACCACCATCTCCTTTCTCAGTAGCCCTTTGTGTTCACTCTCTAATTGTAGCTGGGTTCAAGGCTTCAGCTGACACAGATGTGACATCCCAATAACGGATACACATTGGTGTGACAGATCTGAAAGTGAATCAAGCAGCACATCAGCACACAAAAGCAAATAGACTTAGTGTGGCAATCTCTCTTAGCTGTTTCTCCTCCGTACACCTGTGAGCTCCCTGGTATGACAGCAGACCTACCTTTCAGAGTATGGTGTGCTGTCATATGGGGGTTTCTTCTCCATGTTGAAGGAGTTATCAGTGCTGCTGGTTCTGCAAGTGGTGTGATGGGGGAACAGAAAGGCAGAAAATGAGAGCCAGGTCACTTGCAGTCATGAGTGGAAATGCTTTTTTCATTAACACTGTGGCCACAACTGAGACTTGATTCTGCATGGCCAGCCATCATCTTGTTGTAAGGTACTAAAAAGCTGAAAATTTATATTGATATTCTGGGAGGAAAAAATCAGGCTTTCCTGTCCCCTCCCTCCTTTGGGGAGGGGAGGGAGAAGAATGTAGAAGTTTCTGGCTTGCAAGAACAATAGGTCATTCAGTTTTAAATCTAAAATAAAAGTTAACCTAGAAACTGCTTCTCTTTCAATAGGAAGCAGAATTTACATACCATCTTGCATTGATTGTAGTTCCTCCCCCTCCCTGGAATCTTGAGGGTAAAATACTTCTAGGCTAGTGAGGGAAGATGAACCCTGAAAGATTTGTAAACATCTTTGACTGTGTTACCTTTAGTCTTAATGTTTCTGTGTATCCCCTAAACAAATGTTGCCAGCCTATACCATGTCATGCTTTCCCCCGCCCGTGTGTGAGCAAGGTTATATAAACAGCCCTTGAACTATTTTTGGGACTGCAAGATTTGGGCTTGCAGATGCCCCGTGTTAGCCAGATGCGGCCAACATATTTAATAACTTTCCTCCTCTAATAAAACTCTTCAAAATTCATCTGGACTGGGTGTCTGTTGGGCAGATAAAATATATTATGCTCACTTTGTTAAAGATGGCGCTGCTCACATGGAAGCCCGTCGCCCAGGTGATATTAATGTGTGTTGGGGGCAGGCTGTGGGCAGGCAGGATCCTTGTAACCTGGGGCTTGGTTTTAGGACTAAGCCTTTCCCACCCTTTTTGATGTGGGGTGGTACAATCCCATCATGTCTCTGATAAGTGACTTTGTATTAGAGACTTCCCTATTTTGTATATTGGATTAAAGGTTTTGATTTCTACACTATAAAATGGTGGCAGAACGGGAGCTTGCCCTCTTGGTTCCTGAGATTAGCATTAGAGAGGGGAGCAGAGAAAGGCCACGTGGAGGAGGCCTGGAGAAGCAGCCAAGATGGTGGAGTGTTGAGTGAGAAGCCAGTTTGTGCAGAGTTTGTGCAGGGAGAAGGAAGGAGATGGGGAACAGAGGTGAATAAGTCTGGTGAGCTAGAAACCTTTGATTCTAGGAAACTCGGATAAGTCAGTAGCTTTGTGAACACTGAATGAGTAGGTTTTGGAGCCCACTGTGTGTTTTTACTTGCCCGCCGGGTGCAAGCTAGGATTATAGATGATGGCCCATCAGTTTTTGGCTCCGTTGTTTCTTTACCGGCTGTCCGAATCCAATGCGAACCTGCATGGGCCAGGCGGCTAAGATAGTGGCCCTGGCTACTGGCTTTACAGTATCTCTACGTGAACTTGGTGAAATGAGGTACAGTGCCTTTCAGAATCTGGGGCGTGGTACTTTATAACAATCTGTTATGCTAAATGGCAGGGGAAGCTTTAAATTTGGTGCGAAGGAGGCATAATTGTCTTGGAGAAGAGCCCTTGCACAGGGGGCAGAAAGGATCTGCCACAGTAAAGCCTAGCTAGGATTTTTTTTTTGTTTTTTTGTGACAGAGACAGAGACAGAGAGAGGGACAGATAGGGACAGACAGACAGAAAGGGAGAGAGATGAGAAGCATCCATTCTTCGTTGCGGCACCTTAGTTGTTCATTGATTGCTTTCTCATATGTGCCTTGACTGGGGGGGCTATAGCAGAGGAAGTGACCCCTTGCTCAAGCCAGCCACCTTGGGATCATGTCTGTAATCCCATGCTCAAGCCAGCGACCCCGCACTCAGGCTATTGAGCCCATGCTCAAACTGGATGAACCCGTGCGCATGCCGATGACTGTGGGGCTTTGAACCCGGGTCCTCTGCATCCCAGTCCGATGCTCTATCCACTGTGCCACCACCTGCTCAGGTCTGACTAGAATTCTTGAAGCTGTGTACATCATGAGGACCATGGTTTCACTGACCAGTGGGAAAGGAGCAGGGTTTTTCTCCTCACATACGTGTCTGGGCTGTAATGTGACAGTCACTACTCACAGCACAAACTAGATACTAGAGATGAGAACAAAGAAACAAGAAAACATTCTGACATAATACCTATGCTTGGGTTATAGGGTGGGATTAGAAGTGAGATTTTTTTCCATCATTTTTCAATAATATGACTTTTGTAATAAAAACTAATAATGGTTGGAAAAAAAACAACTATTGCCAGGGAATGGCAACCAAGTACCAACCCTGAAGTGTGCTTTAATGAAGCTGCCATTCTCATAGGAGCTATATGGTGATCCCCTGAGGTAGTCGGGAAAACCACCTCAGAGGTTAAGCGACCTGCCTAAGATTACCCCCAAAAGAAAGGGTGAGCTAGAATTTCAGCCCAGGCTCTGATTTCTTCTGAGCATTAAACTTATCTCTAAGCCTCCTGAGGCCAAAGGGGAAAACACACTGGACTACACAATTTTCTCTATCCAATAAAGAAAATCTACTGGTTTGTCAATAAGATGTAATATTTTGACTGAATGTTAAATTCAGTTCTAAAATAAATGTAATTGTCAGAGTGTAAAAAACTAATTTAACAGAATATTGGGACTGGAAGAAGAAAAACCAGAAGGTGGACAAAGTTCAGTCAAATAATACTTATAGAGGCAAATGAGAGATGGCAAGGATAGCTCCCTGGGGGTGCTGGAGGTTAGTTCTAATCTTGAAACCTGTGTGAACTAAGGTATAAAGACAGCAAATAGATCAGTGGTGGCCAGGGGCTATGACTGGTTGTGTGGAGAGCTGCTAATGGGTACATGGTCTCCTCTTGGGGTGATGAAAATGTTTATGGGAACTGGACAGTGGTAATGGTTTCACAACTGCGAATGTACTAAAAGCCACTGAACTGTAGACCTTAAAGAGTGAATTTTATGGTATGTAAATTATATCTCAATTAAGCTGGTGAGAAAAACCACCCTGAGTTACAGATGAAGCAACTGAGGCTCAGAAAGGTTGAGTTATCTTGTCGAAAATAATCTAGCCAATGGGGGCCAAGGTGTGGCTTGAACATGACCTCCATGCCCATGTTCATCATTTCACAGTACCAGTGAAAACTGGTCCATAATCCCCAGAGGCTCAAACCTGAAAAAAGGCCAGGATGCTTCTCTCTGTTACTAAAACCCTCACCCTAGGCCCTGGCCGGTTGGCTCAGCGGTAGAGCGTCGGCCTGGCGTGCGGGGGACCCGGGTTCGATTCCCGGCCAGGGCACATAGGAGAAGTGCCCATCTGCTTCTCCACCCCCCGCTCCTTCCTCTCTGTCTCTCTCTTCCCCTCCCACAGCCAAGGCTCCATTGGAGCAAAGATGGCCCAGGCGCTGGGGATGGCTCCTTGGCCTCTGCCCCAGGCGCTAGAGTGGCTCTGGTCATGGCAGAGCGACACCCTGGAGGGGCAGAGCATCGCCCCCTGGTGGGCAGAGCGTCACCCCTGGTGGGCGTGCCGGGTGGATCCCGGTCGGGCACATGCGGGAGTCTGTCTGACTGTCTCTCCCTGTTTCCAGCTTCAGAAAAATACAAAAAAAAAAAAACCCTCACCCTAGCAGTGGGATGGTGTGTCATAAAAAACTTCTGAGCCCTGGCCAGTTGGCTCAGCGGTCGAGCGTCGGCCTGGGCTTGATTCCCAGCCAGGGCACACAGGAGAAGCGCCCATCTGCTTCTCCAACGTTCTCCCTCTCCTTTCTCTCTATCACTCTCTTCCCCTCCCGCAGCCAAGGCTCCACTGGAGCAAAGTTGACCCAGGCACTGAGGATGGCTCCATGGTCTTTGTCTCAGGTTCTAGAATGGCTCCAGTTTCAATGGAGCAATGCCCCAAATGGGCAGAGCATCGCCCCCTAGTGGGCATGCCGGGTGGATCCCTGTCAGGTGCATGAGGGAGTCTGTCTCTCTGCCTCCCCTCTTCTCACTTCAGAAAAAGAAAAAACATTCTGAGGGGATGCAGTCTCAGTGTGGGCTGTTATTGATTGATGTGGTATGGAGGAACCCTTCCATATAGCTTCAGGAAGCAAGCAAAGGAAGAACTGATGAGTGAAAAGTTACGCATATATCATGACCTGCAGTCAACTGTGTTTTCAAATGAGGCAAGTTGGCATACTGGAAAAAGAATGGGAGCTGAAGAGAGGAACAAGATTAAATTAAGTAGATGGTGTCTAAGGGTCCCACCACTTCTGCAAAGAATGATGCTCTCGGTACTTCACAAAAGAAAGCTAGTAGTCTATCTAGAACAAAGACAAGCAGAAAGGGATAGCACTAGACGTGAGGCGTAGAGTGAATTAATGATAAAGACGGAACACAAAGGCATCAAGTTGGGTAGAACAACTGGAAATGCATAAATTGTGTCCATAGGCAATTACCTCATATACCCATTCAATAAATGATTACACAGAAGTTACTCTGGGCAAGGTCCTAGATGAGGTACTTGTGATGCAGCAATGAGGATGGTACAGGGCCGCACAGGAGGAGGCCACGACATGAACGATTCAGGAACTTGCTCTTACCTGCTGTAGCATGAAGACACCAGCTTTCTGGAAGATACCTCACTAGCATTCATGTACTCCTTCACAAAGAGAATCCCTTTGCTGTAGAACAAACATAGCAGAACACAAAGAGGCATACTGAAAGATTCCAGGGGACGAGCTTGGCACAAAGGAGGGATCCAGGGCTAGGAGGACCCCAGGCCGGTTTGAAGGAAGCTAAGGAGATAATGGGAAGGCCTGGGGGCAGACGTGCTGGGCAGGAAAGTGGCAAATGGGAGCCGCTGGACTGCTGAGCCCAGTGGGAACTCAGGCTAAAATCAAAGCCTGCAAGTTCAGCTTGCTTTGTGTGGATGTGAGAGCTTGAGAAAGAGGGTCCCGGCCTGACCTGTGGTGGCGCAGTGGATAAAGCGTCCACCTGGAATGCTGAGGTCGCCAGTTCAAAACCCTGGGCTTGCCTGGTCAAGGCACATATGGGAGTTGATGCTTCCTGCTCCTCCCCCTGTTCTCTCTCTCTCTCTCCCTCTCTCTCTAATATAAATGAATAAAATCTAAAAAAGTAAATAAATAAAAAAATTTAAAAAAAAAAAAGAAAGAGGGTCCCTGCAGCCAGTGGCAATGTTGTCCTCCTTCCCACAGATCACAACACTGTCGGAGGCAGGCCCCCACCAACTTCAGTGCAGTGGCCTTTCCATCCTGCCTCACTGACTGTATTTTCTTCCCCTTCTACTGGGCCCAGGAGAGCCTCCAGGCCTCAGCCCCAGACTGCCGGGCCTCTCCACTCTGTGAGTCTCCACCAGCAACCCAACCTGTCCCTTCATAGATCTCCAGAGGCCCAGAAGTCACCTCATCTTGGCCGGGCTTGCTGACATCGTAAACAAGATCTGCCTCATGCTGGGCTCACCATGGTCCCAAGGTAGCCCCGTTTCTGGGCCTGATGTCAGCAGAGGCCCCTCTGACCCAACCCTCACACACAAACCTCACTAAGCCTCCCTACGTGTTCCCTTCCTGCACTTGAAGACTGTAGGTGAGACCAAGAATGCATGCGAGGTAGTAGGTGTGTGTCTCTCCTTACAGTGGGTAATATGAAGGAGA
The DNA here is from genome assembly GCF_036850995.1 of Saccopteryx leptura. Lineage (NCBI taxonomy): Eukaryota > Metazoa > Chordata > Mammalia > Chiroptera > Emballonuridae > Saccopteryx > Saccopteryx leptura. The sequence goes on from NC_089516.1 coordinate 53,445,190, forward strand.
GAAACATATGGCCTGGCCTCAGTGGGCTTTCTCTGGCCTTTTGGCAATGTTATCCAAGAGCTATTTGCAAGGTCCTATGGATGGCAGAGCCCTAGGAAATACCATCTCAGCTTATCATTGGAATAGGGACTCGGGGGGCACTATGTGGACCCTTAACAAATAGGCTGCTTAGAGTTGGGGGAGGCACTAGAGCTAATTTCAGGGAAGTGACATGAGACAAAAACCTAGTCCTTTAGTTCCAGGGAGGAAACAGCCCAGAGAACAAGTCCCAAGTTGTTCCTTCTTACCTGGTTGAGCTGGAGTCCAATTCACTTGGGGAGGCTGGGATGTAAACATGAGGCTGCTCAGGGGCAGCACTGACTGTAACAGTGACCACACAGCTCGAAGGGTTTCTCACCCTGAAAGAAGTAGAGGATGGGATGAGTGTGTCCATACTGAAAGCTGACATCAAACAGGGATTTTCAACCCTAATCCCCAGACTGCCAATTCAAAGAGTTTTTTTAAAGCACTGATGATTTTGATATAAACCTTGCAAATCACTGAACTTTTGCCCTTTAAGACTCTTGAAGTCAAGAGGTGGTACCATTCATTTTACAAATGAGAAAACCTCAGCTAGGTGACCCAGGTCACACTGAGTCAGTGGTAAAACCCCACTCTTGCAGTACAGTATCCACCCAGAACTCCCCACTGCAGCCAAGAGCCTTGGCCTATGATTTACTTGATTAGAACACATCCATGGGATTACTGGGGACTTGACAGACACAGCCCAGTTCACCCTTTCACTGGATGGGACAGCCCCTTTTTAGAATCAACTTCCCCCGCCCCCATCAACCAGTGACCTCTCTGGAGAACAAAATGCCGAGGGAGAGCGAGAGAAATGAATTTAAGCATCACCAAAGAAGAGGCTTGGATGCAGTTTATTCTGGAAGGCACCACCCATGAGCAGAGGCATGAAACTGACAAATATAATGATTTTTCTGAATCTCCATCTTTTGGTTGCAACATACAGCCCCTGGCCTGGAATCCGACCTCCTAGCCAGCTCACAAAGCCTTTCTCTGGCCAGAGACTTACTTATTCTCACGTTGCCTGCTCCCAGGTCACCAGTCCCATACTAAAGCTGCCACATCTGCCCACTGCAACTCAGGGCATCCTGTTTGGCTCCACCACTGACACCCCTGCCCCATTTGTGCCATCCATATCATATCTGCCCACTCTCCAGCTGCCTAAGGCTAGCTCTATGGTGCACACTTCCCTGGGCTGATTTTGGTTTCCCTACAATATGCTGCTGCTCAGATGCTCTGGACATAGTCTGCTTCCACCTAGCCTAGGCTCTGTGGTGTCATTCCCTTGCCAGAGAATCCAATGCCCAAGACCTCAATTAGTTTAAGAGTAAGTAAAGCTTCATCTTTTCAAATGGTGTCACATGTTCCTGAAGCTCTAGCCATACTGGATGACCTTTCCCGTATCTTTGAACTTAACACGACCTTCTCTTCCAGGAAGCCCTTCTGAAGTACCTGCTGTCTCAGCACAGGCCTCAAGGTGCCCGTTCACTTTATGCATATTTCTACGTCACCCTATGACACAGGAATTCAGCATGGAAACGGAAGGAAGTGGACTGGCTGAGAGGGGAAGCCCCACAGGAACCTGGAAAAACAGATGGCAGATAAAATACAAAGGCAGAGAGTAAGAAGAGACCTGCCTACAAGAGAAGGAAACAGCATCCTCTTCTGATTGAACATTAAGTGGCATCCTCTGATTCACACCCTGTATAGCAGTCAAGGGGACAGGGAACAAGATAAACAATAATCCCATAGGGATCCCTCCAGCACTGCAATATGAGCAATGGGAAACTCCAATGGCAGGGCTCTCTACCCCTCATCTTGCCTCCTTCCTGTAGCCTCCTCCCCCTAGCCTGCAAGGTCCAGTCCTGGCCCCACCTACCTGGTCTCCTATCCCTTCTTCACTTTACTTATTATCCTTCAGTTACCTTCTTTCAGTCCCTTCTTCCTGATTCCCTCTCTTTCATAATCTCTGCGCATGTTGTTTCTCTATCCATGTTTCATCTTCCCAGGTTCTTTCTTAGGCTGGCTCTTCCTTCCGCGTTAGGTCTCAATTGAACTGTCCCTCAATCAGCAGAAAAGCTTTCCCAGATCATCCTAGCTACAACATGCCTGCCCTGGCCCCTCTTAATCAGACCACTCAGTTTCCTTCTTTTTGGAGCTAATCACAAAGAGAGAGGCAAAATATATATCACAGAGATTAGCAGTACAGCTTCTTGGCTCTGGCTGTCTGGGGTCTAACCCATTAGGCCACTGCATAGCTGGATGAGTGTTGGCAAGCTATTTAAGCTCCCTCTGCCTTAGTTTCTCATCTGTAGAACGGAGATAATAGTACCCTCCCACAGGGTTGCTGTGAGAATTGAGTATGCATAAAGCATGAGAACAATGCTTGCACGTTCTCAGCACACCGCAAATGCTAACAGTTATCACTATGGTGTTATTGCTATTGTATTTATTCATTGGTACACTGTCTGCTCCCTAAGGGCAGGCGGGCAGGCCCCTGGCCATCTTGTTTAATGTGTATATGGCCACTGCCTACAACTGGCTCACATGAGACTATTCCTAAACTCATGGCCACTTTAGAAAAAAGTATCCCTGGCGAGCAAAGGGAGAATCCAGATGCTGCCATGCAAGGCCAAACTGGTAATGGTGGCAGTGAAGACTTCATTGAACTTCCCTTTAATCTCTGGCAAGGAGTCCCATCCTTTCCAGCCATACCTTCTGCCTCCATGAACGATGAAGGCACCCTATATCCCTCTTCCAGCCCAGTTCTTCATGGCCCAAATGGCTTTCAGACCACATGGTTCTCTGTGCCAGACTTGGTCTAACAGATGTGATGCTGCAGCTCCAAACTGAAGCCCATGTAGACCTACTCCTAGATGCTTGTTGCTGGTCAGCTTCCCACTGGCTTTTAACCAGTCAAACCAGCAGAAGGTAACTGGCATGCTCAGTGTGTCAGGGTTTGTTCTGGGGTGGAGACCCTGACAGAACCCTGGCTGTAGGAACAGGAGCCCAGCACAGTATAGCTCTTACCTGCTGGCCTGGCTCTCAAATTCCATGAGCTGCTGGGGTCTTCTGGGGCTGCTCTGCCGCTCCGGTGTGCTGGGGTCTTCAGGCTGCTGGGTGAGTGCAGCTGGGTCTTCCCGGCCACCTCTCGGGGCTCCAGGCTTCTCCTGCCAGGCCTCTCCCAGCTTGGTGACTACATTCTTCTTCTCAAAACCAGCCAAGGAGCTGAGGAAGAGTGAGTGCACTTATGGAGTGAGTGTTGTGGGACTAGTCCTTGCTCACCCACTGCAAGCTGATGTCGCCTCCTGTGGGCATAGCAGCTCCTCTCCCAGAGGATGGGGAAGAGAGGAGCCCAGCACTGCCCCCATAATGGGAAGCAGTCTGTCTCTTTTTTAGGGGGACCTCAATACTGCTACTTACTTCCCACAGACAAAGGGGGCATCCGCAAGAACATCTGAAGACTTCAATGAGCTTTTAAAAGACAAAAGTCGGCCCTGGCCGGTTGGCTCAGTGGTAGAGCGTCGGCCTGGCGTGCAGAGGTCCCGGGTTCGATTCCCGGCCAGGGCACACAGGAGAAGCGCCCATCTGCTTCTCCACCCCTCCCCCTCTCCTTCCTCTCTGTCTCTCTCTTCCCCTCCCGCAGCCGAAGCTCCATTGGAGCAGAGATGGCCCGGGCGCTGGGGATGGCTCCTTGGCCTCTGCCCCAGGCGCTAGAGTGGCTCTGGTCGCGGCAGAGCGACGCCCGAAGGGGCAGAGCATCGCCCCCTGGTGGGCAGAGAATCGCCCCTGGTGGGCGTGCTGGTTGGATCCCGGTCGGGTGCATGCGGGAGTCTGTCTGACTGTCTCTCCCTGTTTCCAGCTTCAGAAAAATACAAAAAAAAAAAATAAATAAATAAAACCTGTAGAAAAGACAAAAGTCTTCTCCTAGCTGGGAACAATGGTATTCCTCTCCCTCTACTCCCACTGTGACCACCCTGTCTCTAAGTCTTTTTTTTTTGGTATTTCCCCGAAGCTGGAAACGGGGAGAGACAGTCAGACAGACTCCCGCATGCGCCGGACCGGGATCCACCCGGCACGCCACCAGGGGCGATGCTCTGCCCACCAGGGGGCGATGCTCTGCCCCTCCGGGCGTCGCTCTGCCGCGACCAGAGCCACTCTAGCGCCTGGGGCAGAGGCCAGGGAGCCATCCCCAGCGCCCGGGCCATCTCTGCTCCAATGGAGCTTCGGCTGCGGGAGGGGAAGAGAGAGACAGAGAGGAAGGAGGGGGAGGGTGGAGAAGCAGATGGGCGCTTCTCCTATGTGCCCTGGCCGGGAATCGAACCTGGGTCCCCCGCACTCCAGGCCTACGCTCTACCGCTGAGCCAACCGGCCAGGGCCCCGTCTCTAAGTCTTCACCGTTTCAATCCAACTGTACTAACTAAAAAGTCCCAAGCTGTATTTTCTTCCTGTGTCCTGGTGCTCAGACCAGTGTATGCAGCCAGGCCCGGCAGGGGTCACCCAGCTCTCTGGGAAGCAGCTTCTTCTCCAGGCAGGAAGGTAGGATGGAGAAGGAACAGGACTGTCTCACATGCTAGAGAGTCTCAAAAGGGCTTGTGACCCCATAATAAGAGAGGGAAGGCCATACAAACAGAAAAGGTCCCAGGCACCCAGAGATAATACGGCTAAGCCCATCTGAGATCCTCATTCGCCACCTGGCAGCTGGTGTGGTCAAAGCTGCAGAATAAACCCTGCCAAAGACCATCTCGCCCAGGGCAGCCATTTTCTGTATTGATGGTGGCATTTTTGGCACCCAACACAATCTTATCTTAGGGTTGCAAGAAATGGTGTGCAGGCACACACACGTGCGCCACGAGGCACATAGAGGGCTGGTGTATGTATTGTGGTCATTTGTTTTTGCCGCTAGGACTTCTTGTCTCCTTTTTTTTTTTTTTTTGTATTTTTCTGAAGCTGGAAACGGGGAGAGACAGTCAGACAGACTCCCGCATGCGCCCGACTGGGATCCACCCCGCACGCCCACCAGGGGGCGATGCTCTGCCCCTCCGGGGCATCGCCCTGCTGTGACCAGAGCCACTCCAACGCCTGGGGCAGAGGCCAAGGAGCCATCCCCAGACAGAGAGGAAGGAGGGGGGGGCGGAGAAGCAAATGGGCGCCTCTCCCATGTGCCCTGGCTGGGAATCGAACCCGGGTCCCCCGCACGCCAGGCCGACGCTCTACCGCCGAGCCAACCGGCCAGGGCCTTCTTGTCTCCTTTATGTGAAGTAGTTACTGCTGTTATTATGGGGCAATAGCATTTTCATGCCCCCCCCCACTTTTTTTGCAGATGAAAAATCTGAGGCGAGGATCCCTTTGCAGCTCATAAATGGCAGTCAGGATGGAACTTCAACCTGCTCCCCTTGGCTCAATCTGATCATGTACCTTCCTCTAGATTTCCTATCTCTAAGTCTGGGGATCAGAGGTGGGATGGAAGCAGTAGCTAGAGCTCATCGCTTAAACATCCTGTTTAAAACAAACCAAAGTCTTTTTCAAGTTCAGCCACCCTCCCTCCACCTCTGTTGCTTCTTTTCCCCCAACAGCCAAAGTTCTTGAAAGAGCCGTCAGCACTCCATCTTTTCACTTTTTCATTCTCTTATCACTGTCAACTTTCCACATAAGCTACTATGGCTTCCCAAAGTCCCAAACTATCGGCACCAAAGGGTCCCTACATCCCTGTGTCCAGACCTACCTATAGGTACCCTTTAAGAAGCCCTTAGCCTCGGCCCTGGCCAGTTGGCTCAGTGGTAGAGCGTCGGCCTGGCGTGCAGGAGTCCCGGGTTTGATTCCCGGCCAGGGCACACAGGAGAAGCGGCCCATCTGCTTCTCCACCCCTCCCCCTCTCCTTCCTCTCTGTCTCTCTCTTCCCCTCCCGCAGCAGAGGCTCCATTGGAGCAAAGATGGCCCGGGCGCTGGGGATGGCTCCTTGGCCTCTGCCCCAGGCGCTAGAGTGGCTCTGGTCTCAGCAGAGCGACCCCCCCCCCGCCCCGGAGGGGCAGAGCATCGCCCCCTGGTGGGCATGCCGGGTGGATCCTGGTCGGGCACATGTGGGAGTCTGTCTGACTGCCTCCCCGTTTCCAGCTTCGGAAAAATGCAAAAAAGAAAAAAAAAAGAAGCCTTAGCCTCATCCGAGGCTCTCCAGGATCTCAGAAACCTCCGAATCAACCATCTGAAGCTGAGAAAAAACGCAACTGGAAACTATCTGGATATTTTATACAGGTAGATGGGCTTTGGAGAAACCCTGACTAATATTTGCTTTCTTGATTCCTCACCTCAAAATTAGTTTACAGTTTCCATAAGATTTACATATCAGGGCAAAAAAAAAAAAATTCTTAAAAGCCTCCTCTACAAATACTAGCAGGAAGTTTTACTCTTCATACTCAGCAAGTAACTTCAACTTGTCCCATCTGTCGAAAACACAATTCTGATAAAAATAAAAAACAAGGCAAAGAGGGGAACCAATTCTTATATGAACCACTGCATTTTGTATTTCTATGTTTATACCTGACTCATGGCTGGAGATTTAGAACTAAAGCCATAAGAAATCCATTAGTTTCTGCCAGTGTGTTTATGTGCTGTATTCCCCATGTATAAGACGCACACTTTTTTTGGAAAACTTTGAGGTTTGAAAACTGGGTGCATTTTATACAGTGGTTGTAGATTTTTTTTTACTTGCATTTCCCACTTTTTCACACTTGTTTTTGCGCTCATTGTTGAAGACAGTGATTCGTCATCAGACACAGATGAGGACCAGCTAATAGATGGGAGCTTTTGAAAGTGATGAGGAGTTGTATGAATTTTATGACGAATAAAACTTGAGTTCAATAACTTTATGTAATACATTTTTTTTCCAAATTCGGGCCCCAAAATTAAGGTGCGTCTTATACATGGGAGCGACTTATACATGGGGAAATACAGTATCTAGGTATGTTACATAGTGTAATATTTTCTTGACTCTGGATAGTATTACCAAATTAACTTAAAATCCCTTATGCTTTATTTCAATTGACTTAGAGATAAATAAGCACTTATATTACTTAAATATTCCTAAACCTCTCATAAATTAAAGAAACAATTCCTAATACTTTGAATGTTAAAAATAAAGCATTCTTATAAAAACTAGCGCAAATGTTTTAAAAAATTCAAGTTCAAAGAATTTAGGTAAATCTTTGCTGAACAAGAGTAGTTTAATATTGTTAGTTTAATTAAAAACAAACAAATAGCTATGTCTTGTGAGTTATAAACATTACAGCTAACACAAGCATACATTTTCATTCTACTTGGGTGTATTCTTCCTAAACAAAAAACAGGTTTACTGGTGAATAAGCTAGTATGATATCTACCAGATGTTTCACATTATAAAAATATAAATTTGCTTTTAACCAAACTGAGTCATTATTCTGAAAACTTTATTTCAACGCTAATTATGTTTTATCAGCTTTAAGACAGTTTCCAAGATCTTTTTGGTAATTTAAAATCTTAGACTTGTTAAATTAATTAATAACTATTTATGAAATATCTATATCATTTTTAAGTAAGATAAAACACTGAAATATTAGCTACTAAGTCTAATTTTAAGTTTACATACTTTTTGCTTATTTATTGTAGCAGAGAGGGGTTGTTTTTGGATTTGTTAATAAATGTGTTCATTTTTCCACACTGAAAAAATCCTACAAAAAGCAGAAACTATAAATTTTTATGGGATATATATTCATAAGCTTTACTAGTCTGCTACAAAATGCTGTATATGACAGACAGTTCAAAATGATCTACCTCCTAATTTTCTCTGTAAGATAGAGGTTGCTAATAGTTAAACTTATAATTAGTATGTATAAATGAGACTACTAAAAATAATAATGGCAAAGGGGAATGTTAGAGTTAAATTAGCCCCTATAAAACTCAAATTTCCTTCACTCACCTCCTATTAGGGCAGCTTCTTCAGTAAACATTTCCCTGCCCCACCTCCTCCTCCCCCTAAGCAACTCCCCACCCTGGGAAAGTACTGTAAGGTTGTAGTTAATTTGCTTGGTATTCTCTCTCTTTACAATTTCTTGATCTTCACTTTGAAATGTAGCAAAAAGTTTACCTTTGCAGGAATGTCTGGGAAAGCTTACCTGGGGGAGGAACCTGACCATTAGGGGAGTTTAAATCACAACAGTTGTTTGTAAAAGCCTAGTCACAAACTGAGGTCCCAGCTATTTCTGGGAGACTGACTTCTTGCCTGTCTTGAAAATTTATCAAGGGCACCAAGCCTGTGCTACATCAAAGAACTTGTGTCTCTGTGGCAAGATTTCCCCTCCTCCTGCTCATCATCAAGTCAGTGATCGAGGCCACAAACCGCTGATATGATAATCTGAGTATGTCCAGGTACAAGTGACCCCAGTAACTTTGGTCTGGGCCCCTATAGGGCCTGGGGCTAAGGATCGGCAAAGGAACCAAGGACAAATTGGATATTCTTACGTAAGAAAACCTTTTATTTAATAGGAGAACCTGGCTCTAAGAAAATGCTTGCAACAACCCCTGTATCTGATGCTCACTCCCACAGTTCCCTGCTTCCACCCTGCCCAGTTCCAGTCCCTTCCTCTCACTGTCGCCATAGAGATAACTAAAGCATAAATCTGGCTATATCATTCCCCTGCTTAAAAGTTTTCTGGCTCTGTAGGTAGAAATATAAAATGGTATAGCTGCCACAGAAAACAGTGTAGTGGCTCCTCCACAAACAAACATACAAACATACAATTACCATATGATCCAGCAATCCCACTTCTGGGTATACACCCAAAAGAACGAAAAGCAGGATCTTAAAGGGATATCTGGTACATCCATCGTTACTGCAGTATTATTAATAGCCAAAAGGTGAAAGCAACCCAAGTGTCTATCGACATCTGAATGGATCAAGAAAATGCGGAGCCTGAGCAGTGGTGGCGCAGTGGATTGAGCGCTGGCCCGGGCTGCTGTGGCTTTATTGACTTCTGGCTGAGCAGAAGTCTTCTAACTGGTCGTCTGACTCACACTGTTGTACACCGTCTGGCCTGATCCTATACACTGTAGCTGGAAAAAAAATCTTCTTACAAATCAAGTCCATCACCTTGCTCTCCTGAAAGTTGTCAGTGGCCTCTGGGGCATCAGAAGGAGAGTCACATTCCTTAGCCTAGGGTCACACTCCTTAGCCTAGGAGCAGGCGCCTGCTCAGCTCCCTCTCAGCACATCCCACCAAGCCACCAATTAACCCTTCCTTCACCCCAGCCATCCTGTTTCTGTATTCCTTCTCAGCATGCCCATCTGGCAAAAATCTTCTATCTCCAACCTCATGCCATCTGTGAAGAAAGCCTCTCTTGACACTGCCCCATCCACCCAAAAAGAAACCCACTTCACCTTCATCTACAGGTTGCACTTTTTGCATCCCCTCTTGCTAAGAGGAACACTAAATGATGTAGGAAGCCATATGATATGGCAGGAAATCCAAAGTTGTTTTCTCAGTAACTTTGATCTGGGCCCCTACAGAGCCTGGGACTAAGGATCGGCAAAGGAACCAAAGACGAGTTAGATATTCTTAAGTAAGAAAACCTTTTATTTAATAGGAGAAACTGGCTCTAAAAATAGCCTCCTATCTAAGTATGGAATCTCTACAATATAAGAACCCCAGTACCATGAAGATGGATGAACATTTTTATCTCCACAAGAGAAGTCACAAGGACCACATCCTGTATCCCGGGGTAGTAAGAGTCTTGGCTCTCCCCTTCCAGCATTTCTGTCTTGTGTGATAAACTGTGCTTGGATGTGTGGAAATAGTAACGGATTCCAGTTGCTCTCTCTGAAATTTCCAAGAAATACAAGCTCACTGCATCTTAATCTGTAAGCATGTTTGTCAACTGGATAGGGCATGAAGCGTAGGGATCAGCATTTCAAATGTTGTCAGGAGAGCCTTGGTTTCACCACTTCAACCCATACCAGATGGTCACCTCCAGTCACAGTCACACGTGCCCTCTCTCACTCATGCACACTGACACACCAACACACTGCCAATCCTAATCCCACTGTCACCTGCAATGCCACTGTCACCCTCTCTATGCCCGCTTACTCATGCTTTCTCACCCTGACCTTCTCTCTTGCTGTTTTGCCCTGTTGCTTTCTCTCACTCACCGGGCCCCATCAACACACAAATAGCCTTCATCTACTTGGGATACCCAACCTGCGCTTCATGTATCCTCTGGGAGATCTCTTTCCTGCTCCACACTTCAGGAATTAGCCAGCACTTATCTCTGGGGACAAACACCTGTTCACACAAGAGGCTTCATCCCAGCTCCATGCACCACAGGAAACCCCTTGACACTGTTCTACGCCCAGGGAGTCACCTCTCTAATCCCACATGAGGCAGGAGCACCTGGTGTGTGATGTGACAGGCACTATCATGAACGTAGGGTGAAAGCAGGCCCGATCTGGGCCATGGAGCCTGACAAAGTTCCAGCTTGGGCAGGCAGGAACTCAGCACAGTATAGCTCTTACCTGCTGGCCTGGCTCTCAAATTCCATGAGCTGCTGGGGTCTTCTGGGGCTGCTCTGCCGCTCCGGTGTGCTGGGGTCTTCAGGCTGCTGGGTGAGTGCAGCTGGGTCTTCCCGGCCACCTCTCGGGGCTCCAGGCTTCTCCTGCCAGGCCTCTCCCAGCTTGGTGACTACATTCTTCTTCTCAAAACCAGCCAAGGAGCTGAGGAAGAGTGAGTGCACTTATGGAGTGAGTGTTGTGGGACTAGTCCTTGCTCACCCACTGCAAGCTGATGTCGCCTCCTGTGGGCATAGCAGCTCCTCTCCCAGAGGATGGGGAAGAGAGGAGCCCAGCACTGCCCCCATATTGGGAATCAGTCTGTCTCCTCTTCAGGAGGACCCCAGCATGGCTACTGCCTTCCCACCGACAAAGGCCATTCTCAGCATGTACTAGGTGAAACCAGAGGCTTTGATGCTTTTTCCACTCCTGAATTCAGGGGAGGGAGTGGCTTCTCGGCTGTCCCAGGCATTGAGCTCTTCAGGGGGTCTTTCCTGGTCTCACATGACACCAACACTTGCACACCTCTCCCATCACTATCTCCCATCCTAAAGTGTTGCCAAGGGCATTGTTCTCTCTGCTGGTGCCTCTTCTAGAAGTTCTACCCTATGTGATGGTGCTGCTGCTTGGTGGCCTGAGGTCATATACCTACTAGGCCAGAGGCAAAGACTGAGTCAGATTATTGAGAGTAGGCACCCAGCATTCCATAAAATGAAAACCAAGTTCACCATAACCTTGATTCGTGCTCATTCTGAACTCAAACCTCCCCAGAACAGCAGCCTGCCTTCAAGTGATGGTGGGGCTACCTGAGGACAAGACCACACCACCAGCTATCTCCAGCCCTGGTACTCTTTATTTATGAAAGTTAATCTTGTAGTAGGCAGGCTCCCTGCCTTCAAGTTGGAAGAACAAGGGAGCAGTGACCATAGCTTTTGGAGAGCATGACCTGAAAGCAATGTAATCCTTCAGCCTCAGGTGGAGGGAACCAAAGTTGTTCACAATGAATAAATGTGCTTAAAGTTTACCTGTTCTTTAGGCAGAAAGAACATCAACTTGAAACACACAGATTGCAATATAATACAGAGGAAAACAGCTTATGTTTTTGTTTTTTTTACAGAGACAGAGAGAGAGTCAGAGAGAGGAATAGATAGGGCAAAGCCAAATACCACCTCCAGCAGTACCTGGCAGATCCGCAGGCAAATGAGTACTGTACCTCTGTACTGCTTCTACATACAGATAGGCTGCTGCAGCCAACCAGATACCAGAAATGGTCTGCTAAGATAATGCAAGTCCTTTAACCAGCAGGATATCTTGACACACTCCTTCACCTCTGCTTATGGCATACATGCTTGGGCCAAAAATAAATCTGGAAGGCCCAAAGAATTTGTCTCTTGATGCTGGGAGCCCTGAGCTAGCTTTACCATGGACTTAATAATGAGTCCTGTTCCATCCTATGTCCCCTACAGAATTATGATGATACGAGGTTGTTCTCAGCAAGTTTGTTAATAAAGCCAAGATTCTCTGCAAAGAGCAATTTGGGGGTCTACTGCAACTTAGGACAAGTTGATGAATAATGCTCCTTCACCCTCGACCTCAAGTCCTTAGAATTATAGATGCAACAACCCATTTGACCCATAAAAAGAAAATCTTAGTAAAATGTCACAGAAAATCATGCTGAGCAATGTAAAAGCCTACAGGTCTTCCAAGCCTGTAATGAATTATCTGGAAGTCAAGTGTTTAGATAATCAAGGAAATACTTCTGGCTGCAACTAGATCAAAGATCTAGTAGCCTGATACAGCTATTGGCAATTCTCGAAACAATCACACTCTCTGCATGGAAGAAAATAACCCTTTTAACTCTTATACTACCTCCAACACTTTTCTATTGGTTGACAACAGTTGTTCACAATGAATAAATGTGCTTAAAGTTTACCTGTTCTTCAGGCAGAAAGAACATCAACTTGAAACACACAGATTGCAATATAATACAGAGGAAAACAGCTTATGTTTTTGTTTACAGTGGGGAGAATACAAACTACTCTATTAAGTGAGATCAGGTCAATAAATCTGCTAAAGGGGAGCAGAGACCAGCTCTTCAAGTGTCCTTGAATAGCTATGGTGGAAGGAGGTGTTCCTTGAGCTGCCTTAAGTTTTTATAAACTTTGTTCCAGGAAATGCTTTACACATACAAACTTACTTAACCCTCACTCACAACAACCCTGCGTGATAGGAACTATTATTACATCCTTTCTAAAAGAAATTGAAACACAGAGCTGATGATGTACCCAGGACACAGAAAGAGTGACAAAGCTTAAATTTAATACCAAGCATAGGAGTCCATGCTCTTAATCACTGCACCATACCACCTCTTCCTGTACGTGTGATGAAGCAAGCCCAAGTTAGAGTAAGGCAGAATTCCTCAAGTTTGACAAGTTCAACTGTCCTGCATAATCTCCCTGCTCAACCCCATCACCTTTTCTCACCCAACTCTTGGTAACTAAGCCTGTCCTTACGGATCCTCAGAACCCAGAGCAGGTAGGTCCGTCCTAAGGTTCCTTGTACAAGAGTGGTCCAGCTGCCCTCCCTACGTGTCACAGCCCCTGCCGCTGGACAACTCTGAAGACCAGGGTTCAGTGTCCAGCAACGACTGACTCCAGGGTACTCTGCCAAACAGGATCGGGTCACAGAAGCTCCTTTCAGCTCCTCTCGGGCACCCCATCACCTCCTCTCTTCTGCCTCCGCAAGGACTGCGGTGGTAGGAGGGGCTTCAATTCCAAAGACACTGGGATACCAGGTTCAACAGGGCTGAGAAAGGACAGCAGGAGCCTAGGGTGGCCCCTTCCACCTGTGATCCTCTTGTGCCATCTAGCGGCTGGCGCGGGAACGACCACAACAGAAGCGCCAGGGAAGCTGTTATCACCCAGGTCAGCCATTTCGCTTTGTGGATGGTCGCGCTTCCCCATATGCACTGCGACCAGAGCTTGTGGCTGCAGGAAATGGAGGCCCCCACGGGCGCATATGCCGAGCGCAAGCGCGCACACACACGCAGCCACACTGGCACATACACGCATGCCAAACGCAGGCGCACAACAAACGCAGTTGCGTGCATTTGCCCAAGCACGGCACACGCACGCACGCACGCTGAGCTTGGAGCACATACGGATTACTAGCACAGGTGCGCGCGCATGCCCAGTGCAGGCACATGAGTTGCCCAGACCTCCCCCACCCCCCCACCCCCCCCCCCCGCCCCGGAAGATTCCTGATTTATCTCTGAGTCCACCCGTTTTTCTTCCTCATCCAGAATCTCCCGGCTTCCCACAGAGATTTTGAAAGCTCTAGAACAGGATTTGTCACCTTCGCTACTGTTGATATTTTGTACTGGTTAACTGTGGTGGGGGCTGCCCTGTGGTGTAGTAGCATCCTCCTCCAAGCTACTCATGCATGCCCCCGTCCCTCCCAACCACGCCAAAGACAGACGCACATACGCACACCGGGCCAAGACGCACGGACGCATGCCAAACGCAGGCACGTGCAGGCACGCCGTACACAGCATGCAGGCACACCAAACGCAGGCACGTGCAGGCACGCCACACACACACACACACACACACACACACGTATGCATGCCCCGCTCAAGGCGTACACACGCACAAGTACACACAGAAAGGTCACACACACACACACACACGTATGCATGCCCCGCTCAAGGCGTACACACGCACAAGTACACACAGAAAGGTCACACACACACACACACACACACACACACACACACACACGTATGCATGCCCCGCTCAAGGCGTACACACGCACAAGTACACACAGAAAGGTCCCATCCCAGACTAGATGCAAACGCGCACAGGCACACATTTGCACTCGTTGCCCAGACTCCCCCCCCCCCCCCCTGAAGATTCCTGATTTATCTCTGAGTCCACCCGTTTTTCTTCCTCATCCAGAATCTCCCGGCTTCCCACAGAGATTTTGAAAGCTCTAGAACAGGATTTGTCACCTTCGCTACTGTTGATATTTTGTCCTGGTTAACTGTGGTGGGGGCTGCCCTGTGGTGTAGTAGCATCCTCCTCCAAGCTATGAGAATCAATAGTATCTCCAGACATTGCCAAGTGACCCGAAGTGGGTGAGGAGGTAGGAGATGCCCCTAGTTCAGAACCGCTACCCTACAGCAGTGGTTCTCAACTTAGACTGGACATGAGAATAAACTGGAAGCTTTTAAAAAGACATTGATGATGAAGCCCTACCCCAGAACAATTAACTCGAATCACTGCCAAGAGTTCAGGGAGCTTTTTGATTTTTAAAAAGACTTCCCGAGTGAGTCTCAAGTGCAGCCAGAGTTGTGAAACACTGTGTTCAAGAAAGTGGGTATTGATTTTGCAAACTTGTACATATTCGAGAAAAGTAGTCCTCAGCCTGGGCTCTAGAGTTAGCAGATCTGGGCTTTATTCCTAGTTCTGATTCTCACAGGAGCCCTGTGTTTCCTCCACTGTTAAATTGCATGAGAAGCCAAATCCTTAACCAGGTTTGGGAAATAGTGAGATCATGCATACAGAATGCTTTACATGTTAACCAGCTAAGAATTACTGGTTCTGGGCTTTGAAAATAGGCTTCAAAGAACAGATTTCATAAACTAGCTTTTTAAAGTTTTTTCCTGAGGTTTTTTTTAAGAGTCTCTTACATTGGGACTCAGCTCTGCCTTTTGTAAGTCCTTGGACAAATCACAAACTTTCTGTGCCTCTGTTTCCCCATCTTACCCATTTCACAGGATTGCTGAGAAGATTATAAAGCAACTAGCAGAACACACTATGGGTATCAGTTATTGTTTTCACTCTATTGTCAGTGCAATTTGAAACAAAAATGTCACATAATAGGGCCTCATACCTTAGAGATCACTTGACTACCCCACCCTCCAGCATCCAAGTTTCAGTGGAGGTCACAGATGTAAAGAAGTAACTGAATATGGTGTGAAAATGCAAAAAAAAAAAAAAAAAAAAAAAAAGGCACTCACCTTTTAAACACCTAAATTAGACCATCTTCCTCTTTAATTTAAACTTGAAATAAAATCCAACCTCCTTATCATAGCCT
The DNA here is from genome assembly GCF_036850995.1 of Saccopteryx leptura. NCBI lineage: Eukaryota > Metazoa > Chordata > Mammalia > Chiroptera > Emballonuridae > Saccopteryx > Saccopteryx leptura. The sequence goes on from NC_089516.1 coordinate 53,460,922, forward strand.
TCCGAGGCCCTGCTCCATCAATGGTCCCCCTCACTGGTGAGGCTCCCATTACTCTATGCTCTGGAACATACTGGGCATGTTCCCACTGCAGAGTTTTTAGGTTTGTGTTTCCTTATGCAGCTCTTTAATCCTCATGCTTCTCAGAGTTAATTCCTTTTCCTTATAGGAGCTCACCTTAGTCACATCCATTTAAGCAATTCCCTCTTCATTGTCATCACTCTATCTCAGCATCCTGACTATGGTTTTTCAGAGCACTACTCTTCCCAGGAGGCACAGAGCCCTGGGTTCGAAGCCTTTGTTATTCATTCTAATTAGGTGCAAATCTTGCACAAATTGTGTGGAGGACTGTATGAGACACTGTGAGCAGAGGGCAGTGCACAAACCATGTGCCCCGAAGTTAAGTAACTTGTGATCTTTAACAATGTCTGGTATTAAAGACCAGTCAGCCCAGGCCTACCTCAATATCACCCTAAAAGGACCTTCAAAGTTAGTCACACTCAGCTACATACAGTACTCAGGATACACCAGATTGATTGGAGTCCTTTGTATATACTGTTCCCTTTGCTCAGAAGACTCCTATTCACCTTTCAAGATTTATCTGAAAAGCCACCTTCTCCATGAAGCCATCATACCTAATCCCCCTCCCCCTGCTCCAGCACGATATGTTGTTCCTGTCTGTACAGGCTTTGCCCTTATCAGCCATGTCTGATTTATCTGTGTGCTTCAGCCTCCAGCACAGGGAAGTTGCTGACTGAGAGTGGGTGACTTCCTGATTATGCAAGACTTCAGGACTAAAGGCACAATGTAGTGGAACGCTCTGTGGACCCAGAGGCAGAGGCCAGATTGTTTTAGCTGAGGCTTTGGCCCTTGCCATGTGCTTTGGGCCAGCTCACAGGCCTCACTGCTCTCTCCTTTCCAGCCAAAGGTAATGCAAACCTGAGTTGCCTTTCTCCACCACAGAAGCTCAGCACTATTGGCTGATGCCTTACCCCTTCAAGTTTGCTTCCATGTCTTCCAGGTCTGCTGGGCTGTCACTTTTCCTCTCAGCTGGTACAGCAGAGGCTAAAGTGGCACCGAAGCTGAGGAGGGAAGCACACAGGCACACTGAGGCCTCACACCCAAAGGAGACTGGGGGCCCAGGCCTTCCCCTTCCCAGCTGCCTTCTCTCAGGAAAGGGGGGCCTATATCTGTCAATAAAGGCTCGCCGAGCAACCCTGCCATTAGTATGGCACAGATGCCACTGTGAGTGATATCATCTTGTGAGCCCTGGGTGTGGCCTTAGCACCTGAGTTCAAGAAGAAACACTACCCCTAACCAACATAAGGGTTCCTGAGGAAGTCTCCTGATTTTAGATTCCAGTGTCCTTGTCTGACCTATACCTCTTGGAAATCCAGAAAGATTGTCCCTTATTAAATGTTCCACACACCTACAGCAAAACGGCTGCTCCCACTGGTGGACTGGTAGATGAAATAGGGCAGCAGGCTGTAGCCTGGGAATGTACAGCCTCTTCCCATCATATCTTCATGTCCCCGGAGCCGTATGCCCTCCCCAGCGGCCTCTATGTGCTCCCTGGGATTCCTCCCCGTGGCTCCTGCATGCTGGGCCAGGCTGCAGTTCCTATAGGAAAGGTTCCCTGAGACATCCTAGCTGGGTCTCTTCTCAAGCTTTGCCTCCTGGTGTCCTTTTTTTGCCACTTCAACTTGGGTCCCTATGAGTAGATGCTGGGCTGTCCCCTGGCATATCATTTGTCCTCCCTCCCTCACTGCCCCTGGTACATATGTTGAGCTGCAGGTTGGGGAGCCTCCCAACCTTCTGTCTCCTATGGTGATTACCTGATGGGAAGGTGGCATGGAGCTGACAAAATGTGAGGGGTATTCTGGAGCACTGGAGCTGAAGCTGGAACCCTGAAAGCTGTGTCTGGCATCGGGAATGGTCACCAGAGTCACCCCACCCTTACCTGATGGCTGCTGGTCCAGGCTTGCAAGGATGAGAGTTGGCACCGTGCACATCCTCATCATCTAGGAGAGGGGTGAAGCCAGCAGCGCAGCACATCCTGTGGAAGGAGGCCAAGCTTAGTCTGGGTTCAGGACTTTATATCTGTATGTCTATTCCTTCCTGAGAGGGTGGCTTCTGACCTTGACAGATGATGGGAACAGATGAGCTGCTCAAACAGATGCTCAGATCACAAACTCATATCTCACAGTTGCCTGACACAGGGCAGTGTTGCCTGTTAGTTAAAGTCCATGATCCCTGGAGGCACACTGCCCAAATTCAAATCACAAGTTTGCTACCTCCCAGCTGTGTGACCTTGGACACATCACCTGAACTCTTTGGATCTTGGTTTTATCATCAGTGAAATGGAGATGATAATTGTGTCTGCCTCATACGTTTTCTGAAAAGAGTAAATGAGTTAATAAATGTCAAGTACTTAGAATAATGCCTGGGCCCTAGCATGTGCTAACTTGCTCCTGTTATTAATACTGAACGCTGTAGCCATTTACAATCCATATGTATTCATAAACTTGATACAGAATGAATGGGTACTCTCCCTGCTTTCCCAGGAGTAGGCCACATTCTCCATCTCTCAGGCAGGCTGACTCACAGCACGCTAAGCAGTCACAGCCCATAGGGCATTTTATCACCTGTGCAAGCCTGCACCCATCATTTACATAGCACACTCACTAAGAATTTCTGGTGTTTGTTCCTAAACCCATTCACGCCAGTTGTATTTGCAACCATAATCACTAAATTAAGTAAACTCATGAAAATTAATGGAGGTCCCAGCCGGTTGGCTCAGTGGTAGAGCATTGGCCTGGCATCTGGATGTCCCAGGTTCAATTCCGGTCAGGGTACACAGGAGAAGCGACCATCTGCTTCTCCACTCCTTCCCCTCTTCCTTCTCTCTCTCTTCCCCTCATGCAACCATGGCTTGGTTAGAGCAAGTTGGCTCCGTGCACTGAGGATGACTCCATGGCCTCGCCTCAGGTGCTAAAGTAGCTTGGTTGCCAAGCAACGGAGCAACGGCCTCAGATTGGGCAGAGCATTGCCCCCTAGAGGGCTTGCTGGGTGGATCCTGGTCGGGGCACATGCAGGAGTCTCTCTCTTTGCCTCCCCGTTTCTCACTTAAGAAAAAAGGAAAGAAAATTAATGGAAAAGGAGGTTGCTTCTTCCACAAGAAACAACCTTTTCTTTGGAAGACAGTAAAAGAAAGTTTCTTAAAAATCATTATCAAAAGCAGTATAGGTAAGACAACATAAAAGACTGGATTAAAAATCATTGAAATCTAAATAATTCTTCAGCTTATTTTGCAAGTTAATTTGAGGTTTGGCTTCATTTTATTTTTTATTTTATTTATTTATTTTTTTTTTCTGAAGCTGGAAACCAGGAGGCAGTCAGACAGACTCCCGCATGCCCCCGACCGGGATCACCCGGCACGCCCACCAGGGGGCGAAGCTCTACCCATCTGGGGCGTCGCTCTGTCGTGACCAGAGCCACTCTAGTGCCTGGGGCAGAGGCCAAGGAGCCATCCCCAGTGCCCGGGCCATCTTTTGCTTCAATGGAGCCTCAGCTGCAGGAGGGGAAGAGAGAGACAGAGAGGAAAGAGAGGGGGAGGGGTGGAGAAGCAGATGGGCGCCTCTCCTGTGTGCCCTGGCCGGGAATCAAACCCAGGACTTTCACACACCAGGCCGACGCTCTACCACTGAGCCAACCGGCCAGGGCCAGGTTTGGCTTCATTTTAAAGAAACTGAAGGCAGAAAGCAAAAATTCATTTTGTGAAGGTATGTAAGCAAGAAGGATGATCTGAATGAATATTCAAAAATGAAGCAGCCAGCGACCTGAAGATGGCAGCGGAGTAGGCAGACGCACAGACTCCCAGCTCACACCACCGAACTGGATTATAAACTAATTTATGAACAATCAGCGTGAAAAACCAAATCTGGACTACAAGAACAGCTTTCAAAAATCAAGGAGCAAAGAAGAAGCCACAACAAACCTGGTAGCGAGTGCCTGAATCTCCCCTGCTTACAGGAACGGGGGGTGGGGCGGTGAGGCTGGGCTCTCAATTCCAAGGATAAAGAGCAGTAAATATTGCTCACAGCCACTTACCTGGCGACCAGGGAACAAGGAGTGTTGAAAGGGCCCGCTTGTCTTCCAAAAAGAAAGGAGAAAGAGAGAGACGGATGGTGAGGGGGAGAGGAATATAGGTGATGACATAAAAAGCTGACTCATTCAGTGCTGGAGGCGGCCATAACTGGGGGAGGGGCTGATCCTTCCACAAAGCAAAATACAAAAGTACTTCCAGGTCACAGAGATACAGACATCTCTCCAGCTCCAATCAGTGCAACAAGACACAGCTGAAAACAAGAAGTGGGGAGGAGGGGCAGTAACTCAGGTCTCCTTGGAGATCTGAGATACACCTCCCCCTACTGAAGCTGAGAAAGCAACCTGCCCCCAGAGAGATTAACTGGCAGAAGAGGATTTCAAAGCCTGAGGTCACACCCACCGCATTCCTGGATACAGTTTCAAATAAGCCCCCTGCTGAGATCAACAAACAAGACAATCACCTGTTAAGAAAACAAACAAATCAAGACTTCAAAGCTGCCCAAATCCTAAAGTGGATTACAAATAATAGCTGAAGCCAACCCAAGAAGACTTAGAAACAACACAAGTAAAAACTAGAGACAGACAACACCAAGCCTAGACTCACCCAGCTCTACAAAGAAAACACCCAAACACCCAGGCACAATGAGAAGACAAAGAAGTGCAATCCAAATGAAACCACAAGAGAGACCTTCAGGAGATGAACTGAGTGATATGGAAATAATCAAACTTCTGGATGCGGAGTTTAAAATAATGATTGTAAGGATGCTTAGGGATCTTAGAACAACAATGGATGGTCATCACGAACACCTAAATAAAGAAATAGCAAGTATAAAAAGGATATTGAAATATTAAAAAAAGAATCAGTCGGAGATGACAAATACAATATCAGAAATGAAGACCACAATGGAAGGAATTAAAAACAGGATGGATACAGCTGAGGATTGAATCAGCGAGTTGGAGGACAACTGGAATGAAGGCATGAAAGCAGAGAAGAAAAGAGAAAAGAGACTCAAAAAGTCAGAGGAAACTCTTAGAGAGCTCTGTGACAACATGAAGAGAAATAACATCCGCATCATAGGGGTTCCTGAAGAAGAAGAAAAAGAACAAGGGATAGAGACTTTGTTCAATCATATCATAGCTGAAAACTTCCCTAAATTAATGCAAGAGAAACTCTCACAAGTCCAAGAAGCACAGAGGACTCCATTAAAGAGAAACCCAAAGAAACCTACACCAAGACACATCATAATTAAAATACCAAAGCTAAGCGATAAAGAGAAAATATTAAAAGCTGCAAGAGAAAAAAAAGTTATCACCTACAAAGAAGCCCCCATAAGGATGACATCCAACTTCTCAACAGAAACACTTGAGGCCAGAAGGGAATGGCAAGAAATATTCAAAGTAATGCAGAACAAGAACCTACAACCAAGACTACTTTATCCAGCAAAGCTATCATTTAAAATTGAAGGAGAAATAAAAAGTTTCCCAGACAAAAAGAACTCAAGGAATTTATTACAACCAAACCAATGCTGCAGGAAATGTTAAGGGCATGGTGTAAACAGACCAAAGTGGGAAAAGAATATAGCAAAAAAGGAATACAGCTTTAAAGAATAAAATGGCAATAAACAATTACATGTCAATAATAACCCTAAATGTAAATGGATTAAATGATCCAATCAAAAGACATAGGGTAGCTGCATGGATAAGAAAACAGGACCTGTACATATGCTGTCTACAAGAGACACACCTTAAAACAAAAGATGCACATAGGTTGAAGGTAAAAGGATGGAAAAAAACATTTCATGCAAATGGAAATGAAAAAAAAGCTGGGGTAGCAATACTTATATCAGACAAAATGGACTTTAAAACAAAGAACATAGTAAGAGATAAAGAAGGCCACTACATAATGATAAAAGGAGCAATCCAACAGGAAGATATAACTATTATAAATATCTATGCACCTAATATAGGAGCACCTAAATATATAAAGCAGACGTTGATGGATATAAAGAGCGAGATCAACAGCAACACTATAATAGTAGGAGATTTTAATACCCCACTAACATCACTAGATAGATCCTCAAGAAAGAAAATTAACAAAGAAACAGCAGACTTAAAGGACACACTAGATCAACTCAATTTAATAGATATCTACAGAACCTTTTACCCTAAAGCAGCAGAATATACATTCTTTTCAAATGATCATGGTACATTCTCTAGGATAGACCACATGTTAGGGCACAAAAGCGGTCTCAACAAATTTAAGAAGATTGAAATCATATCAAACACTTTCTCTGATCACAATGGCATGAAACTAGTAATCAACCGCAACAGAAAAGCTCAAAAATTCTCAAACACATGGAAACTAAATACCAGGTTGTTAAATAACGAATGGATTAAGAATGAGATCAAAGAAGAAATAAAAAAATTCCTAGAAACGAATGATAACGAGCATACCACAACTCAAAATTTATGGGATACAGCAAAAGCAGTCCTGAGAGGGAAGTTCTTAGCACTACAGGCACACTTTAAGAAGCTAGAAAAAGCTCAAATAAACAACTTAACCCTGCATCTAAAAGAACTAGAAAAAGAACAGCAAGTAAAGCCTAAATGTAGTAGAAGGAAGGAAATAATAAAGATCAGAGCAGAAATAAATGACATAGAGACTAAAGAAACAATACAGAGGATCAATGAAACTAGGAGCTGGTTTTTTCAAAAGGTAAACAAGATTGATAAACCTTTAACTAGAACCACCAAGAAAAAGAAAGAGAGGACTCAAATAAATAAAATTGGAAATGAGAGGGGAGAAATAACAACTGACACAACAGAAATACAAAGGATTGTAAGAAAATACTATGAAGAACTGTATGCCAAAAAACTAGACAACCTAGATGAAATGGGACAAATTCCTTGAAACATACAATCTTCCAAAAATCAGTCTGGAAGAACCAGAAAACCTAAACGGACCGATTACACCAAATGAGATCAAAACAGTTATCAAAAAACTCCCAAAAAAGAAAAGTCCTGGGCCAGATGGCTTCACAAGTGAATTTTACCAACTATTCAAAGAAGAACTAACTCCTATCATTCTCAAGTTATTTCAAAAAATTCAAGAGGAAGGAAGACTTCCAAGCTCCTCTTATGAGGCAAGCATAATTCTGATTCCAAAACCAGGCAAAGACAACACAAAGAAAGAAAATTATAGGCCAATATCCCTGATGAATATAGATGCTAAAATCCTCAACAAAATATTAGCAAACCGGATCCAACAATATATGGAAAATATCATACATCATGATCAAGTGGGATTTATTCTGGGGAGACAAGGCTGGTACCTTATTCGCAAATCTATCAATGTTATTAATCACATAAATGAAAGGAAGGAGAAAAACCATATGATATTTTCAATAGATGCAGAAAAAGCATTTGATAAAATCCAGCATCCATTCATGATCAAAACTCTCAGCAAAGTGGGATTACAGGGAACATACCTCAACATGATAAAAGCCATCTATGAGAAACCCACAGCCAACATCATACTCAATGGGAAAAAATTAAAAGCAATCCCCTTAAGATCAGGAACAAAGCAGGGGTGCCCCCTTTCACCACTCTTATTCAACATAGTCCCGGAAGTCCTAGCCACAGCAATCAGACAAGAAGAAGAAATACAAGGCATTCAAGTTGGAAAAGAAGAAGTAAAGCTATCATTATTTGCAGATGATATGATATTGTATATAGAAAATCCTAAAGTCTCAGTCAAAAAACTACTGGACCTGATAAATGAATTCAGCAAGGTGGCAGGATATAAAATTAAAACTCAGAAATCAGAGGCATTTTTATACACCATCAATGAACAATCAGAAAGAGAAATTAAGGAAACAATCCCCTTCACTATTGCAACCAAAAAAATAAAGTACCTAGGAGTACATTTAACCAAGGAGACTAAAGACTTGTACTCGGAAAATTATAAAACATTGATAAAAGAAATCAAGGAAGATACAAACAAGTGGAAGCATATACCATGCTCATGGTTAAGAAGAATAAACATCATTAAAATGTCTATATTACCCAAAGTAATTTATAAATTTAATGCAATACCAATTAAAATACCAGTGACATACTTTAAAGATATAGATCACATATTCCAAAAATTTATATGGAACCAAAAGAGAACACGAATAGCCTCAGAAATCTTAAAAAAGAAGAATAAAGGGGGAGGTATCACACTTCCTGATATCAAGCTATACTACAAGGCCATTGTACTCAAAACAGCCTGGTACTGGCATAAGAACAGGCACATAGATCAATGGAGCAGAACAGAGAACCCAGAAATAAACCCACAGCTCTATGGACAACTGATATTTGACAAAGGAGGTAAGGAAATACAATGGAGTAAAGACAGCCTCTTCAACAAATGATGTTGGGAAAATTGGACAACAACCTGCAAAAAAATAAAACTAGACCACCAATTTACACCAATTCACAAAAATAAACTCAAAATGGATAAAAGACTTAAATGTAAGGCGTGAAACCATAAGCATCTTAGAAGAAAACATAGGCAGTAAGCTCTCTGACATCTCTCGCAGCGATATATTTGCTGATTTATCTCCATGGGCAAGTGAAATAAAAGACAGGATAAACAAATGGGACTATATCAAATTAAAAAGCTTTTGCACGGCCAAAGACAATAAGAACAGAATAAAAAGACAAACTACACAATGGGAGAACATATTTGACAGTATGTCTGATAAGGGGTTAATAACCAAAATTTATAAAGAACTTGTAAATCTCAACACCAGAAAGACAAACAATCCAATCAAAAAATTGGCAAAAAAAATGAATAGACACTTCTCCAAAGAGGATTTACAGATGGCCAATAGGCATATGAAAAAATGCTCAACATCATTAATCATTAGAGAAATGCAAATTAAAACCACAATGAGATATCACCTCACACCAGTTAGAATGGCGCTCATCAACAAAACAACACAGAATAAGTGCTGGCGAAGATGTGAAGAAAAGGGAACCCTCCTGCATTGCTGCTGGGAATGCAGACTGGTGCAGCCTCTGTGGAAAACAGTATGGAGATTCCTCAAAAAATTGGAAATCGAACTGCCTTTTGACCCAGCCATCCCACTTTTAGGAATATACCCCAAGGGTACCATAGAATGGTTCCAGAAGGAGAAATGCACCCCCATGTTTATAGCAGCATTGTTCACAATAGCGAAGATCTGGAAACAGCCCAAGTGTCCGTCAGAGGACAAGTGGATTAAAAAGCTTTGGTACAGGCCTGACCTGTGATGGCGCAGTGGATAAAGCGTTGACCTGGAAATGCTGAGGTCGCCGGTTTGAAACCCTGGGCTTGCCTGGTCAAGGCACATATGGGAGTTGATGCTTCTAGCTCCTCCCCCCCTTCTCTCTCTCTGTCTCTCCTTTCTCTCTCTCTCTGTCTCTCCCTCTCCTCTCTAAAATGAAAAAAAAAGTACATATATACTATGGAATACTACTCAGCCATAAGAAATGATGACATCGGATCATTTACAATAACATAGATGGACCTTGATAACATTATACGGAGTGAAATAAGTAAATTAGAAAAAAACTAAGAACTATATGAACCAATGCATAGATGGGACATAAAAATGAGACTTAGAGACATGGACAAGAATGTGATGGTGCGGGGGACCCGGGTTCGATTCCCGGCCAGGGCACATAGGAGAAGCGCCCATTTGCTTCTCCACCCCCCACTCCCCCCTCCTTCCTCTCTGTCTCTCTCTTCCCCTCCCGCAGCCAAGGCTCCATTGGAGCAAAGATGGCCTGGGCGCTGGGGATGGCTCCTTGGCCTCTGCCCCAGGTGCTAGAGTGGCTCTGGTCCGGGCAGAGCGACGCCCCGGAGGGGCAGAGCATCGCCCCCTGGTGGGCGTGCCGGGTGGATCCCGGTCGGGTGCATGCAGGAGTCTGTCTGTCTTTCCCCGTTTCCAGCTTCAGAAAAAAAAAAAAGAATGTGATGGTAACAGGGCGTGGGGTGGAGGGGTGGGGAAGGGGCGAGGAAGGAGAGGGAGGGAGTGGGGGGAGGGGAGGGGCACAAAGAAAACCAGATAGAAGGTGACAGAGGACAATTTGACTTTGAGTGAGGGGTATGCAGCATAATCAAAGGTCAAAATAATCTGGAGATGTTTTCTCGGAACATATGTACCCTGATTTATCAATGTCACTGCATTAAAATTAATAAAAATAAGATTAAAAAAATAATCCAGCAGATGGTGCTATTCTGCAACAAACAGCCTTTGCTTTTGTCAATAAAGTGTTATGTAAGTGAAAAAAAAATAAAAAAAAAATGAAGCAGCCAAGAACCTAATCACATTGGACCAAAAAAATCTTCTATGACAGCCGCCAGCCAATTGAGTCAATCTGCACAACTTGCTGGCCAGCACACAGGGATGCAGGCTGCAGGTGTTGGCTCTCACATAGTCCTTCCCACAAGTGGTAGCTCAAAGAACTGGGGCCCTGGCCCAGTGGCTTTTCCTGGTACCTCCTGAAGCACAGTGGTCAGAGGCTGAGGCCTGCTCTCCCCTTCCAATGTTGGCTTGGGCTTCTGGAATTGGAAGTCGGGACTCTGGGTCCAAACATCAGTTGCAAACTAGTCAAGTTAGTGAGGGCAGGGAGACCCTGTGGATTTGGGGAAGCAAGGGCAGCAGCTGGGAGCACTAGTTGGGAAAGCAGCTGGCAGAAGCTCCTCCTTGGGATGGCCTCCATGGCCTGACTACTCTAGAGCAGGGTTCTGGCGGGCAGCATGCAGCTGGGCTCTGCAGACACTCGCTTTGCCATTCTTCTCTGGTCATCTGTTCTGAACCATAAGGGTTCTAGCACAGCTGGGAGCTGAACTATCTGTGTCAACATCTGTACCCCCAAGCTTTGCCACCCGGAATAACTCATGCTTGGTTTTGAACCACCTGGGGACAGATGGGATCTTGTGACTCCACAAATTACCTGAGAAAGTGGCCCCTGATTCCACCCGGGTCCAGGAACTTAGAGTCCAGCTGGACATGCTTGTCTCCTAGCTTGTCTCACTGGGGCTGCTGTTTTTCCTCCCATGGAAGCTCAGTGCAGAACTGGCCAGGGGAGGCAGGTGGGTTGGGAAAGAGAAGCTTTGGGGCTTTTGAAAGGGAAGGGAGAAAGCGGCTCTGCTAGGACCCATGCATGCTTTGGTCACTGACTTTCCCATACTGACAGTTTGGAGACCTTGCTTGCCCTGGTTGTTGGCAGAACTGCTTTCAATGGAGTAAAAGCACAGTGAGGTTGGGGTGGCCTGGCCTAGAGTTTCGTCTTCCTCGGCAACTAGTTCCCTGAGGGATTTTGACAGGGGTCTGCCCCTCTCCAGGCCTCATGCATTTCTTCATTCTTGTAAGAGATATTCACTGAAAACATGGTGAGTAATACAGTCCTGGTCCCAGCTCCATCCATAGACCTTGGATTGGGGGTTATGTGGGCTCTAGTTCTTCTATAGAGTTACCTTTCAGAGTCTGGACTGGGGCACTTAAAGGCCTCCTCACCAGCCATCTCTCTCTTGGGCTCTCTGGGGCTGAGGGCTTCTTTGTCTTTGGAGTCCAGGGAAGACCTATGGAGGAAAGAAACATAAGTTAACCACCCAGAAGTCACCCAGGTGGAGGCATCTGTAAATGCCAGCTGTCTCCAAAGAGCTTAAAACCTGATATTGCCAGATTGGCCAAGTCTCAAAATCTCATTACTAATAACTACTGTTGATTGAGGGTCAGACCATGATTCTGCATGCATTAACTCTCCATATCAACCCCAGAACACGGGTACTGTTATTATTCATGTACACTCTCCAGATAAGCAAAATGAGGCACAGAGAGCCTGAGTGCCTTTTCCCAAGTTCTACAGGTAACAAAGGGAAGAGCCAGGAATTAAGCCCAAGCAGTCTGACTTCAGAGTTCTGGACTATAATCCTCTGTGGTGGAAGACTGATCCTAACCTCCTAATTCAACCCCCCTCTGTTCTCTCTGAGGTCATCAGGGATCTCTATGGTATCAAACCAAACAGAGACACTCTTTTTTTTTTTAAACTTTGGGTTTTTTTAAAATTATTTTTATTTATTTATTCATTTTAGGGGGGGGGGAGAGAGAGAGAGAGAGAGAAGGGGGGGAGGAGCAGGAAGCTTCAACTCCCATATGTGCCTTGACCAGGCAAGCCCAGGGTTTTGAACCGGTGACCTCAGTGTTCCAGGTCGACGCTTTTATCCACTGCGCCACCACAGGTCAGGCCAGAGACACTCTTATTATTAGAATTGCCATTAGGGATTCGGTGATACATTAGCACCTTTTCTCCCCCATCTACCCATCATGATTCTGTGGCACTACACTCTATCTCCTTTGCCACGCCTTCTCAGTCTCTTTTGCCATTATGTCTTTGGTCCCTTAAATGTTGGTGTTCCCGGTGTTCATCTCAATCTGCATGTTGTCACCTTGGCCAACTCCTCTGCTCCTATGGCATCAACTGCCCCCCTCTGCTTGTTGCCACCTCTCCTCTGGGCTCTTGACACAACTGTCTCCCAGACTAGCCTTCTGGCAGCTAATGCTAAAACTGCCCAGACCTGACTACTGTCCCCCAGCTGCCCTCAGAGGGGTGACCAAACAGTTGCCTTCTCCATACTGTGGTCTGTGTCCAGCTTGCTGGCATTTCTCTCCTTGATTCCCTTGACATTGTAATCCATGTAAATATCAACATTGAGACCCATTATTTCAGCTCTCATCTGTCTCCATATAATATGGAAATATCTTAAACCCTGACTTCTTTCCCAAACCTCAGCCACAAACTCTCAAATTCCTCCTAGTAATATACTTTTGGATGCCTACAAATAATCTCACCGTATATTCATGCAAAAAAAAAATACTAAGTATATAACCCCTCCCCTTGGTTCCTGCTAATGTAGTTAGTTATGGAGCAAATAGTACCAGGTGGGAACCAGGCAGTCTGGGTGGGAGTCCTGATTCTGCCCGTTCTTGGCCATGTGACCCTTCAGGGTCTGTTTCTTCCCTATAAAATAGACATAGTGACTGTGCCTACTTGGGGCAAGGCAGGGCTTGGAGAATTCTAGCTTTCTTTATTTCTCTCCAACTTGATTCTCTTGCTGGAAAATGGGAGAGATGTGCTTTAGGTCTCAATGGGCTGTTGCACCTCGGCAACTTGGTCAACTTCAGGCTACAGAGCCTCAGACCAAGTGGCAGAGGCCTTACAGTTTCTTTGGAGGCAGCCTGGCTTCCTCCTGTATTTCTGGGGGTCATTTTGCCCCTGTTTTTCAGACACTGGTCATCTTAGGAAAACCAATGGAGTAGCTTCCAATGTTGCCTTATTGAAGACATTATCACACTGTATGATTCTCAGTCAGTCCAAAAACAAACACTCCTGCACTCCTGTTCTGGACCATGCCCTGTGCTGGGGCCCAAAAGGAATGAAGTCTCCACCCTCCAAGCACCCAGGGTCCTTGGGGCAAACTGATTCATGAAAGGACAACTGTGTGGAAGATTCTCTGGTGAAGATACGAACACAGCAATGTGAGAGTTCAGTGGGGAAAGTCCCTCAGAGACACCACCTCAGACAGAATCACAGGAAGGGAGGCACCCCAGAGAGGAGACATCTGAGATGGGCCTGAAAAATGCAGAGAGGAAAGGGCATCCAGGCAGAGCCTACAGCTGGCACAGAGAATAGTGGTGGAGGACACATGCAGGCCTAGGAGATTGGAATAAAGAGTATATGAGGGGAGGCTCGGAAGAGGGTGGAGGGAAGGTCCAGGCAAGGTATCAAATTCAGGCTAAAGAGCCTAAATGGGAAGCCCAATTGTAGAGTTTTCCCCAGTGGGCTGACATGACTATTTCTGCCTTTTAGAAATGTTACCCAGGTAGAGATGTGGAGGAGGGTTTGGAGACAGGGCCCTAAAAGATGGTTGCAGACAGCTGGATGAGTGATGGTGGAGGCCTAGACCCAGGTGAGGGCAGTAGGGACAGAAATATCTCTAAAATAGAATGGATAAGACTCAGTGTCTGACTAGGGTGGGGCTATAGAGAGGGAGGAGCTAAGGAGGAGACTAAAGGGACCTAGAGATCCATCAGGACTCAACTTGGACGTTACTTCCTCCGGAAGCCTTCCCTTCCCACCCCCAACCCCGTGCTTGGAGCCCCTAGTGCTTCAGGAATTATCTTGGGCATAGCATACACCCTGGCCTCTCTCTCCAGTCTCCAGGCTTCATAAGGCAGGGTCCCAATCTAACGTGTCATGGCTACCTCCCAGGCCCTGGCATGGAGGTCAGATGATTGGCAGGGGCTCAGTAAACACCAGTTGAGTGAATAGCTAAATAAACAGGAGAGAGAGTGCTGCAGAGAGGCAGGGAAGCATCCCTCCCTCAGCTTGCCCCTCCAGGGAGAAGTGGCCCCTCCTTGATCAGATCTCCTTTTGCCCAGCTCCCTCCCCCACCCCAAATTCTGCCTGCCTGTTACCTGGCCATCTGCACACTCCTTTGGGTTAGAGGTTGAGTCTGCTATGTTCCCTGCTGGTTGTGGCCCCAGTCCCTCACCCTCATCAACACCAGACATAGTGGCATCACGAGTTGTCAAGGGTGACCCACTGACTGCACTCCACTCCTGATGGCTTCCCTCACACAGGCAGGGCAACTGCTCCAGTGACCTCATGGGGCTTTGCAGACCTTGTGTCCTCACCTAGCACAGCAGGTCTGTCCCAGATGAGCCCTCACAACTGGTTTGTATTTACATTTACCTCCCCCACCAGACAGACAGTCAGCAACTCCAGATAGTGGGTGTGCTGGGTCTCTTGCTAAGTCCCTAGAGTGGATCCTGGCCCCTCAAGTGCTTGCTCCACAGCAGTTGTGGAGTGAAAGAATGAGATGGGAGTAGAGGACCCAGGTCAACCATATCTCCCACCAACCAGACCCCAGCCCTCATTATTTGCCTGCCGACCCTGCTGACCCCATCTCTAGAATTGGTGTGGAAGGAGCCTGGACAGCAGAAGGGCCTCCATACCTCTTTCCTTCCAGGTCTGGGGCCATCAGGCGAAGTCCTGCCCCAGGCGTCATTATCTGCAGGCGGACAATCTCCTCACCTCTTGTGCTATAGCCAAAGGAGAGAGCCAGAGAGTTTCTGGTAAGAAAAGTCTCCCCATCTGTTCTGGGCATCCAAAGGCATCCTCCCTCAGGAGCCTCCTGGCTAGTTCAATGGGACACTCAGACCCATTGTCTTTTTCCCCCCTCTTGTTTCGTCATTTGCCTTGAGCTTTTTTGGTACTGCAGCTAAGTGTGGGCCACTGACTTCCAGAGGAAGGGGAGTGAAGGACCCTTTCACCAGCCTCCCACCCTCAAGCCCATCCCCCTCAGGCCCAGAGAAGGGCCCTTTGGGTGCAAATGGAAGCACACAGCCCCAACACCCTGTCTGTAGCTGCTGCCACAAATCCTGCTTATGGCTTGAGTGGAGTGTCCAAAGTGGCTGTTTGTGAGGCCAGTAGGCTACCATGGACTGATGAGGAATAAGATGCTTAGGAAATGTACAAACCAAATTTAGAGTGAGAACCAGTCAGAAAAGGATGGCAGAGACAGAGCTGAAGGGAAGTGACCAGGCCCCTGTGAGCCCACAGAATATCAGACATTCTCAATATTCAGTGGGTTCCTTTGAGGGATCCTGTGCTCAGAGCCTGGTCTACAGGTGATGGTACACATCCCTTCAAGTCTGGTGTTTTTTTGTTTCATTTTGTTTTTTTGGCCCTATTGCAGGGTTTGACATCCATTAAGCTTGGACCATGGTTCACCCTAAACTGTACTTCTCCAGGTCCATAGAGCGAGGCCGAAGCCATCCTATAAGACCCAGTCCAGGTTATATTACATTACATCCAATCACTCCTTCCTTTGGTTGGCACTGGGTTGGGCCCTGGGGTACAAGTGAGGGTGAGCCCCAGGCCTTCCCTGGTGGAGCTCCAAGCCCAGCTGGAAGGAAATGGGAAAGGGGGAGGTTAAAGATAGCATGTATCTTAAATGCCAAGACCAGATATGGTGTAGCAAAGGGAAGCCACAGGATGAGTGGCTTAAAGTAGAGGGTAAGAGGATTGACATGATCAGATTGGTACTTTAAAAAGTCTACTCAAGGGTCCCCAGGAAAAGGAGGGATTGGAGGAGCCAAGATGAAGGCAGGGAGGTGGGTAAGCCTTGGTGTTGACCCTGGAACCTGGCTCCAACCTAGACTGGGAGTGCATGAAGGGCCAACTCAGTGGGTTGCTCATCTCTGTCCCTCCTAGAGACACTAGAAATAATCAGAATGAAACATTAGGACTGCCAGGAACAGGGCCTCTCCCCACATGAAAGCCAGGAGGGGACTTAGTCAATACAGGTAGCTTGGATTTCCACCTGTCTTCTTCCATAACAATGACAGCATAAAGCCCCGGGCCACTGGCCTTACTCTGGTCCATAAAGCATGCGGTGCCAGGAAGCAGGGCAAGTAAAAAATACTTTTCACTGGTGTTTCTTGTTATGTCAGAGAGGAAATAGGAACAAAGTGTTGCCTTAGTGTGCCCAAGCTGGTGTCTCTCTCTCAATACCTTTCTTCTCCTTTGTCATCCCCCTGAGCAATTGCTTCTCAAAGACCAGGTCAAATAGGAGCTCTTCTGTAGGGGCTGTTATGGGTTGTTTTGTGTCGACTCAAAAGATATGTTGACATCCTAACCCTTGGTATCTGTTAATGCGACCTGATTTGGAAATGAGTCATTGCAGATATAATTAATTAAGATAAGGTCATGCTGGAGTATGGTGTGTCCTAACCCAATATATGGACTTGAGTCCTTATAAAAAGGGGACATTTAGACACAGGAACACAGACGGAAGACAGCCACGTGAAGGCAGGGGCAGAGATTGGAGTGATGCATCTGCATGCTAGAAAGCACCAAGGATTGCTGGCAATACCAGAAGCTAAAATTCTGGAACACGCTCCCCCAGAGCCTTCAGAAGGAGCACAGAGGCTTGCCCACAGCTGTGTGTTAGGACTTCTGGTCTTCAGAACTGCGAGGATAAATCTTGTTCAATCCACCCAGTTTCTGACACCTTGTCACTGCAGCCCCAGCAAATTCATACAAGAGCCTTTCCACCTCTCCTTCCCTGAAGCCCCTTCCCCACAATGTGAGGATCATCTCCCCACATCCTCAACCACAGATGGCTCTACTCCAATATGAAGTTCTCAGTTAGGCTAAGAGCTACTGAAGGCCAGAAACACTCATCCAGTGTAGCTCAGGCTGCCCATGGGAATACGACTGACAGTGGCTTTTGCCAAAGAGTGTGCAAGTCCTCCAGCTACATGAGGGAGAGAAACAGGAGAGGGAGGAGTAGTACAGGTTTTTCCAGCTCTCCAAAAGTAGAATGTTCTTATGAAAGCTTTCATAAGCCAAAATGGCATAAAGGGAAGAAACAATGAGCTGAATGTTATTTGTGTTTTGCCTTTTTTCAAAACAGCGAAAATCCTCTTTGCATTTATTTTGGTTAGCAAAAACAGACACTACTGTAGGTCTTTCAGCTCTTTTTAAAAGTGAAATGGTAGAAGGCAAACTGTAGAAAAATGGGATGCCAGTACCTCCTTTTCCAGAGCCCACAGTCACATTTTTCTTAGAGGCCAGCAGGTGGCAATATGGCATCTTTTATCATTTGAAGAAAGGCTCTGTAAATCAGCAAGGCTCTTAGCGGGGAGGGCCTGATAATACCAGCACCCAGGCACTACCTAAAGCAGTGGTCCCCAACCCCCGGGCCACGGACAGGTACCGGTCTGTGGGCCATTTGGTACCGGTCCGCAGAGAAAGAATAAATAACTTACATTATTTCCGTTTTATTTATATTTAAGTCTGAACGATGTTTTACTTTTTTTTTTTTTTTTTTTTTTTTTTTTTTTTTTGTACCTTTCTGAAGCTGGAAACGGGGAGAGACAGTCAGACAGACTCTAGCATGCGCCCGACCGGGATCCACCCGGCACGCCCACCAGGGGCGATGCTCTGCCCACCAGGGGACGATGCTCTGCCCCTCCGGGGGGTCGCTCTGCCGTGACCAGAGCCACTCTAGCGCCTGGGGCAGAGGCCAAGGAGCCATCCCCAGCGCCCGGGCCATCTTTGCTCCAATGGAGCCTTGGCTGCGGGAGGGGAAGAGAGAGACAGAGAGGAAGGAGGGGGGGAGGGGTGGAGAAGCAAATGGGCGCTTCTCCTGTGTGCCCTGGCTGGGAATCGAACCCGGGTCCCCCGCACGCCAGGCTGACACTCTACCGCTGAGCCAACCGGCCAGGGCCGATGTTTTGCTTTTAAAAAATGACAATTCCCTCTGTTACATCCGTCTAAGACTCACTCTTGATGCTTGTCTTGGTCATGTGATACATTTATCCATCCCACCATAAAGGCCGGTCTGTGAAAATATTTTCTGAAATTAAACCGGTCTGTGGCCCAAAAAAGGTTGGGGACTATTGACCTAAAGGACTTTATAAGTACTATCTTATTTAGTATTTGGGACAGCCACAGACACTAGTTATTATTGCTCCCTATTTTACTCATGAAGAAACTGAGACACAGAAAGGTAAAGTGACTTTCTCCAAGTCACACAGCAAGTAAGAAGCAATGCCAGGGTTTTGCCTTGTGCTGGAAGCTGTACTCTTACTCATTATTTCTCAGCTGCTCTACCAGGCAGCATGCTGGGGCACAGACTGCAGGCCCTGCCCTGGTTGGGTGAGGCACAGTGTTCAGGGAATCTTGAACAGGACTGTGACGGGCCAGTAGCCAGGCTTGGGGGCCCTTATGCAGGTCATTTTCTCTGGGAGAGGGTATCCAAACAAGCTCAGTTTGGAAGGTGGGCAGGGGTTTTCTCACAGCAAGAGGAGAACAACTAATTTTTTAAACTAGAGAGAGAGAGAGAGAGAGAGAGGAAGAGAGAGGTGAGAAGCATCAATCTGTAGTTGCATCACTTTAGTTGTTCATTGACTGCTTCTTATACGTGCCTTGACTGGGGAGCTCCAGCTGAGCCAGTGAACCCTTGCTCAAGCCAGCAACCTTGGGCTCAAGCCATTAACCTTGTGCTTCTGTCCAGCGACCATGGGATCGTGTTTATGATCGTGTTGATGAGCCCACGCGCAAGCTAGTGACCTCGGAGTTTCAAACCTGGGACCTCAGCATCCCAGGTTGATGCTCTATCCACTGCATCGCCACCAGTCAGGTGGGAAAAACTATTTTAACACAAGAAACCAGGCCCTGAATGCATGGAGGGAAGGCCCTTTTCCACACATGAGCAGTGTGTGTGTCTGGGGTGTGTGTTGGTGGAGACAGGTAGAGTGGATGTAGATACTGGAGCTGAGGGGCCTTTGGGTTTCCCGGGCAGGTCTGGGGTATGCAGCAAGACTGGAATTTCAATGGAAGAAAAGAGACAGCTGGAGAGTCCTGAGGACACAATCTGTGGGCATCCTTGTATGCTAATTCCTGTCCCAAATTTCTAGTATTCCTTGAGGTCTATACAGGGTTTGGCACCCAAGAGAGGGGTGCTCCTGCTGGTTGGCCCACAGCATAAGATGAGGAGCTCACCTTCACACTTGAGTCAAGGGAGATAGAACAGGGCAGGCTTGTGGAGGGGGCAGCCTCAGCAGGGCCATGCCTTGGGGCAAGGTTTTGATATCCTTATGTCCCATTCTGCCATAAACCAGCATCTTCCGAGGTGCTGTGAGACCCAGGGTTTGGTTCAAACATTGCTCCCCACAGGACTGGGACTCTTTAAGGGCATAGCTAGGCCTGGACTTCTCAGATAGTCAGGCAGACAGAACCTGGGTGTGGGGAATTGATGATGACTCTCTGGCTCAGTGCAGGGCCTGATTGGGTCAGGTCAGAGAAAAAGCTGCCCAAAGCTGGCCAGCAGCTCACCTGGAAGCTGCCTGGTGGGTTCTATATATTTTGTGATTGCAGAATCAGAAAAATAGCACTAAGAGCATCACGCTTGCTGACAGCCATTCTTCTGGGAGGAGGCTGCCTCGTTGTGAATCACCTCTGGTGTCTGGAACATTCCATAATCTGGTTCTAGTTCTGTATCCTGGGGCTTTACAGGCAATTTTTATCTGCGTCATCCAGCCTCCAGGACTTGGAGACAATGCTTTTCTGTTGTTTAGGCTACCCAGCTGGGGTACAATGTTACGGAAGCTTCAGCAGACTGAGATAGCTACGTTGCCATGACAACCAGTAATAGGTATTATACAACGAAAGGAATTGTCTAGAATAAATGTCAAGATGTCTCTCAAATCTATAATATAGTACAAACAAGTTCTCCTCCTGTATTCAATTTTAAAAAGCATATGAAACCATTCGTTGCTTTAAAAAAAAAAGAAATAAGGAAAAATCAGAGATGTGCATTGTTTTGAGCTGAATTATATCACCTCCAAAATTTTTATGTTGAAGTTGTAAGCCGTAGGCCCTTAGAATGTCTGTATTCAGAGATTGGATTTTAAGAGGTGATTAAGGTAAAATAAGGTCACTGAGGTGGGCACGAACCCAATCTGACTGGTGTCCTTATAAAACGAGGAGATCAGGACACACACACACACAGAGGAATGACTATGTGAGGACAGTGAGAAGACAGCCTTCTACAAGAAAAGAGAGAGCCCTCAGAAGGAGCCAACCCTGCCAACATCTGGATCTCAGACTTCTAGCCTTCAGAACTAGGAAACAATACATTTCAGTTGTTTGATTCACCCAGTTTGTAGGACTTTGTTACAGCAACTCTAGCAAACTAAGTCAGCCCCCACCCATTTCCTATCGGTCTCCAAGTCCCATCAATGCTTCTTTGTGAAGAGTTCTCAAATATTTCCACTTGTTCAAAAGTTCTTATGGACAACAAAAGTTCAGACAAACAGCAAGGATCAAAAGACAGCCTGAGTGAAGAGGCTTTCTGGCAGAAAGGCCATTGCTGCCTCCTCCCTTCCATCCCCTCCCAGCCCCAGCCCAGCAGTCCTGCTGCTCCCTCGGGGCAGAGAAGGTGTGCAGCCTCACTCTCCACCACAGTGCTGTGGCAGGCGCTTTCCTTCCTCCTGGTCCAAGAGAGATGGCCTTGAGGAATGTGAACACAAACAAATGGTTGCAGGGCTGAGTTGGGAAAGGGAATAGGGCTTAACAGTGGCATTATGAGAGCTGGAACAGTCCCTGGAGTCCCCCAAAGTGACCTATAGCATTAGGTGCTCTGCCCCTCTGGCTATAAGGTCTTCCAAGAGTGCCATAGAGGCACAACTTTTAGCAGACTTTGATTTGGGCAAATTTCCCGTTCTAGGCAGGTGCTTTAAACAATAGCAACAATAGAACAGTGGCGCTCTCAACAGGACTTAGCAGGACTCCGTGCAAAGTACAAAGAGGTATTGATTGCTCTTCATCAGCAGATAAGAAAGCACCATTATCTGCTTGGACACTCAGGGCTCAGAAATCAGGACAAATCAGGGCCCAGTTTGTAGTGAGATCACCAATGTTCGGCCTGCCCCTGTTTTGTCACCCATTGCCAGATCCACCCACCTGACCAGGTCACAGGCCAGAGCCAACGCACAGTACCCACCTGGGCTCCAGGCTCCCGGCAGGGCTTAGCAGACTTGGCATGCGCTCAATCCAAATTGCCTGAGACACTTTGGCTCGGCCTCCATCCGCACTGGCAAAAAAGGCATCTGTGAGTGGCATTGGGAACTGTGGAGCCTCCTTTCCCAGCAGGAGTGGGAAGACAGAGTTGGCAGGTTGAACTTGGACAACATTTAGAACCATGAACAAATCTGAGAATGGCAGGGCTGGCGTCCAGTGATGGACCCACTTCAACCCTGTGACACAGATAAACACTAAACAGACAAGAATTCAGTGCTCTTTTCCTGGAGGGTCAGGCTGTTTTACTCCTTCCAGCCCTAGGACATCCATCTTGATAGGCTCTCACTGATTTTTCTACCCCATCCTATCACTGGGCATGTGAGGACACTGACACTGAGGCTCTGCTCACGGGTGACCTGGCAGAGGTTCCACAGTGACTGAGTGGCAGGTAGGTCTGGTAGTCACCAGGCCCAGGCAGAGGTTAAGTGATTGATTACCTGGTGGAGACAGGAGGGGATATTGCCAAAACAGGTGGGTCCTGGCTCTTCTCAGAAGGCCCATCCTCATCCACAACCTCCACCCTTGGGGCAAGAAGAAAAACAGATATACCACCTGCTCAGCTGTCCCTGAAGAACTTGCTTTCTTTCAGCGGAGTCTGTGGCCATAAGGTGGCCCAGGCTGGGGGCTTAGTGCCTCACCTTGGGATACGGACAGCATACTGTGTTGAATAGTGTCCCTCTAAAATTTATGTCTGCTTAGAACCTGTGAATGTGACCTTATTTGGAAATAGGGTCTTTGCAGATGTAATCATGGTTAGATGAGGTCATGCTGGAGTACAGTGGTCCCTAAATCCAATGGCCAGTGTCTATTAGAATAGGGAAATTTTCACATGGGCATACAAAAGTCATGTGAAGATGGAGGCAGAGAAAGGAGTGATGCATCTACAAGCCAAAAATCACCAGTAGCCACCAGAAAGTAAAAAACAGACTTGGGACAGCTTCTCCCTCAGAGCCTCCAGAAGGAACTACCTTTGCTAACAACTTGATCTTGGACTTACAGCCTCCAGAACTGGGAGACAATACATTTCTGGTGTTTATGCCACACATTTTGTGGTACTTTGTTACAGCAGCTCCGGGAACCTAATATGGCCACCAAGAGGTCACCATTATCTGTCACTTCCTTTGTGTTGCTACCACCATCTGTTGTTTGTATTTCAGTCAGCCTTTCTGGGCCTCCTGTAAGGACCAAGAGAAGATCAGAAAATAAGCAGGGCACTAATGGAACAGGGAACTTAAGGGTTACAGGCAGGTCCTGCTCCTGTTCTGTTAGGAATAACATGCCCAAGGTCGTTCAAGAAGCAGAGACAGATAGGGACTCTGGGAGGCTGAGAGAGAAAAAAAAGAAAAAGAAAAAGAGACAAACGTTTGCATTCTATTGGTTAAAAGACCCTTATCAGAAGTTTAGGTTTGGAATTCGCCAATGAGCTAGACCCCAACCCCTGTTGCTATGCTATGTGCAGCCCCTTAGCAAATAGGTTACCGCCACATCTGCTTCTGTATTAGGCTTGCTTGCTTAGCTTATAAAAAGATTTAGCTGTGAGCGCTAGGTGCGATTCCCATCTGCAGCTCCTTGTGAGCACAGTGTCTCTGGAGACCTCGGGAATTTGCCCTTATGCAGGTAAAACTGGCCAATAAAGTTACATCTATACTCCTGAAAGTCTCCGACGTTTGTTCTTGTACCCGGTGGATGTTACACTCCAAGACAGCAAACTGTTCCCACCTCTGGACCTGTGCACAAGTTGGGCTCTCTATCTGGAACACTTGGCATGCTGCCTTAGCTCTCCTTGTTTTAAGTCCTCAGCTCATTACAAAGGACTGGCCTGTCTACCCAGTGGACTTCCTAAAATTCAACTTCCCAGAAGTTTCTTCCTTATCCTCCCCAAATATTCTCCTCTCTCAGAAGATGTCCTTTTCATGTAATGGTGACACCCTCCCTTCACTCAGCTGGAGTGTCCCGATCATTCCTTGTTAAACCCTCTTCACCCTTTAGGACCCATCTCCACTGTCATAGTCACTTCAAAAGGCCTGGCCAACAAGGCAGAGGCTCCCAATGACAAGCTTCTGGACCCCATCCCAGTGACTGCTCCTGTGAGGGCATTGTTCAGCCTGTCCCTGGTAAGATGGGAAGGAGGGCAAGGGAACAACTCCAATGTACCCCCACAACTACTTATGCTTCTAAATCTCAGAGGCACTTGGAAATTCTATAGCTCCATCTTGGGTCTAGGGCCCAGCCCTGTTAGCTACTAACAAATAGGAGCGCCCAGCCACAAGCTGTGTTCTTTCAGCCAGGCTTTTGCTTATACAGAACTGGATACTGGGGCCATATGTGCCACGACAACCACCCAGATTCCCACCCAGCCTCCAGATAGACGTCAGCAGCCACTTACAACTACCCCTACTCAGGGACAGCGGCCCCACCCCATCCCATGACCCTCTCCCCAGTGCCCACACTACAATGTTGCAGAAAGGAGGCCTTCTCCATGGCCAGCGACAGGTTTCTAAGGCTTCCCTTGCTGACACTTACCTCTTTGCAATGAAGGAGGCCTGCGTCTCCTGGGCAGGGCTGCTGCAGAAAGGAGGTAGAAAGGCGATGTGTTGGGTACAACCCATGGAGTAGACAGGTGACATCATGACCACCCTGCCCCAGAGGCCCTGGGCCTCTTTCCCATTTTTAGAACCTTGCCAGGCCCTGGCCGGTTGGCTCAGCGGTAGAGCATCGGCCTAGCGTGCGGGGGACCCGGGTTCGATTCCCGGCCAGGGCACATAGGAGAAGCGCCCATTTGCTTCTCCACCCCCCCCTCCTTCCTCTCTGTCTCTCTCTTCCCCTCCCGCAGCCAAAGCTCCATTGGAGCAAAGATGGCCCAGGTGCTGGGGATGGCTCCTCGGCCTCTGCCCCAGGCGCTAGAGTGGCTCTGGTCGCGGCAGAGCGACGCCCCGGAGGGGCAGAGCATCGCCCCCTGGTGGGCAGAGCGTGGCCCCTGGTGGGCGTGCTGGGTGGATCCCGGTCGGGCGCATGCGGAAGTCTGTCTGACTGTCTCTCCCCGTTTCCAGCTTCAGAAAAATACAAAAAAAAAAAAAAAAAAAGAACCTTGCCTGTCCTGACAGCAGCAACCGGATTCCTCAGTTTTCCAGAAAGTACATCTAAGGATCTCAGAAGGTCCAGCTAAGAAGGCCTACTCATGCCACCCTTCACCACTCATACAAATACCAGAGTTTGAAGGGACAGGAATTGTTCCAAAAGCATGAAGCTGGCTGGTGGCTGAGCTGTGTCTCTGTGCAACTAACCTGGTACTCTTCTTGGCTGCTGACAGGACGTAGGAGCGCTCCCGAGGAGCTGTCTTCCTCACCACACTACTTGCAGCTTCTGACCTGCGGTGGCAAGGGGACAAAGCTAGCTTAGCACTTGCTCTGAGGACCATTCAAAGAAGAGACCAAAGGAAGGGCAGCCCTTATTTATTGAGCAATGGATGCTGCCAATTTATGCTGGCTCATTCCTTACACCCCAGGAAGGTAGGTGGCAGCATTACCCATGATTTACCAAAGTGAAAACTGAGGTCTGGGGAGTTGTAGTGGTTTGCCCAAAATCACACATTTAAGCTGGTGGCAGAGTGGGCACTAGATGCCACGTGGCCTGGCTCTTCTCCAGCACATTCCAGGCCCAGGACCCCTGCCACTGTGGACTCTGCCCTTAGAATTGCCTATCTTTGAGGTCCTTAGCAGGGGGCTTTGCTCTGTTTCCTGAGCCCCAGAGGGGCCTGCAGACAGTGGGATTGGGGCAGGGGGAGAAGGCTGAGCCCAGGGAGCTTTATTTCTTTGGGTCCTTGCTGTTTCCCAAGTACCTGGCTTCATTTTGGGGTGAGGGGCATTAGAACCTCTGGAGCCTGACCCTGTCCCCCAGATATGCAGGCCCTACTCTGACTTTGTACACACAGCACATAGAGGGCTCTTCTGAGGGCCCCCTGTGCAGCTTATTTTGGTCCAATTTGCTCCGGATCCTTTTTAAAAAACTGATATGAAGTCCTGAAGCACATCTCTTTCCACTCTGTCCACAGATGGGGCTTTCTCCAGACTCTTGTTCCTAGGTTCTGTCTCATAGAACTTCATGAGAGGATGCCCTAAGATAGCCCAGCTACATAGGTGGTTCTGGGACTCAACGGATGACACCTGCTGCTAGCAGCCACTCCTCCAGCCCACAGGCTTGCAATAATGTCTTAAATGTTGTGCATTTCGTCATCCCAACTGGCACAATTTCTATTTCACTAATTTGTGCAGGCTTGGGCTGCAGCCCCGCCCATGGGAAGCCTGGTGGGTACTGTTACCTTCGTTTTTGCTCATCAGAAGAGAAGGGCACATCCTCCTCTTCAGCAGCGCCTGAGGCTGAACTGCGCCTGATGTTGTAGGGTGCTCTGAGGGGCGGGGAGGAGGAGGGGTTGAAGATGCTGGCAGTTACGGCTCCTCCCCCCACTTCCACCCCTGCTCCATGTCATAGGCCGCTACCCTCAACAGTTTGACTTCCTGACTCCCAACACATGTTGGCATTACTGTTTCTGGGCCTTTGCTCATTCATGTCACTTCTTTCTCCTTAAGAACCAGCCCTCCTCTTCCCTGTTCCAACCCTAACTGTCCTCTAAGACCTGGTCATGCCTCACCCCTTCTGCAGAAAGATACCCTAGCTGCTCCATGCCACTAGACAATGGTGACAAGGAACAAACAATAAAAAGACACGGAACCCTGGCCCTGGCCGGTCGGCTCAGCGGTAGAGCGTCGGCCTGGCGTGCGGGGGACCCGGGTTCGATTCCCGGCCAGGGCACATAGGAGAAGCGCCCATTTGCTTCTCCACCCCCCCCCTCCTTCCTCTCTGTCTCTCTCTTCCCCTCCCGCAGCCAAGGCTCCATTGGAGCAAAGATGGCCCGGGTGCTGGGGATGGCTCCTTGGCCTCTGCCCCAGGCGCTAGAGTGGCTCTGGTCGAGGCAGAGCGACGCCCCGGAGGGGCAGAGCATCGCCCCCTGGTGGGCTGAGTGTCACCCCGGTGGGTGTGCCGGGTGGATCCCGGTCGGGCGCATGCGGGAGTCTGTCTGACTGTCTCTCCCCGTTTCCAGCTTCAGAAAAATACAAAAAAAAAAAAAAAAAAAAGACACGGAACCCTTGTGAATCACAAGCCCAACCTACAACTCTGTCCAGAGCTTCCCTTCCTGGACATATAGGAAGTGGCCTTTGGTATGGGTCATGAGGGGACTTCCAGAGGGAACCCCAAAGATTAATATCCAAGAAGCAGCACAAATTTAGGCATAAAATACCCATAACTGATAGACTGCCATGGCCAGCAGCGTGACTAGCATCATTAGGCCCTGACCTGGCCTAGCACAGCCCTGCCCAGAGGGCTACAGAGGTACATCCAGGAAACCGTCAGTCAGAAGCAGCCCCAGGGCCATTACTCATGATCCATTTTCTAGATCCACTGGCCCCTTCTACAAACTTCCTACAGACCCTGCTTTGCCTCACATCAGAAGTGCAGTGTGCATGGACATCCAAATTTCTGGGGCTTGTCACCCTCTGGTGGGCTCCAGGTCACAACATCAACTGGCAGGGATGTCAGAACAAAAGGACTAGCACTCCCAGACTGGGCTCAGAGGCAAGCAGCCTGCTGCCCTCCGAGGGCCACTGTGTGGGCTCATTCTTTGGTGGAGGGAACTGATCTGAATCTGCGAATGCATACTCACAGCTTCTTGTAGTCCTCAGTGGTCATCCGGTAGCCAGAGGAGGAAGGGCGGAGAGCCCCAGCAGGAGCTGCTCTCACCAGACTGGCAGTGCTGAAGAGGCAAGGAGTTTTCTTGTGCCTACTGCAGGCCCCCTCTTACCTCCAGGTTTGCCCACACAGCCTAGCAGGCACATGGTAGGTAAATGAGAGAATGCTGGTGGCCTTTCTTCTCTGCTCTCAGCCCTGCCAGATACTCAGAATGTCCACAGCACCCTGAGCAGGGCACCCTTCTTTACAAGGGAAGACCCGACCCCCTTGGCCCTGTATTTCTGATGGAGTCTGGGTTTGGCCTGATACCAAGGTGCACTGACAGTATGCCACCTCAGGCTGCCAAGGAGGTAGCTTAAAGCACACAGCTCACTGCAGTCAGTCAGCAAGTCAAAGCTCCCCGAAAGTCAGGACTGGCTCAAGGGCAAGGGCAAGTAGGGGCACAGGGCTTCCCAGAGACCAGAGGGCCCAAACCAGGCCATGCATCCACCTGGGGGCTTCCAGTCCCTCCGATGCAGCTGCATCCCACCCCAACCCATCTCCTCTCGTCACCCCTGTATTGGTCTCCAGGGCCCTACCTTACATAAGAGCTGTTGCTTACCACACCATCAGTGACAGGCAGACTACTCTTTCCGCCATGAGCCCAGCCCAGGCCCTCACAACTCCCCACTGCCTGGCTGGCCAGCACTCCGTGGACGCACCTTTTTGGAGCTCCATTGGTTTTAGGAAAGTGCTGCTGGGGCTGGGACGAGCTGTCTATGGGCTTGGTGAACACTCCCCTAAAAGAGAGTCCGGAAGAAGCAGTCCATTAAGCTCCCAGGGAGAAGCCAGGGGGCAGTGCAGGCGGGTGCAGGGAGGCAGGGAGGGTTCTGCTGTCACCTACCGGATGATGTAGCCAGTGGAAGCCCTTGTGCTTGCAGGCCTGCCAAGGAAAAAGAGGCATGAAGTAAATTGAGGCCTTGCTGGAAGGCCCAACTTTCTCCTGTCATTGACGACAGCAGAGCAGCTTGGTTGGTGCCTGTCCCAGTGCAGGCAAAACAAGAGGAACAGGAGTGGCCAGAACTTCCTAAGAGAGCTAGCTACTGTGCACCCCTAGCCTGGTTCCTGCTCTGGTCTGCCTGGTCTGCCTGTCTCTCAGCTCCTCCCCAGGAAGAGCACCTGGGCTAATTGTTCCGGGCCCAGCCTTGGCTCACAGCAGGTACCTACAAATGTGTGGTCTCTGGCTGAGCATTTTCTACGGAAGTGTCCCTTCCAAATTCTGGCTTCTCCTTGGCTTGTCAGGTCCCAACTGTGCCCTGAGCAAGAGCTCTTGTGAGATTGCTGACAGCCCTCCCACCTGCTTTCCAGCTCAGGTCGGAGGCTCCATGGTAAGAGGCTAGGGCTGAGGACATGGCAGGTGGAAGCCATGGCTCCTGACCTGTTCCCCAACCTCACTTCCAGCCTTTCCCAGGAAGGTTCATGAGGGCCAAAGAAGAAGAGTCCAGGCATGAGCCAGCCATGGCCAGCAGACTCTCTCTTCCCCCTTTTTTGGACCTTCCCTTCCTCCAGCCCCTGGGACACCCATATCACAAGTCTTTATGGAAGTTTGGGACCTAAGCGTATGGCCAGGGCTTAGTAACTGGCTGGAAACCATTAGGCTCTATGTGCTGGGTACTTCCTAATTGGGAGAAACTGAGGGAGTTCAGAGGGCTCACAGGGTGGTGGGTGGAGGTGGGAGCCAAGGGCTGACAGGGTGCACACCAGGGCTCAGGTGCAGGAGATAAGGACTTTGTTTAGGAACAGAGGAGCCTGGCGCTGGAGTAGCAGGGTTGGGTCTAAGGCAGGGGTCCCCAAACTACGGCCCGCGGGTCGCATGAGGCCCCCTGAGGCCATTTATCCGGCCCCCGCCGTACTTCCGGAAGGGGCACCTCTTTCATTGATGGTCAGTGAGAGGAGCATAGTTCCCATTGAAATACTGGTCAGTTTGTTGATTTAAATTTACTTGTTCTTTATTTTAAATATTGTATTTGTTCCTGTTTTGTTTTTTTACTTTAAAATAAGATATGTGCAGTGTGCATAGGGATTTGTTCATAGTTTTTTTTTATAGTCCGGCCCTCCAACGGTCTGAGGGACAGTGAACTGGCCCCCTGTGTAAAAAGTTTGGGGACCCCTGGTCTAAGGGGACCTCATGCAGGCAGGCAGGAAGGGCAGCTCAGAGACCCAGTGTTCTCCATCCTGACAGACCCTGTACTTAACTGGGGACAGCCTCCTGGAAGTGACCAAGTTCCAGGAACATTTGAGGTAGGACCTGAGAAAGGAAGGCCACTTGTACCCCTTCTAGCCACAGTGAGCATTTCTGGCTGAAATACTTGTGTGCTGGGGAGGCTAGGTCACGGCCCCTGGCCGGCCCGGACCCCCCTGGGAAAGAACGAGAGCTGAGGTTTTATGTAGACTTCTGGATAGCCCTGCTCTGGACCCTCGGTCAAACTACCCCAGGACATACTTTCCAAGTGCACCCCCAAACCAAGGCTCAAGATGAGAACTGCACCCCCAAAGTAAACAAGCCCACCCTTATGAGCAGACTATCTTTGAGCCAACTTCAGGTCCTTAACACCAACTGCAATTCTCTCTTGTATGTTCATCTCTCTACTTGGGTTGTACTCATGGTCCCTGCCAGAATGTCAGTTCCCCGAGGAGAGGGCTATGCCTCTGCTTGGCACAGGGCCTGTCAGGTAGCCAGCGCTAAGTCACTGAAGGATTGACAGGCGAGGCCGCAGTTACCAAAAGCAGCCTTTGCGGTTAGCAGTAAACTTGGACGTTCCCTTCTCGCTGCAACCACTGCCTCTACCAGCACCTGAGAAGGGTCCTGGCAATGCACTCACTGCCCACTGCCAGCTGTTTGGAGCAAGGATCAAGCCTGAGTTTTTAGGTCTCCCACCCCCTTACTTTTCAGGAGCAATTCCTGCATATCTAGGCAGTTGTTCCCATGTTTCAGAGCCTCCCTGGACACCTCTGTGCAAAAGCCTTTGAAATAGAGGGGACTAGTCCCTTATCCAGCAGTCAAAATATGTCATCTTAAACTTGGGAGGTGATTGTCACAAATGTGTGTTTCCTGTGGCATGCCAACTACCAGATGCACTCAGAAATCAGAGCTATCGATAAAGGAAGTCATGTGTGACTCTTAAAGCACTTTATAGACATTGTCTTAATCCATGAAGGGAGGGTTTTTTTTTTGTTTTTGCTTTTTGTTTTGTTTTGTTTTTGACAGAGACAGAGAAAGACAGAGAGAGAGGGACAGATAGGGACAGACAGGAGGGAGAGAGATGAGAAGCATCAATTTTTCATTGTAGCTCCTTAGTTGTTCATTGATTGCTCTCTCATATGTGCCTTGACCAGGGGGCTACTGCAGACTGAGTGACCCCTTGCTCAAGCCAGCGATCTTGGGCTCAAGTTGGTGACCCTTGCTCAAACAAGATGAGCTCGCACTCAAGCTGAGGACCTCTGGGTTTCGAACCTGGGTCCTCTGCATCCCAGTCCAACGTTCTAACCACGGTGCCACCACCTTGTCAGGCCCTGCAGGGAGTTCTTAATGACAATTTTGATCATAGTTGACAGGTGGTACCATGGAGGCCCAGGAGGGGAGGCAGCAAGAACAGGAAACTGGACTCAGTGACTCCTGTTTCCCTTTCCCAAGGGGGAGAAGAATGGAAAATCCATCCTATTTGTGTATTTCAAGTGACTTGCTACAGACCCTGACATCCGTTCTCAGCTCTTGTTCCATTACCTATCTCCCTGAGGACTGCAACATAGGGCCCACCCACCAGCCATCTAAGGATCACCTCTTACCTGGCCTTTGGGACCTCCCCAGCTGATGAAAAGGATGTGGCACGGCTCCGACCCGAGGGCGGCTCTCTGGGGAAAGAGGGGTTCCAAAGGAATGGCTCCTAGGCTCCCTACCAGCAGCCACCATGTAGCCTCCCTCCTAGAGGCTGCCTGCTGAGCGCCAAGGCAGCCGAGGGAGATGCAGTACATGCACCCCAGGAACTTGGCCCACCATTCCCATCTCACATTCTCCTTCCCTGGGTTGCCTTCACATTCCACGGGCACTTGTACGTGTATACCCCGGCACCCAAGGCTTTCCTGCTCTGTGACTTTGGCTGAGTCTTGCCCTCAGTTGGATTGCTTTATCCTGCTCCAACCTCCCCAACTGGCCTGTGGTCACATTTTCCTACTAGCTCTGAATGGCGGAAGCTGCTCAGCATCTCCAGGTGTGGATGAGTCTCATGGATCACAACCCAGCCCCTCCCCACCCCCCATTGCTTCTGGCCCTCCCGGCCTCCTGGACTTACAGAGTGTGGCCCTCTGATTCACCCTGCTTGGTGATCCAGCTCTTGTCCCCCTTCAGAGTGGTTCGCACCTTCATCTGCTTGAGGACGTTACTACGCTCCTCCTCGCCCACTGGGAGAAGCTTCCCTGCAGGGGCAAGACCACACAGCTTCAGAAGGGGAGCCCAGCCCCAGGACCCTGGGCTTCCTTTCCAGCTTTCCCAACATGCCTCTTTCACTCTGCTGCCTAGGCAGCACTCATGGGCTTGGCAGGGCCAGTCTGGAAAAAGGTAGCCACATACTGAGCCCCGGACTGGGACAAGAGGGAGACTGGGCCTCACCTTTGGTGCTGTTTCCGAGAGCTGAGATGCTCATGGTATCTGCTTTGAAGGTCACTTCTCAGTTATTCAACAGGGCTCCTGGGACAAATGCAAGCACATGGCTGTTATTTTATGTATTTATCGATATAATGACTTATGAGTCACCATGCGGTTCCTGACACACCAAGACTATCCAGACTGTCTTGTGGACATTGGGAAGCAAGAGCTGGTAAAGTCCTGGGTGCACTTACTGGATCTGCCACTACTAGGTGGCACACCCACATGTCTGCCTAGGGTCACTCACCTGTTGGGACACAGCAAGGCTGCTGGGCCTGTCTGTTTGAGAGATGACTTATGAGGGAACAGCACAAGCCTCCCTAGAGAGCTCTGATGGCCAGAATCCAGGCCTCAGTAAATGCGGGGAGGAGAGTGGCAGCGAGGGAGCTTTCACACAGACAGCAGGCCCCTGGGGGAAGGCACCGGTGTGCTTAGAAGGAGGTCTGGGGGAAGGTAGAGGCTGGGGGAATTTTGAAGTTGGGCCATTTCAGCCCTGGCAGGTAGAATGTCAGCCTGGCATATGGATGTCCAGGGTTCGATTTCCAGTCAGGGCATAGAGGAGAAGCACCCCTATGCTCCTCTACCTCTCCCCCTCTTGCTTCTGTCTCTTCCCATCCTACAGCCATGGCTCGATTGGAACAAGCTGGCCTCAGGCAATGAGGATGGCTCCATGATCTCCCCCTCAGGTGCTAAGAAGAGCTCGGTTGCTGAGCAATGGAGCAAGGGCCCCAGATGGGCAGAGCATCACCCCCTAGTGGGCTTGCCTGGTGGATCCCAGTTGGGGCACATACGGGAGTCTGTCTCTCTACCTCCTTCCTCTCAATGAATTAAAAAAAAAAGAAGTTGGACCATCGCTCAATACTTAGTAGCTGTCTGACAGACTGACGGACCCTGGACCAGTCAGCTAACCTCTTGGGCTATGTCAGTATTCTTATTTGTAAAATGGAAGTTTAAAAAGTCTACCCTTCATGACTGTGAGGACAGAATGCACCAATATCTTACAAAGTGCCTGGCACTACCTGGCACAGCAAAGATTGCAGGGCAGTTAAACAGGAGCAGTAACTCTCAACCTGTCTTTATTGGCGGAGAGGACTGTGGGTGGCCCTCAATCAGTGAAAGCATGAACTGAGGGTATGCAACCCTGTGTGGTTCAGGGGTTGGCTCCATCTCCAGTGAGGAAAGCCCAGGGTCCCACTGCCAAATTCTAGTGGCCCTTGCGGATGAGGCAAGGGTGGAGACTGGTAAGGGCTTGCTGCTCTGTCTGGGAAGCAGGGGACATCCGGTGCTCTCCTTTCTCTTCCTCTCTCTGTCTTCTAACCCTGCTCTCCTTCCTTGCCTCCTCTCTGCACTTCAGCCAGGTGTAGCCCTCCTATGGCTAGTGAGGGGTGGGCTGTAATGGCCTGTGAGGCCTTCACAGCACCATGGATGAAGGCTGTTTGCCCACTAGGGCCTGAGGTGAAAAAGCCAGTTCTCCAGGCTGAGACCAGCCCAGTGCTGCAGGAAGACAGAAGGCCCACGTCATGGGTTTAGTCACAGCCCTGACTTGCCACAGCTGGCCTCTTGAGCCCTAAGAGAGGGCATGATGAGAAGCAGGGGCCCTGGCTCTGCTTATGAGGAAGAGCAACCTTCCTTTTAGGGGTCAGTCACCCTCTGGGCCCCTCCAGGGCCAGGGCTGAACAACTGGGCCCTGCTGCCAGTTGGCAAAGCCTGGACATGTTTCCATGGAAGTCAGGGGCATCCTAAAATGGGCAGGGGGCCAAGAGCAAACCAAATTTGCCATGTCAGCAAGAGCTGGCTTTCCCATAAACTGTACCAAATGAGCGGCCCAGGAGGCCTGAGCCTTCTGTGTGCCAGGAGCAGCACCTCATCATCAGGGCACCCAGCATTCCCAGCCCCTGCACCAAGGTGGCCACGTCAGAGTTCTACTGACATGGTGACAATGTGACAGAGTTCACATTCCACGGGTGATCCTCACAGGCCCAACTATCCCAGCAACCCATGAAGTGGTCCCACTGGGCGTGGCTCACAAAGTGCCCCCTGAGATCTTGGTCCCTTGGTCTCCTGGTACTGCTGACTGACTGTGAGTCCTTCACCTCCTCTAGAGCTCAGCTCAAGAACTCCTACTATGTCTTTCAATTCTTTCTGGAACTCATCAGTCTTCTCTTGACAAACCTGTTGGCCACGTTGTCTAGAAGTTTTCTGCCTAATCGGAACCAAATAACCCATTTCCAAAATCAAGAGGGACTCACACACATGCAGAATGACAGAGGCAGAAAGGCCACCGGAGATTCCCAGGCCAATGGAGTAGGGACACACACCAGAGCCCACAGTGAGGGAGGGCAGAGCTGGGATGGTGCCCACACTGCCTCAGATTCCATCTTTACAGTTAACTCCTCAGTCAGAAGATTCACACAAACACCAGGGCCAATGATTCATCTTTGAAGTCAAATGTCTTTTTTTATTTTTATTTTTGTATTTTTCTGAAGTTGGAAACGGGGAGGCAGTCAGACAGACTCCCGCATGCCCCGACTGGGATCCACCCGCATGCCCACCAGGGGGTGATGCTCTGCCCATCTGGGGCATTGCTCTGTTGCAACCAGAGCCATTCTAGCACCTGAGGCAGAGGCCACGAAGCCATCCTCAGCACCCGGGGCCAACTTTGCTCTAATGGAACCTTGGCTGCAGGAGGGGAAGAGAGACAGAGAGGAAGGAGAGGGGGAGGGGTGGAGAAGCAGATGGGCGCTTCTCCTGTGTGCCCTGGCCGGGAGTCGAACCCGGGACTCCTGCACGCCAGGCTGATGCTCTACTACTGAGCCAACCAGCCAGGGCCAAATGTCTTTTTTTGATGGGGCAATCTATCTTAAAGTCATAAAGTAGAGCCTTCCCACAGACTGAAGAGGAAGGCAGATTTTTGGTCAAGGGGCTTTTAAAGTGAAGATTTCTAGCCAGAAACATGGAGACGTGAGATTTGAACTTAGATCCCTGCTGGAGAGCTGGCTCTGCCTCCACTTCACCATCCCTTCCTCTCCCCCTCACCCCCGGCCCTAATTCAGGCCAGTCTCTTCTGACCTCCTCCCTGGTCCACCTGCTTTTATTTGTGCGTCCTTCTGGGAGCACTCATCGGCTCCTAATCCCACTCTGTGTGGCTTCTTACTCAACTTCTGTATGGTCTCCACTGTTTAAGACTGGGGGCAAAGTCCCCAGTCCAGTCCTCTGACCCAGCCACTTTTCTTCTCACCCCTACCCCAATGTTGACACTGCTACAAACAGACAATGTGACTCAGCATCCCTGGAAGGTGGCCCTCCAGCTCCTCTTGACCATCCTTCAAAGCCCCGTTTGTTTTGTCTGGTCTTGTTCCTAGGGGCCTTGCTCTCAAGGATCTCTCTCCTCCTCTGACCCGAGTGCCTTGGTACTGTGGAAAGTCTTCCCAGACAAGACCTGCCCGCTCCACCAGCCTCAGCAAGGACAGAGCCCAGGTACCCCTCACACCCCCAGCACACAGCCTGCACCCACCACTCCTGCCTCTGAACCAGAGGCTGGCGGGGGCCATGCTTCTGACTTAACATCATTACCCTTCTTGGACCCAGATCTCCTTTTCTCTCAGAGAACAAAGTAGAACAGTTGGGAAAATCCTTACTGCAGACAAGAGCAGTTTTGAAGAAAGGTGTCTGACGACTTGGGAGAGTGTTTCCTGGGCAGCTCTCACACACTATTGGTGGGCAGGTCAATAGGGGCATCTTTTCGAAGCACAAATCTCCGTGTTTTGAAAACCTTAGAAAGGGCAAGCCTGTTGATTCAGCAGTTCCCACCTCACAGCCACATCTCCTAAAGAGACGACTGTGTGGCCCTGGCCGGTTGGCTCAGAGGTAGAGCGTCAGCCTGGCGTGCGGGGGACCCGGGTTCGATTCCCGGCCAGGGCACACAGGAGAAGCGCCCATTTGCTTCTCCACCCCCTCTTCCTCTCTGTCTCTCTCTTCCCCTCCCGCAGCCCAGCTGAGGCTCCATTGGAGCAAAGATGGCCCGGGCGCTGGGGATGGCTCCTTGGCCTCTGCCCCAGGCACTAGAGTGGCTCTGGTCGCGGCAGAGCGACGCCCCGGAGGGGCAGAGCATCGCCCCCTGGTGGACAGAGCGTCACCCCTGGTGGGCATGCCGGGTGGATCCTGGTCGGGCGCATGTGGGAGTCTGTCTGACTGTCTCTCCCCGTTTCAAGCTTCAAAAAAAAAAAAAGAAAAAAAAAAAAGAGACGACTGTGTAAGTGAACCAAGTATATGAGAGGGGCATCATCTCAGTATGGAGTGTAATGGTGAAAATTTGGCAAATAATCTAAATTCCCAATAGTAATTTTTAAGCATATTCAATCATTCAAGCACATACTATTCAGCCCTTACAAATGGTATTGATGTGTATGATATTTAACAAGCCTTCATGCGTATGGTTTTCATATATCATTAAGTGAAATGCAGCTTTTAACACAAGATGTGTAGGATGGTGCTATTTACTTTAAAATATACATACATGAAAAGGCACCTGGGCCTGACCAGCTGGTGATGCATGGATAGTGTCAGCCTGGGATGCCGAAGACCCAGGTTCAAAACCCTTGAGTGCTGGCTCATCCGGCTTGAGTCTGGGGTCGCTGGCTTGAGTGTGGGATCATAGACATGACTCCATGGTCACTGGCTTGAAGCCCAAGGTTGCTGGCTTGAGCAAGGGGTCACTGGCTCAGCTGAAACCCCCTGGTCAAGGCACATATGAGAAAACAATCAATGAACAACTAAAGTGGCACAAGTGGATGATTTCTCGTCTCCCTTCCTGTCTGTCTATACCTATCTGTCCCTCTCTGTGTCTTTCTTGCTAAAATTAAAAGAAAAAAAGGTACATGGAATAAACACCTGAAAGAATGTATACCAAAATATTTTCCTCCTCTGTATTTCTAATTTTTCTATCATGAATGTCAACTGCCTGTATTATGATAAAGCTTAAAGAAACACTAGTTTCCTATTAGATTATCATCAGATTTCTCAGCAGAAACTCTACAAGCTAGAAGAGAGTGGACCCCAATATTTAAGGCCCTGAAAGAGAGGAACTTTCAGCCAAGAATACTATACCCATCAAAGCTATCCTTCAAGTATGAAGGAGATATAAAAACATTCACAAATACAGAAAAGATGAGAGAATTTATCACGAGAAAGCCCCCACTCCAGGAAATACTAAAGGGGGTTTTCCAACCAGATTCAAAGAACAAAAGAAAACAACACCACAAGTAACAGCTCCACCAAGAACACAATAAAACCAAACTTAAACTGTGACAACAAAGGAAAAAAAAAGGGGGGGGGAGAGAATGGAGATTAACAGTAGCAAAGGACGATGAAGTGCAGAAATACTTATAAGATAGGGTACTACAATGAATATGGTAGGTACCCTTTACATTACTTAATGGTAACCACCCTTGAAAAAACCACCACAAAAACACATGACTTAAAAAAGGTAGCAACAGAGGAAAGAAGTATGGAACACAAACAAACAGAAACAAATGATAGAAAAACAAAAGAGAAGAATCAAACTAGATACAAAACTAACAGAAAGCAATTTATAAAATGGTAGTAGGGAACCCACAAGTGTCAATAATTACACTAAATGTAAATGGATTAAACTTACCAATAAAAAGACACAGAGTAGCAGAATGGATTAAAAAACAAAATCCAACTATATGCTGCCTACAAGAAACACATCTAAGCAACAAGGATAAAAACAAATTCAAAGTGAAAGGCTGGAAAACAATACTCCAAGCAAACAACACCCAAAAAAAAGCAGGTGTAGCAATACTCATATCTGATAATGCTGACTACAAGACAGAAAAAGTACTCAGAGACAAAAATGGTCACTTCATAATGATTAAGGGGACACTGAATCAAGAAGACATAACAATCCTTAATATATATGCACCAAACCAAGGAACACCAAAATATATAAGACAGCTACTTATTGACCTTAAAACAAAAACTAACAAAAATACAATCATACTTGGAGACCTCAATACTCCGCTGACGGCTCTAGATCGGTCATCCAAACAGAGAATCAATAAAGATATAGTGGCCTTGAACGAAATACTAGAACACCTGGATATGATAGACATCTACAGGACACTTCATCCCAAAGCGACAGAGTATACATTTTTCTCTAGTGTACATGGAACATTCTCAAGAATTGACCATATGTTGGGCCACAAAGACAATATCAGCAAATTTAGAAAAATTGAAATTGTACCAAGCATATTTTCTGATCATAAAGCCTTGAAACTAGAATTCAACGGCAAAAAAGAGGGGGAAAAACCCACAAAAATGTGGAAACTAAACAACATACTTCTAAAAAATGAATGGGTCAAAGAAGAAATAAGCGCAGAGATCAAAAGATACATACAGACAAATGAAAATGAAAATACGACATATCAGAATCTCTGGGATGCGGCAAAAGCAGTAATAAGAGGAAAGTTCATATCACTTCAGGCCTATATGAACAAACAAGAGAGAGCCGAAGTAAACCACTTAACTTCACACCTTAAGGAACTAGAAAAAGAAGAACAAAGACAACCCAAAACCAGCCGAAGAAAGGAGATAATAAAAATCAGAGCAGAAATAAATGAAATAGAGAACAGAAAAACTATAGAAAAAATCAATAAAACAAGGAGCTGGTTCTTTGAAAAGGTCAACAAAATTGACAAACCCTTGGCAAGACTCACCAAGGAAAAAAGGCACAGGACTCAAATAAATAAAATCCAAAATGAAAGAGGAGAGATCACCACAGACATCATAGATATACAAAGAATTATTGTAGAATACTATGAAAAATTATATGCCACCAAATACAACAATCTAGAAGAAATGGATAAATTCCTAGAACAATACAACCTTCCTAGACTGAGTCATGAAGAAGCAGAAAGCCTAAACAGACCAATCAGCAGGGAGGAAATAGAAAAAACTATTAAAAACCTCCCCAAAAATAAAAGTCCAGGCCCAGACGGTTATACTAGTGAATTCTATCAAACATTCAAAGAAGACTTGGTTCCTATTCTACTCAAAGTCTTCCAAAAAATTGAAGAAGAAGCAATACTTCCGAACACATTTTATGAGGCCAACATAACCCTCATACCAAAACCTGGCAAGGATGGCACAAAGAAAGAAAACTACAGACCAATATCTCTAATGAATACAGATGCTAAAATTCTAAACAAAATACTGGCAAACCGAATACAACAACATATTAAAAAAATAATACATCATGATCAAGTGGGATTCATCCCAGAATCTCAAGGATGGTTCAACATACGCAAAACGGTTAACGTAATACACCATATCAACAAAACAAAGAACAAAAACCACATGATCTTATCAATAGATGCAGAAAAGGCTTTTGATAAAATACAACACAATTTTATGTTTAAGACTCTCAACAAAATGGGTATAGAAGGAAAATATCTCAACATGATAAAGGCCATATATGATAAACCATCAGCTAACATCATATTAAATGGCACTAAACTGAAGGCTTTCCCCC
Source organism: Saccopteryx leptura (assembly GCF_036850995.1). Lineage (NCBI taxonomy): Eukaryota > Metazoa > Chordata > Mammalia > Chiroptera > Emballonuridae > Saccopteryx > Saccopteryx leptura. Next base: position 53,500,692 of record NC_089516.1, read on the forward strand.
TTAAATCAGGAACAAGACAGGGTTGTCCACTCTCTCCACTCTTATTTAACGTGGTGCTAGAAGTTCTGGCCAGAGCAATCAGACAAGACAAAGAAATAAAAGGCATCCATATTGGAAAAGAAGAAGTAAAGGTATCACTTTTTGCTGATGATATGATCCTATACATCGAAAACCCGAAGGACTCCACAAAAAGATTATTAGAAACAATAAACCAATACAGTAAGGTCGCAGGATACAAAATTAACATACAGAAGTCCATAGCCTTTCTCTATGCCAACAATGAAATATTAGAAAACGAACTCAAAAAAATAATCCCCTTCACGATTGCAACAAAAAAAATAAAATACCTAGGAATAAACATAACAAAGAATGTAAAGGACCTATATAATGAAAATTACAAAGCATTGTTAAGGGAAATCGAAAAAGATACAATGAGATGGAAAAATATTCCTTGCTCTTGGATAGGAAGAATAAATATAATCAAAATGGCCATATTACCCAAAGCAATATACAAATTTAATGCAATTCCCATCAAAATTCCTATGAGATTTTTTAAAGAAATGGAACAAAAAATCATCAGATTTATATGGAACTATAAAAAACCCCGAATAGCCAAAACAATCCTAAGGAAAAAGAATGAAGCTGGGGGCATTACAATACCTGACTTTAAACTATATTATAGGGCCACAATAATCAAAACAGCATGGTATTGGCAGAAAAATAGACACTCAGACCAATGGAACAGAATAGAAAGCCCAGAAATAAAACCACATATATATGGTCAAATAATCTTTGATAAAGGGGCCAACAACACACAATGGAGAAAAGAAAGCCTCTTCAACAAATGGTGTTGGGAAAACTGGAAAGCCACATGCAAAAGAATGAAACTCGACTACAGCCTGTCCCCGTGTACTAAAATTAATTCAAAATGGATCAAAGACCTAAATATAAGACATGAAACAATAAAGTACATAGAAGAAGACATAGGTACTAAACTCATGGACCTAGGTTTTAAAGAACATTTTATGAACTTGACTCCAATGGCAAGAGAAGTGAAGGCAAAGATAAATGAATGGGACTACATCAGAATAAAAAGTTTTTGCTCAGCAAGAGAAACTGATATAAAAATAAACAGACAGCCAACTAAATGGGAAATGATATTTTCAAACAACAGCTCCGATAAGGGCCTAATTTCCAAAATTTACAAAGAACTCATAAAACTCAACAACAAACAAACAAACAATCCAATAAAAAAATGGGAAGAAGACATGAATAGACACTTCTCCCAGGAAGAGATACAAATGGCCAACAGATATATGAAAAAATGCTCAGCTTCATTAGTTATTAGGGAAATGCAAATCAAAACTACAATGAGATACCACCTCACACCTGTTAGATTAGCTATGATCAACAAGACGGGTAATAGCAAATGTTGGAGAGGCTGTGGAGAAAAAGGAACCCTCATTCACTGTTGGTGGGACTGTAAGGTAGTACAACCATTATGGAGGAAAGTATGGTGGTTCCTCAAAAAACTGCAAATAGAACTACCTTATGACCCAGCAATCCCTCTACTGGGTATATACCCCCAAAACTCAGAGACATTGATACGTGAAGACACATGTAGCCCCATGTTCATTGCAGCACTGTTCACAGTGGCCAAGACATGGAAACAACCAAAAAGCCCTTCAATAGAAGACTGGATAAAGAAGATGTGGCACATATACACTATGGAATACTACTCAGCCATAAGAAACGATGACATCAGATCATTTACAGCAAAATGGTGGGATCTTGATAACATTATAAGGAGTGAAATAAGTAAATCAGAAAAAAACAAGAACTACATGATTCCATACATTGGTGGAACATAAAAATGAGACTAAGAGACATGGACAAGAGTGTGGTGGTTACCAGGGGTGGGGGGAGGGAGGGCAGGGGGAGAGTTAGGGGGAGGGGGAGGGGCACAGAGAACTAGACAGAGGGTGGCGAAGGACAATCTGACTTTGGGCGAGGGGTATGCAACATATTTAATGACAAAATAACCTAGACATGTTTTCTTTGAATATATGTACCCTGATTTATTAATGTCATCCCATTACCATTAATAAAAATTTATTTAAAAAAAAAAAAAAAAAAAAAAAAAAAAAGAAACACTAGTTTAAGCAAATGAAATGGGAGTTAGAGCTGCTTGGACAGCTGAGGATGGGTCTCAAAATCTGCTAAAAGGATAGAATGTGAGGGGAGTGTATGGATGCAGCAGTCCTGGGAATTCTTCCTCTAGTAGACATCCCAGCGCCCAGAGGGATAACACCCTAGGCTAGGAGTCCACTGTGTTGTGCTGAGCTGCACGATGCCTTCCCTCAGGCACACAGGGCCTCCATCAGGAGCCTCCATCCTCTTTGCCCACAAGCTTGGGGTGGGAGAAGAGCAGGCTGTATGGTTAGGGTCTGATGTCAGTCAGGAGGTCACAACAGCAGCTGCCCCAGCAGCACAATACAGAAGCACCCCGGGGAACAAAAGGCCAGCTTTTCTCACAAAGGCAAGGGCCACAGTAGGAAAGAAGTAATGCACTCTGCAGGTGCTGAAGCCAGCGCCCCATCCTCAGGCCTCTCCCCTCCCACAGTCCTCACTTCACTTCCTTACACCTTGCCCTCCCACCCAGGCTGTCTAGCACTGTTCCCAGGGAGAAGGAGACCGGAAGGGTTGGGGAAGAGGTGCTCTGGGCCCGGATGTTGGCAGTGATGGAGCAAGAAGACCCGAGTACCAGGATGGGGGCCTTGGCCCTGCCCTTCCATGGAACCGTGGGACACAGGTTGCGAGCAAGCTAACAAGGCAGGCACCCAGTCCAGGGGTCAGGATGCACAAGCCCAGCAGCAAGCAGGTCTGCAACCAGCTGGCAGTAAGTGTACTGTTATCTCTACTTCACCATGAGCAAGGGAGCCCGGATAGGTTGGGCAACTGGCCCCAAGTCCACACTTCCAACACTTCCAGAGGGTGGAGGGTACAGCTGGATTCTTAACTGCAGCCACACAGCAGCTCTGCTGACTCCATGCTGCATGGCTTACAGTGCTCCTTGGAGCAAAATGCCAGGGTGAAAGTGGCCCAGGCACTTCTCGCTGGCACCTGTACACTTCCTCCAAGCTTGGCACTTGGCCTCAGCAGCTGACTTGCACCTGCTGGAGGGAGGGGCCTCTTGGACATGAGCCAGCCACATACACAGCGTCTGTGTGGTTACTCAGCCTGGTCCAGCCACTAGCACCTCCACACACTGAACTCCACAATCCCCTCCAAGGAGGGCAGCCCACACCCCTGTGGGCTCTCTTTACCCTCTGTGAATAAGGTGCAAAATGCTACCCAAGTTCAAGAAGACATGGAGGAGATAAGCTGCTCTGACTGATGTCCTTGCACCTCCCCACTCACCCCAAGAAGAGGGTGGAGAGTGAAGCGAGATGGACTCTGGATCACTGGGTTGTTACATCCCCAGCCACCTTTGAAAGAACAACAGGAGACCTTCTTTCTGCCCAAGACCTTCCAGTCTTACATTTTCCCTGGTCCATGAACCCTGCCATTCAGAAGGGCCACCTGACCTGCTCCTCGTCTCTAAGTGGCCTCACATGGCTGTTATGCTGTCCTACTCTAAGCTTCGGTCTTCTCATCTGTAAAGTGGTGCCGAACCAATAAGCTTGTGGACCTGTTGTCTAGGCCTCTTTCTGGCAAGGTACCTCCAAGCCAGAGCATTTCCTAGAATTTAGATGTCTTGATAACGGTGGGTATCCTCATCTCCCAAATGGCTAGTGTGAGCACATTTCTGGTCAGGACAGCCATTCCGTATACTGTTTCTACCTTGATAGGGAGAAGTCTTCTGGTTCCTTAGGAATTGCCATATAGGCCTGCTTATGGGCCTTGGCCTAGGCCACCAAAGGGATGGGTGGCTTATCTGCCATTTTCCATCCCAGCTGTCCCTCCCTTACAGCACACTTCTGGGGCTGCCCTAGATGTAGCTCCACTAGGCAGTACCCCATCCATGCCAACTCTGAGCAAGACCTTACGCTGAGCCTGCACCAGCCTGCCCCAGGGCAGTTCAGGACCAAGTCCAAAGCCTCCTGAGCAGGCCAGGGCACCTCAGACACCAGGTGGGTGCCCCCAGCCCACCCTCATTGCCTTTCATCCTGTTCTTTATCTCCCTCTTCCATTAGCCTACAGATGTCTCTTGGGGCAGGCAGGGGGAGATGGGGATAGATCCTCTCTGATATGAATGGCCTCAGAATGCCAATAGGTGTGCTCCCACTGCACCTTCCTTCCTGATGAGCAGCCTCTCAAGACTGCCCAGCAACCTCCCAGGAAAGGGGCCTCTGATCTTTTTTTTTTTTTTTTTTGTATTTTTATGAAGCTGGAAATGGGGAGAGACAGTCAGACAGACTCCCGCATGCGCCCGACCGGGATCCACCCGGCACGCCCACCAGGGGGCGACACTCTGCCCACCAGGGGGCGATGCTCTGCCCCTCCGAGGCGTCGCTCTGTTGCTACCAGAGCCACTCTAGCATCTGGGGCAGAGGCCAAGGAGCCATCCCCAGCGCCCGGGCCATCTTTGCTCCAATGGAGCCTCGGCTGTGGGAGGGGAAGAGAGAGACAGAGAGGAAGGAGAGGGGGAGGGGTGGAGAAGCAGATGGGCGCTTCTCCTGTGTGCCCTGGCTGGGAATTGAACCCGGGACTTCTGCACGCCAGGCCGACGCTCTACCACTGAGCCAACCGGCCAGGGCTGGGCCTCTGATCTTAATTGCACAGAAGCGAGGAGCCAATGAAGGGGTGGGTGCAAAGAGCCATAGCAAGATTGGTGACGTCAGTGGAGTCAAGCTGATGCTGGCAGATTAGCAGGAGGATGGTAGCAGGGGAGAAGGGAGAGAGGGGAATTGCAGACTGTGATGCAAATGTTTGGCTGATGAACGAGGAGACAGAGATGGAGAGAAAAGCAGCAGGAGGGTGAGCCTTGCAGCTCACAAAGGCGTGCTCTGAAAAACTAAATTAGAGAGTTTTCTAGAATAACCACCCTGCTTCACTCCCCAAATTGTGCACACCTCCTTTTCCAAGCAGGCTTTTGTGTCTTTGCCCTGGTCAAATGGTTTTGAGCTCCAGCCTAGGAGGCACTTCCCTGAGAATCCTTCAAGTCCCACAGCCTCCTGGCTCAGGGACACAGCCCAGTCCCATTCTTGGTCACACTACACTAAAAACATCTGCATTTCCCACTAGCCTGGAAGGAAACATGATCCACAGGAGATGAGGGAGGTGTAGAGGTGCAGAGCTCATCTCAGGCAGAGACTACAGCAGCCTTGGGCGTGGATAAAAGCACGGAGGGCCATCGACCTGATAGCTCTCTCTAGTCCCTGAGTGTCATCCCATCTTGGGGCCCTCATGCCAGGCCACTCCAGGATTAAAATATCCTCTCTGCTTCCCCTGCACAGATGGAAAGGGCTGGCTTCTTCCAGACAACTGGATACACACTGAGGAGGAGGCAAGGCAGCTGGTACTGCCAATACAGGGAGCCTGGAGCACCCCAGCCCCCAGACCTCTGGCCTGGGGTCTTTGTGGGAAGGGTTTGTATGAAAGGACACAGCAGGCTGAGCAACTGTCCTTCTCTCACGTTGGGTGGCAGGGGAATAGGAAGTGTTGGATGCCAGGTTAGGACCTCCTAACTAAACTAAGAGGAAAGAGAAACAAGTCACCTTTAGCCTTGCCTCCTAGGAGCATGAAACCTTGTTGCACACTTTCATGTTGAACATGAAGGAGACACAGCCAGGGGGCATAGGTGTTGGAGCTTGTCTAAATGTGGGTGTCTGAGGGGCTGGCCACCACGAGCGAGCGTGAGTGAGCACACTCTGGGCAGAGGAGCAAGAAGCAGGGCTTCCCCAGAGATGAACTGTAACACTCTGCACCCAGGGAGCTGAGAGGAAGCCCAACTGCATTTTCCCACGTGTACTGACTTTCCAAAGGGCCCCATTCCTGACTGGCAGGGATCAGCACAGTTCTGTCTCTTGGAACCAGAGCCCACTACGCAGCTCTTGGTGGATCCCCTAGGTACGGGTCAGGAATCAGCATGTGAAAGCAGTGGGACAGAGCAAGAGCATACAGCTCAGAGCACAGCCGATGCAGCCGAGCCCAGTGACCAAATTATGAATGCGGCAAGTAACATCTAGATCAGGGGTCCCCAGGGGGCCAGTTCACTGTCCCTCAGACCGTTGGAGGGCCGTACTATAAAAAAAACTATGAACAAATCCCTATGCACACTGCATATATCTTATTTTAAAGTAAAAAAAACAAAACGGGAACAAATACAATATTTAAAATAAAGAACAAGTAAATTTAAATCAACAAACTGACCAGTATTTCAATGGGAACTATGCTCCTCTCACTGACCACCAATGAAAGAGGTGCCCCTTCCGGCAGTGCGGCGGGGGCCAGATAAATGGCCTCAGGGGGCCGCATGCGGCCTGCGGGCTGTAGTTTGGGGACCCCTGATCTAGATGAAGTCATCAAGGCCTTGAGCTGCCCAGTGCAGGGGCCAACTGCTGGACCAAGCTCAGGCCACAGAGCTTCACAGTGAAGCTCTGTCTGTGAGCACTTGCATGGGGCCCCACAATATGGCCTTCTGCTTCACTTCAGCAGACACCTAAGTGTTCCCATCTGGGTCATGAAGGGGATGAGGTGAAGTGATGAAAACTCGCTTGTCTCCCAGCAATTTGCTCCTAAGATGAGTGCACCAGCCTGTTCTGGTCCTTCAGCTGATCACTACCAGGGGTCTCAGAGTACACAGGTGGCCTGACAGGAGACTCCTTTCTCCCACAGGAGCTTGGCTCCCCACCATTGAATGAGGGTGTCAATGACTAAATCATGGAAAAACAAAGCCTGCAAGAGGGACTCCAGCTGTCATACCTTTCCCCTCTAGCCCATCTATGAGAGCCTGAGTTGGTCTTTACAACCTGAGGCTCCAGGCTGCCAGAGCCATCCTCTAAGGCAGGGGTCCCCAAACTGCGGCCCCCTGAGGCCATTTATCCAGCCCCCGCCGCACTTCCGGAAGGGGCACCTCTCTCATTGGTGGTCAGTGAGAGGAGCATAGTTCCCATTGAAATACTGGTCAGTTTGTTGATTTAAATTTACTTGTTCTTTGTTTTAAATATTGTATTTGTTCTCGTTTTGGTTTTTTACTTTAAAATAAGATGTGCAAAAAAAAAAAAAAAAGATGTGCAGTGTGCATAGGGATTTGTTCATAGTTTTTTATACAGTCCGGCCCTCCAATGGTCTGAGGGACAGTGAACTGGCCCCCTGTGTAAAAAGTTTGGGGACCCCTGCTCTAAGGCTTTGTTCCTCCTCACCTGTGTGACAGCCTTACCTGATGGGAGATTCTTGGCACAGGGAAGTCTCCTACCCATTTACACTGTAAATGTTCCCTTTGGACAAAAAGCCTCCAGTGGCCTCAGCATTGATGAAAGGACTCAAAGAAATGTCCCCATGCCTTATATCCCCTTCCAGAATAGACACCCAGGTCCTTTTTGAGTGTGTTTCAAACAAATGTCTTTGAGCATCAAGGTCAGGGTCTTCCTCTTTTGTGTGTAAGCGCCTGTGAGGAGCCCCTCTCAAGCTCTTTCAGGGACATGCATTGTCCCAGAATTGGGATGCTCTGTATTACGAATAGAAGAGTGACACCGAGGTATTCAAAGGCCATCTGCTGGAGAGCTCTGCCTCTCACTCAAGGGGCAGCAGGTGTCTCCTCCCTGACTGTCCTTCTTTAGAGAGCTTTCCTCTGTAGCCAGACTGGCAGTCCCTGTGCCTGAAGGGGGCAGTAGTAACAGAAGCTGAGAAGGTAATTGGGACACTGCTTGTTCAGAAGGCTTCAGAGACAAGCCAGCTGAACCCATCAACTGTTATTGCACAGGAGAGGCACATTGGTGCCATCGGAGACATGGAGGAGTTGGTCAAGGCCACAAAGCTACACACCTGTACTGTCTCTTCCAACTCAGGAAAGAGCACTGGATAAGGAGTCCAAGACTTGATTCTGTTAGAACAAGTCACTGAAAATGCCACTTACCTTCTCTGGCCAAAGACAAAGCCCTTTCCTCAAAGTGCTCCCTGACTCCTGCCCTTAGTCATGAGGGGAAAGCTCACCACCAGGGACAAAAGATGATATGCAGTGTTATTTTTCAGAGCCTCTATTGCTGTCCTGCCTTCCCTCTGGAACATCCCTTTGAGGTCAAAGGCCCAGCATTGTAGGGAGAAATTAGGCTGAGGGGCAGGGATCCCCAAGAAGGCTGCATCAGAAATTGCAAGGATGAGCTGGCATGCATTGCACAGGCCATGCTGAGAAAGGCCTCAACACAAAGAGTAAAGGTGCTAAACACTCAGGCAGGATGTGCCATGGAGTGTGAGGGGTCTTGGGATGCTAAAAGTCAGGGAGTGTGACCTCCACCCCCTACTTGGGTGCCCTCGTCCAGTCCTTTCTCAAAGCACATACTTGACAAACTGTTTCAGTTTGGACCCAGGCAGACCTAGGCCAGCACGCAGGCAGCTGACCTGATTCCCCAGGCCAACAGGGTTGGAATGATCAAATGTCCCATTTGAAGGTCTAGTGAATGAGGGCATCCCGAATCATGGTCTCAGTAGCTAGCAAGGAGTCAGGAGCAGGTTGCTTTCCTCTGGAGAGGGTCGGAGCAGGCTGCGCTACTGCTGCCCTGGGGGTTCCTGGGACACAGAGGGTCTCGGCAACAGTCTGGTGGAAGGGCCCTTCACAGGCCTGCCAGAGCAATGGCTGAGCAGCTGGGTCTCCAAGACCCACAGTCTGCTGCTCAGCATATAGCTCCCAGGGGCCAGATGAGGGGCCAAGCAGAGAGCCTTGACTTGCCCTTGATGTTCCAGTCATGGGGGGTCCCACCTGGAGGGCAACCACTGGGGTGGCAGGAAGGAGGGGCACCACATGGAAAAATGAGTGGGAGGAGACTTGGGTTGCAGAGGGAAAAATATAATATGAAAAAAGAACACATGAGGGGAATATTCATAAATGTGCTTTACAGGTAAATTACTTCTGCATAAAAGTATGAAATTTTACCTCTTTCACCATTCCACCCCCAACACCCCAGAATCTAGACTTCTTGGAGTCAGCCCTGGAGGTGTCGTCCTGGGAGGCGGATGTCTGAGGTGGATTGTCTCCCTCCCAAGGCAGTGAGGAGCGTGAGCCCTGAGGGGCAAAAGGAGCCATGGCCACCTGGCCACTATCACTCTTGAGGGGCTGGGATTCCTCCTGGCTCTACTATGCCCATTTTCTAGCTCTTGGCAGGCTGAATACAAGTGATTGCTTGGGGTGACAGGGCAATTTCAGAGGTAGCTTGGCCTCGAAAGCCAGTGAGGGCTTCTGGGCAGAGCCCTCTGAGATGTCTCCATAGAGGCCAAGGGCTGCTCAGAGCCCACATGCTGGGCACAGCAGGACCCAAGAGCTCTCACCCCAAACAGAACGCTTTGTCAGAGCCACTCACATGGGCTATTCTCATTGTTCTCCTGGCCTCCCCCTCCCCTGCTATACTGTGACATGGGGCCCTGAGGAACCATGGGAGCCCTCTTACGGGGCCTGGGCTGGCTGTGTTACCGTACCTCCAACACGCCAGTTGTTATTGCAGCCTGGGAATCAAGGTGTTTTTAAGCCCGTCCCAGCAGGAAAGAAATGCTATCCCCATCTGCACACAGACAGGCAAGGAGATTGAAAGGGACTCATGGAGCCCACCCTCACCCCAACCAATTCTCCCACTCTAGGAATATCCCTGTACTCTCATTGCTACCACCCATTCGACCTTTGCCAGGGCAGGCCCAGTGATAGCGAAGCCCCCTCACATTTGCCCCAACTACCACTGGCCAAAGCTATTTCATTGTGTCCCAGGTAGAGGTAATCATAAATGAGACTGGAGAGGAAAAGCAGTGCCCAGCCCGCTCTTCCACCCACACCATTTCCCACCGCAGCTAATCATGGGCAGGCCTCCTCCTCCTCCTTCCCGCAGCTTTGCCCACCCAGTTCCCTCCCACTCTCCTCCTTTCTCACCTTCCTGTCTTCCTAGGCCCAGGGTCCCCTGAACTCCACTCTTTCCTCTTATCACTATCTCCATTTTTATTTTTTTGGATAAGAATATGAAGACCCAGAGAGGAGAAAGCATTTGCCTAAGGCCACAGGTTCATTTATTCAACAAGCATTTATGGAAAGTTGATGCAGGCTGGGTGCTGGTCAGAAGCCTTGTGAGGGCACTGCTAGAGCGCTGCCTTACCCAGGGAGGCGCCCTGGGCTCGAGTGCTTCCCAAAGAATGAAAGAATGAGTGGGAGTTCCCTGGGCAGAAATGGTGAGGCAAGTCCTAGCTTTTGGTCTTTCGGTTTTTGTTTTTGTTTTCAGTCTAAATCAGGTGCTGCCTGATGGGAGCATTTCCACCAGGGCTACGCATTCTTGTGACTGGAATCCTTGAGCCTCTCTCTATAGCAACTCTTAGCCACATCAAGCTCTCTGGGAAACTGATCTAGTCATCAGAAAGTGGCGTTCTGAGCCAACAATTGCAGGTACCAGACCAAGGGGGCTGGGCGAGTGCCTGAGAAGTGGCCACAGATGGGGCCAAGACCGGGGACCACCTTCAACAACCAGCAGCTGTGTGGGAACTGCTCACCACTGGCTTCAGAGGCCCAGGTCTCCTCTACGACCCAGCTATGGCCACAGAGCTCTACAGCCACCTCAGCGGCCACCAACAGTGACCCTAGTCCTCTGCTCCCTACTGAAATGGGAAGTGAGTACGCCCCCCACGGGACAAGCGAAGACAGTATTTCTGAAAGGGGCCTCTGGATCCCTCTGGACATGTGCTTAAGCTGCAGATTCCAGCCTCCTCACATTAGAGTGAGAATGATACCCATAGGGCCTCTTGTCCTTTCATTTTCCAGTCCCTTTTCCACTGAGGCCTGTCCCTCCCACTTTCCTATCCCAGCCCTTCTCAGTTCTCAGTCTTCCCTGTGCCCCAATGCACAACACAGGCAAAGGATCGGAAAACGCTTGCCAAATATATATTTGTATATCTGTGAGATAAGAGGACCTGGCTCCATTCTTTTTTTATTTTAAATGATCTTCATGCTTCTTACTTTTCATTTTTAATTTTTTTTTTACAAAGACAGAGAGAGAGTCAGAGAGAGAGGGATAGACAGGGACAGACAGACAGGAACGGAGAGATGAGAAGCATCAATCATTAGTTTTTCGTTGAGCATTACAACACCTTAGTTGTTCATTGATTGCTTTCTCATATGTGCCTTGACCGCGGGCCTTCAGCAGACCGAGTAACCCCTTGCTGGAGCCAGCGACCTTGGGCTCAAGCTGGTGAGCTTTTGCTCAAACCAGATGAGCCTGTGCTCAAGCTGGTGACCTCAGGGTCTCGAACCTGGGTCTTCTGCATCCCAGTCCGACACTCTATCCACTGCGCCACCGCCCGGTCAGTCCCTGGCTCCATTCTTAATCCTCAAATGAGTCCTGATCAAGTTCTTCTCTGTGCCTCAGTTTCCCTTTGAAAAAACGACCTGACACCAGCCAGGTCCTCCTCTTGACCCTTCCATAGCTACTCCTTAGTGGAAGGTTACTGTCACACAAGTGCCTCCACGTCAACCTCCCCCTTCCTGAAGAAAACCACCAGAAATGTTAGCAGTGGACAATCCAGATAAGGCTTCCAGGGAGTTTTTTTGTACCATTCTTAAAACTTTTCTGTGAGTTTTAAATCAATCCAAGATAAAAAGTTAAAAATAAAAATAGTGAAATTTTAAAAGAAAGCAAATCAGATTTTAATAGGCATCCAGAAAGGACCTAAGAATTAAGGTTTCTTTGGAAATCATTTAACTGTTTGACACCATATTCGTCACCGACACAGACTTGCAGTGATTTTTAAACAACTGTTTTTCCTCAAGTGGGGAGACTATATCCCTCCTAACCTGGCCCCAACCTCGTCCCTAGCCACCATGGCCCCTGGAGGAGGACACTGGTCCTAGATCAACTGACATCCCTGACAGAGCACTGCCTCCGCACCAGGTAGACGCTCCTGCCTTCTGCCTCCATTCTGTACAGGTGATAAAACCTAGGCCTCCAAAGGTTGTGTGATATGCTCAGGTTAGATGGTGGCTAAGCTAGGGTTTGAACCCAGCTGACTTCCCAGCTGCTCTCTTACTCCTAGGCTGTAAAGGCACCTCCTTATCCCACCATTCATGTTTCTAATGCACTTCATGAGTCTCCTGCCAGTTCTCCAAACCTTGGAAGCAATGATGCCAACTTCTCTTGAGCATCACTCTCAGGTGTGTGGGTCCCTTGGGAGTGCTGCCCTTTTCCTGGCATCAGGCAGCTCTCTGCAGGCACAATGGAAATGAATGCAGAGTCCCTGATGGATCCCAACCACGGGAACTCAAAGGCCCGGGATGCCATGTGAGCTGCAGATCTCTTCTTCCCAGTTCACAGTCCTGTTCCATGCCATGAGGGTCTGGCGGTGAGAGTAGTCTCCGGGCTCAGCAAGCAGAAAGCAAGCTGGTATTACACATGAGCTGACACCCTATGCACTGTGGCTTGAAGCAAGATCCAGACCAAAGAAATAAATCACCCGCAGAGGCTGAGTGGGGAAGGAAAAAGGAGGGCTTCCGGCTTCCAGAGTGCATTGAGTAAGATTGGGAACTTTTCTTGATATGTGAGTGAGGACAGTTCAGGGACTGGGTGACAATGCTTAGGGTGGCCAAGTTCCGGGCCCACTGCTGAAGGCCTGGAGTCTCTGTCCTGCAAGATCTCAGGAGGCCACATGGACATTAGGGAGAAATGAAAGGAGCACAAGACAGGCTGAGGGTAGCTGAGGTGAAGTGTTGGCTGTCCCTGGGGTCACTGCTTTCAGGTGGGGGCTTTATCTGGAATCTGGACTCAGGTTGAGGGGAAACTCAGGTGCACAGTTTCGATGCAGGTGGCAGCTCCTTATTGAGTAGCCTCTCTGTCTCTCCAATTGAACTGTCATGCCCTGGGCAGTCTGCATATGATTTCTTTCTGGGTTCCCACTGCTTGGCTCTGGGTGGAACATACAGGAGCTTAGGTAAGACTGGTTTTGGTCTTTTAGGCACAAGGAGAAGGTCAGACCCAGGTAGCCCCAAAGGATATGAGAGCCTTGATCAGGTAGCTACTGATTTCCTCCTCCTACTTCCAAGCCTTCCTCCTCTGAAAAGCATTCCCTGGTCCTAAGAGCCAGAGCTGTTCCCTTGCTCCAGGCACCCACAGACCCTTGTGTTTATGCCACTCAGAGCCACAGCACTCAATGTGGTCACTAGCCACCTCTGTCACTGACTTGTAAGTAGCCAGAAGGTTAAAAGTAACAGGTCTGGAGCACTGGTGTATGCCTGGCCCTCTGCTGGGTGTTTTCCATCAGCTCTCTACAGCTGAATATGGAGCCCCAGCCAGGCCAAGGATTCTGAAGACCAAGCCAGGAAGGCACAAGGGCTGGGGCTGGGAATTGATGGAAGGAGGGGAAAGACCAGATGATACCTCACCTCAGAAAGAGGTGTCACCTGCTCCTTCCCATCCTGGGGTGGCCCAGAAGTGATGAGGCAAACAGCACAAGCACTGAGGCCAGCTGGCCAACTGGTCCCTGGTCTGTGCATCTATGTCCTGGCCACTTGCTTCTAAGTGGCCAGCAGGGCATCTGAGCTGTCCCTGATTTTTCAGATGAGGCAGTGTAGGCTCTGGAAGGTGGAATCACAGCCCCCCCCCCAACTTCCTTCCTCCACAGCTTTATGTGAGCTAGTAAGGAGGGAGTGGGAATGCAGAGCACCTCCACTGTTCAGGCTTATCAGCCCTTGGGACCCTGGTTGTCTCCAGTCAGGTACCCCAACCAGAAGTCCGAAGGGCCATGAAACCAAAGCAAGACTGGGTCTCGGTACTAGAGGCCTCCTCCACTGTTGGGTGGGGTGTGAGGGACTCTTTCTCAGGGTTCACAGATTGTGGTTCTGAGATGTGGCTGCACAGCCTTCCAAGATGTCAAAGCGAAGTGAAAATGACTGAGTGGGAACACAATTCTTACCACACTCTGGATGTCCCAAAGGCCAGGCACATCCACCTCTGACCTCATCTTAGCCCCCCAGCATCCTTGGGTGGCAGGTGACCTGGCAAATTACATCCTTGGACTAATGGAGCTGCCTAGATGCCCCTGGCTTGGAAGCAGCAGAGAGGATGGCCAGAGGGAGGAGCTGAGCTTTCAGTCTCTTTTTGAGATGAGGTATCACTCTGCCTTTTTTAAAGAGGACAGACTCTTGGCTTCCTCTACCCCCATCAGAACAATACAGCCACAGAGTCCGCTGGCTGCAGATCCCGTCGATAACTCCCAGTGACACTTGATTCGGCGCCTTCTGTCTGAGCAGCTACCTTTCCTGTGGCCCTCCAAGAGATTGCCTGGTGCACAGTACATGCTCATCACAAGCAACCTACTCTGGGTCTCAGTTTTCTCATCTATAAAATGGATAAAGGGTAAACTAGCTGATCTGAGATCCCCTGATTCTTAGGTCTGCAATTAACTCTCAGAGCATCCTGGCCCCAGGCCGTTAACTAACAATCAAATCCTCTCTCAAAGGGCAAGAGCAAACGAAGCCAGCCTTCTTTGCCTTTCTCAGTCTTTTTACTCACGGTGAAGAACAGAAAACCAGCGGAAGCCCAAGAGGGATACTTGAAGCAGGTGAAGATTATGGATGGGGAAACTGCGGCCCAGAGTTGTCCCTGTCACCTGGCCGGGCAGGGGCCCTGTGCCCCCTGCCGCCTCTCTGCCGGGCCGCGCCGACGGCGACTCGGTAGCCTACCTGGAACAGGTGCTTGGTTCGCGGGGCGGGCAGAGAGTCGCGGGCTCCCTCGGCGGGGCCGGACGGCGGGCCCAGGGTGCGGCGGGCGGCAGGGAGCGCGCAGGGCGGCGAGGAGGCGCTGACTGGGCTCCGCCCGCAGGAGAACAAACAGGTTTTCTCTGGCGACCAGAGCCTCGCCCCCTCGCCCCTCCCCTCGGCCGTCCCCCTTCCTCTACCCTCTCCAGGGGTAGGTACATGGGCCTGGCACATTCCGCACATTCTCCCGCCAGTGTCCTGGCCCGCCCGCCCCTCCTGGCCCCCGCCCTGCGGGGCTGCTGGAGAAATCAAGGCCAGGACTCCTCGCACCGAGCCCAGAACGAACTTCAGAAGGCTCTGCTGCTGTGGAATTTGCCGCTGGAGGCAAATTCCTCCAGGCTCAGGGCCGGGACTGGGAGGCCTCCGCCACGTGAAGGGCCCCAGCTGCGTTAGTTGCGCCCCTGCCCGCACCCGACGCGATCAGGCCTTCGCTCGAGGCCAATGACTTCCACAGATGCTGCAGAGTTAATTCTGTCGAGAACCAGATCCATTTTACAGATAGAGATCCCAGACAGCGACGGGGTGAGGGGCGGAGGTGGGTGGCTGGCGGCTGAGATCATGCAGGAAGTCCCAGAGTCTGTAAAGAAGAAGAAGAAAGTGAGGCTGCACCGAGGAAGTTCTCATCTTTTGAAGGCCATCATCCTAGGGCGACTTGAGGTTTCCCAAGGCACAGCAGCAGCGAGCACCCTGTCAGCAAACAGGGACACATCACAGGCTGGGCAGGGTACACATCAAACTGGAAGACTAGTGCAGTTCGATTAGTGTCATCTATTCGTGGTTTTTTGAGCATTTGTGTCATTCAGTCAAGTTACTGAGGATTTGCTTTGTGCAAGGCACTGGGTGTGGGGGTGGGGAAGGCTAGGCTGGAGGAAGCATTAAAAAAAGCCCCTAACCCTACCTGTGGTGGTGGTGGTGGTGGTGAGAGCGGAATGCCTCCCGGCAAGGGATAGTTAAGCCAGTCTATGAGACAGTGGAGCTGGTTAAGAGTTGCCCTATCAGAATGTCAGAATCAAAAGGAGTGACCAACAGGTTCTCCTTCATCCAGTCCTGCCAAGTCTATGTACCAAATGGCTCTCCAATCCATCCATTTCTCTCCACACCTACTTCCACCAACCTCAGTGGTCTCCTTGCCTGTGCTCTTGCCTTCCTTATGTTGTCTCTGCACAGATATCTCTTTAATAGTTCCAGGTTGCTCCCTCCTTGCAGCTCTTCCATGGCTTCCATTGCTCTCAGGATAAAAGCCAAACTCTTTAAGGGGCCCAAGGATTCGGTTGCGCTGACCTCTCTGCAGGTCCAGCCACTCTCTCCCTGGATTCACTACACTCCAGCCATGCTTGCCTCCTTCTGCCTTTGGACTGCATCACAAGTCCTGTCTCTTTGGGGTATTTGTTCCTGGCACTCAGACTTGCTAGAATGTCTTTTGTCCCCTTCTCTGACCAGTGAACTCTTAGTCATTCTGCAAAACTTTCCTCAAGTGTCCGTAAATCCTCCCCTGACTGCACAGGCCACTCAGTCCAGTTGATTACTTCCTCTATGTGCTCCCCTGTTTTCCTCTGATTACATTGATCCAGCAGTGGACACCATACTCTCTTGTTCTAGATGGTGAGCTCTGGGAGGACTGAGCCATGTCTGAGTCATCAGTGGGGCATGGAGACCAGCCCAGGGTGTCAGAGAGGATTTTCAGAAGGAGAAGACTGAGGCGTGATTGAATTTCTGGAAGCTGTTCTCATCCTTCATTTTCTGGGCTTCATTAGGTAAGGAGTAGCTTCCTGAGTCTGCATAGATACACATGAGGGGTAAGGCTGGGGGAATTGTATCTAGAGTCACTTCCCTTCATCTCTGTCTCTTGTCAGCAAGTGTTTTTCTGCTTCCAGTCTGGTGGCCAGCATCTACTACTTTCCTGCCCCCCTTCACATTGGGCTGCTGGTGTCTAGATATATTTGGCTTGGCATCCTGGCTCCTCAACATACTTACCATATGACCTAGGGTGTGTCGCATCTCTTCTTTGGGCCCCCTTTCCCTTTAAGAGCCTCTAGTTTAAAGAGATAGAATGTAGAGGACGCAATGATGGATTTGATGTAGGGGCGAGGAAGAGGGTGGCTCTTCCTTCCCAAGGCTACCAATGGGAATGGGAAAACTCACTCCAGAGCCCTAAGTCTGGGTGGGCCAGCTACACAACACAAGCAAGAGTTATGTCCAAAGCCACCAGTGGCCAGTCAGCAAGGTGAGGTGGGGGGCTATCAACTGGGCTGCCCTAAGGCTTCGAGCTCTTCCCATGTCCCAGATGATTCAGTCCTGTCCAGGCCAGATTTACCATGACAGTGCCAGCCAAAGGGACCAGCCTTTCCTCAACTCCTCCCTCCCTGCCAGGCCCTGCAGCTGATCTCCTTTGCAAACGGGTTTAACTTGAACAGTAACTGCCCTGCCCTGCCCTACCCTGCCCTGCCCTGCCCAACTGTTCACTGCCCCAGAAGAATGCCCCCACCCCTGGCAGAGCCACGCCCAGCCACCTCATCCAGGCTTCAGGGTCCCTGACAACTCTACCAGCTTTTTTTTTTTTTTACTCCTTGCCCTCACATACCTGGACCCAGACACACCAACTACTCTCCTACCACCATGCCCTGGCACAAGATATTCACTTTGTGGTGACTTCCTACCCACTCTTAGCTGCAACATTGCCTCTTTCATAAACTTCCCCTTGGCCTTGAGGGACAAGACCCTGGTAGTTGCTGGTTGCCGCCAGCCTGGACTCTACCCTTGCCTGTCCTGAGCTTGGCCCCATCTCTCTCTTTGCCTAGCTTCTCTTGTGCTTTGACCCTTATTCATTGCTTCAAGATGGTAGAGTCCTCCTGAAGCTCACAGCTCAGGCACTCTCCCCACTGACAAGCAGACCCTCAGTAAGGTCCTGCTCAGAGGGTGCAGGTGCTGCCTCTACGTGAGATGGGCTTTAGGGTGGGGCCAGGCTGGGTTGCCTGGGTAGGCAAGAGGTCTGGAAGGTAGATCCAGGAGTAGAGAAGTCCCCTATGCCTAGTGGGATCACAGCAGACAATGGAGACAGAGTCTCTGGGCAGCCAGGTTGAAGCAAGCAGATAAGTACAGGGATAGGTAGGTGGCTGTTTGGAAAGAACTTGCCAGCAGTGCTCCTAAGCTCTGGGTGGCCCCTCTGGTCTTCAGGGCTGGGACCAAACCTCAGGCATGCTGGTCTAGCTGAAGTGTGTACAGGATAACAAGGGGGATGACAGGTGGGGCTCCCTGAGCCAACCCAATTGGAGTGCCCCCACACTAAAAGGAACTGGAGACAAACAACTGAGCCGAATCTTGCCATCATGCAAATTGGGAAACAGAGTCTCAGAGAGGGATGGCATCAAGCTGGGACCACACAGGTAGCTTGAGGCACAGCTGGGACTAAAACCAGGGCTCCAATTGTTCTGAATGGAACCCCCACTCGGCCTGGATGCCAGGATTATGTGTCGGGAAGGTTGGGTTCCTATTTGCACCCTAATCTCCTCCTTCCCTCCCTTTCAAGGCCCGCTCTGTCACCTCATCTTCCTAAGCTCTTCAACCAGTTTCCACTTGCTCGGTGACTCCACTGACTCCAAGCAGGGTAGGTCCCCTGAGAGCGTGGGGTCCTCAAGTGTCACTGAACCCACAATAACCCCCTACAGAGACCTGAACCTGCAGGGTCAGCACGTGTGTGAGACCCATCCTGTCTGATCTTGCATTTGGGGCCCCTCTACCCCACCCTCAGCCTGCACTTCTAGCTAAGGGGTTGGTCCCTTCCCTGGCATACAATTATACTCTCAGTCACCAAATGCCCCCTTTGAGCCTCCTTCCCCTACAGCATTGTCACCCCTAATCTTGACTTGGAACAGCTCCCAGTCTGGTGGAGAAGGCAGACCAGTTCAGCTCCAAGGCGAAGAATCCATGTTTTGTGACAGCGGCTCCACTGGGAGCAGGGAGGTCATGCAGGCGGGCCTCCCTGGCCACTGGGATATTGCCCACTCTTGCAGCCTAAACTCCCCACTGCCTTTTGAATCTACTACATTGAATAAGCCCAGGAAACATTCCACCATCAGTCTTGGCCTGTGTGACCTGATGCCCCAGAATGCAGAGTGCCTTTTGTCTTTGGCTGTGAAGCAGCCCCAGACCAGGCCTCCAGAAGACGAGTGCACAAGTTAAGCCAAGGCCCTGCTGGCAGATAATCCTCACATGCCCTGAAGAATGGTTTTTCGCTGCTTTAAGAATCATCTACAGATTGGAAAAAGAATGTTCTAATTGGAAAACCTCCCCGCCATGGTTTTCCGGAGTTTTAGTACAGTTGGCCGGCACAGAGGCTCCTGGGATGAGAAAGAAAGGAAATCATGAGGAGGAGTCAGTAGGCTCCCTGCCCAGCGCCCCCCTGTTCCCCGGAGCTCAGCCACTCCCAACAAGGGGCCATACTGAGGGTTTAGCCTGTCAGCAGCCTAGGGAATCTGGAGGCCGGCTGGCTCTGCTGGGAGCCATGCCCCCAAGCCTGGCCCAAGCCTGCCGCACAGAAGCCTTGCTGTCGTATCAGAATCAGCCCAGCTTGGGGACCCTTTGGTAGGACTGATGCCCACCGAACCCAGTCCCAGAAGAGGAAAGATGTGGAAGCCATTACCTGCTGAAGAAACAGGAAACTAAAGTTGGCATTGCGGTCTGTGTGGTGCCCCCAGACCTGACTGGGGCCCTGGGTTGGGAGACCTGGCACGGGGATGTAGGCTGCATGGGAAAATGGACTTCTCAACAGTCAGATCTGTCTGGAGAGGGATGGAGCATTCACTCAAGGGCCCTGCTAAGCCTGGTGTGGCGAAACTGCTGGCTGGGAAAGCGGAGGCCACAACAACCTGAGGGTCTGTCCAACTCCAAGAGTTTCTGGTTTGTTCCTTATATTTAGCATTGCCCTTGCACTTGGGAAATGCCCACCTGGAGAGGGGAAATGCAGTGGAACCCTGAAACTCATTCCCACAGGAGAGCCAGGTTACTGTGCTTCACCTCTTGCAGAATGTATGCATCTCTTAGTCTTTTCCGGAAACCCCCTTCCCTGGGTGCTTAGCTCTCTTGATTTCCTAAAGGAGAGCAGCCTTTGAAAGACTGGAGGTCAGAGAGTTCAGAGGCTGTCTCCTTGTCCATTTGAGCAGGACAAAGGGGCTATTGGCCAAAGTCTTCCCTTAATGGAAATTCAAATCTCAGCATAGCGGAAAGGACTGGCTCTCATCATCTGACCCCTGTCCATTCCTCTTGGCCCCAGTAACCTGTATTTGGGGACTATGAATTCGACCAAATAACTCTAGGCTCCCTGGCATTGTGCCCTCCTCCCCTCACCTTTCTCTCTCACCAGCCCTATTGTGACCTTGAAAACTGCAGCTCTTTAACCAGCAGTCGTCTCTAGAGCTCTACTGGCCATGACAGTTGCCACTGGCCACATGTGGCTATTATATTTAAGCAAATTACAACTAAATAAAATTGAAAATTCAATACCTCAGTTACAATAGTAATATTTTAAGTGCTAAATAACCCCCATGTGGCATAGCACAGATAGAGAACATTTCCATCATCACAGAAAGTTTTAGTGGACAAAGACACTAGCTGCTCCAGTTCTCCTTAGAAGAAAACTCTCCATTTCTTCCTTAACTGAAGTTGGACTCCCTTCAGGATGCAAAGCATTCCTGCAGCCTCACCCAAGGGAGGTTCCTCCTTTTCCCATATCCCACCTCCCTCAGATAGACTAGTCTGCCCTTGAATGAAAACTTCTCCTTCTTCAAGGCTCAATCTAACTGGTTAACACATCCAACATTCAGGCAAATCATTGCACCTGCCTCAATCTTTCTTTCCATCTCACTGGATGTGAGAAACTGACTGGAAGGGATGGGGCAGGATAGCAATGAGGTAGAGTAGTGAGTGTGTGGCTTTAGCAGCCATGCCTGTGGACCATCGATCCCAACCCTCAGGCCTCCTGGTTCTTCGACCTTGACATTTCTGAAGACCTTGTTAATTCCACTGCAGTGACCTCTTCCCACAGCATAGCCTTCAATTCTGTCATCACCTCTTGAATGTCTATCACAGGGCTTCTCCTTTCTGACTCTTACCTCCTCTATTTCTAGTGGGCTTGTTCAACTACTTCCCAATGAAAGGTAGTGACAACTGTCTTCCACCTCACAGGACCCTCCCATTCATTTTCTCCCTTACTTCTCGTTCATTAGCTCTTTCTTCTCTTCACTTCCCTCCCTATCCAGCTTAGATTCAATGACCTATCACTTGAACAGCTCTCTTGTCAACATCCTAATCTCCCTTGCTTCACTGTCCCTTGTCACCTCCACCTGACATAGCATCAGTTCTGGACAAATTTAAACACCTACTTTCTTCATGCCTGCCCCAAGGTGATGGTGGCTGACAAAGGTAACACAACTGTGCAGAATGGTACTAATATAAATTCCTGAGTCACACCCCTTCTCATCTTCACAAGGACTTTCCTCTTTGTACTTATCCTTTTCTCTTTTGCATCATCAGAACATCCATTTCATTTGAAAAATTTCCATCAACATTAAAACAAAAAAAGAATCTCACTTGACCCAACTCCCACTTCCAGTTAGTGTCTCATTTTTCTGTTCCTCTACTTAGCAAAACTCCATGAAAGAATTGTCTAGGTTCACTGTCTCTACTTCCCCTCCTATTCTCTCATAAACCCATTCCCATCAGGATTTCAATCCCCACACTCTGTTAAAATTGCTCTTGTCAAGGTTACCAATAATCTCCATGTTGCCAAACTCAATGATCACATCTCTGTTTTTTTAACTACAGTCGGTTAGTCAATCATGCCTTCATTCTACAAAAACATGCTTCTCCTGGCTTCCCTGAAACTCTACTTATCTGAACGTATTGAAGATTAGGAGCACAGACTCTAGAATCAGACTGCTTGGGTGAAAATCTTGGTTGTGCCAAAAAATAGCTATGTGACCTTGGGTAAGTTACCCTCTCTTCGTTCCCATTTCTCACCTGTACAATGGAGATGAGACTATCAGAATCTACTTCCTGATGTTTTTGTCAAGGTTAAATGGGATAGCACAAAGAAGTACTTAGAGTAGAGCTTGTTATATGTAGAGATGCTCAGTGAAATCACCACATAGATGTTGATGCAATTCAGGACATGTTCTCCCAAAACATGGCACCTTATTATATTGAATATTTTAAGTTAAAAGAGTTTGAGAAAACAACAGAAACAGAAAGGTCTCTCTGACCTTCCCCTAACCCTGCCATTTTCCTCAACAGGTCATGGATCCTCATGGGAGGGTTTTCCTTTTCTACCTGAGGGAAAGGAGCATCCTTATTTCTGAGAGGGGATAGAAGAAGCCAAGAAAGATCTGAACAAACAGGCCTTGTTGTTTTCCTCAGTTTTACTACAAGTTAGCTCAAGCTCTTTGTCCTATTATATCTTTCCATGACTTTACACCTTTCATCAAACATAGTATAAAAACACTCAGGTTTATGGGCTGGGCCAGGGGGCACAGGGTGTAGCTAGATCCTGAGATGAGAGCCAGTCTCTGGTGGACAAGGTTGGGGGCTGCCCCTCCCCCAGTCCTGGTCCTTAAGCCACAGCCTTCCAGTCTGATCCAGCCTGTCACCCAGATGGCCGTGAGGAGCAGTACCCAGTGCACCCACCTCTACTCCATACACAAGCCCTGAAAACAGTGTCTCAATGAGATCTGCTTCTACAGCCTCCGGCGAATGTACGTCATCAATTAGGAGATCTGTGTCTGCACAGTCTGTGCCCATGAGGAGCTCCTCCGAGCTGACCTATGTCGGGACAAGTTCTCCAAATGTAGTGTGATGGCCAGCAATGGCCTGTGCCAATCTGTGGTGGCCTTCTGTGCTCGGAGCTGCGTGGGCTGCTGGGGTGCTGCCCCGCTCACATCCAGGGCCCTCTGGGCCTGCCTCACATGATGCTTTCCTTCCCGGCTGACATTCCTTTTATTCTGTAAAAAGTTAGAGAACTGCAGCCCTGAGGGTTGTCTCAGGACCCTCCCCAGCCTGTGGCCACCCTTGAGGCACAATGGGGGCTTCCCACTGCCCAGTTGGGGGCATCCCACCTGGGGGCATCCCAGGCCTCTCACTGGGACCTGGGCCTCAATGTGTCTTCTCATTTCCTCTGAGGACAGTCCCCCCAACCCCCTGAGGTAGGCTATGCCCTTCACCCCAGCTGGTCTGCTTGGATTTCCTACAGTCCTCGGGCATAGACCACCTCTGTTTTATACAAAATTAAAAACAAGTTTTGACAAAAAAACAAAAACAAAAAAACACACTCAGGTTTAATAAGTTTTTTGGGGTGGTGGTCTTCATTTTTTTATGAAGACTCCCATGTCATGTAAAACATTAAATGTATGTTTTTCTCCTGTTAAGTTGTCTTTGTCAGTCTAAATTTCAAACCCAGCCAGGGACCCTAAAAGGGACAAGGAAATTTTTGTCTCCCCCTATAATATCTAAGAGTCAACTCAAATTAAACATATTCAGACAAAGTTCCCTACCCCACACCCTCCAAACCTCTCTTCTCTATGTCTTCCCCATTTCCATCAGCGGCACCTCCCATGTGTGCAGGCCAAAGGCCTAGTGGTTAACTTGATTTTCTTTCCTTCCCTCATCTCTCACATCCAATTAATCAGCAAGTCCTCATTGCAGCTCTACTTTCAATATATACCCTGACTACTTCTGCCCCCTTCTACTGCCACCACCATCCTAGTCCAAGCCAGTATCCTCTCTCACTTCCTCCCTGATCTCCCACCTTCCACTTTTGCCGTGCTACATCTACTTTCTACAAATCAGCCAGAGAGATCTCTCCTTATGTTCTCTGTCTGAGCAATAAGATAACTCCATTCACACAGCCGTACATCTGAGGTTCCCTCTTTCCTTTCCCGGTCAAAGTCTGGTGCCTGCTGTGGCTTTCATCTCTTCTCCCAACTCTCAAGCTCCAAGCTCCCGGCACACTGAAGTCATACTGGACTTCTTTCCGATTCTCACATATGCCTTGCTCTCTGTTTCCAAACCTTACTGTTGACTGAGGTCCTCTTGCCTTGGTTAATTTTGACTATACCCATGCATCTAGCATAAATTCATCCCTAACCTGCAGCATCAAGTTAAGTATCTCTTCCTAAGCTGCACTTCTGCTCCAGCGCACATTACCCTGCAGAGTCACTGTCTCCTGTCTCTCTCCTCCCTTCCTCCTGCATATAGGAAACACATGTCGTGTTTGCCGGCTCACTGAAGTACCTGGTACAGTGCCTGAGTGAACACATAGGAATATTTGAAAAATGAATAAAGGAAAAAATAAAAGTTAATTTCTTTCTTAAAATTTTATTTAGACAATTAAATTTACCAGGGTGACATTGATCAATAAGAGTACATATGTTACAGGTAAACATTTCTATAGCATTTGAACTATTGATTATATTGTATATCCATCACCTGATGTCAAATCATTTTTTATCACCATATTTGGTCCCTCTTTGCACCTTCCCCCTCCCCGTTCCCAACATCTCCCTTCCCTTGGTAACCACTTCACTTTTATCTATGTCCATGAGTCTCAGTTTTATAGCCCACCTATGTGTGACATCATATAATTTTTAGCTTTTTCTGATTGACTTATTTTACTCAGTATAATGTTCTCAAGGTCCATCTATATTGTCTTAAATGTCACTATGTCATCATTTCTTATGTTTGGATAGTATTCCATTGTATATATGTACTACTTCTTCTTTATCCAATCCTCTATCAAGGAACACTTTAGTTGTTTACATGTCTTGGCTCCTGTGAATAATATTGCAATAAACATAGAAGTGCATGTGTCCTCTTCGGAGAAGTGTCTGTTCAGGTCATCTTCCCATTTTTTAATTCGATTGTTTGCTTATTTGTTGCTGAGCTCTGTGAGTTCTTTTATTTATTTTGGATATTAATCCCTTATTGGAGCTGTTGTTTTTAAATATTATCTCCATTTCGTTGGTTACCTATTTGATTTACTGTCAGTTTCTTTTGCTGTGCAGAAGCTTTTTACTTTGATATAGTCCCATTCATTTATTGTTGCCTTTACTCTCCTTGCTTTTGGGGTCAAATTCATAAATTGTTCTCTATGGCCAAGGTCCATGAACTCAGTACCTATGTTTTCTTCTATGTAATTTATTGTTTCAGATCTTATATTTCAGTCTTTGATTCATTTTGAATTGATTTTTTTGCAGGAGGACAAACTGTAGTCGTCGTTTCATTCTTTTGCATGTGGCTTTCCAATTTTCCCAGCACCATTTATTGAAGAAACTTTCTTTTCTCCATTGTGTGTTTTTGGCTCTTTTGTTGAAGATGATTTGTCCATATATATATGGTTTTATTTCTGGGCTCTTGATTCTGTTTCATTGGTGTATATGTCTGTTTTTCTGCCATTACCATGCTGTTTTGATTATAGTGGCTCTAGAGTATAGTTTGAAGTCACATAGTGTGATACCTCCAGCTTCATTCTTTTTCCCCTGGATTGCATTGGCTATTTTATTTTTTTTTATGGTTCCATTCCAACCATGGTAATTTTTAGTTCTATTTCTTTAAAAAATTACATTGGGTTTTTGATGGAGATATTATTAAATTTGTATATTGCTTTGGGTAATATGGCCATTTTAACTATGTTGATTCTTCCAATCCATGAACGTGGAATATTTTTCCATTTCATTGTGTCTTTTTCAATTTCTTTCAATAATGTTTTTTAGGTTTCAGTATATAGGTTCTTCATGTCTTTTGTTAAGTTTATTCTTAGGTATTTTTGTGTTGTTGTTGCAATTGTAAAAAAAACTGTTTTTTTCTTGAGTTCACTTTTTGATGTTTCATCGTTGGCATATTGGAAAGCAGTGGACTTTTGTATATTGATTTTGTATCCTGTGACATTACTGTATTGGTTTATTGTTTCTATTTTTTTTTTTTTTTTTTTTTGGTGGAGTCCTTGGGACTTTCTATATATGGGATCATGTTATTTGCAAAAAGTGATAACTTTTCTTCTTCTTTCTTGTTAAGGATGCATTTTATTTCTTTCTCTTAGTTGATCACTTTGGCTAAAACTCCCAGAATTGTGTTGAATAAGAGTGGAGAGGGTGGGCAGCCTCGTCTTGTTCCTGATTTTAGAGGAAAAGCCTTCTTTTTTAAACCTTTTTCTTTGATATTAGCTGATGGTTTGTTATATATGGCCTTTATTATGTTGTACTTTTCTTCTATTCCCATTTTATTGAATGTTTTAGCTTATCAAATGCCTTTTCTGAATCTACTGATAAGATCATATTTTTGTTCCTTGTGTTGATGTGGTGTATTACTTTAATCAATTTCCATATGTTGAAACATCTTTGTGCTCCTGGAATAAATCCCACTTAATCATGATGAATTATTAATATATTTTAATGTGTTGTTGTATTCGATTTGCTTGTACTTGGTTTAGAATTTTTATATCTGTATTCATTAGAGATATTGGTCTGCAGTTTCGTGTGTGTGTGTGTGTGTGTGTGTGTGTGTGTGTGTGTGTGTTTTGACCTTGTCAGGTTTTAGGATAATGTTTATTTTGGTCTCATAAAATGTGTTAGGTAGTACTGCTTCCTCTTCTATTTTTTGGAAGCTTTGGGAAGCTAGGTATCAAATCCTTTTTGAATGTTTGGTAGAATTGACTAGTGTTGCTATCTGTTCCTGGACTTTTTTGGGGGGGAATTTTTTAATAGTTGTTTATATATATTTACTCCAACTTGTGGGTGTTTATAGGTTTTCCACTTCCTTATGACTCAATCTAAGAAGATTGTATAGTTCTAGGAATTTATCCTTTTCTCCTAGATTATTAAATTTGGTAGCATATAATTTTTCATAGTATTCTACTATGATCTTTTGTGTATCTATGATGTCTGTGATAATTTCTCCTTTCATTTTGAATTTTGCTTAAATGAGTCTCTTTTCTTCTTTTGTTTGTGAGTCTAGCCATGGGTTTTTCAATTTTAGTGATCTTTGGAAAGAACCACCTTTTTGTTGTATTAATTTTTTCTATAGTTTTTTTGTTCTCTATTTCATTTAGTTCTGTTGTACTTTTTTTTTTTTTTGTATTTTTTTGAATCTGGAAACAGGGAGAGACAGTCAGACAGACTCCCGCATGCGCCTGACCGGGATCCACCCGGCACGCCCACCAGGGGCGATGCTCTGCCCACCAGGGGGCGATGTTCTGCCCCTCTGGGGCGTTGCTCTGTTGCAACCAGAGCCACTCTAGCGGCTGGGGCAAAGGCCAAGGAGCCATCCCCAGCACCCGGGCCATCTTTGCTCCAATGGATACTCGGCTGTGGGAGGGGAAGAGAGAGACAGAGAGGAAGGAGAGGGGGAGGGGTGGAGAAGCAGATGGGCGCCTCTCCTGTGTGCCCTGGCCGGGAATCAAACCCGAGACTTCTGCACGCCAGGCCGACACTCTACCACTGAGCCAACTGGCCAGGGCCTAGTTCTGTTGTATTTTTTACTATTTATTTTCTTCTGCTGAGTTTGGGTTGCCTTTGCTCTTCCTTTTCCAGTTCCTTAAGATGTGATGTTAGATTGTTCACTTGGACTTTCTCTTGTTTCTTGATATAAGACTGTAATGATATAAACTTTCTTCTTATTACCACTTTTGTTGCATCCCAGAAGCTTTTATATGTCGTATTATCATTTTCATTTGTCTGTATATATGCTTTGATCTTTGCTTTTATTTCTTCTTTGACCTAGTCATTTTTTAGAAGTATGTTATTTAACTTGTACATTTTTCTGGGTTTCTTTACTTCCTTTTTGTAGTTGAATTCTAATTTCAAAGCCATATGGTCAGGAAATATGCTTGGTATAATTTCAGCCATTCTGAATTTGTTGATGTTAGTTTTGTGACCCTACATATGGTGTATCCTGGAGAATGTTCCATGCATGCTGGAGATGAATGTATACTCTTATGTTTTGGTAATGAAATGTCTTGTAAATGTCTTTTATGTCCATTTGGTCTAGTGTGTTATTTAAGGCCAATGTTTCTTTATTGATTTTCTGTTTGGATGATCTATCTAAAACCATCAATGGTGTGCTAGGATCTCCAAGTATGATTGTGTTTTGTCTGCTTTTATTTTTAGATCAGTTAGTAGGTGTCTTATTTATTTTGGTGTTTCCTGTTCTGTGCATATGTATTAAAAAGCGTTATGTAATTTGTTTTCTGAAGTGAGAAACGAGGAGGCAGAGAGACAGACTCCACATGCATCTGACTAAGATCCACCCAGCATGCCCACCAGTAGGGCAATGCTCTGCCCATTTGGGGCATTGCTCTGTTGCACATGGAGCCACCCTCAGTGCCTGGGCCAACTTTGTTCCAGTAGAGCCTGACTGTGGGTGGGAAAGAGAGAGACAGAGAGAAAGGAGAGGGAGTATGGTGGAGAAGCAGATGGGCACTTTTCCTCTGTGCTCTGACTGGGAATCAAACCTGGGACTTCTACATGCCAGGCTGACACTCTACTACTAAGCCAACTGGCCAGGGCACATTATGTATTCTTTTTTTTGTATTTTTTTGTATTTTTTTGGTATTTTTCTGAAGCTGGAAATGGGGAGAGACAGTCAGACAGACTCCCGCATGCGCCCGACCGGGATCCACCAGGCACGCCCACCAGGGGCGACGCTCTGCCCACCAGGGGGCGACGCTCTGCCCCTCCGGGGCGTCGTTCCATTGCGACTAGAGCCACTCCAGCGCCTGAGGCAGAGGCCACAGAGCCATCCTCAGCGCCCGGGCCATCCTCGCTCCAATGGAGCCTCGGCTGGGGAGGGGAAGAGAGAGACAGAGAGGAAGGAGAGGGGAGGGGTGGAGAAGCAGATGGGCTCTTCCCCGCCTCTCCTGTGTGCCCCAGCCGGGAATTGAACCCGGGACCTCCGCATGCCAGGCCGACGCTCTACCACTGAGCCAACTGGCCAGGGCCACATTATGTATTCTTGATACAATGTCCCCTTTTCATTATGAAATGTCTATTTTTGTCTCTGGTTACCTTTGTTGTCTTGAAGTCAGCATTGTCAGATATGAATATGGCTACACCTGCTTCTTTGGATATTATTTGCTTGGAGAATTTTTTTCAACCTTTCACTTTGAATCTACTTTGTTTTTGCAGCTTAGATATGTCTCTTGAAGGCAGCATAGAGTTGGATATTGCCTTTTGATCCAATGTACTACTCTGTGCCTCTTTATTGGTGAGTCCAGTCTATTTACATTTTGGGTAATTATTGATGCTTGAGGATTTCCTATAGCCATTTTATGTTTTGTTTTCTGGTAGCTCTGTGTCTCATTTGATTCTTCTCTTTTGTGTTTTTGTTAGTTGTTTTTGTTTGGTGGTATTCCATACTTCTTTTCTTGGTTTCTCCTTTTTTTAAACTGTGTGTTCCAATAGTGACTTTTTCATGGGTGGTTACCATTAGGTTATTAAGTGAAAAATTGTCATATGTACAAGAATCCTTTATCTTATGAGTGCTTTTGCACTCCATCCTCTTTTGTTGCTACAGATCTTTATCCTCTCTCCTTTTATATTATTGTTGTAACAGATTATCTTTGTATTAATTGTGACCTTGTTGGAGCTTTTATTTGTAGTTTTGATTTATTTTATTCTTTTTATGTGGTCAAATAACCCCTTTGTGTATTTTCTGTAGTGGGGATTTTTCTGGTGATAAATTTCCTCAGCTTCTGTATGTTTGAAAAAGTTTTTATTTTTCCTTCATATTTGAAGGATAACTTTGATGGATGTAGTGTTCTTGCCTAGCATTCCTCTCTTTCAGTATTTTGAATATTTGGGTCTGCTCTCTTCTGGCTTGTAGAGTTTCTGCTGAGAAGCCTAATGATAACCTAATGGGCCTTCCTTTATATGTTACGCTCTTCTTTTTTTCTCACTGCCTTGAAGATTCTTTCTTTGTCCTTGATTTTTGAAAGTTTTATTACGATGTGCCTTGGAGTGGGTCTATTTGGGTTGCTGTAACTCCTCATTCTGTTTGCTTCAGGGATTTCTGAATCTACTTCTTTTCATAGCCTTGGAAAGTTCTCATTAATTATTTGTTTGAATATGCTCTCCATTTCCTTCTCTCTCTTCTTTTTCTGATATACCCATTATTCTTATTTGGTCTTTCTGATGGAGTCAACAATTCTGTTAGAGCTCTCTCATTATTTAAGGTTTGTGAGTCTGTTTCCTCTTGTCTTTTTACTAGTTGCCTGTCTTCAATGTCACTGATTCTTTCCTCTATCTGGCTTGTTGTATTATCTAAACTTACTACCTCAGTTTTCCATTCATGAATTGAGTTCTTCATCTCTGTTTTTATTTTTTGTTTTCTGAGCTCATTAAGTTGCCTATTGATGTTTCCTTGCATCTTGTTGAGTAATTTCTGAACTTCAATTTTGAATTCTTTATTGTTTAACTCCCAGATTTTCAGGTGATTGAATTTTTTTTGGAGATTTTAGTTTTCTTTCTGAACTACATCTCTGACTTGTATAGCCATTGTATTTGATTTATTCTTCCTTGATGGCATTATGGGTGATATTGTTGAGAACTTGAACAAAACATTAGTAAAAAATTGAAAAATTAAAAAATAATTGCAAATAAAAAGAAAAAACCACAGAAAACAAAGACCAACCTCCCCAATCAAAAACAAACAAAACACCTACCAAAAATAAAAATAAAAATATAAAAATTAGCCTTGGCTATTTTGTTCAGTAGTAGAGCATTAGCCCATCATGTAGATGTTCTTGGTTTGACTCACAGTCAGGGCACACAGGAGAAGCAGCCATCTGCTTCTCCAAGCCTCCCCTTCTTCTTTCTTCTTCTCTCTATCTTTCTCCCACACTTCTACAGCCATGGCTTAATTGGTTCAAGCAATTTGGCCCTGGGCACTGAGAATGGCTCCTGGCCTCCACCTCAGGTGCTAAAAATAATTGGGTTGTTGACCAATGGAGCAATGGCCTGAGATGGGCAAAGCATTGCCTAGTAAGGGACTTACCAGGTGTATTCTGGTCAGTGCACATTCGGGAGTCTGTCTCTCTGCCTCCCCTCCTCTCACTTAAAAAAGGAAATATATATATAAATTAAAGAAAACAAAATTCAAAAAAGGAAAAAAAGGAAATAAAAAGGAAAAATAAGTTTCAGTTTTGAGAGTTACTGTTTTCTTCCAGTAGGTGTAGCTCTGTGATATTCTTGTGCTGTCCTCTGCTGAGATGTTACTGTCTCAATGATATAGGCAGGGCTATAGTCATGCTGGTGGGTGGTACATGTTGTGAGGGCTTTGCAGCTTTAGGGCCTTAGCAATGGCAATTTCAGGCCTCTGGGCACTCCTTCCATGTCTCAACAGACCCGGGGACCAGATATTGAGCACCTCTGTTCTTCAGGGGAGAGAGTGGCTCTGGAGAGCTAGCTGTTGTGTTTGTCTTTGCCACTCGGCAGGATCTGGGAGGCTGGTGGCCACATTTTGGTTTTCTCTGTCTTTGCACCGAGTATGGGCTTTAGTCCATTCAGTGAACTAATCTTTCTGGTGTGCCTGCAAGCCAAGATGGGGTTCCTATATCTGTTCAATTTGTTGAGATTTCAAGTGGAGAGATCAGGAGTATCTCTCACAGAACCATTACTATGACATCATCTTCTGTGTCCCTAAAAGTTAATTTAAAATGTAGTATATGATCAATATAACATTTTGAATCAGTAGATTGAAAGTGTACCATTCAATAGATGATGTTAGAATGACTGGCCTTGTAGGGAAAAATAAGTGGATTTCCTACCTCACCCTTCACACGGAAACTCCAGATGTTTCAGAAATTTAATGTAAAAATAAAATAAAACCCAAAAAATACTAGAAAGAATTTTGGAGTAGGGCCAGCCTTTCTATGTATGTCATCAAATCCAGAAAGCATAAACGAAAAAACAAAGAAATTGAAAACTTCTGTATTGTAAAACCCACCATAACTATTGTTAGACAAATGACAAATGAGGAAGAGGTATTTGTATGACATATGACAGCCAAAGGCTTATTCTTCCTAAAATAAAAAAGCTCCTTTCAGAGAAAACAATAGGAAAACAGGCTGGCAAAAAGATAACAGAAGATTTAAAAATGAAGACTTGCTGAAATCCATTAAGAAATGAAGAAAATACAACTGCAGGGCATCCTCGGGTTATGACAGTCTCAAGTTTATGATGCTCACTTCCATAAAAACTTTAAAAAATTGAGATGTGAGTGTTTTGGCTGTTATGGATGCCTTGCAATGCTATAAGCAGATTTTATAAAAGAAGTCATCAACCTCCCAGACTAACCTGGAACAATTCTTTAAGAAGGTAGAGAGGCCTGTAACAGATCTTGTACACTCTATATCAGCTGCTTCTCGACATGAAACACCTGTAGTGCAGGTAGAATCATCTCCAGTGTCTCCTGCATGTTCCTTAGGTAATCCTGATTCATCTGACCCAGTAACTCCAGTACCTTCTGCAGGTTCTCCTGCCTATATAGCTTCCTCTTCCCAGTGGGTCACTTTCTCCCTCCTTGCAATGCCCCTTCTAGTGTGCAAGCCAACCACAGAAATAAAGGTAAGACTTTTTTTTTTACACTCATTTTTTGTCATTTTTTTCTGTTACTATAATATAGTATACACTATAGTATATTTATGTCCTTTTCCCTTTACTGTGGCTTAGTTGTGTTTTTAAGTTCTGGGTTATGATTTTACAACTGTGTTAGGATAGGTAAGTGACTTAGGTTAGGGTGTTTTTCAACTCACACCAAAATTCAGGTTACATCACTGTTGTAGGAATGGAACTGTGTTGTAACCCGAGGACCTCCTGTATCCCCACTCCTCCATTAGATATGCAAAGTTTAAGATGGATCTGAAAAACCTGGGTTACCTTGTTGTGGGAAAATGGTCACTCTTATGTCCCAGGGGCCATAAGGGTAGGGGTATTAATTGCTGTGATCTTTCTGGTATGGTGAAATAATGAAATGAACAATGAGGGAGGACTTCCTTTGACCCAGCAATACTGACATTTGAAAATTATTTTTATTATCTGATATATAAATGGTATATTCATGTATAGTATATAAAATGTGCTGCATATAAACAGCTACCCACCAGCCAGCACCATAATCTACACCTTCCATCTTTAGTCTTTATACTCAGGATGACCTCTTCTGACTAGGGGTGAAAAGTCAACTTCTCTGCTTGTGCCCTTGATCCCATTTCTTGCCACCTACTCAGGGACATCCAGCTAATATTTCTCTCTTTTTCCTGAGTCATGAGTGATTTCCTCTTGACTGAATCATTTTATAATTCTTCCCACCATAAAAAATATTTTTCTTAATCCCATCTTCCCTTCAAGGTACTACTCTCCATTTATCTCTCTTCTCCCCTTCTCAGTAACAATTCTGGAGAAAATTATCTATCCTCCTTGTCTCTGATTTCTCTTTTTTCTTTTTATCTGTTCTAGCACCCCACAGAAATGGCTCTTGGCAAAGCCACCAGTGTTCTCCATGTTGTTAAATATAATGATCAATTTTCGGTTCTCATTTTATTGGACATGTCAACACTATTTGGCATAAGAAATACTTCCTCTACACTTTTCCCTTGGCATCCGGGACACTTCATTCTTCTGTTTTTCCTCCTACCTCACTGGCTCTTTTTAAGTCTCCTGTGGCCCCTTCTAATTGCTTCCATCTCATATAACCTCTTAACTTTGGAGGGACCCAGAACTCAACCCTTGGAATTCCTCTTTATGATGTTAATTTCCATGGTGATTTCTATCCATCTCTTGTCTTTAAACACCATCTGAAGGCTGCTGATTTCTAAACTTGCATCTCCAACTCAGGCCTTTCTCCTGAATTCCAGATTCTTATATTCCAAGGCCTATTCAATATCTACACTTGCATACCAATTAGGCATTGTACTTGATGCCCCAAACCAAACTTCTTATCAGCCCTTTCCAAACCCATTTCTCTTGCAGCTGTCCCCACCAAAGATGATAAACACACACACACACATTTGTGACAGAGAGAGAGAGAGAGAGAGAGGGACAGATAGGGACAGACAGACCTGAAGGGAGAGAGATGAGAAGCATCAATTCTTTGTTGTGGCATCTTAGTTGTTCATTGATTGCTTTCTCATATGTGCCTTGACTGGAGGGCTACAGAA
Organism: Saccopteryx leptura; assembly: GCF_036850995.1. Lineage (NCBI taxonomy): Eukaryota > Metazoa > Chordata > Mammalia > Chiroptera > Emballonuridae > Saccopteryx > Saccopteryx leptura. The sequence goes on from NC_089516.1 coordinate 53,534,822, forward strand.
GAACAAGTGACCCCTTGCTCAAGCCAGCGACCTTGGGCTCAAGCTGGTGAGCCTTGCTCAAACCAGATGAGCCCGCACTCAAGCTGGCAGCCTCGGGGTTTCAAACCTGGGTCCTCTGCGTCCCAGTTCAATGCTCTATCCACTGCGCCACTGCCTGGTCAGGCTGATAGCCACATATTCTTCTAAGTGGCTTGGGCAAAAATCCTTGGTGTGATCCTTGACTCCTCACTTTCTCTTACTTCTCACATCTTATCTCTCAGGAAATCCTCCAGCCCCACCTTCCCAAAAGATCAAGAAATCTCCTCACTTTTCCCCAACTCCACTATTTGGTGAAATTCTAGTTGTTTTGCCGTTAGTAACATTGCTTTGAACATTCTTGTACACATTTCCTGACCACATGGGCAAGAAATTCTCTAGACAAATGGTTCTCAAAATTTAGTGGGCATTGGAATTATCTGGAGGGCTTGTTATAGCACTGAACCTCATTCCCAAAGTTCCTATTTGTTTAAGAATCATTTGTATTTTTAATAAGATCCTAGTTGATGCTGATACTACATGTGGGAAAATCACATTTGGAGATCCACAGCTTTAGGGGTATATGATACCCAAGAGTAGAAAGGCTGAGTCATAGGATATGTGTATGTTCAATCTGATTACAGAACACTGATTTTCTTTCCTGTCAGTAATGTATGAGAGTGCTGGTGTTCCACATCCTTGCCAACACCTGATGTTGTCAGACATGCTACTGTTGCCAATGTAGTGTATACAGAGTGTTAGCTCATTGCAGTTTTGAGTTGTATTACTAGAATATATATTCAGATAGCAACTGCATGGAGTGGTTGAGAAAGATAAGTACTAGTATGCTCTCTGTAATTTTTTTATGATATTAAACAACTCATAGCAGTCTAGATTTTTATCATAGGTATATTAAAAATTTACAACAGAGTGATATGCAGCTGACCAAGATGGTGATTATAGATCTCTAGTTAGGAACATGGAAGATGTCTATAATTCATTGTTAAACAAGAACAGAAGGTAGTTTACATAGATACACGAAAGCCTATATAACATGACTTCATTAGAGTGAAATTGTCCAAAATCATTGGGAAAAACCTCCAAGAATGTTAACATTTGTTACCACTAAGAGATGGATTTTGAGTTACTTTTACTTTATTTTTAAAAAGTATTTTCTGTAATGCTTGTTTTTTTTAAAAAAGTGCATATCTCTTTTTCTTTATTTTAAAAAGATTTTATTTATTGATTTTAGAGGGAGGGTAGAGTGAAAGAGAAAGAGGAGGAATGAGAAGCATCAACTTGTAGTAGTGGTTGCTTCTCATATGTGCCTTGACCAGGCAAGGCTGAGGTTCAAACTGGCAACGTCAGCATTCCAAGTCAATGATTTATCCACTATGCCAACACAGATAAGGCTCTTTTTTCTTTAAAAAGTGATTTAAAAAAATACATCCTTATATTTGTATTTGTATATGTTAGAAAGTATCTGGAAGGTTTCACATAATAGTGATTTAAACAGATGCCACAAGTCAGTGGGTTTGTTTGGGCTAAATGGAAAGGTACTTTGAGGTTTCTCTTTATCCAATTCTGTACTCTTTAAATTTTTATGACAGTATTACTTTAATAATAATAATAATAATAATAATAATAATAATAAAACACCAATGAAAACAGAAAAGAAGAGAAAGCTATTGTTAACACCCAAGCCAGCCCTATCAACCCCTGCCAGCACCTGCTGCTGCTGGCTAAGCCCAGCTCAGCAAGCTATGCTGAGGCCTCTGCTGACTCCACAGCAGCCCACTCAAGTCATGCCAGATCTCTTTTGGCCGAGGAGTTTTGGAACTTTGGAGCCAGGACCACTAGTTGGGTTGCCTAGGAGGGAGCTCCTCCTGTTTCTGGGTGCTCTCTTGAGCCAAGAGTAATGTGTCACCTCCACAAGCCTACAGTTGTGAGCTCCCCCACCCTCTGTGCTGGAAAGAGAGGTTAACCCCCAAAGGGCTCAGAGAGAAGCCATTAACACAGCCAAAGGGCTGACTGACTGTCAGAGGTGGCAAACTCCAATAATAAATCCATGTCTCTAACAATGCACTTTGAAGTCTGTAAAGGTAAGAACTAAGAAGAAATCAGTCTGCAAAATCAGAAAAGATAAGATGGTGAACATTAACTCATGTATGATATACTTGTATGGCAGAATCTGTGGTCACCTTGAATTGAGAAAGAATTAATTTGATCTAAAACAAAACTTCACACAGCAGAGACTGGATGCATATGGAACTGTCTATAATTTTACTTTTCTTGAAGGCTACCTTTCTCGAAGGTGAGCTTTTTCCTCACTGTAGCCTCTTTGAGTTATCAGCGACTGCCACATCAACATATGTGTTCCCTCATGGAGTACATCATGTGTTTGTCATGTGGTTTTCCTCTGTCTCCTCCACAGACCATGACCTCTAGAAGGCAGAAACCAGCTTTCATTCCTTCTCTGCTCCTTTATAACAGGCATGGGTCCTGGCCTCAGTAAATGTTGGAGTAATGAAATGGGATCATCTTCAGTATACAAAAAAAGTGGAGATGACATTATGTAAATGCCCAGTTTTCAAAATTAAAGGTAGAGGGTGACAGCTGGGTTTCCCCTTGCATCACTGTCCAATCTGCAGTGGCCCAGCATGTCCATCAAGCAGGTGGCACACAGGGCTCAGCTCACACTGGTGAGTTTTAGGCTAAGGCAACCTCTGTGTACAAGTGGGTCCTTCCTTAAGAAGTAACTTAGAAGTGACAATTCCTTGAATATATACTTTCTCTTTAATAAAACAACCACACAAAACAAAAACTGAAACCTGGTGGTGGGACTTCATAGCACGCAACCCGATCATACTGTAAGTGGCAGGAGAGGTAGCCTTTAGTTGTCCTTGTATGATTATTGCATTTGGCTACTTTTTTTTTATGTGAGAGTAGAGGAGATACAGAGATAAACTCCTGCACATGCCATGACTGGGATCCATCCAGAAACCTCCGTCTGGGGCCAATACACTGCCCATTTGGGGTGGCTTGCAACCAAGCTATTTTTAGCACCTGAAGCAGAGGCTTCATGGAACCATCCTTAGCACCCAAGGCCAACGTGCTCCAATTAATTGAGCCAGGGTCATGGGAGGGGAAGAGAGAGAAAGAGAAAGAGGAGGGGAAAGGGGGAGAAGCAGATGGTTGCTTCTCCCCTGTGCCCTGACCAGGAATTGAACCCGAGACTTCCACATGCTAGGTCAACACTCTACTGCTGAACCCACCAGCCAGGGCTGCATTTGGTTACTCTTAAAATTTGTGTGACAGTAATATTTATTCACAAGTAGAAGCCTTGTAAATACATGGTGTTTTCTTTTTCAATTTATTTCCTCTGACAGGATACAAGACAAACACTTAGTTTGCTTGAGTCTTATTAAATTAAATTAATTAATTAACTAATTAATTTTTGATGAGAAACACCAACTCATAGTTGTATCACGTTAATTGTTCATTCATTGCTCCTTGATTAGGGAACTCAAGCTGAGCCAGTGAATCCTTGTTCAAGCCAGAGACCTTGGGATCACATTGGTGGTCCTGTGCTCAAGCTGTCAACCTTGTGCTCAAGCTGAGAAACCTACGCTCAGGCTGACGACCTTGGGGTTTTGAATGGGGACCTCAGCATCCCAAGTTGACAGTCTATCCACTGTTCTATCACTGGTCAGGCCAGTTTGTTTAATTTTTAGATATTTATTTTCCCCCACTTGAATTACCAATAAAGACATAAGTCCAATTGATAAAGTGAAAAGGTGGTAACATGGGGTGTTTTAAAAACAGGTTAAATTGTGCTTTTTAATTTTATATTTTAAAAGTCAAAATTATTGCCTGACCAGGTAGTGGCACAGTGGATAGAATATCAGCCTAGGACACTGAGGACCTAGGTTCAAAACCCTCAGGTTGCTGGTTTGAGCATGGGCTCATTCCACTTGAGTGCGGAGTCACCGGCTTAAGCATGGAATTATAGACATGGCCCCATGGTCACTGGCTTGAGCCCAAGGATGCTGGCTTGAGCAAGGGGTCACTGGCTTGGCTGGAACCACTGCCCTCCCATCCCCCCAGTCAAAACATATATGAGAAAGCAATCAATGAACAAAACAAACAAGGTGCCACAACTATGAGTTGGTGCTTCTCATCTCTCTTCCTTCCTGTCTGTCTGACCTTGTCTATCCTTCTTTCTCTTTTTCTCTCTCTCTTTCTCACTAAAAAAAAAAAATAAAAGTAAAAATTATCAAAATTATAAAAATTTGTATGAGCTTGGCTGGTGGTGGCAAAGTGGATAGAACATCGACCTGGGACGCTGAGGTAGTGGTGGGGTTCAAATAATTTAACAACCAGTTCTCTGCCCTAATGACTATGTTAAGTACAAAAAAATGATATACCAAAAGATAGTTTATTATTTCACGCATTTAATACTTAAGTAAGAACAATAAAAGAGGTACACAAAACTAGATTATGTTATAAACAAGTTTTAAAATATTAATGAAAAAATATTAAGTAATACCTGACAAAAAAACAATAAAACTTTTATTTAAGATATTTCCAATGACAGCTTGTCATCCCCTGGTTGTTTGGCACTTTTTCTCTTTAAGTTATATGTTTGTTTACTGAAGTACAAACACAAGGGAAGTATAATGTAGTATTTCATCAAAGGTATAATGAGTTTTATGAAATGAATAAAGAAGTATTACAAGCATAATTCTGTCAATTTTTTTTCACCTATGGATGGAATGAACATTAGTACCAGTGCTTAGAATACACTGTTGCACAGATGAACGTTCAAAAAGAGTAAGGAATGTAAATTTGTGATTTCTACATTGGGCAGCTGCCCAGGCGACAACTTTAAGGAGAACCCTGATTACAAGTATCATTTTAACAACTGGTTCACCAAACTCAACAAAATATTAGTTATTGGTTCTGCCAAACCAGTGTGAACTGGCTGAATCCTACCACTGCACTGAGATCCCAGATTTGAAACCTTGAGGTCACAAGCTTGAGCATGGGTTTAACCAGCTTGAATGTGGGCTCACCAACTTGAACTTTGGGTTGCTGGCTTGAGCATGGGCTTATTGACATGATCCCATGGTCGCTAGTTTGAGACCGTGGTTGTTGGCTTGAGCAAGAGGTCGAGGACTCAGCTTGAGCCCCTCCCCCATCAAGGCATTTATGAGAAGCAGTCAGTAAACAACTAAAGTGAAGCAACTATGAGCTGATGTTTCTCATCTCTCTCCTTTCCTGTCTTTGCCTCTGTTTCTGTCTCTGTCTCTCTTTCAAGAAAGGAAAATTATATAAAGTCACCTCAGAAAGTGTTCCTTGAACCCCAGACCATGCCTCTGTCCTTGTGATACAAGACAGAGGGAAATGATGCCTGGAGGCAGGCTTCAGGTAGTCCACGTACATGTCCCAAGTGCCTTTTTTGTGCCAGGCCTAGGTGGATCTATCTGTCTGGTAAGGGAAACAAAAATGCCCCAAAGGCTTAACAAGTCACTGATTCCTGAGGGAAACACTGATTTCAGAGGGAAGAGGAGCCACTGGGATGGGATGGGAGCCAGTAAGGAGAGGGTAGAGATACATTGAGGGGAAATATGAAAGAGATGGTCCTGAGAAGAGTGGACTGGAAAGGAGCCTGGGTATGGCAGACACTGTACTCATTTAGAGGGGATTTCTACGCTTCCTTGAGCTTCGGGTCTAAAGGGAGGAAGAGGCGGAGGTGGAAGACAAAATCATGCTGTTCTCGGGTGGCTGAGAGCTCATTCAGGTCACAGGTTTTGGCCCCTGGCTGTGGCCACAGGGAATGTGAATTGCTCTGTCAACAACTGCAAAAAGGAAGAAGAGGCAAGAGAGAAGAAGGGAAGAAATCCAGATAATGGCTCTTTGTAGCTTATTCCTACATGTAAAAGTTGGACTCACAGTCTTTTTCAAGATGAATGTTTTTATTCCTGTTGGGCAGATAAAATATATTATGCTCACTTTGTTAAAGACGGTGCTGCCCACGAGGAGGCCGTCGCCCAGGTGATATTAATGTGTGTCTCTGTGGGCAGGTAGAATCCTTGTAGCCTGGGGCTTGGTTTGGGGATTAGGCCTTTTCCACCCGTTTTGATGTGGGGCGGCACAATCCAATCATGCCTCAGAGAAGTGTCTTTGTATTAGAGACTTCCCTGTTTTTGTATATTGGATTAAAGGTTTGGATTTCTACACTATAAAATAGGAGTAGAACGGGAGCTTGCTCTCTTGGTTCCTGAGATTATCATTAGAGGAGAGAGCAGAGCAGAGAGCAGAAAGAGGCCATGTGGCCAGGAGAAGCAGCCAAGATGGCGGAGTGCTGAGTGAGAGGCCAGTTTGTGCAGTTTGACGCTGGAGAAGGAAGTAGATGGGGAACAGAGGTGAATAAGTCTGGTGAGCTAGAAACCTTTGATTCTAGGAAACTCGGATAAGTCAGTGGCTTAGTGAGCACTGAATGTGAGTGGGTTTTGGAGCCCAGTGTGTGTTTTTGCTTGCCCGCCAGGTGCAAGCTAGAATGAAAGAAAATGGCCTATCAGTTTTTGGCTCCATTGTTTCTTTACCGACTGTCCGAATCCAATGCGAACCTGCATGGGCCAGGAGGCTGCTGTGATGGTGGCCCTGGCCCTGGCTTCTGGCTTTACAATTCCTTTATTATATTTCTGCAGGAAAAAGGCAGGGAGGGTGGTAGAGATGGTTAACATGTGCTTTAAAATAGATATAAGAATCCCAAATACTATAAACCAACCCTAAAATGGGGGAGCAGCTTTTGATCCATGAGCTTGGGAAGGAAAGGAAGGAGTCAGGAAAATGGTGTGAGTGGAAGCCCCTCCTTATAAAGTCAAGACTCTGCATCAAGCTAAGTAAATGGGAAGTCTGTCCATCTATTAGCTTGTCTTGTGGCCACTTTGATATAGGTTTCTTGCATCAACAGAAATGTTTCTATGTGGCTGGGATATACTTTCATTTCCGTTTTCCCTGGCCTCCACTCCCAGCTTCTACCAGCTCTTTTTTCCCTATTTGAAGGGGTTAAAATGCTTGACCCATCCATAGAGAGAACAGGTGCTCAGTGTCCATTAGAACAAGGAATGGGAAAGAGAGAGGGGGGTCACCTGCTTCTTTTACTTGCACAAATGTTTCAATCAGAAATTTGAGAAGCCATGAGAAATAACTGAGGAAGGGGATGGGATAGTATAAGGCTGGTCATCAAGGCCATGCAGGTTCCCATTGGATTTGGGCAGACGGTAAAGGAACTGTGGAGCAGGAGGATGGTGGGCCATTCTGTTAATTAGAGTCTCACCATGTCAGATGAGCAAGCAAGCAGGGAAAAACTGCTTCTCCCTCTCTCTCAGGACTCACAAGCCAAAACAGGCTGAGGGGAGGGGAAACCTCTTCTTGGGCAAACAATAGCAAACAATGGACCTTCCCAAAGGCAGCAGGCAATCCACAATTTACAATCTTCAGCCCTGAGGGCAAGCAAGCGCAGCCTTACACAGATTACACACACATGGTGCTGCCCCATGCCCATGCACCAATCAGGCAAAGTGCAAGAGAGCAAGCCTAACACACTTGTAACACACTGTTTGCCCAACAGGTAGGATTATAGTCTGAGAGGCAGGTAATAAAATTGGTTTGGGAGATAGTGAGACTGAGGAGTCTGTGTAACAACCAAGTTGAGAAGATGAGATGATAACAGTATTTTGGGGAGATGGGGGTCAGAGGGACTGTCCAGGACAGAGGCCAAGTGTGTCAGGGCAGAGGCAGCTTTCAATGGTCTCTGAAGGCCACAGAGGGCATGGTCTCACCTAGGTCATATGGGAAGGGTATGTGTATATTAAATGATAAGGAAGGCCTGAGAAGAGCTCTGTCCTGCTCCATAAGGAAAGAACTTGTGAAGAAAGGGTCAGAGATCAGGCAATAGCAGTTACATTTGTAAAGACTCACCTGGTTGCAAGGAGCAGAAACTTATTAAACCAACCTGAGCAGGGAGGGCGTCAACATGGCAGCGGGGAAATGGGATACTCACTGATGAATTGCTTGCTCCCAAAATGGTACCAGAAGCCATTACAAACAATTTTTCCCCACTAAGAGCCAGGTGCTTCTTTAACCCCTGGCTGAAAACTTGAGGCATTAAGTGCTCTTATAGTCTAAAGACAACCGCAACTGTTGCAGCCAGATACCTTCCACCAGGGTGCACAAAAGTTGGTAATACAGGCTTCAAAGCAGCTCTATGAGGCAAATACTATGATTATTCCCATTTAACAGCTGAGGAGACCAACGCCCACAGTCACAGAGCTAGCAAAGTGGTGGATTTGAGCCTGACTCTTATTCCAGAACCTGGACTCATTACTTCCATGTTTGTTACCTCACTGGGTTCAAATTGCTCAATTAGCCAGTTACATGTGGAGTCAGGAACCTGGGGACATTTGTGAGAACCATGCTAGTGATATTAATAGTAAGGTTACTGAAGGGTTGCTATGTGCCAAGCACAATGCTAAGTGCCTCAGTAGTAGTGAGTACCCTGGGAAATCCTCTTGGGGGCTTGCCTACCACCACTTTTTTTGAGGAGGAGGAGGAGGAAAGATGAGAAGTATCAACTCATAGTTGCTTCACTTCAGTTGTTCATTGATTGCTTCTCATATGTGCCTTGACCGGGGGGGGCTCCAGCTGAGCCAGTGACCCCTTGCTGAAGCCAGTAACCTTGGGCTCAAGCCAGTGACCTTTGGGCTCAAGCCAGTGACATGATCCCATGCTCAAGCCAATGAGCTCATATTCAAGCTGGCAAGCATGCACTCAAGCCGACAAGCCTGTGCTCCAGCCAGGGACCTTGGGGTTTCAAACCTGGGACTTCAGTGTTCTGGGTCAACACTATCCACTGGCTTGGCCCTCATTTTTTTCTACCACTTCATTAGATTTTTCAGGGGAGTAATGCAGGAGAGTCTTTCTTCCTTCAGTAAAAATTAAATTAGAATCCTGCAGGCTTTAAATATGAGATGCTAATGCAACCTGCTGTTTGTGCCAGTGTTTAAACATCTGTGCAAGATGCCACATTTGAAAAAGAAGCATGTGATTGGCTTTTATTAGGATATTTCTAAACAGATCAGGGAATGACTTGCATTTGGGAAGCTTGACCTTGAATATCTGACTACTTACAAAGAGAGTGAGGACTATACCTCGCCAGCCCTTCCAAGAAATGCTGCATAACTGTCTGTCTTTGGGAAGGGGGCAGAGGCAGATGGAGGCTCAGCCCCAGCTGAACCCCCTAGCAGAAGCGTTGCTTCTTCTGGGAATGAGCAAGGCAGAGCTGGTCCCTTGAACCCCTATCTGCCAAAGGAAATCCACCTTCATTCGCTCCAGGTCATGAGCACATTTGGGGCCATGCCTGGAAGGCAGAAAAGCAGTGACCCTTTCTTCCCCTATAGGCCAAAATGCTACAGTGGTCAAGATGAGGACACTGAAGCTTAGAGCCATGAGGCAATTTACCCAAGGTGACAATGCTGAGGAGTGGCTGAGCTGGGACAGAAGTCCCAGGCAGCCAGAGCCCTTCAGGAAAGTGACTAACTTGTCCCAGGAGACACAGCTACCTGGCTCTGAAAGCCCTAAAAGGCAAAAGAGGCTGGGATGACCTTTGAAACATACTCATGCTTAGGCTCCTCCTGAAGAACTCTTAATTCTCGGCTTAGAAATGAGGTCTAACAAGTCACATCTTTAACAGATGTCATTGGAGACTCAGGTATGCTGCACAGATTGAGAATTGTGACTCCCTAGCGAGGTGAAGATTTTCAGGGGAGTAATGCAAAAGTGGAGCCAAAGAAGTTGTGAAACCAAGAACCTTCCTCAACTCAGATTCTTTGCCTTGGTTCCTGTGGCGTGAAGGTGTCAAAGATACCAAGGATATGAAGGTTCTTAGGTTTCATTTCTTTAACCCTGCCAATAAGTCTGTTTCAGGGCTTGCAGCAAATGACTGATCGCAAAGGAATGTCTGATGTCACAAGCCAAGAAGTCCTGGCAAACTTCCATAAAAGAGGCTCCTTGGTCCAGCAACCAATGGGCTAATGCCCCACGACCCATCTCACTCCCCCTCACAAAGACCCTTAAAACCCAGTCCCAGGCTGTGCCTGGCGCACGACTCTTTCTTAGGAGTCAGCCCGGCAGGGTTCCTTTCTTCCTTTCAATAAAGCCTGTTACTCTGGTCTTTTCAGACTCCCATGGATTCTAACAAAGGTAATTGAAGGATGGAATATGCATACTGATTTTAAATGCATTTCATTAGAAAGTTTAATTGGTGTGCTACTGTTCTCAAATTGAATTTCATCATTTACATTAATACCATTAGCCTTGCAAGACATGATTTATAGTTGCACCCCTGCACCAATACCCTCAGCCTAATATAAGATCCTTTGTTTACGGTCACTTGGCTAATATTTTGTTGAGTTTTATTATTTTGCTTTGTTTTGTTTCTTTTTACATTTATGCTCATCAGTGGGATTGGTCTGTCATTTTCTTTTTCTATTCTGTGCCTATTAGGGAGCCTTCCTTTTATTCCTAATCTCTAGAGTATTTTTGTTAAGAGTGGAAACCTTTCCTTGAATGGTTGCTGGAATTCACTACCGAAACCATCTGAGCCTGGATGTTTTGTTTGTGGGGAGTTGTATCAGTCAGAGTTCAAGCAGAGAGACAGAATCAGTAAAGAAGGTAGATAAAGAGATTTATTGCCAGGAATTGGCATACATGATGGTGGGGCCTGGCTAGGAAGCTCAAAATCTGTAGCACTGGCCATGAGGAAGGGCAGGCTGGAACCCTCTGGCTGGAGCTGAAGCTGCTGCCACAGGATGAATTTCTTCATCAAGAAAGCCTCAGTTTTGCTCTTAAGTCCTTTCAAAGAATTGAATGAGGCACATCTAGATCATCCAGGATAATCTCCCTTAAAGTCAATTGATTATGGTCTTTAATCACATCGATAAAATACCTTCACAGCAACACCTAGAGGTGTTTGATAGAGTAACTGGCAACTGTATCCTAGTCACATTGACATATAAAATTGACCATCATGAGGTGTGTGTGTATGGGGGTGGACTTTTAATTGCTCTTTGAATTTTTTCCAATTTTTTTTTTTTTTACAGAGACAGAGAGAGAGTCAAAGAGAAGGATAGATAAGGACAGACAGATAGGAACGGAGAGAGATGAGAAGCATCAATCATCAGTTTTTCATTGCAACACCTTAGTTGTTCATTGATTGCTTTCTCATACGTGCCTTGACCGTGGGCCTTCAGCAGACTGAGTAACCCCTTGCTTGAGCAGCGACCTTGTGTCCAAGCTGGTGAGCTTTGCTCAAATCAGATGAACCCGTGCTCAAGCTGGCGATATTGGGGTCTCAAACCTGGGTCTTCCACATCCCAGTCCAACGCTCTATCCACTGTGCCACTGCCTGATCAGCTCATTGAATTTTTAAAGGGTTCTTGTTGAAGAATAAATTTTGATTTTGTCAACCCTCTGTATTGTATTTTTTCTTTTTCATTAATTTCTGTCTTTACCTTCATTAATTCATTCTTTCTTTAGGTTTATTGTTTTGTTTTTCCTAATTTCTTGACAGAGATACTTAACTCATTAATCTTAGCCTATTCTTTTTTTCAACCACGTATCTTAATGGCTAAATTTTCCCTCTAAGCATGATCTTGACTGTGTCCCATAAATTTTGATATGCTGTATTTTTCTTATTAAAACATTCCAAATATTTTCAACTTTTTGTTATAATTTTTGACTTATAGGTTATTTAGAATCATGTTGCTTAATTTCCAAACATGCCAAGATTTTCCAGCTATCTTTTTATTATCCATTTGTAGCTTAATTTCATTGTTATCAGAGGATATCCTCTATATGATTTCAGTTCTGTTTCCTGTCGATACTTTAACGGTGTTTGGGAGACACCTGCCACAGGTGAGCCTAGAAAGGTGGGTGAGAGCTGAACTGGGAGGATGCTGAATGTCTTCCTACAGAGTGAGAACATATCATTAGAAGTAGATAATGCCTGCCCATTAGTTTCTCGCGTGTTATTTACACCATTTTTTTTGCCATGTCCAAGTACCACATGTACAATTGCCAGTATTTACTTAAAATGTGTTATTTAAATGAACTAACTTCTAAAACTTTAAGTATTTTCACATAAAAGGTAAACTTTATATTATTATTGTAAATTAAAAACTAGTGTTTGTCATAGAAGGTAGTCATTAAAAGAAACACTATAATAAAAAGGAAATATAATAATATAACCTATTATCTAAAATATTGTTACCTGATGAATACTTTAAAGCTGAGGCCTGCTCTTTTATTGTTAAAATAGAAGCTTTACAAGCAAATATTTGAGAATCTAATGCAAGTACCACAATGCAAGACAGTAGAAAAATGATGGACTTTCCAACAAAAATCTGTAACGTGACACTAAAAATACTCTTCTTATCAATTTGCAAATATAATTGAAAAAATAATAAATGGATGCCAAATCTAAGGAAAGAAGCAAATTTTATGCAAATTATTTTTATGGTTTTGAAGTATCATCTGAAGATAGCTTATTAGTTGTAAGGGGGAAAAATCTAACTATATAGGGAAGAAATTGGCTATCACTTTGAGCAATCAAAATTAATATCTAGATGACACCCTTACAAGAACATATTAATTAATTAGGTATCCATATAAAAATAATTCTATGGATCCCTACATTTTACAGCATATTAAAAAATTAGTTCCAGACTGGCCAGACAGATCTATATGTAAAAGGTCAAGCAACAAAGTTTTAAAAAAATTTATTGATTGATTTTAGAAAGAGGGGCAAAGGGAGAGAGACACATATGTTGATTTGCTGTTCCATGTATTCATATGTTCATTAGTCAATTCCTGTGTGTTCCCTGATGGGAGTTTGAACCCACAACCTTGGTACATTGGGTCAATGCTCCAACCAACTGAGCTACTCAGCCGGGCTCAACAAAGCTTTTAAAAGAAAAATATAGATTCTTCATATGAGTGAAGTCTAATGATATTTTTCTTTCTCTGCCTGGCTTATTTTGCTTAGCATAATAGACTCCATGTCCCTCCATGTTGCCGCAAAGGGTAAGATTTCCTTCTTTTTCACAGCTGCATAGTATTCCATTGTGTATATGTACCACAGCTTTTTTATCCACTCATCTACTGATGGACGCTTGGGCTGTTTCCAGATCTTGGCTATTGTAAACAATGCTACAATAAAGATGAGGGTGCTTTTCTTTTTTTGAATCAGTGATTTATTACTCTTAGGATATATTCTCAGAAGTGGGATAGTTGGGTCAAAAGGCAGTTCTATTTTTAATTTTTTGAGGAATCTCCATATTGTTTTCCACAGTGGCTGCACCAGTTTGCATTCCCACCAGCAGTGCAAGAGGGTTCCCTTTTCTCCAAACGCTCGCCAGCACTTGTTATATGTTGTTTTGCTGATGAGCGCCATTCTGACAGGTGTGAGGTGTTATCTCATTGTGGTTTTAATTTGCATTTCTCTAATTATTAGTGATGTTGAAAATTTTTTCAGGAACAGAAGAGAGGCAGAGAAAGGGTCAAAGAGCCCAGAGGAAAAGGGGAAGAGAGAAGGGATCAAAGAAAAGAAAGACAGTGAAAGTATGTAAACATAACACAGAGAGATAGAAAGCAGGATAGTGAATTATGGAGGAAAAGGAGGAAGGCAGTGGGGGGAGGGGCTAAGGGGATATCAAGGAGAACAAGGTGGGGAGGGAGGGAGATATATTCGGGAGTACACTTATAACTATGTAAACACAACAAATTAAAATAAAAAAGAAAAATATAGAAGAATATCTTTATACACTTGGAGTACTCAAAGATTTCTTAAACATGACATAAAAAGTAGTAAGTATAAAATAAAAATTTGATAAATTGAACTACATGAAAATGAAGAGCTTGTGTTAATCAAAACACAATGTTAAGAAAATGAAAGGCTACCCCAAATATGGGAGGAAATCTTCACAATACAGAATTCTTTCTTTCTTTCTTTCTTTCTTTCTTTCTTTCTTTCTTTCTTTCTTTCTTTCTTTCTTTCTTTCTTTCTTTCATTCTTTCTTTCTTTCTAATTAAGTAAGAGGTGGGGAAGCAAGGAGGCATAGACTGGGATCCACCCTGCAAGACCTCTATGGAGTGATGCTCTGCCCATCTGGGGCCACTGCTCCATTGCTCAGCAACTGTGCTATTTCAGCACCTGAGGTGAGGCCACAGAGCCATCCTCAGCACCGGGTGCCACCTTGCTCGAATCATTCCAGCCATGACTGCAGAAGTGAGTGAGAGAGAGAGAAAGAGAGAGAGAAGGAGAAAGGGGAGGGTGGAGAATCAGATGGTCACTTCTCCTGTGTGCCCTGACTGGGAATCAAACCTGGGACTTATATATGCCAAGTTGACACTCTACCACTGAACCAACCAGCCAGGGAAGACCTTCTCTATTAAAATGGAATATACAGTGTTTTGTCACCCAGCAATCTCATTTTCAGGTATTGTTATGAGTTGAAGTTTGTCCCCTCCAAAATTCATATATTGAGTCTTCACCCATATTGTACCTCAAAAAGTGACTGTATTTGGAGATAAGGGCTTTACAAAGGTATTTAAGGTAAAATGAATTCACTGGAGTGGGCTTACTTCAATACGACTTTGTATAAGAAGAGATCAGGGCACAGACAATCCAGAGTGGGAAGACCATGTGAGGACATAGAGAGGAGATGACTATCAACAATCTAAGGGGAGAGGCCTTAAAAGGGAACTGAACCTGCCAACACCTTGATTTTCAGACTTCTAACCTCCAGAACAGCCACGCAAAACTTGGTAGTTTGTCATGGCAGCCCAAACAAACTCACACAGGTATACACTCGCACAACTGCATGTATATGTTCAACAAAGGCATACACAAGAATACACATAGCAACATTATTTATAATAGCGCAAAGTAGCCCTAATGCCTGTCAGAGTAGAAAGAACAAGTAAGTTGTGGTGTCTCGAGGTTATAATACTCCATAGCAGGAAGAATGAACTACAGTTGCAAGCATATGGATGAGGCCTTAACCCTTAATGTTGATAGAGAGAAGCCAGATGTATAAGAGCACACACTATATAATTCCATTTATGTAAAATATGAAAGTGAGCAAACCTAATCTCTGCTGCTAGATGTCAAGATAGTGATTACTCTTGGGGAGGTAGCGTTTAGGAGGGGACCTAGCCAGGAGGATTCTGCAGTGCTTTTACACAGATATGTCTTCTTTGTGAGTTGCCATCAAGCTTCACACTTATGTACGATATAGACATTTTTTTAGTGTCTATTTTGCTTTAAACACACAAAAGAGCACCAAATTCAGAGTTTTAAAAAATTATTTATTTTTAGAGAAGAGAGAGAGCGAGAGAGAGAGAGAGAGAGAGAGAGAGAAGGGGGGAGTAAGAAGCATCAAATCCCATATGTGTGTGCCTTGACCAGGCAAGCCCAGGTTTCGAACCAGCGACCTCAGCATTTAGGTCAATACTTTATCCACTGCACCACCAAAGGTCAGGCAAGTTTTTTTTTCCATGATCTGAAAATTTGGAAGAAAATTAAGCAGAGATGATCTTCCTTTCTTTGTTATTAGACAGCGATTCTCTTTGTACCACTTATGGTGTTCTAGGCCACCTGCTGGGAGAGACAGATGAGGGCAAGAGAAAAGCCTGCTTGGTGCTCAGATGCCCTGGCTGTTGGGTAGAAGATGAAGGAAAGCCTGAATGGAGTCAGGAAGACCTGGTACAGGGCTGTGGCTGTCATCTAGGTTCATCTACAGCAGAGTTGAAGGCAGGACTCCAACCCTGGTTCCCTGACTCTACACCATAGCTTGTGAACTGTCTAGCTACTAGGGACTCTGGTTCAGTCAGGACAGCCCCAACCCTAACCCTCCCAGCCATGACCTGCAAACGTTGGTCTGAATCTCTCCTCACTCTGACGTGGGACAGGCTCCTGCCTCCAGGCTTTGTAAGCAGTTACTTGCC
The DNA here is from genome assembly GCF_036850995.1 of Saccopteryx leptura. NCBI lineage: Eukaryota > Metazoa > Chordata > Mammalia > Chiroptera > Emballonuridae > Saccopteryx > Saccopteryx leptura. Next base: position 53,550,911 of record NC_089516.1, read on the forward strand.
CAGTTCAAGGCCTGCTCACCTGCAGGGGTCCTGAACATGAAAGGCAGAAGAATTCTTCTGGGTTCTGCAAGACAAGAAGTGCACAGGCCCTGAGGTTCACAGAGCCCTAGAGGGTCATTATATGGAATATCTGAAGATATATTTGAGTGTTTCAGTGGTGTGACACAATGCAGAAGTATGTGGTACTCACACACACACACACACACACACACACGTTTGGATCACAGAAACCATTTGGGTTGTATGTGCTTGATTGGCTAAGAGTACGCCACAGCTGGCCATTCGGAAGCCTGTGGAACTGAGGGAGGTAGGGGACCTCCCTGACCAGTGTTCCATGGGATGGTTGTGAAAGGTACAACATGTTACCACAAGATGAGGCTCATAGCCCAGCAGTCACCAGACTTTGTTTGTAGCTAGATCTGGGCACAGAATGGAGATGATGTCACTAGAGCTTCATCATGTTATTTCATCCAATTAACCAAGAGTTAATTACTATGTCCATAGTGCTTTGAAACCAAGGGGCTCTGTTTATTCATGACTGGGTGGAAGCAGCATGCCAGGAAAGGCAGAGCAGGAACACCGACATTGGAATGGGAAGATGGCCAAGCCTCCGCCTCTGACTTGCTCTGAGCCTACTAGGAGATGCTTGTGAAAGTGTGTCAGAGAGTCCCAGGGCTGCCATAATAGAGCACCGTACATTGGGGGCCTAAAACAACAGACGTCTAGCCTTTCCCAGTTATGTTGTGGAGGCCTGAAGTCTGAAATCAAGGTGTCAGCAGGGCCATTACTTAAGAAGCCTCTAAGTGAGGATCCTTTTGGCCTCCTACAGCTTCTAGTGGCCCCAGGCATTCCTTGGTTCATGGTCGTATCACTTCATCTGTGCCTCTGCCTCCATATGGTTTCTCCCTTGTCTTTATCTCTGTGTTCTCTTCTCAGAAGGCCACGATCAGTTTGCATTAAGGCCCACCCGAATGATCTCATCTTAACTTGATTACGCCTGCAAAGATCCCATTTCCAAAAGGTTCCGCGGGTAAGGACTTAAACATATCTTTTTGGGGGACACAATGCAACCATAACAGTGTCCATCTGATCTCCAGTGGCCAACAAATGCTTCATTCCTGTGAGTTTCCTTCCCTCCCTCTTTTCCTCAGTACAGGAACCTGGGCATAACTGAGACGACCAAAGACTTCTAGAAGGAGCTAGACAAAAGACTCCAGGAGGGGATTGTCATTGTAACAGCTCTTTTTTCATGAATGGGCTTATCTTTTTTTTTTTTTTTTTTTTTTTTAAATTTTTTTTTTCTTTCATTTTTCTGAAGCTGGAAACAGGGAGAGACAGTCAGACAGACTCCCGCATGCGCCCGACCGGGATCCACCCGGCACGCCCACCAGGGGCAACGCTCTGCCCACCAGGGGGCGATGCTCTGCCCATCCTGGGCGTCGCCATGTTGCGACCAGAGCCACTCTAGCGCCTGAGGCAGAGGCCACAGAGCCATCCTCAGCGCCCGGGCCATCTTTGCTCCAATGGAGCCTTGGCTGCGGGAGGGGAAGAGAGAGACAGAGAGGAAGGTGCGGCGGAGGGGTGGAGAAGCAAATGGGCGCTTCTCCTGTGTGCCCTGGCCGGGAATCGAACCCGGGTCCTCCGCATGCTAGGCCGACACTCTACCGCTGAGCCAACCGGCCAGGGCCTGGGCTTTTCTTTTTGAGTGAATCTTGATCCTCTCTGGGTCTTGGACAATGAGGGGCCTGACATTTGTGCCCTCACCCAGTTCAAACACTGGAGGAGGAAGGTTAGTCTGAGGAGGTACTAAATCTTGGCCCCAGAAGGTTGCTAGGTGGGGCTTGACTATTCCCAGACCATGAACTTCAGCCCTGGGTCATTATAGTTTTCTTATTGCTGGGTTCTCATGCCAGTGACCTACCCTAGTGGAAGACTCCTCTGGCTAACTCCCAAGGCAGCTTCTGCCTTCCCTTCAATTCTCTTTCAGCTCAGCTCTGTGGAGTACTCATGCTGAATGAGGAGAGGCAGACTCCAGGGAGCCAATGCCTGTGCTGGCCCTGCAGGGGTCAGAGGGAGGTTCTGCGCAGGCCCTGCCTTGGAGGAGTCTTCAATCTGGAGGGAGGCAGATATAAGAGCCAGGAATCTTGGGCTAGTGTCATTGGTGGAGGAAGCCCTGAGCAGGCACAGTGGGAACCTAGGGGAGGGCACAGTGGGAGCTTCACTTGGACTGGATGCCAGTCCAGTAGAGACTTGTAGGAGTCAGTTAGGCAGAGGGCAGGAGGTATGCCAGGAAGAGCCTCCCACTCAACATGTTGCCATAAGGAATAGGCCTCCCAGTCTAGTAGTTGTCCTCTTAAAGGTCCTGAGCAGACTGCCCATGGAGCCCCCAGTCCAGAGAAGCTATAGATATCAAATATTATATTGAGCCCCTCCACACTGAAAACAGCTTCCCAGAGGTCTGAGCCAGAACTAGCTTTGTAGATCTCTGGAACCCTTAGTTCTGCAATGTCATGGGGTGTCCTCTGCTGAAATGCCAGCAGTTCCTTGGGTCCTTGGGTTTGTCCCTGATTCTCTTACAGGGCCCAATCTCTTTAAGTTTGGTTTCAGTTCTCCTGGGCACATGTTGGGAGCCCCTTTCATTGGCTATGAGTAGATGACCTTTGGGTGGGCGGGAAACCTTTACTCAGCCTCTGAGCTTTACTCTCCCAAATGTTAATCCCACTCCCAAACAAGGCACAAAGCAGCATGTCCAATTCCCAGTGTCTCCCCTACCAGGACCTAAGGCCCAGTTTCAGGATCAGAGGTCCCAGTCCTAGGCCTGGAGGCAATGCTGGGACAAATACTGGCTCACCTGGGCCACAGGCTTCTCAGGCTTTTCTGATTCAGCCCTGTAGCCCCACCCACATTTATCAGCACTTTATAAGCCAGCACAATTCTATTAGTGACCTCTGTATAAGTCCTGCAATCATCAGTTGATGCCAAACTAGTCCAATGAATTATTAAAATAGTATTTGGCTGCAGGGATCCAGCATGGTTTGCTCAGAGCACTTGGCTTGTCAGAGGTGGGTTGGAACATTAGGTAGGCAGCCCTTTGGCGCTCTACCCAGGTGCTTGCCACCCCCAGCCATCTAGGTAAGTGTTGCCACACCGTGGATTCATGGCTGTGGAACCTGTTGGGACTTGCCTAGTCTTTGACACCACTTCCATCTGGAGGGCTGCCTTGTACCTAGGCCTCTGCACCTTCCTTCCTTGCCTCAGCAGCTTGTTCAGCACCCTCTTATGGTGCATCTGTCTGTATTGACCGAACTTCAGACATGACTCTACCTAGCCACTCCTAAGCTGGTTGTCTCACTACTTTCTACTCAGGTTCAGATAGAACTTCATGCTTGACTCGTTTTGCCAGGACACTCTTACCCTGTTCATAACTGATGCAGAGGGGTCCCTTTCTAGATATGTACCTCATTAGCCATTGTGGTAGGTTGAATAATGGTCCCCAGGTATGTCCATATCTTGAGGAGAAGGAAATGTGACAATGAAAGCAGAGATTGAAGTGATGCTTTTTGAAGATGGAGGAAGGGGTCACAAGCTAAGGCTCATAGGCAGAAAAGAAAAGAAAAGAAAAAAAAAAGCTGAAAAAGGTTAGAAAATGGCTTTTCTCTCAGAGTTTCCAGATGCAACCAGCCCTGCTAACACTTTGACTTTATCTCAGTAAAACTGATTTTGGATTTCTGACCTCCAGAAATGTAAGGGAATAAATTTGCATTGCTTTAAGCTACTAAGTTTGTGTTAATTTTTTATAGTCACGACAAGATATTCATACATCCAGTGTTCCCACCAAGTGCAGAGGTAAGGAAGAAGCTTAGGGCACTCAAGATTATCCTAGGAAAGTGAAAGACCACTGGGGAAAATAAGGTTGGGCCGGAAGCCAGCCCAGCTCTGCCCTAACTAGTTGTATATCTTGAGAAAACCCTACCTCTAAAGGCTATGGGCTTCCTTGTACAAAGTGGAGACCATAATAAACAGGTCTGTTATGAGGATCAAAGGAGAGAACGCTGGTCCATGTGTCTGTCCATCTTTGTATTTGAGAACATGCTGGCTGAAGAGGTGCTGAGCAAAAGTCAGTGGTCTGCCAGCCTTCCCATACATAACCTTGTTCCTGTCATCTTGCTCAGCATTTATCTTTGGTCTTTTCTCCTCCCCCTAAAAATGGCTTTTCCCCTCCTACCAAAACTATTCAGCAAACCTGGAGTGTACACAGCATGACTAGCATTGTGTGGGGCAGGAGCTGGAGGGGTCCCCACATTGTTAGAAAATCTGTCCCCAAGAAGGCCACCATTGGCTCTGACTGGTTGGCTCAGCAGTAGAGCATCAGCCCAGTATGTGGAAGTCCCAGTTCAATTCCTGGTCAGGGCACACAGAAGAAGCAACCATCTGCTTCTCCACCCTTCCCCTTCTCCTTCTTCCTCTCACTGCCCCCGCCCCTGCACTCATGGCTCATTCGGGCAAGTTGACCTCTGGGGCTGAGGATGGCACCAAGGCCTCACCTCAGGAGCTAGAGTAGCTGGGTTGCCGAGCAATGGAGCAGTGGTCCCAGATGGGCAGAGCATCGCCCATAGGGGGATTATTGGGTCGATCCTAGTAAGGGCACATGTGGAAGTCTGTCTCTTTGCCCCCCACCTCTCATTTAATTAAAAAAAGAGAGAAGACCACCATCAAAGAAAAATATGGAGAGGAAGATGAAGAAAAAGATACAAGTTTCATGAATAGGTTGTGAAAATCTGTCTTGAGCACAAGTGTACCATCAACTGGGATGCTGCTCGCTGCCTCATGATGCAGCTTTCCTGCAACCACATAGCCCAGTTGTAATGAATTGTGATTCTTCCATTAATTCTTCCATTCTCTTTTTTTTCTTGCTGGACCATGACCTCCACAAGGACTCTTGTATAGACTCTTCACTGTGGTGCCCCTGCCCCTAGCACAAGGCTAGTTACACACGACATGCTCATAACATATTTGTGACTGTTAGACCCTAGGGACATTTTTCTATTTACTGTCTTGGGCACCTACTCTTCGGCTTTCAGCCTCCTCAACCTCTCTGCACTGGCCGACACCGCTAATTACTCTCAATTCCTCACCCTTCCTAGTTTTCCTTGATGCCTTAGTTTTGAGTTCACCTTTTAATCTTCAATGTCCCATCTTCCATCCTCTTGTGTTCCTGTGACTTCAAGTAGTAGAAATATGCCAAGACCCCTCCATCAATCTCTTGCCTTCCAGAATTCCAAGGTTCCTCACCATGGAATGGCCAGAATTCAAACTTCTTAGTTATTTTTTTTATTCTTTTTAAAAAAATTTATTTATTCATTTTAGAGAGGAGAGAGAGAGACAGAGAGAGAGAGAGAGAGAGAGGGAGAGAGAGAGAGAAAGAGAGAGAGAGAGAGGAAAGAGGGGAGGAGCTGGAAGCATCAACTCCCATATGTGCCTTGACCAGGCAAGCCCAGGGTTTCATACCAGCAACCTCAGCATTTCCAGGTCGACGCTTTATCCACTGTGCCACCACAGGTCAGGCTTAGTTATCTTTAATCCCTCCCTATCCCTTAGCTCCACATTCAATCAATCACTGAGTATTGTCCATTCTAGCCCAGAACCATCTCCAGACTCTTTCTTCCCTGTATCTCCAAAACCAGTTCCCTGAGACAGGTACACTCTCCTTCTCTCTCCTGGACAGACATTGGGGCTGGCCTCTTGTCCCTCACCCTACATCTTCATCATTTAAACACAAATGTCACCATGTCATTCTCTAAAGGGTGATCAAGTCCAAACTCTTTGACCCTGCAACTTCATCTCCTACCATTTCTAGACACAGCCTACTGTAGTTCCCTCAGCCAGAAAGCTGGAATGCCAGTCCTCCTCTTCTCAGACTGGCCAAATTGGTCTCATTCTGTCTTCTTTTTTTTTTTTTTTTTTGGTTGTTGTTGCTATTGTTAGTAAGCATCCTAATGGATGTGAAGTGGTATCTCACTGTAGTTTTGATTTGTATTCTCCTAATGTTGAATACCTTATCATTTGCCTGTTGGTCTGTCAGTTACTCTTAAGCAGAGGTTGGGAAATTTTCTCTGTAAAGGCGATGATAGTAATTATTTTAGGCTTTGTAGGTCACACAATAACTGATCAACTCTGCTTTTGCAGCACGAATGCAACCATAAACAATATATTTATACAAATAAATGGATGTAGCTGAGTGCCAATAAAACTCTATTGACCAAAATGAACAGCAAGTGGGATTTGACCCCAAGTTCACAATTTGAAGACCATGGCTTTTTTTTAATGTTAGAAAACTAATTTATTGGAATTTTGTATTATAAAATATTTCACATGTACATAAAAGTGGGGAGAATAGTGTAATAAGCATTTTTATATTCATTACTTAGGTTTAACAATTGTTAGTTTGCCATCCTTTGTTTTCTGAAATATTTTATTTTATTTCTTTTTCATTTTTATATTTATTTATTTATTTAGCAAGAAAGAGAGAGAGGGACAGATAGGGACAGACAGACAGGAAGGGAGAGAGATGAGAAGGATCAACTCATAGTGGTGTGACTAGTTTTTCATTGCTTTCTCATATGTGCCTTGACAGGGGGGGGGCTCCAGCTAAGCCAGTGACTCCATGTTCAAGCCAGTGACCTTTGGCTCAAGCCAGCGACCATGGGGTTATGTCTATGATCCCATGCTCAAGCCAGCAATCTCATGCTCAAGCTGGTGAGCTTGCACTTAAGCCAGTGACTTCAGAGTTTTGAACCTGGGTCCTCAGCGTCCCAGGTCGATACTCTATCCACTGTGTCACCACTTGGTCAGGCTGTTTTCTGAACTATTTTAAATATTTAAAAGGAAATTATATGTATCCATCTCATGACATTTTGTCATTTTAATATGCATCTTTACAAAATAAGGACCTTTTTACATAACCCTGATACCATTAACTTACCTAATGATTAATAATAATTTTCTACTATGTATTATTTGATATCAATTCACATTCAAATTTTCTAATTTGCCTCTAAATATCTCTTAGAGTTCATCTGCTCAAACCAGGATCCAATCAAGACCATGTAGTACACTTAGACTTCTGCTCTTAAGGCAAAAAGCACTTGGGTTATTACTTTCTCTGTGGGACTCTGAAGGTAAGGACTTTATCTTTGTCACTCTGCACCCTTTTGGAGTTAGCAGGCGCCCAGTTAATATTTCTTGAATTGATGGTCTTTGCCCCTACTTCCAGCCCCTGACCATTGGAGGCCAGTGTTGTGTGTGTCTTCCAGAATATGCTAGAAAAAGCATCTTGAAAGAGTTGTTGGGAGACAGGCTGCAGTACAAGACAAAGGCTGATAAGCCTTCAACCTGTTCTCTCTCTTTTTTTATTCCCTACTGATCTCATTCCTAAAGTTCTCTGGGCAAAAGGAACAAATGTGAATAAGCACACTGGGGCTAACTGGAAGATCTGACAAAAGGAAGGCTCTAATTTGGGCCCACCATTAATTGGAGTCTTCCATGTTGAACAAGTAGGCAGTGCTGGTGAGAAAAAGTTGTAGTATCTCCCAACATGCCTCCTTTCTTTCCTTTTACCTATTTATTATTTATTTATTTATTTATTTATTTGTATTTTTCTGAAGTTGAAAAAGGGGAGGCAGTCAGACAGACTTCCGCATGCGCCCGACCGGGATCCACCCGGCATGCCCACCAGGGGGCGATGCTCTGCCCATCTGAGGTGTTGCTCTGTTGCAACCAGAGCCATTCTAGTGCCTGAGGCAGAGGCCATGGAGCCATTCTCAGTGCCCGGGCCAACTTTGCTCCAATGGAGCCTTGGCTGCAGTAGGGGAAGAGAGAGACAGAGAGGAAGGAGAGGGGGAGGGGTGGAGAAGCAGATGGGCACCTCTCCTGTGTGCCCTGGCCAGGAATTGAACCCGGGACTCCTGCACACCAGGCCGACACTCTACCACTGAGCCAACCGGCCAGGGCCTTTATTTATTATTTTTGTTTTACTTATTCATTTTTTTTTTTTACTTATTCATTTTTAGAAAGAGAGGAGAGAGAGAGAGAGAGAGAGAGAAGGGGAGAGAAACAGGCAGCATCAACTCCTGACCAGGATGTGAGGTGATATCTCACTGTAGTTTTGAACTTGCTACATCAGTATCTCAGGTAGACTCTTTATCCACTGGGCCACTACAGGTCAGGCTTTTCTTTTATTTAGAAAATTCAATTTAACAGGGTGACATTGAACAATAAGAGTACATAGGTTTCATGTAACCATTTTTGTAGCATTTGAACTGTTGATTTTGTTGTATACCCATCGTCCAAAGTCAAATCACTCACAGTCACAGCATTCTTGTCCCTCTTTACTCCTCTCCCTTACTTCCCTCCTCCACAACACCCTTATCCTGGTAACCACCTCACTCTTATCTATGGCCATGAGTCTCAGTATTATATCTCACCTATGTGTGAAATTAAATAGTTCTCAGCTTTTTCTGATTTACTTATTTCACTCAATATAATGTTCTCAAGGTCCATCCATGTTATTGTAAATGGTCATGTGTCATCATTTCTCATGGCTGCATGGTATTTCATTGCATATATGTACCAGATCTTCTTTATCCAATCCTCTATAAGGGACACTTGGGTTGTTTTTATGTCTTGGCCACCCACTGTAAATAATGCTGCGATGAACATGGGGGTGCATGAGTCTTTGCATATCAATGTTTTTGAGTTTTTGGAGTAGACACCCAGTAGAGGGATTGCTGGGTCATATGGTAGTTCTATTCTTAATTTTTTGAGGAACAACCACAATTTCATCCATAATGGCTGCATCAGTTTACATTCCCACCAGCAGTGAATGAGGGTTCCTTTTTCTCCACAGCCTCTCCAACACTTGTTATTACCTGTCTTGTTGATAATAGCCAACCTAACAGGTGTGAGGTGGTATTTCATTGTAGTTTTGATTTGCATTTCCCTAATAGCTAATGAAGATGAGCATCTTTTCATATATCTGACAGCCATTTGTATGTCTTCTTCAGAGAAGTGTCTGTTCAGATCTTCTCCCATTTTGTAATTGAATTATTTGTTTCTTTGTTGCTGAGCTTAGTGAGTTCTTTATATATTTTGAATATTAACTTCTTATCAGAGCTGTTTGCAAATATCATCTCCCATTAGGTTGGCTGCCATTTTTGTTTTGTTATTGGTGTCTTTTGGTGTGCATAAGCTTTTTAGTTTGATATAGTCCCATTCATTTATTGTTGCCTTTACTTCCCTGGCCTTTAGGGTCAAATTCATAAAATATTCTCTATGGCCAAGGTCCATGAGTTTAGTACCTATGTTTTCTTCTATGTAATTTATTGTTTCAGATCTTATATTTAGGTCTTTGATCTATTTTGAATTAGTTTTTGTGTAGGGAACAAACTGTATTCTAGTTTCATTTTTTTGCATGTGGTTTTCTAATTTTCCCAGCATCATTTACTGAAGAGACATTCTTTCCTCCACTGTATGTTTTTGTCTCCTTTCTTGAGGATGATTTGCCCATACATATGTGGTTTGATTTTTGGACTCTTGATTCTGTTCCATTGGTGTGGAAGTCTGTTTTTCTACCAGTACCATGCTGTTTTGATTTTTGTGGCTCTGTAGTATAATTTGAAGTCAGATAGTGTGATATTTTTGGCTGTAATCTTTTTTCTCAGGATTGCTCTGGCTATTTGGGGTTTTTTATGGTTTCATACAAACCTGGTGATTTTTCTTTTTGTTCCATTTCTCTAAAAAATGACATTGAGATTTTAATGGAAATTATGTAAAATTGGTATTTTACTTTGAGTAATATGGCCATTTTAACTATGTTGACTCTTTTGATCTATGAATGTAGAATATTTTTGAATTTCATTGTGTCTTTTTCAATTTCTTTCAATAATGCTTTGTAGTTTTCAGTATATAGGTCTTTCACATAGTTTGTTCAGTTTACTCTTAGGTATTTTATATTTTGTTGCAATTGTAAAAGAAATTTTATTTATTTATTTATTTTTAGTTCATTTTCTGAAGTCTCATTGTTGGCTTATAGGAAAGGAATAGACTTTTGTATATTGATTTTGTATCCTGAGACTTTCCTGAATTGATATATTGTTTCTAACAGCTTTTCAGTGGAGTGTTTGGCATTTTCTATATATATTCAGGATCATGTCATCTGCAGAAAGTGATACCTTTACTTCTTTCCCAGTATGGATGTCTTATATTTCTTTCTCTTGCCTGATTGCTCTGGCTAAAACTTCCAGAACTATGTTGAATAAGATTGGACCGAGTGGGCAACCCTGTCTTGTTCCTGATTTTAGAGAAAAAGCCTTGACTTTTTCACCATTTAGTATGCTATTAGCTAATGATTTGTCATATATGGCATTTATTATGTTTAGGTACTTTCTTTCTATTCCCATTTTGTTGAGTGTTTTTTAACATAAGGGGATGTTGTATCATATTGATTTCCTTTCCTGAATCTATTGATAATATCATATAATTGTTGTTCTTTGTTTTGTTGATGTGGTATATTACATTAAATGATTTCTGTATGTTGAACCATCCTTGTGCTCTTGGAATGAATCCCATTTGATCATGATGTATTATTTTTTTAATGTGTTGCTGTATTTGATTTGTTTATACTTTGTTTACTATTTTTGTATCTCTATTCATTAGAGATACTGGTCTGCCATTTTCTTTTTTTGTGTTGTCCTTGTCAGGTTTCAGCATCAGGTTTATGTTGGCCTCATAAATGCATTAGGGAGTATTTCTTTGTCTATTTTTTGGAGGACTTTGAGAATGATGGGTGCCAAATTCTCTTTGAATATTTGGTAATATTCACTAATGTAGCCATCTGTTCCTGGACTTTTATTTTGATAGCTGCTTCTATTTCCTCTCTGCTTGTGGGTCTATTAGGTTTTCCACTTCTTCATGACTCAGTCTAGGAAGATTGTAGAGTTCTACGAATTTACCCATTTCTCCTAGATTGTGAAATTTGGTGGCGTATAATCTTTCACAGTATTCTACTATGATCCTTTGTATATCTATGATATCTGTGGTAATTTCTCCTCTTTCATTTTGGATTTTGCTTAAATGAACCTTTCTCTTTTTTTGTTTCAGAGTCTAGCCAGAGGTTTGTCAATTTTATTGATCTTTGCAAAGAACTAGCTTTTTGTTGTATTATTTTTTCTAAAGTTTTTTTGTTCTCTATTTCATTTAGTTTTACTGTAATTTTAACTATTTCTTTTCTTTTGCTGAGCTTGTGTTGCCTTTGTTCTTTTCTTTTTCAAGTTCTTTAAAATGTGATGTTAGGTTGTTTACTTGAAATCTCTCTTGTTTCTTGATATAAGACTGTAATGATACAGTCTTATATCAAGAAACTTTCCTCTTATTACTGCTTTCTCTGCATCCCAGAAAATTTTATGTTGTGCTGTCATTCTCATTTATCTGTGTGTGTATATTATTGATTTAAATTTATTGTGTTTACATATATTCAACTGTCCCACAGAATACATCCTCCCTCCCCTGTGCTCCCATCAACATCCCCCTTGCCTCCCTCCCCACAACGTCCTCCTCACTTTCCTCCAGGGTTTGTATTTCTGCTCTCTATAACATTGTGTTATGTATATATAATTTCACCAATCTATTTCCCTTCTCTGACACAACTTTTCATCCCCTTTCCCTCTGTCCGCTTTCCCTCTGGCCCCTTTGAACTCTTCTCTGTCCCTATTCTATTCCTCAGTTCACATTGTTCATTGGATTCCTCAAATGAGTGAGGCCACATGATATTTTTCTTTCTCTGCCTGGCTTATTTCCCATAACATAATAGTTTCCAGGTCCATCCATGTCGCAAAAGGTAAGATTTCCTTCTTTTTCATGGCCCCATAGTCTTCCATTGTGTATATGTAATACTGCTTTTTAATCCACTTGTCCACTGATGGACACTTGGGCTGTTTCCAGATCTTTGCTATTGTAAACAATTCTGCCATGAACATGGGGGTCCATTTCTTATTTTGAATGAGTGATTTGATGTTCTTGGGATATATTCCTAAAAGTGCGACGTCTGGATCAAAAGGCAGTTCAGTTTTTAATTTTTTGAGGAATCTCCATACTGTTTTCCACAGTGGCTGCACCAGTCCACATTCCCACCAGCAGTGCAGGAGGGTTCCCTTTTCTCCACATCCTTGCCAGCACTTATTATGTGTTGTTTTGTTAATGAGTGCCATTCTGACTGGTGTGCAGTGATATCTCATTGTGGCTTTAATTTGCATTTCTCAAATGATTAGTGATGTTGAACTTTTTTTCATCTGCCTATTGGCCATCTGTATGTCCTCTTTGGAGAAGTGTCTATTCATTTCTTTTGCCCATTTTTGATTGGATTGTTTATCTTCCTGGTGTTGAGATTTACAAGTTTTTTTTTTCATAAATTTTGGTTATTAACCCCTTATCAGACCTATTGTCAAATATGTTCTCCCATTGTGTGGTTTGTCTTTTTATATTGTTCATATTGTCTTTAGCTGAGCAAAAGCTTTTTAGTTTGATATAATCCCATTTGTTTGTCCTGTCCTTTATTTCCTTTGCCCATGGAGATAAGTCAGCAAATATATTGCTGCAAGAGATGTCAGAGAGCTTTCTGCCTATGTTTTTTTCTATGATGGTTATGGTTTCATGACTTACATTTAAATCTTTTATCCATTTTGAGTTTATTTTTGTGAATGATGTAAGTTGGTGGTCTAGTTTCTTTTTTTTTTTTTTTTTTTTGCAAATAGCTGTTTAATTTTTTCAACACCATTTGTTAAAGAGACTGTCTTTACTCCATTGTATGCTCTTACCTCCTTTGTCAAATGTCAATTGTCCATAAAGGTGTGGGTTTCTTTCTGGGTTCTCTTTTTTTCCCATTGATCTGTATGCCTGTTCTTATGCCAGTACCAAGCTGTTTTGAGCACAGTGGCCTTGTGGTATAACTTGATATCAGGAAGTGTGATACCTCCCACTTTATTTTTCTTTTTCAAGATTGCTGAGGCTATTCGTGTTCTTTTTTGGTTCCATATAAATTTTTGGAATATGTCTTCTATATCTTTGAAGTATGTCATTGGTATTTTAATGGGAACTGCATTGAATTTATAAATTGCTTTGGGTAATATAGACATTTTAATGATGTTTATTCTTTCTATCCATGAACACAGTATATGCTTCCCCTTGTTTGTATCTTCCTTGATTTCCTTTATCAATGTTTTAAAATTTTCTGAGTACCAGTCTTTAACCTCCTTGTTTAAATTTACTTCTAGTTACTTTAGTTTTTTTGTTGAAATAGTGAAAGGGATTGTTTTCTTAATTTCTCTTTCAGACAGTTTATTGTTGGTGTATAAAAATGCCTCTGATTTCTGAATATTAATTTTATATCCTGCCACCTTGCTGAATTCATTCATCAGGTCCAGTAGTTTTTTGACTGAGACTTTAGGGTTTTCTATGTACAGTTTCATATCATCAGCAAAAAAAATGTTAGTTTTACTTCTTTTTCTCTAATTTGGATGCCTTTTATTGCATTTTCTTGTCTGATTGCTGTGGCTAGGACTTCCAGAACTATGTTGAATAAGAGTGGTGAAAGGGGACACCCCTGTCTTGTTCCTGATCTTAAGGAGATTGTTTTTCATTTTTACCCATTGAGTATGATGTTGGCTGTGGGTTTGTCATAGATGGCCTTTATCACGTTGAGGTATGTTCCCTGTATCCCCACTTTGCTGAGTGTTTTGATCATAAATGGATGCTGAATTTTATTAAATGCTTTTTCTGCATCTATTGATATAATCATGTGATTTTTCTCCTTCCTTTTGTTTATGTGATGAATCACACTGATTGATTTGCGAATATTGTGCCAACCTTGCCTCCCCAGAATAAATCCCACTTGATCATGATGTATGAATTTTTTCATGTATTGCTGGATCCGGTTTGCTAATTTTTTTTTTTAATGGCAGAGACAGAGAGAGTCAGAGAGAGGGACAGATAAGGACAGGCAGGAAGGAAGAAAGATGAGAAACATCAGTTCTTCATTGCGGCTCCTTAGTTGTTCTTTGGTTAATTTCTCATATGTGCCTTTACCTGGGGGCTACAGCAGATGGAGTGACCTCTTGCTCAAGCCAGCAAGCTTGGGCTCAAGCTGGTGAGCCTTGCTCAAACCAGATGAGCCCTTCCTCAAGCTAGCAACCTTGGGGTCTCAAAACTGGGTACTCCACATCCCATTTCGATGCTCTGTGCACTGCACCACTGCCTGGTCTGGCCGGTTTGCTAATATTTTGTGGAGAATTTTAGCATCTAAGTTCATTAGGGATATTGTCCTATAGTTTCTTTTCTTTGTATTGTCCTTGCTTGGTTTTGGAATCAGAATTATGTTCATCTCATAAAAGGAGTTTGGAAAGTCTTCTGTCTTCTTGAATTTTTGAAATAGCTTGAGAAGGATAGGAGTTAGTTCTCTTTGGATCTTTGGTAGAATTCACCTGTGAAGCCATCTGGCCCAGGGCTTTTGTTTGTTGGGATTTTTTGATAACTGTTTCGATCTCATTTGTTGTAATCTGTCTGTTTAGGTTTTCTGATTCTTCAAGATTGATTTTTTTTTTAAATTATATGTTTCAAGGAATTTGCTCATTTCACCTAGGTTGTCTAATTTTTTGGCGTACATTTCTTCATAGTATTTTCTTACAAACCTTTGTATTTCTGCTGTGTCAGTTGTTAATTCTCCACTTTCATTTCTAATTTTATTTATTTGAGTCTTCTGTTGTTGTTTTTTTTCTTGGTAAGTCTGGTTAAAGGTTCATCAATCTTGTTTACCTTTTTCAAAGAACCAGCTCTTGGTTTCATTGATCTTCTGTATTCTTTTTTTAGCCTCTATGTCATTTACTTCCACTCTGTTCTTTATTATTTCCTTCCTTCTACTTTCTCTGGGTTTTCCTAGCTGTTCTTTTTCTAGTTCTTTTAGATGAAGGGTTAGGTTGTTTATTTGAGCTTTTTCTAGCTTCTTAAGGTATGTGTGTAAAGCTATGAACTTCCTTCTCAGGACTGCTTTTGCTGTGTCCCATAAATTTTGAGTTGTATGTTCATTTTCATTTGTTTCAAAGAAATTTTTTATTTCTTCCTTGATCTTATTGTTAACTCATTCGTTATTTAATAACATGCTATTTAGTTTCCAAGTGTGAGTGTTTTTCAATTTTTCTATTGTAGTTGATTTCTAGTTTCATGCCATTGGGATCCGAGAATATGCTTGATATGATTTCAGTCTTCTTAAATTTATTGAGACTCGTTTTGTGTCCTAACATGTGGTCTATCCTAGAGAATGTATCATGAGCACTTGAAAAGAATGTATATTCTGCTACTTTAGGGTGAAAGGTTCTGAAGTTTTCTATTAAATCCAGTTGATCTAATGTGTCCTTGAAGTCTGCTGTTTCTTGTTAACTTTCTTCTTTCTTTCTTTCTTTCTTTCTTTCTTTCTTTCTTTCTTTCTTTCTTTCTTTCTTTCCAGAGACAGAGAGACTCAGAGAAAGGTATAGATAGGGATAGACAGACAGGAACGGAGAGAGATAAGAAGCATCAATCATCAGTTTTTTGTTGCGACACCCTAGTTGCTCATTGATTGCTTTCTCACATGTGCCCTGACTGTGGGCCTCCAGCAGGTTGAGCAACCTCTTACTCGAGCCAGCGACCTTGGGTCCAAGCTGTGGTTTGGACCCAACCACAGCTTTGCTCAAACCAAATGAGCCCGTGCTTAACCTGGCAACCTCGGGGTATTGAACCTGGGTCTTCCGCATGCCAGTCCAATGCTCTATCCACTGTGCCACCACTTGATCAGGCTAATTCTTTTTTCTTGAGGATCTATCCAGTGATGTTAGTGGGGTATTGAAATTCTCTGCTATTATAGTATTGCTATTGATCTCGCCCTTTATGTCCATCAAAATCTGCTTTATATATTTAGGTGTTCCTTTATATATTAGGTGCATAGATATTTATAATGGTTATATCTTCCTGTTGGATTACTCCTTTTATTATTATGTAGTGACCTTCTTTATCACTTACTATATAGCCTTTGTTTTGAAATCTATTTTGTCAGATATAAGTATTGCTACCCCAGCTTCTTTTTTCATTTCCATTTGCATGAAATATTTTTTCCATCCCTTTACTTTCATTCTATGTGTATCTTTTGTTTTGAGGTGGGTCTCTTGTAGAGAGCATATGTACGGGTCTTGTTTTCTTATCCATGCAGCTACCCTATGTCTTTTTATTGAAGCATTTAATTCATTTACATTTAAGGTTATTATTTATATGTAGTTATCTATTGCCATTTTATTCTTTTAAATCTTCATTCCTCTTTTACTAGATCTCCCCCCCCCCCTCCTTTGTTCTCTTTACAACAGACTTCTTAACTTTTCTTGCAGCATTGGTTTGGTTGTAATGAATTCCTTGAGTTTTTTTGGTCTGGGAAGCTTTTTATTTCTCTTTCAATTTTAAACGATAGCCTTACTGGTTAAAGAAGTCTTGGTTGTAGGCTCTTGTTCTGCATTACTTCGAATATTTCTTGCCATTCCCTTCTGGCCTCAAGTGTTTCTGTTGAGAAGTCAGATGTCATCCTTATGGGGGCTCTTTTGTAGCTGATTGACTACTTTTGTCTTGCACCTTTTAGTATTCTTTCTTTATCTCTTAGCTTTGGTATTTTAATTATGATGTGTCTTGGTGTAGGTCTCTTTGAGTTTCTCTTTAATGGGATTCTCTGAGCTTCTTAAACTTGTGTGACTTTTTGCTGCATCAATTTAGGGAAGTTTTCATCTGATTTCTTCAATTGAGTTCTCTATTCCTTGTTATTTCTCTTCTCCTTCAAGAACCCCTATTATGAGGATGTTGTTTCTCTTTATGTTGTCACAGAGTTTTCTTAGAGTTTCTTGTAAGAGAGTTTCCTCTTAGACTTTTTTATCTTCTTTTCTTTTTGCTGTTCTGCTTTTGTACTTTTGCTTATTTTGTCCTGTAAATTGCTGCTTCAATCCTCTGCTACATCCCACCTACTTTTAATTCTTTCTAGTGTAGTCTTCATTTCTGATATTGTGTTTTTCATTTTTGTCTGATTCTTTTTATGATTTCAATGTCCTTTTTGATGCCAGCTATCTCTGTTTAGGTGCTCATTTCATCCATCTATTGTTACTCTAAGATCCTTGAGCATCCTAACAATCATTATTCTAAACTCTGCATCAGGTATCTTGGTTATTTCCATTTCATTTAGTTCTTTTTCTGGGGATTTCTCTTGTTGATTCATTTGAATTGCACTTCTCTGTCTTCCCATTTTTGTCTCTGTATAGAGTGCTCCATTGGATGTGTTATTTGTGTAGCTAGCTGAGTATAGGGTTGGTGTTTTCTGTCTCTAGGTTTCAGTTGTTTTGTATTTAAATCTTCTTGAGATGGCTTCAGCTGTTTGTAATCTGCTGTGGGCTATTTGTTTGCTGCTACTGCTCTTTTTGCTGTTTGTGACAGCATTTTCTATGTCTTCTGGGTCAGGTGTGAGAAGCCTTTCCTTAAGATATCACTTTAACTATGGTTGTTAGGTCCTGAGCTGATGCTCTCTGTATCTGGCTGCTGGATGTACCATCCCTGGACCTCCCTGCTTGGAACCTGGTACAGACAAATGGGCATCATTGCTTTTGAATGACCCTTAGCAACCTTCTTGGAGCTACAGGTGATCCAGAATTTGTGTCTGTCTCTTCTGGGCCCTGATGCCGTTGTAACTATCAGCTGCATGCCTAGCCTGGCTTCCATGCACTCTTGGCCAGTGTGTGTGACCTCTTTATTTCTGAAGTGAGGTTTTTTCCACTGGCTTCCCTCTGCCTCCCCCTCCTCAGGCACTCGGGCACCAGCACGAGCTCAAAGAATGCAGCTTGGGCTCTTCAGTGGGCATGCAGGACTCTCCTCTTCCAGACTCTCCTCCTCGCTGGGTCCCACCCCTATGGGTGCGTGGGCTGCCTCTCCAGTCTCTGCCCACAGTCATGAGGGATGCCTCTTCGGGCTCTACCTCTCTTCTTCACAGCCATCCCATCTCTGCCCTTCACAGGTGCGCAGGCTGCCTCTCTGGGTTCTTCCCCTTGCTGTTGCAGTGTGGGTGGCTTGGTCCTGCCCTCCGTGGGAGAGTGGCAGCCCTTGCTGAGCTCTTGCCTCTGTGGGCATGCAGGTCTGTCCCACGCAGCACAGGGGATGCCTCACCCCTCAGGGTTCTCCCCCCACGGGCACGCTTGAGGCCTCTCCAGGATCTGCTCCCCACCACTGCTGTGTGGGCTGCGTCGCTGGGCTCTGCTCCCATCTGCCATGCTGCAGCCAGGCCCTCCTGCCCTTCAAAGGTTACTCAGCCAGTTGGGGGGGGGCATGTAGCCCAGACCTCAGCACTCAAATCTGTGTCCCTGATGCGCCTCTTGCTTCTAAGTGTCTCTGCACTGACTGGAGCAGGAGAGCCTCTGGTGGGTGGGTTAATTGCTTCCCTTTGTTGCCTTGGTTCTCCCAGGAAGAATGGGCACTTTAGGTTTGGGGAGTGACCCAGTACAGCGGTCAGGGTGACTGTCCCCCACAGTCTTTCCCTGTACCCCCGAGACTACACTCTCCTCTTGCAACTCCAGTCGTCTTGGTGCTTCCTGCTCCCTGAACCCCAGGTAAGTGGCTATAAATGAGATTTTCTGTGCAGTCCCTTTAAGATGGAGCCTGGGTCTGAGAGTTCTCTTTACCTCTCGCAAACAGTAACCTGGCTCTTCTTTCAGCTAACTACTGTCTGTATACCTCCTCTAGTCTCTGGGGCTCCAGGCGGGGGTTCTGGTCCTGGGGCTGAGGACCCACAACTCTCTGGGAAACTCACCCCACTGTGAGAGACCCTCTGAGCCACCTCTTGCTCCTGGGAATGGGGCAGCCTTTTCCATGTCTTCACCTTTCCTACCAGCTCAGTGTGGTTCCTTCAGTGATGCTTGGTTATAGATTCCTCTTAGTTTGGTCCAAAGTTGGTTTTTCAAAATGATTGTTCCTAAGTTAAGTTGTAATCCACTTTGGTTTTGGGAGGTAGGAGTTGTAACGTCAACCTACTCCATTGCCATTTTCCCTCTCTCTAATTTGGTATCTCTCTGGTTTCCCAGCTTCTCCTTCAGCACTCTGCCTTCTCTGTCTGCTCTCACTCTTCAAAAATGCTGTATATATATATTTTTATTTCTGCTTTTATTTCTTATTTGACCCAGTTATTTTTTAGAAGTATGTTATTTAGTTTCCACATTTTTTTTTTTAACTTACTTTTTGCAGTTCAATTGTAATTTCAAAGTCTTATGTTCAGAAAAATATTTTTGGTATAATTTCAATCTTCCTGAATTTATTGATGTTTGTTTTGTGGCCCAAAATATGGTCCATCCTTGAGAATGTTCCATGAACTTTGGGAAGGAATGTATAACTTGATGTTCTGGGGAAAAAATGTCTTGTAAATGTGTAGTATGTCCATTTGGGCTAGCGTATTGTTTAAGGCTGTTATTTCTTTATTGATTTTCTGTCTGGATGATCTATCTAAAGCCGTCAATGATGCATTGTGATCTCCAAGTATGACTGTGTTTTTGTCCATTTCTAACTAGATCATTAGTAGTTGTCTTATATATTTTGATGCATATATATATTAAGAAGTGTTACCTAACCAGGAAGTGGCACAGTGGATAGAATGTCAAGCTGGGATGCTGAAGACCAAGGTTTGAAGCCACAAGGTTGTTTGTTTAAGCATGGGCTCATTCAGGTTGAGCACGGGCCAACCAGTTTGAGCGCAGAATCACAGGTTTGAGCATGGGATCATAGACATGACTCCATAGTCACTGGCTTGAGCCCAAGGGTTGTTGGTTTGAAGCCCAAGGTCGTTGGCTTGAGCCCAAGGTCTCGGGCTTGAGCAAGAGGTCACTGGTTTGGCTGGATCCCTTTAGTCAAAGCAATCAATGAAAAATAAAGTACCTCAACCATGAGTTGATGCTTCTCATCTCTCTTATTTCCTGTCTGTCTATCCCTGTCTGTCTCTCTAACTAAATAATAATTAAAAAAGAAATGTTATATCTTCTTGTTATAATGTTCCCTTTTTCATTATGAAATGTCCATTTTTGTCTCCTGTTACCTTTGTTGTTTTCAAGTCAGAATTTTCAGATATTAGTATGGCTATACCTGCTTTTCTTTGGGTATTATTTGCTTGGAGAATCTTTTTCCAGTCTTTCACTTTGAGTCTACTTTTGTCTTAACAGCTTAGTTGTGTCTCCTGAAGGCAGCATACAGTTGTGTTTTGCTTTTTCATCCAGTCCGCTACTCTGTGTCTCTTTATTTGTGAGTCCAGTCTATTTACATTTAGGGTAATTATTGATTCTTGAGGATTTCCTGCAGCCATTTTATGTTTTGTTTTCTGGTAGCTCTATGTCTCATTTGGTTCTTCTATTTTGTGTTTCTGTCAGTTGTTTTTGTTTGGTGGTGTTCCATACTTCTTTCCCCCGTTTCTTCTTTTTTTTTTAAACTGTGTTTTTCAGTAGTGGCATTTTCATGGGTGGTTACCATTAGGTTATTAAGAGAAAAATTGTCATATGTACAAGAGTCCTTTGTATTATGAGTGCTCCTGCATTCCATCCTCCTTTGGTATTTCAGATCTTATCCTCTCCCTTTTTATGTTATTGTCATCACAGATTATCCTTGTTCTTACTGTGACCTGGTTGGGGCTTTTACTTGTAGTTTTTACTTTTTGTGTGTGTGTGTGTGTCTGGTTGAATAATCCCTTTGAGTATTTCCTGCAGTGGGGATTTTCCGGTGACAAATTCCCTCAGCTTCTGTATGTCCAGAAAAGTTTTTATTTTTCCTACATATTTGAAGAATAACTTTGATGGCTCTAGTATTCTTAGCTAATAATTCTTCTCTTTCAGTACTTTGAATGTTTGGGTCCACTCTCTTATGGCTTGTAGAGTTTCTGCTGGGAAGTCTGATGATAACTTAATGGGCCTTTATAGGTAATGTTTTTTTTCCTAGCTGCCTTGATGATTCTTTCTTTGTTATTGATTTTTGACAATTTTATTATGACGCACTTTGAAGGTCTGTTTGAGTTGAGGTAACTCCGGTGTTCAGTTTGCTTTATGGATTCAAGACTCTAACTCTTTCCATAGGCTTGAGAAATTCTTATCAATTATTTGTTTGAGGCTCTTCAATCCCTGCTACCTCTTCTTCTTCTGATACACCTATTATTCTTATATTTCTCTTTCTGATGGAGATGGCATTGAACATGACTTCAGTGACAGAGAAATGAATAAAAAATCACTGGTCCTTGAGAAGTGTAGTAGCTAATAGGAGATATGGGAAGCTAAGCCAATGATTAACTCATAAACGAGGAAGTGCCTTGATGGCAATTCCTTTGTAGGAAGCCAGAAGAGTGAGACATTTTTGAGAGAAAACTGGGAGGAGGACATGCTGTTGAAGGTAAGATTTGAATGAAGAGGAGGCGGTAGGTCTAGCAGGTCCACAGGAAGAGGCTATAAACTAGCTTGCTGGGATTAGATAGAGAGAAGAATGGCAAGGGAAGTCTCATCAAAATGTATCTCTTCCCTGGGGAATTGCCACATGTAGAGGTCAGGTAGGGGAGCAGTCAGACGCAGAGGCTAAAAGGGCAGGGTGGAAGGATAGGGGGAGCAGTCAGATGCAGGGGCTAAAAGGGCGAGGTGGAAGGATAGTAAGGAGTCTGCGATGCCATGGCATTCATGGCAAGAGTGTGTCTGGAAGCTAAGGGAGGGCAGCTGACTGGTGTTGCAAGTCTAGTAAATTGAGAACTGAAATTTTCCTTTGTATTTGCTAGCATGGCGGCATTGGGCCCCCAGCATGAATAGTTTATGTGGAGGGGTGGTGGCAGAGGCTACACTAAAGTGAGGCAAGGATGGATTTTTTTCTCCTTGCAGTATATTTATTGCTTTAGCTATATGTTCAACACATCAATCAATCCTTTATGAACATTCAATTGTGCAATAACAATTAAATGGAAGTTTAATTCTACAGCACAATGTAAAAGGGACTAATTTGGTATCCTAGTTTCTTAGTTGTTTTAGTCAAATAAATTGAGTTTAGAAAATGCTTTGTGAAATTATTTTTAAGTCCGTGTATTTCCTCAGTAAGATTTTAAAAGATAATTTTACATCCTATCCCTGCCCCCATGCAGAAATAAACTGCATGATGCTTGATTCATAGTGCTTTAAAGGGCAAAGTCCTGAGTGAACTTTCTTGGGCAATTTAGAATGCTTCTACCTGGTATTGAGTCAAAGTATCCCCCTGGGCTAAAAGACCAGCATCTGTTCTTACATTTATTACAGAAGTCTAGATAATGGAAAGAAACCAGGGCAGTTCGTGCTCCTGTCACATCATTTCAGAAATCTAAACACGCTATTTTATTGGCCTAAATACATAGGTTGAAAAAAAATGAAAAATTATTATGCCCTGGTCTTTCGTGTAGGAAGTGTTTGGTGAATATGATGTGCTCTATTGCTTTGGTCAGTAATACTGAAAAGCACAGAGTAGCAGTGTGACTCCACTCTCCGGGAGAGTCATGGTGACACCTGGCCTTGGATCTGTGAGCTCCACAGTCGGGGGATGAAAGCAGTGATTTGTATATTACCTTGAGCCTAGGAAGTAGTGGATGCCCCAGGGATATTAAATGTTGAATAATATTACACTGCTTTTGCTTTCTTTCTGAATCTCAGGCTCTTAAGAGAAATGATCTATATTAAATTTCCTATTATTCAACCTAGAAATTTCTGCTGAGAATTGCAAGGTCAAATCTATAGTTTATTTTATACACACACACACACACTCTGATGTCAGGGGAGTGTTAGCATCCTGCTTAATGGGAAGGTGGCACACATAAGGCTTTTAGTATTCTGTGGTTAATAGTTTTAGGATAAAATTTGATTTTACAGCAGTCATATTTATAAAGTATTATGTATTATATATTAAAAATATATTACATTATAAAAAAAAGGCATTTCAGTTCTACAGAAGGGACAACTTTCTAACAGCAAGGGCTGTCTCACATACCAAGGAGAGAGGAAGACTAGAGCTACTTGTCAGTGGATAAAAATGCTCACTGGAGGTCCTCAACCATTTCAATTCCGTCAAGCCAGCCTTCACCTTGTTTGCAGTCCTTCTCTGTTTTAGAGTCACAGACTCCACAGATGGAACAGCTGGCCACAGGCACCCCTTGGTCCAGAAAAGCATGCCGATGGGGATGCTGATAAGGCCTGGGGGCTGCAATCTGGCCTCTGCCCCTCAGTTTCTCTCCTGATTCCTCTCTCCAAACTGGGCTACTCCACAGCTTCTGTCTCTCCATCCCCCGCCACTGGATCAAATTTTGACTGGGCCGCAGTCATGTCTGAAAAACACATGACATCTCCATGCCTTTTCCTGCCAAAAGACACAGACTCACAGGTGACCCAAAGGCTGCGTTCAATTTATGTGGTTCACAGACCTCCTAAACCACACATGAATGTCATGCCCAGAACCTCTGCTCCAACCAGTCCCACTGGCTGCTCCATATTCCAGTCCTTGGGTTGTTTCCTTTTGTTGCCACTGTTACTCTGGGATTCCAGGCCAGGAAGGTGGTTATCAATATTTACTGAGTGCCCATTCTCTGCTTTGGGGACACTGCTTGGCTCTGCCTCCAAAGAGTTCCTGGCCTGGTGCAGGTGGGGGAAAGCACACAGAAGGAATATACTAAGAAAGGCAAAGATTGAGATCCCTAGGCTGGGAGCCCAAACAACAGACAGAGTTTCCAATTGGGAGGACCAAGGTAGGCTCTTTTGAGGAAAGGGAGCTGGCCATTCTGGACCTATACAGGGGAGAGGACATTGTAGGATGCCAAGACAACCTGAGGAAGGGGATGTATAATAGGGCATGAGCAGATTGGCTGGAGCACAGCAGGCATGAAGCTCAATGGAATCTGTGAAGTTGGGTTGAGCACAGGCCATGATAGACTGGCTGTGTAATGTGTTCAGGAGAAAATTAGGACACATTGAAGTTTTTTTTGGTAGAGGAGAGGGAGGATCAAGGCCTATTTTAGGAAGGACTCCCTGGATGTGCAGAGGCTAGATTGGAAGAAGCAGACAGATCAGCTTGGCTGTCCCAGTACACCTGACCCAGGTGTGGATGGAGCCAGGTGCATCAGTGAGGAGGAAAGACCACTGAGAGATCTCCCCAGCGAACATGCAGGAATGGGCATGGACTTTCGGCTATCCTCTTTCCTTCAGCCCTGATTCTATAGAAGGATGTGCCATGGGAGAGGCACAGGCCTTGGTAGATTTTCCAGGAACTCATTTTAGGGAAGCGTGTGGCATAGCTATCAGACTTCAGGAAAGGAACAGGTTGGGGTGGCTCAGGGACTTTGGGCCTGTGAAGGGACAAGTTTAGTCTTGCAGGGACTGAGATGAGGTTCTAGCTAGACTCAGTGACCTGGTGGGAGGCCACTTCCGTGGTTCAGAAACACTGGTAGGTCTTGGGAACACAATGTGCCAGGCCCAATCCCATAGTCTTGGTTTAGTAGGTGTGGGGTGGGGACCCAGAGTTTCTAACAAGCTCTTGCAGGAGGGGGTGGAGCCTATGGTTTCCTGGCAGTCATACTTTCTTCAAACAGGTTGAGGGGGTGGTTTACATAGGTCTGGGTCAGGATAGCAGGGGAGAGAAAGGAATGGTGGCAAAAGCCCTTACTAGGAGGGGCGGGCAGCTCTTTGCCCACTGGGTGCTCCGGGTCTGTCTGCAGGGCTCCCCTAGCCACTTAATGATCTCAGTCTCCCATTTCTGATTTGCACAGATGCTGCTTCCTTAGGAAGCCTTGGATGGCCGTTCTGCCCCATTTCCATCTGGGCCAGGTTTACTTTCAGCCCACTCTCTCTCCCACACTTTTCCTTTCTGGAACCTTCAAGTTTACAATTATGTGTTGATTTGCATGACCCCAGTAGAATGTCAGCTGCAGGCTGAGTCTGTTTTGTTCACCACTGAAGCCTGGGCAGCACCTAACAAACGTGGAAATATGTATAGTCCAGAGTTTGATGAGGGACATCTTTGGTCAAGGCAGCTGCTAGCATTTTCCCAGGGAGGCAGGGAGGACAAAATTGAGGGCACTTTGTCCCTTGATGCTCCTCAGTGAGGTATGCCAGCTTCAGTTTTCCAAGCAGAGACCCTCCTCCCAGCAGCTCTAAAAGCAGAATTCTCCCGAGAGAACTGGCTTCTTCCTTCCCTGTCTTCCCTCAGTAAATAGGCAGCAAGCTTTTTTTTTTTTTTTTTTTTTTTTTTTTTAATTTAGACAATTAAATTTAACAGGGTGACATTGGTCAACTAGAGTACACAGATTTAGAGAAAATATCTCCACATCATTTGGACAGTTGATTATGCTGTATCCTCATCACCTGAAGTCAAATCATCTTCCTTGCACAAAAACTAATTCAAAATGGATCAAAAACCTAAATATAAGATCTGACACAATAAATTACATAGAAGAAAACATAGGTACTAAACTCATGGACCTTGGCCATAGATAATATTTTATGAATTTGACCCCAAAGGCAAGGGAAGTAAAGGGAAAGATAAATGAATGGGACTGCATCAGACTAAGAAGCTCTGCACAGGAAAAGAAACTGACAAGACAAATAGCCAACTAAATGGGAGATGATATTTTCAAACAACAGCTCAGATAAGGGCCTAATATCCAAAATATGTCAAGAACTCACAAAACTCAGCAACAAGCATGCAAACAATCCAATTAAAAAATGGGGAGGGGACATGAACAGACACTTCTATCAGGAAGAAATACAAATGGCCAACAGATATATGAAAAGCTGCTTATTTTCACTAGCTGTTAGAGAAATGCAAATCAAAACTACAATGAGATACCACCTCACACCTGTTAGATTAGCTTTTATCAACAAGACAGGGAATAACAAGTGCTGGAGAGGCTACAACAGGGGTCCCCAAACTTTTTACACAGGGGGCCAGTTCACTGTCCCTCAGACTGTTGGAGGGCCGTACTATAAAAAAAAAAACTATGAACAAATCCCTATGCACACTGCACATATCTTATTTTAAAGTAAAAAAACAAAACGAGAACAAATACAATATTTAAAATAAAGAACAAGTAAATTTAAATCAACAAACTGACCAGTATTTCAATGGGAACTATGCTCCTCTCACTGACCACCAATGAAAGAGGTGCCCCTTCCAGAAGTGCAGTGGGGACCGGATAAATGGCCTCAGGGGGCTGCATGCGGCCCGCGGGCCGTAGTTTGGGGACCCCTGGGCTACAAGCTCTTTTCTCTAGGTGCTTTCACTAAGGCTTCATTTCTATTTCCAGGAACATATCAGTGATCACTTTTGTTACTTGCTATCTAGTCTCCTAGGCTCCACTAAGGTGGCTGAAATGAGTTTCTTGATTTTTGCAAACTGTCCGTTTGCCTACAGTAGGGGTCCCCAAACTATGGCCCGTGGGCCACATGTGGCCCCCTGAGGCCATTTATCTGACCCCACCGCACTTCCGGAAGGGGCACCTCTTTCAATGGTGGTCAGTGAGAGGAGCATTGTTCCCATTGAAATACTGGTCAGTTTGTTGATTTAAATTTACTTGTTCTTTATTTTAAATATTGTATTTGTTCCTGTCTTGTTTTTTTACTTTAAAATAAGATATGTGCAGTGTGCATAGGGATTTGTTCATAGTTTTTTTTATCGTCCGGCCCTCCAACGGTCTGAGGGACAGTGAACTGGACCCTGTGTAAAAAGTTTGGGGACTCCTGGCCTACAGGGTAAAGTTCAGCCCCCCTTGGCTTGGCATTCAGGGGCTTGCCTACCTCTTCAGCCTAGCTGGTTTCCCACTGTTCCACACCTCTCACCTCAAGCCAGGCTGGTTACTTCTGTACTTCACTGAATCTGAAAAAGGTAACACACTACTAACGAAACTATGAATTCCTAGACTGTAAACTGATCTTTTAGCCTGAAATGCCACCTAGGGACCTACACTATGGACTCTGTATCCATCCATCAAGGTCTGACTCAATGCTGTCACTTTGACAGTTTTTTTTTTTTTTTTTTTAACAGAGACAGAGTCAGAGAGAGGGATAGACAGACAGGTACGGAGAAAGATGAGAAGCATCAATCATCAGTTTTTCGTTGCGACACCTTAGTTGTTCATTGATTGCTTTCTCATATGTGCCTTGACTGCGGGCCTTCAGCAGACCGAGTAACCCCTTGCTCAAGCCAGCGACCTTGGGTCCAAGCTGGTGAGCCTTGCTCAAACCAGATGAGCCCGTGCTCAAGCTGGCGAGCTCAGAGTCTCGAACCTGGGTCCTCCGCATCCCAGTCCGATGCTCTATCCACTGCGCCACCGCCTGGTCAGGCCACAAAGGTCTTTTTGATGGTCTTGTCTTTTTCCTCTGAACTTACACCACCTTTTCTCAAGTGTGTGTATCATTTCTTGCCTGATATTACAGGGGACTGTGACCATATCTTAACCTCTCTATTCTAAGTGCCTTTGGGGCAACGACTGTCTTATTTCTGTTTATATCCCCTCAATCCCATCATCTTAGCGGTCTCCCCACAGGAGGGGCTCATGCTCGTATTACATGGGATGTACAATGTCTTTATTCCAGCCTTGCCAACTTAGGACAAAGGCAGAGAACAGAAGTTTTTAAGATTACATGTCAATTAGTCTAAGAAGAAATCAGGTTCTGTAAGCAGAATATCACTGGAAAATACAGAACACTGAATCATATGTGCTTGGCATTCTAGAAATTGGTGTAAGGGTTATGAGTATGAAGGGTTCTATGAGGGAAGTCAACCTTTCTGAGCTACCTAATAGAATTTCTGCCCAAACTCCAAAGAGATAAAGGAGGCTCTCTTCTGTCCGACCTTCTTGATGCCTCAGTCAAGCAGCCAGATGTCCTGTATCAGGAGAGCAGCTAAACAGCTAAATTAACATGCCACAGGTGCAGCCCACCTCTGTGCCACTGAGGACAACAGGTCCCTGTTGATAAAGAGATATGTGTCCATGACAGAGTATTTTATGAAATACCAATGCAGGCAGGCACTGCAGCTGGGCCTGAGAGAACTTGGAGGCATGTAGAGGAACCACCAGGGACTGGGGAGGAGGGTTATAGTTGTTTAGCTTTTTAAAAGTGTTTTCTCTAAACTCTGTATCTATTTAAAATATCCATTTGAAGTTTCACCATGTGTTTCTGACTTTTCTTCTGCAATATTTGTACTGTGGCTCCTTGAATAGTCTGTGGCTTCTATTCTTGTAATGGTTTGCATGGAAATAAATCTAGTTCTCCATTCTCAATTAGGAAATGGGTTGTTTCTTGCCTACAGCTTCCTTCATTATGTACAAGGACAGTGGGATTGATAAGAAATGCAGGGGGGAGGGGGATGGGAGAAAGAGAACACAAAAACAGCAGAATGCAAAGCTGCCTGCTAAAAGAAGTTCAAATATGACCCTACAAAGAGAGAAATGTCTGCTGTTTTTGCACTGCTTGTGGTCATGGAAAGGCTGAGTGTGCTCCCATTTAACTGGCAGGAGAGACCCAAGATCTGAGGAAACTCATTTGAAGGAGGTTAGTTTATTGATCCACAGGGGCGAGCTACTGGCAGGAAAATGTGGTGAGAAGGCCCACTTTTGGGGGCCTCACTTGACCCTCCGCAGGTGGTGGAAGCTCTGCACAGTTCTTTCCACAGCGTCACCCATATTGACTAGTGGCTGGTAGCCCAGGACCTTTTTGGCTTTCTCGCAGCTGTAGTAGTGGAACGTGCCAGCCAGTGCAACCCGCATTGGTGTGAAAGTGGGCTGGAGCTGGACGACAGGACTGATCACCATCACCAGGAAGGACAGCAGTATGGCCAGGTAGTAGGCCACCCAGTAGGGGATGTGGTACTTGGGGGCTTCATAATTCAGGCCTGTCAGGATGCGGGACAGGAACGTCCAGAAAGGAATGGGTTCATCATTGGTTATGTGGAATGCCTGGAAAGAGAACAAGAAATTAGAGATTGGTTCTCAGCTGGAGGGATGAGCAGGCAATGCTCAGAACTCAGAGCTCAGCCACAGCTACTGGCCTAGCCCAGGACCAATATTTTGGGAAACCAGTGGCTACTCATCGCCTGTCTGCCTGCTCCAGCCCTTTAGGGTAGCTCAAAAGTGAGGAAGACATTAAGTCCATGCGATCACAGCATTTCTGTGGTCCTCTAATCTGCAAGTGTCAGCTGTTGGCAGAGACAACTTTTTGATTTACAGCTTTTGGTGTAGAGAAGGAAGGCAATGAAAATTTCATCTATATGCTAGGATTTTTTTTTTTTTTTACAGAGACAGAGAGAAAGAGAGAGGGACAGATAGACAACAACGAAGAGATGAGAAGCATCAATCATCAGTTTTTCGTTGCAACACCTTAGTTGTTCATTGATTGCTTTCTCATATGTGCTTTGACTGTGGGCCTTCAGCAGACTGAATAACCCCTTGCTCGAGCCAGTGACCTTAGGCTCAAGCTGGTGAGCTTTGCTCAAACCAGATGAGCCCGCGCTCAGGCTGGGTGACCTTGGGGTCTCGAACCTGGGTCCTCCGCATCCCAGTCCAATGCTCTATCCACTGCACCACCACCTGGTCAGGCTATATGCCAGGGTATTTTTTTTTGTATTTTTCTGAAGCTGGAAACGGGGAGAGACAGTAAGACAAACTCCTGCATGCGCCCGACTGGGATCCACCCGGCACGCCCACCAGGGGTGCCGCTCTGCTCACCAGGGGGCGATGCTCTGCCCCTCCAGGGCGTCGCTCTGCCGCGACCAGAGCCACTCTAGCGCCTGGGGCAGAGGCCAAGGAGCCATCCCCAGCGCCCGGGCCATCTTTGCTCAAATGGAGCCTTGGCTGCGGGAGGGGAAGAGAGAGACAGAGAGGAAGGAGGGGGGAGTGGGGGGTGGAGAAGCAAATGGGCGCTTCTCCTATGTGCCCTGGCCGGGAATTGAACCCGGGTCTCCCGCACACCAGGCCGACGCTCTCCCGCTGAGCCAACCGGCCAGGGCCTAAGTGAAGCTTAAACTGCACTTGGGAAGGCAGTTTTAATTTAATTTAATAACTATGTTAATCATGGTAAAACTCATCTTCTTATCTTCAGATGCAATGAATGGGTCATAATATATTTCTTAAATGTGGTGTGCCTGGTCTAAACCAAAAGCTACACCCATCCTAAGAGTTATATGAGTGGGAAAATGGCAGAAGTCCAGGAGAAAAATATGAAACCCAAATAGGAGTGATTGCAAAGGCAGAAGTGTGAAACAAGGAAGACGGGGCCCTGGAATAAGAGGAAAGGATGAGGGGCTCTCCCATCTCTGGGTGAGCGCTCCCCTCCCCCACATGCCCATCCTGCCCACGGGGTAGCAAATGCCAGGCTATTCCGATACATCTGTCTCTCAGGAGTGGTGAGAAGTATAAGCATGGTGGGGAGATGGAAAAAAAAATAAAGATATCTAAAATGAGTGGAAGAAAGGGTGAATAGCAAACACTCTGTTCAGTATTCATGGGACCCTGCCTGCAGTAGCCATGTCCATGGCAGGCAGCCAGGTTAAATGCACAGAAAACCAGGTCCTGAATCTCTGTTCAATCCCAGCTCACTCCGCTGGATTTTGGCTGCCCTGTGTGATGTGGTACTGCCATGACACCGTACTGCCGACCACAGTGGTTCAACCTTGACCCAACGAGATCCTAAAGCAAGTCTACCAGGATGCAGAATCATGGAGAGAATGTGTCAGTGAATCCAATCATACAGAGAAAAAAATCTGCAGATGGGAAAACGTGCAGGAGAAGGATGTGGTGGGCCAGCCACTGTCAAGCTGGGAGAAGCAGGTGCCTTACCTTCCCACACAAGGCTGTGTCTTGGGAGAGGTGCTCTGCAGCCAGAATGTGTCCGTGTACCACGTTCTCCACAAAGGTGAAGTCCACCAAGTTCTTCCCATTTCTGTGGGCATACAGACATGGTTCCACTGGACTGGGAGCACTCAGCTGCACATGGAGACCCTGCACATGGACCCAGGGATGCTCCCAAGTCTCAGTGTTTGAAAGATTGCTATCTGCCTTGGCAGTGCCAGTTGCTGGCACACCTGGACATCTGTAGTTGTTAAAGACATGCAAGGGGCCTTCAGAGGCAGTGGGGTATTTAAGGGACAACTAATAAATTTGAAAGCCTGGTCCTCTGCCTGCCCGATCCCAACATGGCCAACACTGGTGCTATCTGCTCTGGGATCCAATTTGGACAGCAGCTCTTAACTCTTTCCAGGACACTCTGGGCTAATGCCTTACTCTGGCCTCAAGTGTTTCTACGAGCTCTGTGTAATCCCTCAAAGCAATAGGTCAGGTAGCAGGAGGCCAAGTGAGAGGCATGGAGGCAAGGTGACAAAAGAGAAGACAGGGCGAAAGGGAAAAATGGAGGGAGAGTACATGTATAGGTGAGACAGCCACAAGGCCGCCTGTGCTTTCCTCAAGAAGGAATGTTAGCGCC
Source organism: Saccopteryx leptura (assembly GCF_036850995.1). NCBI lineage: Eukaryota > Metazoa > Chordata > Mammalia > Chiroptera > Emballonuridae > Saccopteryx > Saccopteryx leptura. The sequence continues at coordinate 53,582,503 of NC_089516.1, forward strand.
TCCACCTATTTTCATAGATGCAAGGAGAGTTGAGGGCCTGGCCCCTGACCCTGGGTCAGTCTTTCTTCTCTGAGCCTGTTCCCAAATTTCCAAACAGGGACACAAATATTCCCCAAGCCTGACTGAAAGGGTATATACTAGGTTGAGTGGTGTCCTCTACCAATTCCTGTCCCCCTGGAACTAGTGGATGTGCCCTAATTTGGAAATAGGGTCTTTGCAGATATAATGAATGTTAGGTGAGGTCAGACTGGAGTAGAATGGGCCCTAAATCCAATGGCTGCTGTCCTGATAAAACAAGGGAAATTTGGACATAGGCACACAGAGAAAAGAATGTCATGTGAAGATGGAGGTAGAGATTGGAGGCATCTACAAGCCAAATTCCAAGGGCTGCCGGCCACCACCACAAGCTGGTGGCCTGGAAGAGATTCTCTCTCTCAGTATCTTCTGAAGGGACCAATTCTGCCCACAGCTGTATTTTAGACTTTTGGCCTCCAGAACTGGGAGAGAATTCATTTCTATGTCTTTAAGTCTCCCAGTATGGGTCATTTGTTGTGGCAACCCCAGGAAACAAACACAGAGGGCAGTAGAGAAGGCCACATAAGAAGAGAGCTGGATGTGACCAATCCTTGTTACAGTGAGCTCAAGGAGTCTTGAAGAAGAGGAACCATGGACCAACTTACCCAATCATGAACTTCATCTTGCCTTTTTTGGCTGCCTCAATGAGGATGGGGACCAGTTGGGGGTCCCTTGGACCAAAAATGCCATGGGGGCGGATGGCTGTGGTTAAGAAATTCTTCTCAGGATCATTGGCACCCAGGACTTCCTGTAGGAGAGCAGGAGTGAGTTCATGGTGGATGTGCTGCTCCAGCTAAGCAGCATCTCCCACAGGGGACACAGATGCCACCTACTGCCCTGGGTTGAAGACCTGCATCAGGGACCAGTATAAGTCTGGCTGCTTCTCTGCTCCACTCACCCCCACCCCCCAAATCAGAAAATGCAGGAGAGATAGTTGGGTCAAACCAGTAAGATAAAACAGAAAGGCCTAGGTTTGGGTTCAAGACTACAATGTACAAATGCAGCCACGGGAAGACAAGCCTTGGCAGTACTTTGTGGAAACAAATCTGAGGGTTCTTGTGAGCCAGTTAGCCTGAGCCTCCCACAAGGCTGCTGCCACCAAACAGGATCTTGCTTTAGGCTCTATGTGCTGACTGCCTGTTTCCACTAGTCTTCGGCTCTTTGGTCAGTTCTGAGTACCACCTCGCAGGAAGAGACTCTGGTGAACCCATGTGGGCCAGAAAGAAGGGACTGAGAGGCTGAAGGGTCTGGGAGAAGCAAGGCACCCAATACAGGTAAAATCCTCAGAGCAGGGCCAGTATCTATTCAGTGCTCAAGAAGAGGGAGCCACTGTTCCCGCCATCCACTGTCAGTGAGAGATAAAAGCAGTATTTTGTGTGGCTTAATGGAAAAACAAACTTAAGGGTTTAAAGTACAGAGAAGCTGAATAATTTATGTTACTGTTTAAAATGGGGACTATTGCTGTCTATACTGACAAGGCCGTGTGTTGATTAAATGGGATGGCCCATGCCAATTATTTCAGTAAGTATACACTTGGTAAGTAAGTTATACCTCACCTAGGATTTCTACTTTATGATGACAAAATTTTTTATACATATTTAGGTTCCAGAGAGTTTAAGTTATTTGTATTTTTTAATGTTGTACTTTTTTAAATTAATTGAATTTAATGGGATGACACTGATTCACAAACTTACTTGCTGATTGAGTTTATATAACCACTATAGCAACTCAACAGTGGAGAAGTGGCCTCACAAGATTCCTAGAGCTGTCTCTCCTCTTTCTGCCAGGCCCTTGGTCCCCATAGCAATGGTAGAATGACTAAATAAGCCTTCCAATACCCACTACCAAGGCTCAACTCTGTTATTAAAAATAAGAGAGGTAGCCTGGCCTGTGGTGGCACAGTAGATAGAGCGTCAACTTGGAATGCTGAGGTTGCTGGTTTGAAACCCTGGGCTTAGGGTAAAGAAGAATACAACATATAAAGGAAGGCCCATTAGGCTATCATCAGATTTCTGAGCTGAAACTCTACAAACCAGAAGAGAGTGGACCCTAATATTTGAAGTACTGAAAGAGAGGAACTTCCAGCCAAGAATACTATATCCATCAAAGCTATCCTTCAAATATAAAGGGGAAATAAAAAATTCAGATATAGAGAAGATGACAGAATTTATCACCAGAAAACCCCAACTTCAGGAAACACTAAAGGGGGTTATCTGACCAGATACAAAGAACAAAACAAAACAAAATCACAAATAAAAGCTCCAAAAAGATCACAATAGAAATATGAATAATCTGTGACAAAAACAAAAAAGGGGAGAGGACAAATATTAGCAGTAGCAAAGGAGGATGGAGTGCAGAAGCACTCATGAGATAATGGACTACAATGAATATGATATATATTCTTTTAATAATCTAATGATAACCACCCCTGAAGTTACCACTACTGAAACACATAGCTTAAAAAAAGAAGAAACAGAGGAAAGAAGTATGGAATACAACCAAACAAAAACAAATGAATGACAGAAAAACAAAAGAACAAAATAAGAAACAGAGCTATCAAAAAGCAATATATAAAATGGCAATAGGAAACCCTCAAGTGTCAATAATTACATGAAATGTAAATGGATGGAACTCACCAATAAAAAGACAGAGTAGCAGAGTGGATCAAAAAAGAAAATCCAACTGTATGCTGCCTTCAAGAAACACATCTAAGCTACAAGGATAAAAACAAATTCAAAGCGAAAGGTTGCAAAATGATTATCCAAGCAAATAATATCCAAAGAAAAGCAGGTATAGCCATAGTCATACCTAACAATGCTGACTACAAGATAATAAAGGTAATCAGAGACAAAGATGGTCGTTCTATAATGATAAAGGTGACACTGAATCAAAAAGACATAACACTTCTTAATATATACACACCAAACCAAGGAATACCAAAGCATATAAGACATCTACTAACTGATCTAAAAATAAAACCGACAAAAATACCATCATACTTGGAGACCTCAATACACCACTGACGGCTCTATAGTTCATCCAAACAGAAAATCAATAAAGAAATATCGGCCTTAAACGAAACACTAGAAAAACTAGATATGATAGACATCATAGGACATTTCATTGCAAAACGTCAGAATATACATCTTTCTCCAGTGTAGCTGGAATATTCTTAAGAATTGACCATATGTTGGGCCACAGAACTAACATCAACAAATTCAGAAAGACTGAAATTATACCAAGCATGTTTTCTGACCCCAAAGCTTTGAAACTAGAATTCAATTGCAAAAAAGTAAACAAATCTCAAAAATGTGGATATTAAACAACATACTTATAAAAAATGAGTGGGTCAAAGAAGAAACAAAAGCAGAGATCAAAAGATATATACAGACAAACGAAAACAACAACAACATTATCAGAATCTCTGGGATGCAGCAAAAGCAGTAATACGAGGGAAGTTCATATCACCACAAGCTTATATGAACAAACAAGAGAGAGCCCAAGCAAACAACATCACATCTTAAGGAACTAGAAAAAGAAGAACAAAGGCAACCCAAAACCAGCAGGAGAAAGGAAATAATAAAAATCAGAGCAGAAATAAATGAAATAGAGAACAGAAAAACTATAAAAAAAGAATCAATCAAACAAGGACCTGGTTCTTTGAAAAGATCAATAAAATTGAAAAATTCTTGTGGCAAGACTCACAAAAGAAAAGAGAAAAGACTCATATAAACAAAATCCAAAATGAAAAAGGAGAAATTACCACAGATACTGCAGATATACAAAGAATTATTATAGAATACTTTGAAAAACTATATCCCACCAAATTTAACAATGTAGAAGAAATAGATATATTCCTAGAACAATACAATCTTTAGACTGAATCATGAAGAAACAGAAAGCCTAAACAGACCCATAAGCAGGGAGGAAACAGAAACAACTATCAAAAACCTCCCAAAAAATAAAAGTCCAGAGCCAGACGGCTACACTAGTGAATTCTATCAAACATTCAAAGAAGATTTGGTTCTTATCCTATTCAATCACAAGGATGGTTCTACATACATAAAACAATTAACGTAATATATCATATCAACAAAACAAAGAACAGAAACTATAAGATCCTATCAATAGATCACTGGTTCTCAAAGTGTGCGCCAGGGCACACTGGTGCGCCCTAGAAGATTTCCAGGTGTGCCCTATGGTATTGCAGAGAAATATGTGCCTATTGGGGACCAAAAAACCTACAGGGTTTTTGGAGTTTAGATTTTTGGGGGACGGAGTTGTGGGGAATTGGCTGTAAACTGACATTCTGCCCAACCCCCACCTCACTTGACTGATTAGGTTTCAAAAGGCTATTAAGCTGTGGTGCTGGATTGTTTACGCTACCCCCCCCCCCACCCATGTTCCCGGGAGAGACCGGAGGCAAGTTTCTTTTATCCTTTGTTTGGTATAAAGTTAAGATACTATGTATGGGGGAGGGGTCACGATGGCCACAGAGTTGGCAGATGCACCAACAAAGAACCCACACTGAGTGTGGTAGGAAAAGTGGAGACACAGAGAAGGCTGCCTTGCTCCTGGAAGCGGGGAGTGGTGCCCGGGAGGAACTTTCACAAAGGGGAGGGCTGTCCAGCAAGTTGCAGGTCCTTATCCCCAAAACCAGAATCCCAGCCTAGAGCCCTGGAAGGGGCTGATGAACTATATTTGGCTGAGAAAAAAGCCTAGACATGATTTGAGAGAAGGCAGGACTCTCAGACCCAGGCTCCATATTAAAGGAACTGCATGGAGAGCCTCGCTCACAGCCACTTTCCTGGAGCTCCAGGAGGACAAACTAACCCCTGGGCTGAGTCACTCCCCAAATTAAAAGTGAACCAGCATCACCAGCAAAAGAAAGAAAGTGCCCTGTCCACTAGAGGCTCCCCTACCCTAGCTAGAACAAAGGTGCTTAGAGCCAGGCACCATGTTAGGGACACAAATAGGGAGTGCAGAGGTCTAAGCTACATCAACCACCCCACTGCTGAGTGCTTGCCTGGGGCAGACAGGCTAGAGGTGGCAGGGCACGGCTGCGGAGGTTTAAGCGAGCACATGCAAGCCGGCCCACTGAGCCAGAAACCATTGTTGCCACTGGTGAAGCCCAGGCTCATACACAGCCCTGCTGGCTGAGTGGCCCGCTCTGGGCAGTGATTCGAGCGGAGGCGGAGCCCTGAGTGGCAGCTGAGGTGGAAAGCGTGGGCACGCGCGAGCCTGCTAGCCATGGTGGAAGTCGGACCAGCTACTGCAGGAATCCGAGCAGCACGCAAACCTGTTCAGGGTGCGGACATGCCCTCAGTGGTACAATAGCACCGGTGACTTTGACAGTGATCTGAGCGGGCACGCGCGACAACCCCCGAGGTGGCCGCTGACATCTGAGCGGACCAAGGCAGCCCCGGAAGCAGTCCAAATGAGTGTGCGGCACGCGTGAGACTGACCAGGGCAGCAGTGGTCATGGAGGTGGGCTGGAGCCAGCAGCACCTGAGCCCAAAAGCCCTGGGAAGCAGCAGTGGTGGAGGCCTGGTAGACAGACCACACAGCAGGAGCTAAAATGTCTGGATAGAATGACACCTGAGGCTAAGAAGTAGACCACATCTAATACCATACCTAGTCACTGAATTATAGTACTGAGCCCAACAAGCAGCCATCAATAAAAGACAACAGAAAATGGATTTTAGGGGAACTTGAAGTTTTAAGAACTTGAACTCAACAAATTTAAGAAGATTGAAATCATATCAAGCATTTTCTTTGATCACAATGGATTAAACTAGAAATCAACCACAACAGAAAAATGGAAAAATCCTCAAACACATGGAAACTAAATAGCATGTTATAAAATAACAAATGGGTTAACAACGAGATTAAAAAAGAAATAAAAAAATTCCCAGAAACGAATGATAATGAGCACACAACAACTCAAAATTTATGGAACACAACAAAGGCAGTCCTGAGAGGAAAGTTCATAGCACTACAGGCATTCATAGGGAAGCTAGAAAAAGCTCAAATAAACAACCTAACCCTGCATCTAAAAGAACTAGGAAAAGAACAGCAAGTAAATCCCAGAGCTAGTAAAAGGAAGGAAATAATAAAGATCAGAGCGAAAATAAATGACATAGAGACTAAAGAAACAATACAGAGGATCAATGAAACCAAGAGCTAGTTCTTTGACGGTAAACAAGATTGATGAACCTTTAACCAGACTCACCAAGAAAAAAAGAGAGCACTCAAATAAATAAAATTAGAAATCAGAGTGGAGAAATAACTGACACAACAGAAACAACATATTGTAAGAAAATACTATGAAGAACTGTACGCCAAAAAATTAAATAACCTAGGTGAAATGGACAAATTCCTTGAAACATATAATTTTTTAAAAATCAATCTGGAAGAATCAGAAAACCTAAACAGACTGATTACAACAAATGAGATTGAAACAGTTACCAAAACTTCCCAAAAAACAAAAGCCCCGGGATTGATGACTTCACTGTTGAACTCTACCAAATACTCAAAGAAGAACTAACTTCTATCCTTCTCAAGTTATTTCAAAAAATCAAAAGGAAGAAACACTTCCAAGTTCCATTTATGAGGCGAGTATAATTCTGATTCCAAAATAAGGCAAAGACAACCTAACCCTGCATCTAAAAATTATAGGCCAATATCCCTGATGAATTTAGATGCTAAAATCCTCAACAAAATATTAGCAAACCGGATCCAACAATACATGAAAAACATCATACATCATGATCAAGTGAGATTTATTCTGGGGAGACAAGGATGGTACAACATTCGTAAGTCAATCAATGTGATTCACCACATAAACAAAAGGAAGGAGAAAAACCACATGATATTTCAATAGATGCAGAAAAAGCATTTGATAAAATCCAGCACCCATTTATGATCAAAACTTTCAGCAAAGTGGGAATAGAGGGAACATATCTCAGCATGATAAAGGCCATCTATGACAGACTCACAGCCAACATCATAATTAATGGACAAAAATTAAAAGCAATCCCCTTAAGATCAGGAACAAGGCAGGGGTGCTCCCTTTCACCACTCTTATTCAACATAGTATTGGAAGTCCTAGCTACAGCAATCAGACGAGAAGAAGAAATAAAAGGCATCCACATTGGGAAAGAAGAAGTAAAACTATCATTATTTGCAGATGATATGATATTGTATATAGAAAACCCTCAAGTCTCAGTCAAAAAACTACTGGACCTGATAAATGAATTCAGCAAGGTGGCAGGATATAAAATTAATATTCAGAAATCAGAGGCATTTTTATACACCAATGAAATGTCAGAAAGAGAAATTAAGAAAACAATCTCCTTCACTATTGCAACAAAAAAAAAAATAAAGTACCTAGGAGTAAATTTAACCAAGGAGGTTAAAGACTTGTACTTGGAAAATGATAAAACATTGATAAAAGAAATCAAGGAAGACACAAACAAGTGGAAGCATATACTGTGCTCATGGTTAGGAAGAATAAACATCATAAAAATGTCTATATTATCCAAAGCAATTTATAAATTCAATGCAGTACCAATTAAAATACCAATGACATACTTCAAAGATATAGAACAAATATTCCAAAAATTTATAAGGAACCAAAACAGAACACAAATAGCCTCAGCAATCTTGAAAAAGAAGAATAAAGTGGGAGGTATCACACTTCCTGATATCAAGTTATACCACAAGGTCATTGTACTCAAAACAGCCTGGTACTGGCTTAAGAACAGGCATATAGATCAATGGAGCAGAACAGAGAACCCAGAAATAAAGCCACAGCTCTATGGACAACTCATATTTGACAAAGGAAGTAAGAACATACAATGGAGTAAAGACAGTTTCTTTAACAAATGGTGTTGGGAAAATTGGACAGCTATTTGCAAAAAAAATGAAACTAGACCACCAACTTTACAGCATTCATAAAAATAAACTCAAAATGGATAAAAGACTTAAATGTAAATCATGAAACCATAAGCATCTTAGAAGAAAACATAGGCAGTAAGCTCACTGACATCTCTCGCAGCAATATATTTGCTAATTTATCTCCACGGGCAAGTGAAATAAAAGACAGGATAAACAAGTGGGACTATATCAAACTAAAAAGCTTTGCACAGCTAAGGACAATATGAACAGAATACAAAGACAAACCATACAATGGGAGAACATATTCGACAATAGAACTGATAAGGGGTTAATAACCAAAATTTATAAAGAACTTGTAAAATTCAACACCAGGAAGACAAACAATCCAATAAAAAAATGGGCAAAAGAAATGAATAGACACTTCTCCAAAAAGGACATACAGATGGCCAATAGGAAGATAAAAAAATGTTCAACATCACTAATCATTAGAGAAATGCAAATTAAAACTACAATGAGATATCACCTCACACCAGTCAGAATGGTGCTCATCAACAAAACACAGAATAAGTGCTGGCGAGGATGTGGAGAAAAGGGAACCTTCCTGCACTGCTGGTGGGAATGCAGACTGGTGCAACCTCTGTGAAAAACAGTATGGAGATTCCTCAAAAAATTAAAAATGGAACTGCCTTTTGACCCAGCCATCCTACTGATAGGAATATATTTTAAGGACACCATATCTCTGACTCAAAAAAAGCAATGCACCCCCATATTTATGGCAGCATTGTTCACAATAGTTAAGATCTGGAAACAGCCCAAGTGTCTGTCAGTGGACGAGTGGATTAAAAAGCTGTGATACATATATACAATGGAATACTATGGGGCCATGAAAAAGAAGGAAATATTACCTTTTGCAACAACATGGATGAACCTGAAAACTATTATGTTGAGTGAAATAAGCCAGGCAGAGAAAGAAAAATATCATATGACCTCATTTATTTGAGGAATCCAAGGAACAATGTGAACTGAGGAATGGAAATAAACCTGAAGGGAAGGGGGGAGGGATCTTTAAGGAGGGGGGTAAGATATTGAGGGCAATATGGGGGAGGGGTGATGCATTCGGGGAGACACTAGAATCTATGTAAACAAAATAAATAAATAAATAAATTAAGAAAAAAATGATATGTATAGGGGGTATTTTAGATTGATGATTAAACATAAGGAATTGTCTCTTGAAGCCTTTTGGATTTCTATAAAAGAAGAATATGTGGCAATATCTAAAAAAGCTTTGAACATTTTACTATAATTTTCAACATCTTATTTATGTGAATTAGGATTTTCTACCCTCAACACAATTAAGAGTAAAAAGAGAGGAATTCTTCAATGTATTGACAAGGAAATGAGAGTTTGCCTCTCAAATATATGCCCAAACATTGAAGAAATTGCTAGGACACATCAGGCTCATGTTTCTCATAAACACAAGAATAAAAAAACTTAACACATTTGTGCCGGGACCTGCCGAATTTACTAAATCTTACTAAGAATGTATCTATTGTATATATATAAAAAGATAACTTTTTTGTCATTTTTTATTTTTTAATTCCTTTTTTACGAATTCTAAAAAGCAAAACTAAATAAATGTAACATAAAAATGTTTATGAATGTCTGAATAAATTTAATTTTGTCATATTTTTTCATTTAATTACCATAAAAGCATGCTTGGACTTTGTACTTTTTCTTTAATATTTGACTTAATTATCACATTTGTCAAAAATCTGTATATAGTGTGCCTACAATTTGTAAGATTTTAAATGCACCCCAACTTCAAAAAGTTTCAGAACCACTGCAATAGATGTAGAAAAGGCATTCGATAAAATACATCATTTTATGTTTAAAACATTCAATAAAATGGTTATAGAAGGAAAATATCTCAACATAATAAAGCCCATTTATGACAAACGATCAGCTAACATCATACTACATGGCCAAAAACTGAAAACATTTTCTCTAATATCAGGAACAAGACAAGGGTGCCCACTCTCTCCACTCCTATTCAACGTAGTGCTGGAAGTTCTAGCCAGAGCAATCAGACAAGAAAAAGAAATAAAATGCATTGTTATTGGGAAAGAAAAAGTAAAGGTTTTACTTTGTGCAGATGACATGATTTTGTATATAGAAAACCCCAAAGACTCCATGAAAAGGCTATTAGAAACAATAAACGAATGCAGTGAGATCGCAGGAAACAAAATTAATATACAGATGTCTATTGCTTTCTGATATGCCAATAATGACACTTCAGAAAATGAACTAAAAAAATAATCCCTTTTACGATCACAACAACAACAAAAAATACCTAGGAATAAACATAACAAAGAATGTAAAGGACCTATATAATGAAAACTACAAAGCATTGTTAAAGGAAATCGAAAAAGACAAAATGAAATGGAGAAATATTCATTGTTCTGGAATAGGAAAAATAAATATAGTTAAAATGACCCTATTACCCAAAGAAATATACAAATTTAATACAATTCTCATCAAAATTTCAATGTCATTTTTTAAAGAAAAGGAACAAAAAATCAGGTTTATATGGAACCACAAAAAACCTGAATAGCCAAAGTAATCCTAAGGAAGAAAACGAAGCTGGGGGCATTACAAACCTAACTTCAAATTTTACTACAGAGCCACAATAATCAAAACAGCAAGGTATTGGCAGAAAAATAGACACTCAGACCAAAGGAACAGAATAGACCCCGGAAATAAAAGCACATATATGTGGTCAAATCATCTTTGATAAAGGAGCCAAAAACACACAATGGAGAAAAGAAAACCTCTTCAATAAATGGGGCTGGGCACGCTGAAAAGCCACATGCAAAAGAATGAAACTTGACTACAGTTTGTCTCCTTGCACAAAAATTAATTCAAAATGGATCAAAGACCTAAATATAAAATCTGAAACAATAAATTACATAGAAGAAAACATAAACTCATGGACCTTGGCCATAGAAAACATTTTATGAATTTGACTCCAAAGGCAAGGGAAGTAAAGGCAAAGATAAATGAATGGGACTGCATCAGACTAAGAAGCTTTTGCAAAGCAAGAGAAACTGACAATAAAACAGATAGCCAACTAAATGGGAGATGATATTTTCAAACAAGAGCTCAGATAAGGGCCTAATACCCAAAATATACAAAGAACTCACAAAACTCAACAACAAACAAGCAAACAATCCAATAAAAAATTGGGAAGAGGACATGAAGACATTTCTCACAAGAAGAAATACAAGTGGCCAACAGATATATAAAAATGCTCATTTTCACTAGCTATTAGAGAAATGCAAATCAAAACTACAATGAGATACCACCTCACACCTGCTAGATTAGCTTGTGTCAATAAAACAGGTAATAAGTGTCAGAGAGGCTGTGGGGAAAAAGTAACCCTCATTCACTGTCGGTGGGAATGTAAAGTAGTACAACCATTAGGAAGAAAGTATGGTGATTCCTCAAAAAATTAAGAATAGAACTACCATATTACCCAGCAATCCCTCTACTGGATATATACCCCCAAAACTCAAAAACATTGGCACATAAAGACACATGCAGCCTCATGTTTATTGCAGCACTGTTCACGGTGGCCAAGACATGGAAACAACCAAAAAGCCCTTCAATAGATGATTGGAAAAGGAAGATGCGGTACATATATACTATAGAATACTACTCAGACATAAGAAATGATGACATAGGATCATTTACAACATGGATGGACCTTGATAACATTATACTGAGTGAAATAAGTAAATCAGAAAAAGCTGAGAACTGTATGATTCCATACATAGGTGGGACACTAAATTGAGACTCATGGACATAGATTAGAGTGTGAAAGTTACAGGGGGGGGGGAACGGAGGGGGGGGAGAGGAGAGGGAGGGGGTTGGGGGAGGTGAGGGGCATAAAGAAAATCAAATAAATGGTGACAGAGGATGATTTGACTTTGGGTGATGGGTATGGTATATAAGATAATCGAATGTCAAAATGATCTGGAGATGTTTTCTCTAAATCTTGGTACTCCAGTTGACCAGTGTCACCCCGTTAAAATTAATTGTCTAAATAAAATTGTAAAATTAAAATAGAAAAAGAGAAGCCCTGGGCTTGCCCAGTCAAGGCACATATGAAAAAGCAATCAATCAATGAACTAAAGTGAAGCAACTACCAGTTGATACTTCTAGTTCCCTGTCCCTCTCTCTCTTCCCTCTTTAAAATCAATAAACAAAATCTTTTAAAAAAGATGAGAGGTGAAAAGGGCCTTAGATCAACACCACATTCCATTTTTTATGTTGGGAGGTCTGAAAGCCAACAGTGAGTTATTGTATGCCAACAGCAGATGACAGGAGGCTCCAGGGTCGTTATTGCTGGAGTCATTTATGGGCTTTGCTTTTTTTCAGGTGAGCACAAAAAGTCAATGCAAATGACACACTGATAGTCTGAGCCATAGCTGTCACTTGCAGCTCCTGAACACAAAGGGTGGGAGTTCCAGGTGTCTTGAGTGAGAGTGCACAGGGCCCAGTGGAAGCTTCAATGCTCTTTGAGTCAAATCCAAGCAGGTGGAAGCTCTGTAGACTCTCTGTTCCAAGGAGCAAGATGACAGATACAGAACACTAGCTTGCAAAATACTAGGCTTCTACCCCTAGATTGGGGAGGACCTTCTGACTCTCTGAAGATGAGTTCTAGGACTTTTTGAGCTGGAGTAATAGCAAACAGGCAGCAGGCTTTCAGGTAGTATGGTGGGACTATTACCAATTTGGCACTAAACTTTGGCTCCGTAAGTATTAGCTATGAGAGAACCCTCAGTGGCTATTATGTGCTACAGACACCTGGGAGAGGTAAACTCCAAGCTGCCCATCTAAGTGAAGTTGTCTGTGGCCGATGAGCACCCATGGCCTTCAGCTGTAGCTATCTTCAGGGTAGTGTCCTTCCTGGACATTAATCCTGGAGCTGGCAGCTGTTAGGATCCCTGGAGCCCAGGAGTCTGAAGGCTTGGTGTCTGTTATTCAACTCAGACTGCTGGTAAAACCAGGTGCTCCCAGGAAAAGCCAGGTTGCCAAGTAGAAAACTACTTTTCTTTAAAATAAAGCAAGATCCTTCCACTGTTTAATTTTTAAAAAGGGAGGGGAACAAGAGTGCCACCAGGAAAACATTTTAAATGAAAACACACTCCTTGTGTGTTAAACCCAAGGTTTACCTGCACACTTTGAGGCATCATAAATTACCTGATTTCTATAGCAACTGAGTAACCCTGCACAGAGTGAGTTTGAGTGCAGGCTCTGGAGCTAAACTGCCTTGGTTCAGCCACCTACTAGCTGCATGGCCTCAGGAAGGCTCTGAATCTCTGGACATCAATTGTCCTCATCTGTAATATGGTGATGATAATAGTATCCACCTTAGGGGGTTATTCTGAAGTTTAAATGAGGCAGTTCCTGTAAAAGACTCAGAGAGGTATCTGGTCGTATTAAGCTATTTTGCTATGATTTAAATAAAATTTAATTTATTGATTTTAGAGAGAGAGAGGAAGGAAGGGAGGGAGAAAGGGAAGGAGGGAGGGAGAAAGGGAAGGAGGGAGGGAGGGAGAGAGAGAGAGATTTGTTGTTCCATTTATTTAAGCATCCACTGGTTGATTCTTGTATGTGTCCTGACTGGGGATCGAACCCACAACCTTGGTGTATTGGGACAACATTGAAACAAACTGAGCTACCCAGACAGGGCTGTTAAGATTTTTTAAACTGAATTTCACCCACAAATAATACTTTAGATACTTAGGCTTCAGAATACTACCTTCATATATTCACAAATATTTTTCTTAAGAATCTAAGCCCTTCAGACATTCATGGAACTTGCTTGACACTCAACCAGTTCTCAGATACGTACTTTCTCCTGTAAGATCTTTGTCTCCGTGTAGTAGTCAATGGGTTTCATGGCATAAGGCAGGTCCTCAGTTCCATTCTTGATGTCAGTGCCCTCAAAGATGACACTAGCACTGCTGGTTAAAACAAGTTTCTGGCAGAAGAGAAAGGAAGATTAAAAAATTAGTCAAGAATGATCACTATTTAAACCAGGGGTCAGGAACCTATGGCTTGCGAGCCAGATGTGGCTCTTTTGATGGCTGCATCTGGCTCGCAGACAAATCTTTAATTAAAAAAATAATGTTAAAAATATAAAACATTCTCATGTATTACAATCCATTCATTTCCTACTGCTCATGTTCATGGTTGCGGGTAGCTGGAGCCAATTACAGCTGTCCTCCAAGACAACACCAAATTTTTATTGGATAATGCGTAATGTACACGGGTTGTTGTATGGCTCTCACGGAATTACATTTGAAAATATGTGGTGTTCATGGCTCTCTCAGCCAAAAAGGTTCCCAACCCCTGATTTAAACATCCCATTAATCAAGTATGAAAGAGAATCAAATGGTACTTGTTCATAACTCTCACATTCAAGGTACCATACAAATTATTTACTGCAATGCCTTCACTTTTCAGGTCTTCTTAAAATAATTCAAAGAATTATTTTTTGCAGCAATGTGGATTCTAGACACATTTTGGTATTACATTCTAAAACAGCAGATTTCACATTTTTCTCTCTCCTATCATAACTGAGGGTAGAACGGACTTCCATTGTTCATTGTTTCTCCCTATAGGAGTGATTCTCCACAGGGGAACAATAACTCACAGACTTTGATGGAGATGTCTGTCTGAAAAGACCTCTGCTGACTGACATCAAACTTGGCATGCCAGCACACACAGGCACACATCCATGCCAATTTGAGAAATATTATTCAAAAGGAAGATGCTCTCTTATGAGAGTCCCCAGTTCCCAGACATCTGGTTAAAGGTACCTCATCTAACACTGAACATCATCAGCATGTATCTTAACCACTTTTATTTAACACTGTCCTGGAGTCTCCAGTTAGAATGGGAGGATAAGACAAACAACAAAGTGTAATGATTTGGAATGAAGAATCAAAACTATTACCATTCACAGATATTGGAAATGTGTACACAGAAAATACTTTAAATATACAGAAAATATTAAAGTTAGAGTTCAGTAAAGTTGTTCAGTACACAGTCAATACACAAAAATTAACTGTTCCTACATACTAGCAATTGAAAATGTGATATGAAAAATATTTCAATAATCATAAATGAGGCACATAGGGATAAATTTGACACAAAATATGTAAAACCATTATGAAGTAAAGTATAAAACTCTATTGAAAGGCATTAAAGAGAAAGACAAACAGAACTTATGTATTTATGGACAGGAAGAGTCGATATTGGAAGGATGTCAGTTCTCTCCCAAATGATGTTTAAGTTTGATGCGATCACCATAACAATTTCAGCAGTCTTTATCAACTCAACAAGCTGATCTTAAAAACTATATGGACAAGCAAAGAGCTAATGATAGCCAAGGGAATTTTATTTTTAATTTTTTTTTATTTTGAACTTAAACTCAATGGGGTGACATTGATCAATAAGAGTACATAGGTTTCAGGTGAATATCTCTCTAGTATTTGAAATGCTGATTGCATTGTGTGCTCATCACCAAAAGTCAAATCATTTTCCATCATGTATATTTGTCCTTCTTTACTCCCCTCCCCCACTAACTACTTCACTTTTATCTATGTCCATGAGTCTGAGTTTTATATTCCACCTATGTGGGATATATATTTGACCCCCTTTACATCCCTCACCCTTCCCTCCTTCCCTCTGGTAACCACTTCACTCTTATCTATGTCTATGAGTCTCAGCTTTATATCCCACCTACATGTGAAACCATACAGTTCTGAGCGTTTTCTGATTTACTTATTTCACTCAGTATAATGTTCTCAAGGTCCATCCATGTTATTGTAAATGGCAATGTCATCATTTCTTATGGCTGAGTAGTATTCCATTGTACTTATGGACTACATCTTCTTTATCCAATACTCTATCGAGAAACACTTTGATTGTTTCCATGTCTTGGCCACTGTTAACAATACTGCGATGAACATGGGGGTGCATGTGTCTTTATGTACCACTGTTCTCTAGGTTTTGGGTAGATACCCAGTAAAGGGATTGCTGGGTCACATGGTAGTTCTATTCTTAATTTTTTTAGGAACCACCATACTGTCTTCCATAATGGTTATACCAGTTTACATTCATTCGCACCAAAATTATTCAGTGTAATATTGATTTGCATTTCTCGAATAGCTAGTGAAGACGAGCATCTTTTCATATATCTGTTGGCCATTTTGTTTATCTTCTTGGGAGAAGTGTATGTTCAGTTCTTCTCCCTATTTTTTGATTGGATTGTTTGCTTGTTTGTTGCTGAGTTTTGTGAGTTCCTTATATATTTTGGATATTAACCCCTTATTGGAACTGTTGTTTGTGAATATCAACTCCCGTTTGGTTTAGCCAAACAAATTCTGAAGAAAATGGTTGGACGTGACCTGTTCTACCAGACACTGATATTCATCCTTAGGATCACTGAATTAGGACAGAGTATAGTGGTCTAGGCATAGACAGAGGCCAAAGGAGTGCAAGAGAGAGCTGGGAACGGACCTATTCACAGTTCCAACATGTGAAGTGTGCTGGATGGGGTGCTAAAAGTGGGGAAAGGACGGACCACAAAAGAAATGGTGATGAAAAACAAAAACATGTGCTCTCTACCTCACACCATATATACACATAAGTTTCTGGTATATTAAAGATTTAAATGTGGGAAGTAACACTTTAAATCTTCGAGGAAAAAAACACATTAAACAATTTTTCGATTTCAGTGTTGTGAACTAACCCCTAAATACAAAATAAAAAATGCTTTTCTGCACTGTTGCTCATTAAGCTATTTATTTCTGCCACTTTACTGAATATACTAGAGCTACATATATCAAGATGGATAAATCTCAAGAATGTAACATTAAGGAGAAAAAAAAGCAAGTTACAGGAAGATCTATCCAATATACCATTTTATAAAGTTTTATAGCATGTTGGTTGCACACAGTAGTTCCCAAAAACAATGGCATTGAGTAGGGGGACACATAGGGCTTCAACTCTACCAGTAATAGTGTTTCTCAAAGGCTGTGAGGAGTGCATGGCTGCTATATTACTTTCGAATCATATTTGGATGCCTGAGATATTCTAATTAAAAGCAACAGCAGTGTGTTTCACAGTGCTGTGTTATAAAAGCACAGGAGAGTAAGAGGTCTGGGCTCTGGCACTGGAGGATCTGAATTGAATTCCACTTTTTTTCATTTACTGGCAGAGACAGCACCTAGTTCTCCCCATCTGCTTCCTGACCTGGTAAGTGACATTAATAGCCCCAGGTTACCTAATGAGGAGCAAATTAGGTGACAAGTGCCAGGCAAAGTTTCTTGTCATTTGCCAAGTGCAAGGGGTCACTATTACTCTAACTGATCCTTCCCAGGGTACAGAGCTCAGAAGAGCTGCTGTCCCTGCTGGGCCAGCTGATGGTGCCGGGGGCTGTCAGGCTGCATCTGGACTGTTGGAAGAGCAACCCCTGGCTCACTTCAGCCCTTTTTTGCATTTACACAGCATCGATGTCATACCTCACTGTGATGGCGGGGTGCTTGGCTGACAGGGAGCTCTTCTGTCTGGTGGCTGGTACCCTGTAAGGTTATCTTGAGAACTAGACTTTATAATAATGCAACAAGCTCTGACATGGTAGAAATTCTTATCCTTTTGGGTCGGCATTTCAACAGGTTCCTACTAGGTGAAAGTCAATTATTCCTTCTTTGAAAACATAAGCAACATCTGGCAAATAGTATGGCAGTTCCTTAAAACAGTGGTCCCCAGCCCCCAGGCCACGGACTGGTACCGGTCCATAGGCCATTTGGTACCGGTCTGCAGAGAAAGAATAAATAACTTACATTATTTCCGTTTTATTTATATTTAAGTCTGAACGATGTTTTATTTTTAAAAAATGACCAGATTCCCTCTGTTACATCCCTGTAAGACACTCTTGACGCTTGTCTCGGTCACATGATACATTTATCCGTCCCACCCTAAAGGCCGGTCCGTGAAAATATTTTCTGACATTAAACCGGTCCGTGGCCTAAAAAAGGTTGGGGACCACTGCCTTAAAAGTTTAAACATAGCCTGACCAGGCGGTGGCGCAGTGGATAGAGCATCAGACTGGGATGCGGAAGACCCAGGTTTGAGATCCCGAGGTCGCCAGCTTGAGCGTGGGCTCATCTGGTTTGAGCAAAAAGCCCACCAACTTGAACCCAAGGTCGCTGGCTCCAGCAAGGGGTTACTCGGTCTGCCAAAGGCCCACGGTCAAGGCACATATGAGAAAGCAATCAATGAACAACTAAGATGTTGCAAAGCGTAATGAAAAAAACTAATGATTGATGCTTCTCATATCTCTGTGTTCCTGTCTGTCTGTCCCTGTCTATCCCTCTCTCTGACTCACTCTCTGTCTCTGTAAAAAATAAATAAAATAAAATAAAAGTTAAAAAAAAAAAGTTTAAACATAGAATTATTGTATGATCCAGGAATTCCACTTCTGAGTATTTACCCAAAAGAATCAATAATAGAAAGAGGAGTAGATATTTATATAGCCATGTTTACAGTAGCATAATTCAGAATAGTCAAAAGTTAGAAATAACCCATGTGCTCACTGACCAGTGAATGGAGAAACAGAATGTGGTTTTGTTTACAATGGAACATTATTCAACCTTAAAAAAAAAAAAGGGAAATTCTGACAAATGCTACAAATAGATGAACCTTGGAGACACTGGGCTAAGTGAAGTAAGTAAGACACAAAAGGACAAGCAGTGTTTGATTCTACTTCTATGAGGTCCCTCAAGTGGTCAAATGCAGAGACAGAGAGAAGAGTGTGTGCAGGGGGCCAGGAGAGAGGGAATAGAGAACTGTTGTTTAATGGGGACAGATTTTAGTTTGGAAAGATGAAAAACTTCAGGAGATGGATGGTGGGGATGGCTGCATAAGAATGTGACTGTGCTCAATGCCGCTGACGTGTACACTTAAAAATGGTTAAAATGGCCTGACCTGTGGTGGCGCAGTGGATAAAGTGTTGACCTGGGAATGCTGAGGTCACCGGTTCAAAACCCTGGGCTTGCCTGGTCAAGGCACATATGGGAGTTGATGCTTTCTGCTCCTCTCTCTCCTCTCTCTCTCTCTCTAAAAAAAACTGAATAAAGTTAAAAATAAAATAAAATATATCTTTAAAAAAATTTTAAAAAAATGGTTAAAATGGTGACTTTTATGTTATATATATAATTGCAATAAAAAATATAAGCAATGCCCTGGCCAGGTGGCTCAGTGAATAGAGCTTTGGCCCAGCATATGGACGTCTTGGGTTTGATTCCCAGTCAGGGCACAAAGGAGAAGTGACCCTCTGCTTCTCTTCTCCTCCTTCTCCCCTTTTCTCTCTCTTTCCCTCTCGCAGCCAGTGGCTCGATTGGTTCAGTGTCGGCTCTGGGCCCTGAGGATAGCTCAGCTGATTTGAACATTGGCCCAAAACGGCGGTTGCTGAGTGGATCCTGGTTGGGGCGCATGTGGGAATCTGTCTCTCTATCTCCTCTCCTCTTACTTAAAAAAAATAAGCAGTATCTATATTTTGTAGCTCTTTAACCAAAGACTAATAAACCTTAGGGGCCTCTGATGGTCTAGTCCAATGTAGTTAGAATATTATAACTCAAACTGGCCCAGCCACTCCAGGGCTTTATTTCTAGGATTTTCCCAACACTTTCGGAAGCAAGCCTGGGTAGGCCCAGGGGGAGAGCAAGAATCCTGGCCCCCACACATTTAGAAATGTGTGACAGCACTCACTCTACAGTGAGTGTAAGGTCTGCTTACCTGAACACCAGCCTTTTTGCAAGTTTCAATGACATTCTTGGTGCCAATGTAATTCACTCTATAAAAGAGTTCCTTGTTGTTACTGGATGGTGGGGGTGATGCACAGTGGAAAACTGTGCTTACACCTTTCAGAGCTGGGTACAAGTCCTGGAAAGCAAACAAAGACAAAACACATCACTCCTTTCTTACACAAGTAAACAGCCTCCTCACATTTCCATTTTCAAATCTGTGGCACATAGGTGTCTTGCCCTTTTATAATTTCACCATTAACAAAGAAATATATTCTCATTGTAAAAGATTTAAAAAATACAGAAGTACATGGGAAAGAAACAATGTTGTCCCTTTAACTGCCCTCTCCCCATTAACTGGTCCCTAATAAAAACTAGTTTGGGGCATCCAGCTCTAGGTAATATCTGTGCCACTATGCCCCATGGGGTGGGGAACGATTCAGGACACCTAGGGTAAAACTCCTGGGGAAGATGAGCTCACAAACACAAATTATGACTTATATGAAAAAGTCCCACACTGCCTAACCAGTGGTGATGCAGTGGATAGAACCAAGCTGACCTAGGATGCTGAGGTCCCAGAACCCCGAGCATGGGCTCATTCGGCTTGAGTGCAGGCTCACCAGCTTGAGTGTGGGGTTGCTGGCCTGAGCGTGGGATCAGAGACATGATCCCATGGTCGCTGGCTTGAGCCCAAGGTCCCTGGCTCAGCTGGAGCCCCTTGTTCAAGGCACATATGAGAAGCAATCAATGAACTAAAAGTGCTGCAACTATGAGTTGATGCTTCTCATCTCTCCCTTCCTGTCTGTCTCTTGAAAAAAATAAAAAAAGAAAGAAGAAAAAGTCCTATACCATGTATAAATGGCCAATCCACAGGAATATACTCTTCTGTGAAAAAACACATATAACAACAACTGGAAAGGGATTGAAAATAGGTATATTTAATTTACTGCTAAGAAGAACCAGAGCTCCCCAGAGAAATGGCTGATTGCAGATCTGGGGCAGGAAATAGATGAGCCAGGAGCACCTTGTTATACAAGAAAACAAGAAAGCTAGCCAAGGCTCCTGGGGTCCTGTTAAAAGAACTTAAGAGCCAACTTATATAGGCTCCCACTGGCCAAAGAAGAGCCAATCTGATTACCAGTAAGAATAAGAATCCCTTCTGCAAACTGGTAAATAAAGGGAAAGAGTAAAGCATTTAATCCACATAAGGTATAAAGATTTGAGATAAGAAACAAAGAAAGAATGAAAGTATGTCACCATCTGGCAAAGACTTATTAAGTAATAAGATCTAGAAATGACCATCAATAGATGTTAACACTATCAAAAGACAGCCATGGATTATGTGCCTAAGTTCACTGATTATTATTATTTTGTTGCAATTCTCTCTATGAAGGTACACATAAACATGATTTTTTCCCCCCTGAAATCATTAGAGAGTAAGTTGCAGACATTGTGCCACTTTGCCTCTAAAGTCTTCATCTAGCATCTAAGAACAAAGCCATCCTCCTAAATAACTACAAAACAATGATCATATGTAGAAGTAAGATAGGACAGACACTCTTACCCAAAATCAGTCTACAACCAAATTTCCCCAATGGTCCCAATAATGTCCTGTATAGCCGTTTCTATATTTGGATGTAGGATCCAATCATGGACTGATCACATTGTATTTAGTCCTGGTACCTCTTCTGTCTCTGAATCTGGATCCATCTCCCCTTTTTTTTTTCTTTTTCTTTTGGAACACTGCCACTTTATTTATTTATTTATTTATTTATTTATTTATTTATTTTCTGAAGCTGGAAACGGGGAGAGATAGTCAGACAGACTCCCGCATGCGCCCTACCGGGATCCACCTGGCATGCCCACCAGGGGGCCACGCTCTGCCCACCAGGGGGTGATGCTCTGCCCCTCCAGGGCGTCGCTCTGTCGCGACCAGAGCCACTCTAGCGCCTGGGGCAGAGGCCAAGGAGCCATCCCCAGTGCCCGGGCCATCTTTGCTCCAATGGAGCCTCGCTGCGGGAGGGGAAGAGAGAGACAGAGAGGAAGGAGAGGGGGAGGGGTGGAGAAGCAGATGGGCGCTTCTCCTGTGTGCCCTGGCCGGGAATCGAACCCGGGGCTTCTACACGCCAGGGCGACGCTCTACCACAGAGCCAACCGGCCAGGGTGGAACACTGCCACTTTTCAGATCAGTTTATTTCCTCATGATTAGATTCAGGCTCAATACACTACTTTTGGCATATTGACTTCAATCACTTGGCTAAGGTGATAGCTGCCAGATTTTGGCCATCAAAAAGGTACCTTTCAGTTTCTGTAATTAAAAAGTAATTTGTGGGGTGATCATTTGAGACTCTGCAAGTATCATCCTCCCCAGAAACCTTCTACCGATTTCAGCATTCAGTGATGATCTTATTCTTAGTCCCCAACAGGAAGGACATGTGACTCTAAGCACTGTGGAACAGAAACACCAAAAGACTATACCGAGTGCTAAAAGTCTAACTACACCAGGTGCTGGCAAGGACGTGGAGCAACGGGGGTACTACCACACTGCTGGGGGAACAAAAAACTGACAGAGCAGCTTTGTCGAGCAATTTGGCAGCATTGGATAAAATTCAAAATATTAATACTCTATGACAGGGGTCCCCAAACTTTTTACACAGGGGGCCAGTTCACTGTCCCTCAGACTGTTGGAAGGCCAGACTATAAAAAAAATACGAACAAATCCCTGTGCACATTGCACATATCTTATTTTAAAGTAAAAAAACAAAACGGGAACAAATACAATATTTAAAATAAAGAACGAGTAAATTTAAATCAACAAACTGACCAGTATTTCAATGGGAACTATGCTCCTCTCACTGACCACCAATGAAAGAGGTGCCCCTTTGGAAGTGCGGTGGGGGCTGGATAAATGGCCTCAGGGGGCCGCATGCAGCCCGCGGGCCGTAGTGTGGGGACCCCTGCTCTATGACATGGGTAAAGCTTGAAAACTTTATATTCAGTGAAAGAAGTTAGTCATAAAAGCACAAACTCTGTATGATTAGACTTGCATGAAATGTCCAGAAGAGGCACATCCACAGACAGAGGAGATGGATGGCTGGGAGGGAGGAGAGAAAATGGGAAGCATCTGCTAAGGGGTCTGGAGTTTTCTTTCGGAGTGATGGAAATGTTCGGGAATTAGTGGTGATGGCTGCACAGCTTTGTAAATATACTAACCACCACTAAATGGTGCCCTTTAAAAACATGAAATTTATGAAATGTGAATTATATCTCAATAAAAAAGTAAAATAAACTCAGCAACTGTACTTCTGGGTACATACTCTGGAGTAGCAGCTGGTATACTACAGCCAATGGAAAACTTTGTAAATAAAGTTTAATTGGCACACAGCCCTACTCGTCCATTTATTGTATATATTGACCAGGCTGCTTTTGCACTTCCATGGCAGAATGAAGTAGTAGCAACAGAAATGACAGTTATTCGTTCTGAGTAGGAAGCATGTGGCTGTGTGATAAATTCTTTCCTATAACTTTAATATTTTTCAAAATAGTTTTTTTTGAAACAATTTCGCTGGCTTCTGAGCAGGGAAAGTCCAATGGTTTCCATTTGGGGGCCTATGGGGCATCAGTAAAGCTGGGGGGCTCATTACCTGTTGGCTGCAGAGGTCACCCAGAAAGAACTGCACCTGGGGGTTGTCGAAGCCCTGACGCATATCGAATACATTGACGGTGTAGCCTCTTGCCAGCAACTGCTCCACCATGTGCTGCCCCAGGAACCCAGAGCCTCCGATCACTGTGCACTTCTTGGACTGAGGAGAGAGAGGGATGGCAGGGACACCGGTGTTGTGAGAACTGGAGCCTATAAAGAGACTGTACGCACTCATGCATCATAAACCACTGTGATGGCAGGTCCATCTCTTTGTTTGAAAGCCTTCTTGAGCCAACACAGGAGCTTTATACAATTCTTGTATTCTATCACCAGTGGCAAACCTCCTGTCCTGGGATCAGTAATGAGGTAAGAGAGAAAGAGAAAAGAAGACTGAGAAAGACTTTGGCTGTACTGGATGACCTAACGTGTGGTGTGTTTAGTGAAAGGAACAGGAGGCACCTCTGAAATAACTTAAACCACCTATCAAAACTGACAATCTAAAAAAACAAAACAAAAACAAAAGTGGTATCTTCTTGCTTCTGATAGCTGATCCCTGGGCACTTGTAAGGGAGAACGAACAAAAAATAGAAACAAAACACACTCACACTCAGAACATCAGAAAGATGGAAGCCCAGTCTCCACACTTGTAGGAGAAAGTCAGGTCCTTTTTCTCCCTGACCCTATTGGGCTGAGCTGGGTGGCGTTGGGCTCATCATCCAACCCCTTCTTGCTTTATCCGAGACTGTTACCGTCTGGTGGGACCTGCTGGCGGGGCTGCAGTGAGGATGGGTGAGCTGTTAGCCAGTCCCCGGGCTTTGCTTTCCCTTTTCTGAGCTCACTAACTCACTTCCCTACTTCTTCCTTACATACCTATACAATTGAGAAATGTAAGAGACTCAAGGAGCGTCAGGGCCCCTTCCACAGGTCCACTCCTGCCACTCTGGTGTCCCATCTGGAATGACATTTTTACTGGAGACCACTGGCCAGCTGGAAACAGCTCTGGAGCTTTAGCATCATTTGTCCAGGCCTCACTATCCACTCTGACCAAATGATCTTTTCCACCCATTCCTGTGTACACTGGATTATTCCCAGATATGTGTAACCATATCATGCTCAATAATTTGCACCTTGACTGAAATTTCTAAGATATCCCCAGGGCATAGGCAAGTTAAACACAAAAATCCCTTTTCGTCCCTTCTTCCAAGTTAGTTGTACAGGCAAATTTGTTTGTTTTTTTTCTTCAAATAACTCCGAGCCTCTCTGCTTCCCAAACTGATTTTTCTTGGTTTCCATAAAGTCTGCCTGGGCCTAAAGAGGGACTAATGTCTTTAATCACATCTATAATGCTACACGGTTAGAGATCCTGGAAATAACTACTTTTCAAGGCCATGAAAGACGATACAGGGGAAGTGGGCACAACGGATACGGAACATGTATTAGAATAAAACTCCAGACTGGAAACAGGTAATGAAACTCAAGAATGGGTTACTGAGGGGAGCTATAAAAATCAGCATCTTAGAGAGTGTTCTTTTTTTTTTCTGATTCACTGTGATTTATATTCTCAAACATTTTCCTACATTCTTGAAAAATATAAGCAAGTCCAGGCATATATCTTTTAAGTTTATAAAAAGACTAAATGTCATAAGGCAATCAATAATTTACCAATTTTATATATGCACCACATCTTCTTTACCAATTCATCTATTGATGGATACTTAGTTTGCTTCCGTAGTTTGTCTATTATAGATAGTGCCGGGTACAGCACAGGGAATATAGTCAACACATTGCAATAACTATGCATGGTGCCAGCAGACTTATTGGGGTGATCACCTCACAAGTCATACAAATGTCCAATCACCATGCTATATACCTGAAATCAACAGAATATGGCATATTAACTATAATTGAAAAAAAGGGACCAATTTTTACTTATTTATCTATCCATCTGTACATTTATCTACTATTCCCAACTATATTTTAATGTAAATTTTTCACATTTCAAAAGATATTCCTATCCTAAAGCTATATTATCTTGTTCTGGATCACAAAATTGATTTAAGGATTTCCAATTTGTATTTCAGAAACAAAACTCTTGCTCCAGAGAGAGTTTAAAGAATTGGCAAGAAAGTCATCTAGATAATTTATTTTAACTGCAGTATAATCTTGAAATAAAAGAATGATCTAGACCACTGGGTTACTACCAACATTTGTTTTCCCTTTTTTCCAGAGAAGTCTCATACCTTTACATGTTAATATGAAGATATTCTTTTGCTTTTAGCACTTAAATGTATAACTTTTAATTTCTATAAAGTGAATCAGTGAGAAAGAACAAGTTCTGATACAACCATTGGAATGTAGATACACGTTTCTGCTTGCTTTTTTGGTTGCCAACTATCAGTAGAATCCTAATTTATGCAAATAAGGAACTCCAGCTGGCAAGTGGCTCTGCTAGTTTGTCTGAACACCAGAATATTAGATTAACCGCAACTATGGGGGCACAGAGGAGGCTTTACACTGAGCTGTACACCCGAACCAGGCTGATGTGGTAGCCCCCGGGACCGTCCTGGGGAGTTCTCCTTTATTAATATTTGATATAAACACATTTTATCTTCGCATTATTACATTTCTGAAGCATTAGCATTCATTAACAATGAATCGAAAAATCTTCAGGCCTTGCTATAGGGAGTAAGCCCAGGGGAGACCATACACTAACCCCACAGCTGGGCCTAGCCCACATCACAGATTTGTGAACAAAGAAATGATGGTCGTTTTAACCACTACATTCTAACATTATCATATAGCAGTAACTGATACCTTAAATAAAGATATATCTTATATATTTCAATAGAAAAACATTCAACATCAATTGATTTAATAAATGTACCAAATATAATGTTTAACACAGCTAACTATCAATGGCTTGCTGATATATAGGTATTCAACTTTCCCCTTATCTGATTTTGGCTAACCTTTGTTGTGTCAGTACTCACTTTTGGAATGTCTTCTGTCAAATATGTCCCTGTGACCTGGTCTCTCATTGGTTCGCAAACAGCTTGTTCTATTTCAGCTCCAGATATGGTCCTGTTCGTGATCAGGGGATCCCCTTTTTTTGAGAGGGGAGGAAGAGGGAGAGAGAGACATCAACTTGTTGCTCCACTTAGTTGTATAATGATTGCTTCTTGTACTGCCTTGACCGGGATCAGACTGGTGACCCTTGGTTCAAGCCAAGCCAAAACCCCTTGCTCAAGCTGGTGACCTCATGATTGTGTTGATGATCCTGTATTCAAGCCGGCAACCTTGGGTTTCAAACCAGAGACCTAGCGTTCTGGGTGGGCACTCTATCCACTGTGCCACTACCAGCCAGGCAATCCTTCTTTTCTTTTTTCTTTTTTTCCCAAAGTTGGAAGCAGGGAGGCAGTCAGACAGACTACTGCATGGTCCCCACCGGGATCCACCCAGCACACCCACCAGGGGGCGATGCTCTGCCCATCTGGGGCATTGCTTCATCTCCTCCGGAGCCATTCTAGCACCTGAGGCAAAAGCCATGGAGCCATCCTCAGCGCCTGGGCCAACTTTGCTCCAATGGAGCCTTGGCTGTGGGAGGGAAAGAGAGATAGGAAGGAGAGGGGTAAGGGTGGAGAAGCAGATGGGTGCTTCTCCTGTGTGCCCTGACGGGAATCAAACCTGGGACTTCCACATCCAGGCCGACGCTTTACCACTGAGCCAACTGGCCAGGGCTAACCCTTCTTAAAGACATGTTTAGAAACATCAAAACATGTTTTAGAGCTTAGTATTTTTTGTGGATGTCAACCCCCTGTCGAGTTTTCACAAGAGCTGAACTTTAACTGTAGCTGTTGGCTGGAGCCCTTTGCCACCATTCCTGTGATGCAGGCTGCTTTCTTAGAGAAGGCCACTTCTCTATCCCGTTAACTCACTGTATAGCTGGACTAGGGGCAGACTGGGAGGCCAGTTAAATAATCTCATTCATCAGTTACAACAAAAATAACACCTTTGGCATTGTAGCTTTTCCCATGGCACTAATGTACTTCAATTACTATTTCTCCTGTGTTGATCATTAGACTAAGGCAGTGCAGTGGGAAAATACACAGACCTAGGGAGCCCTGGGGTCCAGTCCTGGCCTTATCAAAAACTGTAAATCTGCTCAAGTCATGTCTCTTTGATGCAGCTCAGATTCTCCATCAATAAAATGGACTAGATGCTCATCGTGGAGATGCCAGGGCCTGGGATGCTGGGAGGGGGAAGAGTGTGACAGGATGTGGACCTTTCCTTCTTGGTGAAATTAAAGCCACCCTGACTATGTGGAAGAACTCAGAGTATCTGGGGCAATCGGAAATCTTGGGAGAAAGTAGTGAAGCATACCAGTTGAAAGAGTCCCACAATGATACTAAACAGATGAAGAGTTATCACAGATCCCCTAACATCTGGAGACAGCAAAATCCATGACAAGGAAAAGTTTAACTGCTCAGAGAAGGCTAGATTCAGAGAACACTCTGAGGAGGAGGTGGCAGGCAGGAAGCCAGCACTGAGGTCTCAAATACCATGACTGCTCTGCTCTCATCTAATTCCAAACCTTCTCTCTCTCTCTCTCTCTCTCTCTCTCTCTCTCTCTCTCTCACACACACACACACACACACACACACACACACACACACACACACACACACGTCATGGTCATGTGTTCCTTTAGGAACTGTGGGCGGCTAAAATGGTTTTGAAACAGATGTTAGGATTCGCAATGCCTGATGATGGGGCCAGCTGCAGAAATATAATTCTGAAAATTATGAGGAAAATATATGAAAATTATCAAGAAAATACAGTATGTCCGTAAAGTCATGGTGCACTTTTGACCGGTCACAGGAAAGCAACAAAAGACAATAGAAATGTGAAATCTGCACCAAATAAAAGGAAAAACCCTCCAAGTTTCTGTAGGATGATGTGGCAGCATGCGCTGATGATGACGTAACACCGTGTATACAGCGGAGCAGCCCACGGCCATGCCAGTTGAGATGTGGACGGTACAGAGGAAAGTTCAGTGTGTTCTGTGGCTCGCTAAATTCGAATCCGTGACCAAAGTGCAACGTGAATATCGGCATGTTTATAACGAAGCGCCACCACATAGGAATAACATTGCTCCGTGGGATAAGCAGTTGAAGGAAACCGGCAGTTTGGTGGAGAAACCCCGTTCTGGTAGGCCATCAGTCGGTGACGAGTCTGTAGACACTATACGGGATACCTACCTAAGGAGCCCTAAAAATCTGTGCGTGAGCCCACATCGAACTGCACTGAATAGGTATGAAACTGGGAGAGTTTTCCTTTCATTTGGTGCAGATTTCACATTTCTATCGTCTTTTGTTGCTTTCTTGTGACCAGTCAAAAGTGCACCATGACTTTACGGACAACACACTGTATATTGCAAAGCTTCACTTTTTATAGACCTTTTCAGAATGTGCAAGTTGACTTGCAAGTTCTATGTCTATCCCACCCCTCTTGTTATCCCATAATCCTCTTTGTGTTGGCAGGGGTCCCTGTTATTTGTCCATCCTTACCAGATGTGGCTGGTGAGCTTTGACTTATTTGGTTCAACGTGTATCAGCTGGGGAAATGAGCATTTGGGCACTTGCACCGAGGCCTAGAAGCATGTGCTAGGAGTTCTGTCTTGCTCATTGCAATATCAGCATGAAGTGCGGTGCCTGACACCAAGCATGTACTCACATATCCACTGGACCCATGAGTACACAGTGTGTACACACCCATGCAGACCTCCTTCTGCTTTCCATCGCATACACACAGACACTCAACAAAGATGCAAGAGCTATATGGCAGCAAACAAGTTTGCCATTTTTCTGTTGGTACTATACTCACAAATACCCACTGCTGGCTTCTTTCTCAATTTCCCCAGATACTCAGGGAAGCAGGAGGAAATGACATGACTGAAGGCATTTGCAGTGATGCAGTCAAAGCCAAGGAATGCCTGGGCCCACCAGAAGCTGGAAGAGGAAGGAAGAACCCTCCCCTAGAGCCCCCAGAGGGAGCACAGCCCTGCTCACTCCTTGATTTCAGGCCTCTAGCACTGGGAGAGAAGAAATGTCAGTTGTTTTAAGCCTCCTCCTCTGGGTGTGTTCATTTGTTGCAGCAGCCCCAGTATCAACACAAGTATTCTTCACAGTACTGATATTCAAATAGCACAACTGCCAATTCCACAGCCCATCTGCTCTCCTAGAAAAGCAAGAAGCTTTAGAGCCTGTTTCCCCTCAATCTCTAGGGGAGGACCTGGGAGGTCCTGGCCCCATGGATGCATACTATTCACACAAGGCTCATGCAGTCCTCAGTAAACCCGCCTCTTTTGAAAACAAAAACAAAATCAAACTATATACTAATTATTTTAAAGACTGTAAATACTATAAGCCAGGTGAGAATTTTGGTGATACTTTAGTCATCTCTAGGGAATGGGTACCCAAGACTATCCAGGGGAATGAGTCAGATCCCACTGGCAACCAACCCAACCTAAATCCCCCATGTGGTAATATGCTTAGGTTAAAATGAACACCAAAAATATCTCTGATTAAAGAGACATTTCTCCACAAGAGACAGACTTTACAGATGGCCAATGATCACATGAAAAGAGGCTCAACATCACTAATCATTAGAGAAATGCAAACAAAAACCACAATGAAGGCCCTGGCCGGTTGGCTCAGTGGTAGAGCGTCGGCCTGGCGTGCAGAAGTCCCGGGTTCGATTCCCGACCAGGGCACACAGGAGAAGCGCCCATCTGCTTCTCCACCCCTCCCCCTCTCCTTCCTCTCTGTCTCTCTCTTCCCCTCCCGCAGCGGAGGCTCCATTGGAGCAAAGATGGCCTGGGCGCTGGGGATGGCTCCTTGGCCTCTGCCCCAGGCGCTGGAGTGGCAGAGCATCGCCCCCTGGTGGGCAGAGCGTTGCCCCCTGGTGGGTGTGCCGGGTGGATCCCGGTCGGGCGCATGCGGGAGTCTGTCTGACTGTCTCTCCCCGTTTCCAGCTTCAGAAAAATAAAAATTAAAAATTAAAAAAAATTAAAAAACCACAATGAGATGCTACTTCACACACACTGGAATGGTTATTATGAAAATATAAAAACCAACTCAAATAACAAGTGTTGATAGGAATGTCGAAAAACTGGAACCTTTGTGCACTAGTGGTGGGAATCAGTATAGGGGTTCCTCAAAAAGTTAAAAATAGAATTATCATATGATCCTACAATTTCACTACTGTGTATACACCCAAAAGATATGAACCCAAGAGCTCGAAGACATATGAGCACTCCTAAGCTTATTGCAGCATTACTCACAATAGCCAAGATGGAAACAACCTAAATATCATTGACACATAAATGGCTGAAGAAAATGTGGAATATACATACATACCCTGGCATATTTTTCAGCCTTAAAAAAGGTTATTCTTCAATGTATGATAGCATGGGTGGACTTTGAGGATATTATGCTAAGTGAAATAAGCCAGCCACAGAAAGACAAGTACTGTATGATTTTACTTGTATAAGGTATCTAAACAGTCAAGTTCATAGAATAAACGAATGGAATGCTGGTTACCAGGGGCCAGGGGAGGAGGAATGGGGAGTTGTTAATTAATGGTCAGAAAGTTTTAGTTGAGCAAGATGAATAAGCTCTAGAAATCTGCTGCACACCATTGTGCCAATAATATTGTATTACACAACTATATATTGTTAAAAAGGTAGATCTCATGTGGAGATCTCAGTGTTAAAAAGGTAGATCTCAGTGTTCTTACCACAATAAAAAAAATTCAAAAAAGGAGAAATTCTGATGTAGACTACAACATGGATGAACCTTGAGGACATACGTTAAGGGAAATGAGAAACTTGGGGACATTATGCTAAGTGAACAAGCCAGACACAGAAGGACAAATTTGTATCATTTGATTTCTATGAGGTCTCTAGAGTAGTCAAGTTCATAGGCGCAGAAAGCAGAATGGTGGGTGCCGGGGCCGGGGGAGGACGGATTGCTGAGCGACCGCTTAGCAGGCACAGAGTTTCACTTCTACAAGAGGAAGAGTTCCGCGAGATGGATGCTGGGGAAGGTTGCACAACAATGTGAATCTACTTCATGCCGCTGAACTGTACACTTGAAAATGGTTAAAATGGTAAAATTTCAGTTTTATTTTACTACACATTCACTCAGAAGAATAGCTCTGAATGGGAAAATAAGACCCTAAAGAGCCACATACTAGGGGCTGTGATTGTTTTTTGTTTTTTTTTTTTTGTATTTTTCTGAAGCTGGAAACCGGGAGAGAGATTCAGACAGACTCCCGCATGCGACTGACCAGGATCCACCTGGCACGCCCACCAGGGGCGACACTCTGCCCACCAGGGGGCGATGCTCTGCCCCTCCGGGGCGTCACTCTGCCGCGACCAGAGCCACTCTAGGGCCTGGGGCAGAGGCCAAGGAGCCATCCCCAGCGCCCGGGCCATCTTTGCTCCAATGGAGCCTTGGCTGCGGGAGGGGAAGAGAGAGACAGAGAGGAAGGAGGGGGGGTGGAGAAGCAAATGGGCGCTTCTCCTGTGTGCCCTGGCTGGGAATTGAACCCAGGTCCCCCGCACGCCAGGCCAACGCTCTACCGCTGAGCCAACCGGCCAGGGCCGGCTGTGATTGTTAAGCTTCACAAATCAGAAGCCTAAAGTCTTTCTCCTTTAAAATGGTAGGTCTTTGAATCCATTAAAAACCACTATGTATGTCTCCTTATACACACTGGGACAAAGTCTTTGGGATAAAAAGAATCTAGGAAAAGAGAGCCATCTTCTACTGGTGAAATCCAAGTGCCTCACTCAACCCCTCGGCAAGAGGAGGAGGGCTGCTGAAAGGATTCAAAGAAAAGAGGAGCGAGTAAACTTAATTTCCTCCTTCCTGCTGGGGAAAGTTCCACACTACTGAGTCCTGGAGAGAAAAGGAAGGGGCAGTCTGTCCAACCAGATACAGAAATAGGAGTGGCTCCTTGTCTTTTCACAGACTGGAGGTATCTGTATGTTTCTATAAGTTGTTTGTCTCTCCACTTGTCTATTTACTCTTAGGAAACAGAAAAGTCCTGGCTCTGAATTTGTGGTGGCCACTGAGAAACCCATTAGCATGCCTGTGAGCTTTAGTGTATGCTGTTCCCTCTCTGCTCTATGGTGAGTTCCTCATCCTTCAAGGCCTATTTCAACTGTCATCTCTGTGAAGCCCTTTCCCCCTCCCCTAGGAAAGGTTAGTTGCTTCCTCGGAACCGAGGTCTGCTCCTATTCTATCACTTGGCACACTGGTTTATACTTTCTCCTCCACATCTCTCTTGGCCCACTAGGCTGTGAGCTCCTGGAGGGCCAGCAAAGAGCCTGGAATGGAGTCCGGCTGAACTGGGCTGCTGCGGCCGGTCTCATCTGGAGGGAAGCAATCTCTCCTGCTGACCTCAGAGCTGCTGCGGGGCCCAAACAAGCCCCAGGGATAAAAAGGGAGCTATACCTCATAAAAGAGCACCCAATTGTGTCAGCTCACTCATTCCTACATTCTTTCATTCAAAAGGCACCACGTGCCAGCCACTGCCAAGCAGAACCTGCATAAGACAAGGAGCCAACCACCGAACATGAGAGATAGACCTAGGAGATCACTAGAGAAGTGTCTTTGAGTACTGCTGAGGGTAAACCCAGAGCAGGGAGCTTGGCCCAGGAAGCAATTCCTCCGAGCTCTCAAGGCCCTGGAGGAGTGAACCAAGCAGAGAGGGTACATGTCCTAAAAGACAGCTGATGGCCCAGGGTGAGAATGACAAGGTGATGTCACACAGCCAGCATGCCTTGGCAACTATGATAAGTTGTGTCACAATGAGTGTGATGCAAGGCTGGGGGCAAAGTTGAGAAGGTGCAGGGGATGTTTATCAAACTATGGAGTTACTTGAGGAGGAGATGAGGAGCCGCAGGAAGTTGTAAGCAAGGGTGAGTGTTAAGATTAGAAAGAGCACTCTGGCTGCAGTGTGGAGAAGGGATGTCAGCCAAGTTTAAGGCCCAGGCATGCTAGGTAGGTGGAATGACAACAGCAAAGCAGAGAAAAGAACTAATGTTGCCTGAAACCCTGCTAAATGTTAGGCCCTTTTACTGTATTATACCAATACGATCCGAAAAGCATCCAGTTAAGGAGACAATACTGGGCTCATTCAACAGATGAGAAACTGAGGCTCAGAGAGGTCAAGAGACTTGCCTGAAGTCACACAGCTGGTACATGGTCAAGGCAGAACTTGTAGTTGTTCCTTCTACTCTGCCAGGCTGCTACCTACAGACTGACTGGGAAGTAGGGCATGTAGGGACATGAAGTAAGAAAGACTAAGAGGGGCAAAACTGGGCAGAAGTCTTGGATGCCAGGCTGAGTTTGGACTTTACTCTGTAGTCATGAGAACCACTGAAGGTTTAAAAGCATGGGGGTGATTTGGCCAGAGCTGTTCGCTGGGAAGATTAACCTGGTTGAACAGGGTGGACTATATCGGTAAGAAGCAGGAAACGGGGATTACTCACCAGTCTTTCAACTAAGATTTATTGAGCACCTATGTGTCCCTCACTGTTGCAGGTACTGGAGTGCCCGCTGTGAACAAAATAAAGATTCCTGCCCTCATAGAGTTAATCTTCTGCTGGAAGGGCCATAAAGAACAAAATAAACAAGTAAAATATACCATAGGTTAGAAGGTGAAGAGTACTATGGGAAAAAAAAAGTAGAGCAAGGTGTAGGGCTTGGGTGTGCTGGGGGCTACAGTGCTAAATAGGGTGCTTAGGGCGGCTCACTGAGAAGGAATAGTGAAGCAAAGACCAGGAGGTGGAAAAGAAGTGGACCAAGCAGGCAGAAGGGACAGCTGTAGTAAAAGTTCTAAGGTAGGAGGGTGCCTGTGTTTTTGAGGCCCAGCAAGGAAGCCAGTGTCCCAGGTCTGGAAGGGCCAGGGAGAGGAGAGGACATATCAAACCAGGCCTTGCAGGCCAAGGTGAAAACTTGGGCTTGGACTAGTTGGGAGGCTGATGATGAAGGCCCACATTGGGAGCTGAGCAGCAGAGGTGGAAAAGAATAAAAGAAATGGCACTAAAGGAGGAGAACTGATAGAACTTGGAGGCTGGATAATAAGGGGGAGACAAAAAAAAATATGACTGAGGTTTGGACCTGGCTCATGCTCAAATATCAAGCAAGCAAACGGCAGAAGGTGGGTGACCAGTTTATTAGCATAAGGAATGCTAATAAACCTTAGGCCTTTCTCAGGCTGAGAAACTTCTGCTCTTTCCCCTGCCTCCCTAAATACTGCCCCAATGTCCACAGGGGAAGGAGGTAAGGATGGAGAGCCACTTAGACTTAGAGCTTTTACACGGGGCTGGTTGAGGAGGAGGATCCTGGACTTCTAGCTCCACTGCTGCAACTCTGTTTCAGCCCAAACCCTTGCAAACGACCCCTTATAATTATCCAAACTTGTCTCACACTTCCAAAACTCCTCTGCGACTTAACTTATGAGTGCCTAGGCCTGGAATGCTCCTCCCTATTCGCCTTTGAGTGTTTGGGTATCAAAGAGTGTAACTGTGGTGACCTCTCCCTTCCATACTCGCTCCTATCTCCTTTACTCCCTTCAAAGTCCGTTCCCAGGCCC
The DNA here is from genome assembly GCF_036850995.1 of Saccopteryx leptura. NCBI lineage: Eukaryota > Metazoa > Chordata > Mammalia > Chiroptera > Emballonuridae > Saccopteryx > Saccopteryx leptura. Next base: position 53,617,663 of record NC_089516.1, read on the forward strand.
CCAGCCACATTCCTGTGCTGCTTTTAGCCAGGGGACAACTTCAGCGACTCTCTCTGGGTTGGGGGGATGCTCTCAAAAGAGACACCTTCAAAGAAAGCCTCAGCTGGATTCGGCTTCTAATTCCCAGCTGTCTGAACCTGTGCGACAATGCACGACACACAGCCTTCCCTTCTTTGGGTCGTAACACCAAGGAAGTAGTCTCTGTTTCAACAGTAAGTTCTCTGACCCGTCTGAGGCCCTCCGACCCACACTCAGGCCAGACCAGAAAGTCCCAACCTGGAGTGCCCCACCCAGCCCCTTGCCTCCTCGCGCAGTCGCCAACACAGAGCAGCCTCCAAGGGAGAGATCGCGACTCTTACCCATCCTTAGTGGTCTCCCTTGCCGGTTTCAGCACGACTGCAGCCCGCAACGACCCAACTCTGGTCACTGGCCGCCACACTTTTCCTGCTGTCCGCGTGGGCCCACGACCGGTATAGGCTCCTTTAACATCCCTACTGGCTTGGCTTGGCGCAGGTTCAACCAATCGCGCTCGCGGGTGATATTGTCCAATGAGGCGGGGCTCTGTCGCAAGCGTACCACTCCCCGCCTTGGGCTGTATCTTTCATGGGTTAGTCCCACCCATTCCATCCCTGCACCAATGGCAAGCGTCGGCGGCAAGCGGATGATCTATGGGGAGCGGCGCTGCCCACGCGAGACTATGGAAACTGCGCTGAATCTCTGTGTACGTGGGTTGCCGTAACAACGGATGGTGGAATCTGTTGGTGATGGTGAGTGTCTGCCCTCCTGTCGCGCCCCTTGCCCAGTGTCTGAGCTCTTCTTAGACCTCGGCCACACTTCTGTTGTTACTTCGCTGTTCTTGGCTTTGGCACGCCTCTCTTTCCTCGTGTATCTTTCTCGAATGGGCGAGGAAGAGACACCAGACACCCTGCTGGGCCTGTGAGACGCCGCTGGCTCCCCTTAACATACAGCTCCTCCCCTTAACCCACCCGCCCCTCAGGCTTCCCTGGCCTTCCTGGCCCCGTCGGCGACCTGTTGCAAAGCAAAGAAGACTCAGATTCCCCAAAGGCCTTCAGCCCACTCAGACCCTGGCCTCCTGACCGCCTCGCATTATCAAAGTTTCCGCACAGTGCTGGGGAAAGTTTATGATATTTGTTAACGCGCATTTTAAAATTTAAATATAGAGCCATTTGGGAAATGCTTTGAGCTTTTGGGGAAGGCACCGATAGATGTGCTGAGCGGGTTGGGTTTTAGAGTTTGTTATTGACAGTCTATACATATTAAGAACTTATTAGTATTTGGCCAAATCTAGAAGTAATCAGAAAGAGTACTTGGAAGGGGAGTACAGCAAGTGGGCATCGTAAAGACATTTCTAGAATAAGGATCCCCAGATTCAGGGACAGCTTATTATCTGTACAGTTATCCACACTCTGCTCCTTAGCTAGCTCTCTTTTGGGATGATTTTCAAGAAGGGATGTCCAAAAGAACAAGAAATCTTCTTACTTCTAGAAACCATAGTAAAAAGGGAGGGATAGAGGTGCATGGAAAAATTGTTCTTCCCAGTAAACCCTATTATCTCTCCAGTTAAGCAAAGCTTTGGGATTGGTTGGTATAAAGTATTTTAAAAACAGATATGGTTGTCTTTCTTTATTTTATATAAAATTTGGACTATGTTACATAATATTGTGCTTATGTGTTTGTAAAACATCTAAAGGCTTCTAACTTTAAGAAGGTAAACATGGCATCAACTTCTCAGCGAAAAAGAATGAGTCCTAAGCCAGAGCTTACTGCAGAGCAGATCCAGGAAATCCGACAAGCTTTTGATCTCTTTGATACCGATGCAACTGGGACTATTGATGTTAAGGAACTTAAGGCAAGTCCTGTACATTCCTGCTTAGCTGCCATGCCTTTCCTCTGCCTCTATGTCCTCTTTCCCTTTCACCGCTTTACCCCTTTTGTCCTCCCTGAAGAAAGTAACAAGGGAAGAGTGCACTGAGTGGTTTTCCTATCTTTACTTACCCCAAGTGTTATTAAATAAATGATGTCAAATATCAATTTGCCTAATGTTATAGTGTTTCCCAATCATTTTAACATGATTGTGTCTGATGCTGGCTTAATGCTCTCAACAATGTAATTTTTGCTGTTGCTATATTTAGATGTGTATATTGAGATCATCCTGTTTTTATTGTAGGTGGCAATGAGGGCACTGGGGTTTGAACCCAAGAAAGAAGAGATTAAGAAAATGATAAGTGAAATTGATAAGGAAGGGACAGGAAAAATGAACTTTAATGACTTTTTGACTGTGATGACTCAGAAAATGGTAAGTTAGCTAAGCTAATCAGCATATTTTCATCCCATAATAAACAAATTGAATCTAGGTATAAAGATGTCTTTATTGAAGAAAAGTTAAGACAAAATGGAGAGTTCAGTTGATAAAGGATAGGATTTATGACTGAGAATTAGGATGCTTAAGTTTTACTTGGCTTTCTTCAAGGCCACAGTCACAAGAAGAGTCATTTTACTGTCTGTAAAGTAATGAAAGTACTATTGCTGTCACTTTTTTGCAATTATCATTCTCTAACTGCTATGTCAATGTGATAACCACAGGCAGTAAAACCTATAAACACCAACGGTATTGTCTTGCTGCAATTTGACTGATGAAGTCCCTATACTTTAAGGTTTGACATTCTTCTCTCCCCAGTTGTTATTCTGGGCAGCATTAGCCTGAGGATCTTTTGCTTCAGCAGCTGTGTTTTTTCTCTGCACTGAGGATTTGGCCTTTCTTTAGTTTCTTAGATGTCATTCTTTTAAAAGGTCCAAAGGGTCAAGTTAGAGTATTATATGTCATGTGACCTCACTCCCCTGAGTGTCATCCCACCCAGGAAGTATGTTCCCATTGGGCCATTGCTCTTTCTTTGGCCTCAGCTCCTCCTTAGTGTGGCTCATCTGTGTTGTAGTGATCTGTGAAAAAGTAACTCCGTCAGTATCTCAGGTGTGTTTTCCAGGGCACAGGTCTGTTCCTACTCTGATAATTCTGTTGCTTTGAAATAATCTAATTGGACCTATATTTTTCTTCCTGGACTTACACCAGCTTAAGCAGCATATTTCCCCTAATTTTAACTCTACCTCTATATTTAAAAAAACAAGTCACCTTCTCTTTGATTTGTACAGAAAGTATACTTTAAGTGTAGTAGTTTATCAAGGTCCTTTTTAGCCTCTGGGAATAATAATGTGATTGAGTTTGTCTTTTTCTACTCTGGATGTTGTTTGATATCCTGTGACCTAAGACCTAGGTCACTAAGGCTGTCACTTAGTCCATGTAATGATATAGGGGCAGGGCAAAGGGGGCAGGCAGTAGTAGGGCTGCAGGACATGAGTAACTGCGGTGTTTCCCTGCTCATATGTTTCATGTTCTACTTGTTAAGTCTGAGAAAGATACCAAAGAAGAAATCCTGAAGGCATTCAAGCTCTTTGATGATGATGAAACTGGGACAATATCGTTCAGCAATTTAAAACGTGTAGCCAAGGAGTTGGGCGAGAATCTCACTGATGAGGAGCTTCAGGTTTGTAATGCATCACACTGGAACCCAGAATTCCTGCTTGGAGCCCTGGGTGACTTTTCTGAGTTACATTTTCTCTGATGTGAGCACCACTTTGAAGGAAAACTGGTGCTTTTTTGTCCCTCTGCTGGCCATTTAATTTCTCTTTTGATAATTAATTTCTCATAGTGTGACAAACCTATGAACCCTGCTCCCAGAAAAATACAGACATGGACCGTTTTACTTACAATTTTAGGTTTTAGGAATCCCCCTTCAAGCTCCCTTCTAGGTGATATGTGTGACAAAGGATGACTTAGATTTCAGATAACTTTTCAGTAGCCAAGCTATTATAAACAGCATATTTTCATTGGGTGGACTACAATTGTCTATCTAGCATTTAAAAAAAAAATCTGTTTATTGGTCACATTTTGGTTTAGTTATGAATTAATCTAACCTGAATCCTTGCTGTCACGCAGGAAATGATTGATGAAGCTGATCGAGATGGAGACGGAGAAGTCAATGAGCAAGAGTTTCTGCGCATCATGAAAAAGACCAGCCTTTATTAAGATTCCTCTCTTCTTTTCTGTTGCAAGCATACATAACTAGATTTAGTGCCTGCCATTGTTTTGAACCTGGTTTTTAAGAACACAAACTGTTTTTCCCCCACTGACCTCCCTGTATAACTAGTAACAACCTCACATCTATTTTAGACTTTTGCAAGTGTTCCTTGACATTAAAGTTCTTTGTGAAGTGACCTGCTGCTTCCTTTAATTTCACAAAGCAGAGCAAGAGCACATTGGAGTAGAGAAAAGGGTCTTAAAGCTTTCACCCACCTGCTGTTCTGCCTTCTGTTGCTTCACTCTTGTCATGTATTCCCACATTTATGCCACCACAAAAGGACTTATTAGACAAGCACCTGTTGTACCTGTATCACCATAAGCAGCAGACATCTCTTTGATGGTTCCGGTTTTAACTGACACCTGTGCACAGCTTTCTCTAAAAACAAAACAAAAAAAAAAAAAACCAGTGAACTGTCTCACTTGCATTTCGATCTGTTTTTGCTATTTGTTTTGTCTTAAAAATAAAACCTTTCTTATTCTCAGCTTTTGTTCTCAGATGAATTCTTTAGTCTTGACTATGAGTTATTCTTCTAATCTAAACCATTGTGTTGAAGGCAGCCTAGTACATCCCAAACTCCTTACCAGCCTGTGGGCAGAAAATGAAATAATACTTTGCTATTGGCATGAATTGTTTCTTTGCCTTGGGAACCTGTCTGTGTAAAACTAAAAGAATCCGTTTCATTTAAGCCTGAATGATGCCCCCCAAATAATTTTGACAAAGTGCAAGGCCAAAAAAGAGTTATTGGTAATCTTTGGACAGATTTTGGAAAGCCAGGTTATTATGTTGGTAGGTTTAATTCAGGCAACCTCTGGTCAGTTTATCTGCTCGATATTGTCTCAGAATATTGGCATTGGCTTGGGCTGGGTGATCTTATTCAGCTTCCTTCTGGTCCAACAAGGGATGATGGCATTAAGGTCTCTGCCCCAGACTGAGGGTAGGAACCCTGAAGGGGTAGGGGGGATGGAAAACAAGGATGCAATGCTCCTTCATCTATACAGGATGAGGAGAGGGTTTAAAACTGCTGGGGGCATTTTTCATTTTTGATCTGAAATTCCACTTTACCTGGGTGTCCTGTATTTCAACTAGCAACCCTAGGTGGGGAGCACGTTAAAGAGGTGTAACCCTGGGCCTCAGTCCCTGCAACTGGGAGGACTTGCTAGCCCCCATTAATCTGCAGAGGGACTACTCCTTAAGGAGCACTGGGGCATGTGGGGGAGCCCAGAGTAGCCTTGGTTCTCACACAGGTTCGACCACTTCCTGGCTGGGTAATTGGGGGTAAGCTATCTCTGAGTGGCTCCGGTTCCTTGTCTGTGCAATAAAGACAAGAGTTGGGCTTAACTCAGAATCATTGGGGGGGAGGATATCCAATGAAAATATACATAAAGAACCTGGCTTCAGTGTCCAAGAAGGAGTCATTTCAGAAGTGTTCTTACTCTCATTCCTTTGATATTGTCATGTAAGCTTTGTTGTTAAAGGTGGGCCCATGAAGCTTTTATGATGACTATCCACAAAGTTGAATTGACAAAATTTCTTGGGAGAATTTCACCTCTGCCATATTGCTGTTTTCATATAAGAGGTATATGATCTGATAAAAGACATACAATATTGGAAAGAATGGACCCTACTCCCGTTTTACTATTGACTGTCACCTTGGAAATACATCTCCTGGTTAATGTTTTCATAAATGAAACAAAGTCAGAAATCTTTTGAGGAAGGGGAGAGTGGCAAGTCACATCTTATCCTTGAGGGAAAAAATTAACATAAGGTGCTGGCCATATCCATAACCAGCAGCCATTCTAAAATAGGTTGGCAGTTGCTCAGTGGAGGAGATGGGGACAGAGAATCAGTGGATGAGGGACTGGAGCAGAATCTCAGGGTGTTTAGGAAGATGGAGACAGAGAGGGAGCTGGGATCAGTTCATGTGGAGGCAGAAAAGAGCAGCAAGGGGGTGGGAGTGTGTCAGTGGAGAGAGGGCTGGGGTGAGTTTGTGTGGGACTGGACCAGATAGATAAGGGGGATGACAGGAATGGGGAAGGGATAGCAGGAGATGTCAGTGCATGTGTAGATGATGCAGAAAATTGGAGAGTGAGTGGAGGGTGATGGAGAGGGAGGGAAGCAGAGGTCATCTTATGTGGGGCTGGGCCAAGAGTTGTAGGGGAGATGGGGGACAGATAAATAGAAGAGGTTAGTTTCTTTGGGGCTGGACCAGGGAGATGTATGAGGAGTGGTTGGGTAAAATCTGGAGGGCGTAGGGGTGGGTAGGGAGGGAAAGGCAGGGTAGATTAGCTCATGGGGATTGTTTACAGAGCTGGAGGGGGTGGATGGGATGGGCAGGCAGATAAGGAACAGGGGTCAGCACTTGTGGGTGCACCAGAGAGGTGTAGGGGGTGTAGGGTGGGTTGGGGTGGAGAGGTAACAGAATTCAGTTCAATTAATGATGGACACATTAGGGAGTGAGATGGGAGTGAGGAGTGACTGAGGTCATTCATGTGGGCAGAGAAGAGTGACTGGAGGGAGGGGGAGAAAAGGGACAAAAGTCAGTTCAAGAATGAACAGCTATGGCAGATGAACCATAGCTGTAGGGGTTTTGGGGGTGATGGGGAGGAGGATGGAGCAGGTGTTAGTTCATGTTCAGCCTAAATAGGTCTCTGCTTAGGGCTGATGTGGAGGGAAAGGGTAGATAGGTCAGTTCATGTCGGATTGGATCAGAGAGCTGTAGGGGCGTAGGGGTGGGATTTTGACATAGAGAACACAGATATCTGTTTATGTGAGGATGACCCAGAGAGCTCCATGGGAGTTGGGGTAAGAGGGAGGAGGAGGGAGGAAAGGTAACTTCATATGGGGCTTGACCAGAGAAAGATATGCCGGTGTAGTTGAGGGGGATGACAGTTGGGGAGATGGAGAGAAAGGGGAAATTTCATGTTAGGTGGGGTATTGGGAAAAAGAAGGAGCCAAAGTCAATTGATGTAAGATGGACCAGAGAGAGTCATAGGGAAGTGGCAGGAATGTGGATGGAGAGGGATCAGAAGTGCCTTCATATAAAGCTGGAACAGAGAGGTGTAGGGTTTGGAGGGGTGAGGATAGAGAAGGAGATGGAGTCAGTTCCTGTGAGGATGTGGAGAGATACAGGAAGATGGAGGGAATGGAAACTTTATGGGAGGGAAGGTGAGAGAGATGGGAAGGGAGAAGAAGTCAGTTCTTGTGGGGCCTTATGATCCTCCCTAGTTACTCAGAGGTTTATCAGGCTTCCTTGAATGAACTCTCAGATGGATTTGTCTTTTCTTCAAAGTGTTTTCACTGCTAGGAATAGGTGAATTTATTGGTAGCCACACTCAGGCTTGAGATAAGTAGATTCTATCTAAGGAAGTTGTTTAAAAAGGAGAGGAAGCTCAGATCCTATCCTTTCAGAAGAGCTACTGGACTCAGATCGCTGACTGGACACTGAAGGGAAGAAATGCACATTGACTGCTCCAGGGGGCCCTCTTGAGGTTATTTCACCCTCTATCAGATTTTAAATTCTTGTTTTTGTCACTTTTAAAATACTAGGATTTTTGGCAGCACTCTCAGAGAGAGTAATGCATTTCAAACAACACTTTACTGATGATTACAACTCAGTCACACCTCCATAGAAAACAGCCAGTAGTCATCCCACTATTAACCTAGTCATTCTTTTGTCTGATTAGAACTTCCTGCTTCCAGATAGCACTCCCTCATGATGCCACGTTCCCTCACAGTCCAGGAACTACCCTTTCTTGAGCCCTCCAGGGCCATTGTGATAAGTGTCTTACAGCAAGTGGCTCCCACTTCCTTTCCACATCTGATGACCTGCTCAACTCAATATCCTATATTCTAGAAGTTGCTGGAATATTGTGCACCTTCAACTGTAGTAAAATTAATCAGTCTGCATTGATCATATTTGTGAAACAGTGACAGCATCCTAGTAATGGAATCAGCAGTGCTCAAAAACTCTCACAGGGGTTCTGGGACCATTTCTAAAAACATCACCATGGGAACTTGACGTATCTGGAAGCCAAGTAACCTCTTCTATGGGTTTTCTCTGCTGAACCCCAGTCTTCTCTTCTGAGCCTTCCCTTAACCAGTACCTTTCTCCCTTTTCTTTCTGGTTGCTATAGTTTCGAGGCTAGTAATTTTCATTTCCTTTCTCTTCTTTGCCCTGTATATCTGGTATGTTACCAAGGTTTCCCTACAATAGCTACTCTGGTCGACCCCTTCCTTTTTCATTTCTTAAAGGATCAAGGGCTGTAAGAAGCAGACATCCTCTTCAAGGCTTTCTAAGATATGAGTAGAACTAGTGCTGTTACGGCCTGCCATAGACTCGCTGATGCCTCAGTCCTTATTCCAATTGTATCTATTTAACACTGGCAGTTCCCTCTACTAAACTGGGAGTTGCCTGGGCCTTGCTTTCTTTAGTTCTCTGTTCAACCCCCAGGACAAGTGTGGGAACCATAACTCTAGCCATCCCTTTCTTCCTGCCTGAGGATCCAAGAAGTGCCTTCTCATGCTGAAGGCCTGTTTGGGTCAAGTGTCTCCAGCTTCTGGTGTTGAAAGAAGCTAAAGCCAAGTACGGTGGAATTTAATGTGTGTTTTCCGACATGTGAATTTAGGCTAATTACGCCTGCTCCTTATGGATCAGTTTTCTCCTTTATAAAATGGAGGTTGTAACTAGGACTGGCTACACAACTTGCAGAGCCCAATGCAAATAAAAATTCAGGGTTTTTTATTAAAAAATTTAATCTCAAGATGGTGACAACAGAGCATTATGTCAAGCATACAGAGCCCTACTAAGCATGGGGTCCTGTAGGACTGCCTAGGTTGCACATCCATGAGGCTAGCCTTAGTTCTAATCTTGGGCCTTCTCTTGAAACCAAGCAGGTGTGTGCTATGGGATAATCTTGTAAAAACAGCCAAGTGTTAGACTTGAAGATTGAAGAGCTTCCTGAAACCTAGTGTCTTCTTCTATTTCCTGATATCTCTTGGGCTCATCTGGACTTTGCTAATTAGTTTGCTTACTCCATAGCATTCCTTCTCCATCCCCCTCTTAAGACTTCTCACACATTGTGCAGCCCACTTCCACTTGGCTATGGGTCAGGGTGACCTGAAAGGATCAAGGTACAAAAGGAACCATCTATTCCTTGGGGTTCAGCCCACACTGTGCTTACGCCTCTGCACACGAGCTAGAGCAGTCTGACTCATGCAGCATCCTGGAAACCTCAGCATTTCCTAGCAACAAGGCTGAACTCGAGCTGTTGCTAAGGAAACGCTGGCATTTCCATAGCTACCAGAGCACAGGGAGCATCTCTAAATTACAGCTGAATATATCTAGTTTCAGCTAATGTTATGCTGCCAAAGGGGCAGGTTTGCATCTTCTGAATTTCATTACCTGCACAAAATGGGGCATGTCATCAGAGCAGGACCACTCCTCAAGGCTGATGAGCGGATGGTCTGTCCTCATATATAGACCTCCAAGAAATGGCTGGTCAACATGAGGTTGCATAGCCTACTGGGTTCCTGCAGTGCCTGGTTCCCTGACACAAAAATCACCATATTATATTGTCTCTATGTAATGATTTTGTTAGTTGCTTTCCCTATCCTGTCTTTTCCCAAAATGATCTTCTTCATGCCTCAAGCTCAGGAAGGAGCTGGCCTTCAGACTAAGTTATACCTGGTTCAAATCGCAACTCTTGTACTCAGCAGCTGTGGCCTTAGGGGACATGACTTAACTGCCTTAAACCTCAGTTTCCTCATCTAGAAAACAGGGTGCTGTGAGGTCAAAGGAGTTAACAAATGTTGTGTGCTTAGTGTAGGACCAACGGGTAGGCTGATGACTACAAACTAAGTCAGAAAAGCATGGGAATGATGAATGAGTAGAGGCAGGTGACAGAGATTCGGATGGTGGTGGTGGGGTTGTTGTTTCTGCTATATACAGTTGAAAAGAAATGCTTTCAGGATGAACTTGTCTATCTGAAAGAACTGGCACCAACCTCATGAGGGGAACCACGAACAGTGGTGAAGTATCTCTGGAGCTGGATTAGTGAAGTTTCTTTATGTGACCTCTGGCAAGTTACCTCATTTGCCAAAGGGAGTTATTTACTATAACTCACCTCAAGGATATCTGTGAAGGTTAAATAAACTAAGATACCTGAAGAGCTTAGAATAGAGCTTATCACGGGGTAGGCATTCAATAAACATTTGTTGAATGTATAACTTCAGAATTTGGCTGCAATCTTCAACTTTAGGGTTCAGGGGTTGCATTATTTATCCCAGTGGTGCAAGTTAGGGGTATACTGGTAGAACATGGACTCCTCACCTGAAACAGTTACTTTTCAGGGGAAATTCTTAAATCTCCTGAAACAACAAACACTATTTGTAAGTACAGGTTTTCACCATATTTGTTCAGAGTCCATGAGATAAAAAGGTTCAGGCCCACTGCCATGAAATAAAATGTTGTCTTTTGGGACATGGAGAGAACTATGCAAACCCATAGGATTCTGTCATTGAGTATGTGTGTGTGTGTGGGGGGGGCACCTGTTGACATCCTTTGTACTTACCACGTCAGACTCACTGAGGTCTGCTCCTGCCTGTTGTGCCTGAGGGCCTGCAGCTACTACTTCCCTGATGTTCTGGGGCCTGGGAAGCTCTATCAAGCTGTCTCTGTTCATGTCTAGATCTCCTGGCAATTGTTTGCTCCTTGGAGCCTCTGGGAACCAGCAACATCACGATTTGCCTGGATTTCCCCCATCTCCCCTCCTTTTCTTCCAGTCTCTTTAAGCTTGAAAATCAATCTTCTTGAAAGAAAAATCTGACAAAAGAGGATTTACTTTCTTCTAAGAAGTTGCCCTTTCCCCTCCTTGCACTGCCTAAAAGACCTTTCCCTTCTCTGTTTTAGAAGCATTTCCCCCCTCCCCATTTTAGTTGTTTATTGATTGCTTCTCATATGTGCCTTGACAAGGGGGCTCAAGCCAAGCCAATGCTCAAACCAGCGACCTTGGACTTCAAGCCAGTGACCTGGGGATCAGGTTGATGATCCCATGCTCAAGGCAGTGATCTGTGCTCAACCTGGCAAACCCGCGCTCAAGTCAACAAGCCTGTACTCTAGCTCATGACCTTGAGGTTTTGAACCTCGCCCTCAGCATCCTGGATCGACTTTCTATCCAGTGTGCCATCATTGGTCAGTCCAGGAGCATTGTTTGCAAGCCTCAATCCGTTTTCAGCTTTAGCCTCACTGAAATTATTCTTTGAGATCTACACCATTGCCTTTTTAAAACCCATCATTAGATCTGTACTTTTATTATTCATACATTCATCCATTTATTTAGCAAGTACATAGTGAGCACCTATTCTGACCCAGGCCTTGAAGTGAAGAAATACAGTTCCTGGCCTCATAGGATTTCCCATCTAGTGAAGGAGTCTGAGAAAAAAAAATCTCAAGGAAATAAACTAGGATCAGGAGATAGAAAAAGATGGAGGGAATGCTATTTTAGAAAGGATGGTCAAGATAGGCCTCTGGAGATGACATTCACAAAGTGAAAAGTGGCAAGTTGCAGAGTAGACAGGGGTAAAGTAAGGCTTCATAAACCCATAAGTAAGGGTTAATGTTCTGTGGACAATGGGATACCATCACTGGAGTCTCAGCAGTAAAGTAACATGCCTTGCACTGGAAAGATTTGTGCTGGCCCCTGTGTTGAGACTGTTAAGAATTGTCTATGGGAGCAAGGGTGGAAGCATATATCTTTTTGAGTATGAGCTCATTAAGGGAGCCACATGGTTGATTTATTTTTATTAGTCAGAATGGCACTCATCAACAAAACAACACAGAATAAGTGCTGGTGAGGATGTGGAGAAAAGGGGAACCCTCCTGCACTGCTGGTGGAAATGCAGACTGGTGCAGCCACTGTGGAAAACAGTATGGAGATTCCTCAAAATATTAAAAATCGAACTGCCTTTTGACCCAGCTATCCCACTGTTAGGAATATACCCTAAGAACACCATAGAACTGTTCTAAAAAGAGAAATGCACCCCCATGTTTATGGCAGCATTGTTTACAATAGCGAAGATCTGGAAACAGCCCAAGTGTCCGTCAGTGGACGAATGCATTAAAAAGCTTTGGTACATATGTACTATGGAATGCTACTCAGCCATAAGAAATGATGACATCGGATCATTTACAACAACATGGATGGACCTCGCTAACATTATACTGAGTGAAATAAGTAAATCAGAGAAAACTAAGAACTATATGATTCCATACATAGATGGGACATAAAAATGAGACTCAGAGACATGGACAAGAATGTGATGGTAAGGGGGGGAAGGAGAGGGAGGGGGTGGGGGGAGGGGAGGGACACAAAGAAAACCAGATAGAAAGTGACAGAAGACAGTTTGACTTTGGGTGAGAGGTATGCAACATAATCAAATGTCAGAATAATCTGGAGATGTTTTCTCTGAACATATATACCCTGATTTATCAATGTCACCTCATTCAAATTAATTAAAAATAAATTAAGAAAAGGCTGATTTATTTTTAAAAATCACATTTGGAAAGTTTCTGGAGGATTTTTTGATCTGGAATTTGAAGTGATAGAGGAAAATTTCCCCTTTTTAGAATCATTGTATTTCAGCAGCCACCTTACCTTCTACAGTCTCAAGCAGTGGGACCACAGAGTGTGTGGTGTGCTATTTTGTTTTCTGCCTTTTACCTCCAGGAGTCTTTTTCTCTACTCTAAGCTCATGGCTGATGTCCATCCAAACTTGTCTATTATTATTATCGACTTCAAAATGTCATTATTTTTCCCCCAAGTTCTGGTCATCCCCTCATCCACACACAATTCTTCCTTCTTGCTTGCCAGGTTTAATAGATCATTCCAGGGACAGTGGCCTATCACTCTCAGACCCAGAATTTCCCAAACTCTTTATGATTTATGAAAGACTCAATCCTTGCATTCTCAGTGTCAGGCCAGGGGGGGGGGCGGTTACTATTACCCTATTTTACAGATGGAAACAGCTGAGGCTCAGGGAGGTTGAGCATGGAAGCTGAAGCTGAAGCTCAGAGTTTCTGACTCTAAAGTTCATGCTCTTTCTACTCTATCACTCTGTTATCTAAGTAAGACAATGTGTTCCTTGTTTCAATTAGCTTAAATACTTTTAAGTGAATACTAGATGGTTTATCTTATTCTCTTTTTCTCTGGTTTGGCTTACATGATTTCTATTCTTAATTTCTTATTTAAAATTTTGATTGCCTACAACACCTATCGGGGCAATTACTTAAGTGCATCACAACTTCCTGCTATGGGTTTAGGCTTCCAAAGAGGCTCTTAGGACCAGTGCGATGGTTAACCTTTATGTGTCAACTTGACTGGGCCATGAGGTGTCAAACAGTATTCCAGGCTTTTCAGTGAGACAGTGTTTTTATATGAGATTAACATTTAAATCCATAGACTGAGAAAAGCAAATTGCCCTACTTCAAACTGACACTTGGCTTTTTCCTGTCTTCTAACTCCAAATGAACCATGGGCTCTTTTCTGAGTCTTCTGGGTTTTAAGCCTGCCTGCCTTCGGTCTGGAACTATAGCATCTACTTTCCTGGGTCTCCAGATTGCTGATTTACCCTGCAGATCTTGAATCTTGTCAGCCTCCATAACAGTGTGAGCCAGTTCCTTAGAATATATCAACCCCTCCCCCCACCACTCTCCTCTCATCTCCTATTCGTTGTTTCTTTGGAGAACTATGACTGATACAGCCAGCAGAGGGAGATATTCTACCACTACACTGTCTATTTCCCTTTTGTTTCCTTCAAAAGAGAAAAAAGAGAAAATCCTTCTAATTCATTTTTTTTCCCCAGACCAAAAAATAAAAAGCACTTTCAAAGAGAGAAAGGAGCATAGCTGTTGGTATATGTGATGTGATAGGAGAAGGTCATCCCAGAACAAGCTTGAGACATCATAGGAAATGTATTCTGCATGAGGTGAACATCAAAGTTCTGCTGCTCATGACAAAATTACCCAAGACAGGAAATCAAAGACAGCATTATAACCAGTGGAATAGATTTCAGAGATAGAACTTCTCTAACAGAAAGAACAGTGGAATGAGTAGAAAGAAGGATGAAAACTAACATTACTGCATAATGTCTGCATATACATTATGTATAATTACAATTGTACCTATGCAGAAATATAAATGCAGAAATCAAGGTCTGGAAAGATGCTCACCAAACTTTTAACAATGGTTTTTTCTGGAAAGGGGAAGGCTCTTGGAGGGAGATACACTGAAATAGACTTCCTCCTTTTATTCCATTCTGGGTTTGAATTTTTTAAAACAGGATTGTATTCATGTATGATTTTATATATTTTAAAAAATCACTAAATAATATTTCACACATAGTAGGAAGGCTATAATTTAAAAAAAAACCATAAAATAACAAATGTCAGGAAGGATGAGGAGACATTGGAACCCTGGCACATTGCTGATGGGAATATAAAATGGTGCAGCGACTTTGGAAAAGAGTTTGATGTTTTCTCAAAAAGGTGAGCACTGAACTACCATATAACCCAATAAATTCCACTTTTAGGTATACTACCAAAGAATTGAAAAAGGGATTTGAAAGGATATTTGGATACCCATGTTAATAGCAACATTATCCATCATAGTCAGAAGGTGAAACCTCAAGTGTGTGTTGATAGATGAACGAACAAAATGTGGTATATCTACACAACAGAATATTATTCAGCTATAAAAAGAAATTAAATTTTGATATACACTATATCAAAGGACAAATATTGTATGAGTCTACTTACATGACGTATGTAGAATAGGAAAATACATAGAGACAAAAGTTGAATAGAGGTTACCATGTGTTGGGGGAAGAAGGAAATGGAAGCTATTATAATGGGTACAGAGCTTTTGCAGGAGATGATGAAAAAGATTTGAGTATAGATAATGGTGATTATTGTACAACATTGTGAATATATTTAATATCACTGAATTGCACACTTATAAATTGTTAAAATGACATATATTATGTATAATTTACTACAATTTAATAACCTAAAAATTCTAAAGAGAAACGGCTGTTGTACTATTAGATCCAGTTATACTCTTTTATACAGGGGAAAAGAGGGGCTTCTAGGGACTATAGAGGGGCCACTTCAGTTTTATAGGTGGTGTTTTGTGTGAAGCAGCAAGTGCTGAGGAAGCGTCTGACAGTTGGAATATCATAAGGAGACCTGAAGATCTGATGTCATCCAATTCATGCTAAACCTTGTCTGAACAAGAACTGGAACTATCTTAGCTCATCATTACAACCTTAGAGCCTAGAACAGAAACTGGTGCACAGTAGGCACTCAAATATTTTTTGAATGATTTAATGATGTCCTGTGACTTGCTCATAAAAAGCATTCTCTAGCTTATCATTTTGGGAACTATTGTTAATTATTTAATGCACAAAAATACAGGCCTGGAATTCATGTATTTAATTGTCATTAACATAGAGATAGTGTATTAGTTGGGGCACACTACCTGCTGCTGTATCAATTCCCTGTATCTCAGTGAGCTGACTCAATAAAGAGTTAATTTTCACTTATGTTACAGTTCAAAGTCAGTGGGGGTGGGTTGGAGTGGGGGTTGAGCTCTGTTCCATGCAGGTTATTAGAGACCCAGCTTCCTACTGTCCAGTAGGTCCAGAGGTCCTTAGGCACTCGGCGGTCTCCACCAGCTTCCTTGCACCTGGCTGGCAGATGAGTGAAGAAAGAGATCTTGGAAGTCTATATGTGAGGTTTAAGTGGCCAGACCTGCAAGTGTCACTGTGTCTTTTTCCCACACCCTATTGGTTATAACTCAGTCATGTGACTACACTGAATCAGAAGGGATTCTGGGAAATGTGGTCTAGCTTCAAACAAAGAAGGAAAAGTAAATGGTGTTTGATGAACATGTAACATTGCCTATGTCATAATATAGATGTGGGGAACACTCCTAAGGTAATTGTGTAGTGGGCAAGCTAAGAGAAGGCCACCCAGGACCAAAGTCCTATAATCTTCAGTGTTTAAGAAAAGGGAAGAAGAGAAGAGGCAGAACAAAGAGAGTGAAAATAAGGAAAGCAACCACAGGAAGCCCAAGGAAATTAAATGTCACAGAAGTAAGGGGCGAGTGTGGCAACAGACAGACCTTAATAAGAGCCACTTTTGTTGAAATCAGATTGTGGTGCTTAGGGGTGAAATGTCGGCGAGGAAGTAAAGGATTATATGTAGAACATTTTTGAGAAATGTGACTGTAAAATGAAGAAGAGAACGTTAGTAGCTAGTGGTCATGTGGAAGTGGCATGGGAGGTATACCGGTATATATATTTTTTCTATGCGAGAGACTTGAGAATGTTTAAATGTTTAAAGGAAAGGAAACACAGTAAATAGAAAACTACATGATACAGAGCCAGAAACAAATGACTATTGGAATAGAAGAAATAGTCTTTAAACAGACTTAAGTGTTGTAGCAATTTGGTTTATGTCAAAGATGGTGTGCAATGATGGACTGTTTCTGATGCATGTATGTATGTAGTCATCGAAGTGTATACTTTTCTTTTTTTTCCAGAAAGGATTTAAGGCAGCTTAAAAAGATATATCCTTGTGAAAAAATAAAACTATTATTTAAAGGGAAGAAAACGACATGTTGGGACAATGAAGCAATAAATGCATTTAAGTTTTATAACCCTAAATATTTCTTTGATAATCACTGCTCACCTCAAAAAAATTCAATTTAAAAAGTAGCAGTCTTATTAAATTAAAATAAATTTTCAAATAAAGAAAATATATTTTCCCTCTAAACATAAGTGCTAAGCTGACTGTAGGCAGCTGGATCACTTTGTGCTGGGATCTGTTAGATAATTCTGTTTACATAACTAGCTCTGCAATGCCACTTTTCAGGCAGAGATTCGCATTTATTCTGGATGTTGCTATGACAATCATTTTGTCCTTGTGCTTTGTCACATGTGTTGTGCAGCAGCAACCTTTGACCAGAAGCAATAAAACCTGATGTGACTATTATGCAGACACAGACTGTTCTGGTCTCAAAACAGCTTCTAAGCCAGACAAGAAGCTGTTTCATTTCTCTGTAATCATATCTTGTTACTGACCCCAGTGACACCCTGTGAGCCATCGTATGCTGTATTGACTCTGAACTCTTTTCCCTAGACCGTATGATGCTTCTAAGCCTCTATACATCCTTATGTTCACTACATCCCCTTAATTGCTCCTCTCTCCCCAGCAGACTCATTCTTATTCTACAAGGCTCAGCTTATCTGTCACATGCTCTAGGTCAGTGGTTTTCAACCTGTTTACACTTGGGGGCTGGGGAAAAACAGGAGAAATATTTCTTTATTTATTTAAGCCCTGGAGGCCACAGGTAGGCAGTCTGCATTCCGAAGCCTTTTTTTTTTTTTTTTTCTGAAGCTGGAAATGGGGAGAGACAGTCAGACAGACTCCCGTATGCGCCCGACCGGGATCCACCTGGCACGCCCACCAGGGGCGAAGCTCTGCCCACCAAGGGGCGATGCTCTGCCCCTCCAGGGCATCGCTCTGCCGCGACCAGAGCCACTCTAGCACCTGGGGCAGAGGCCAAGGAGCCATCCCCAGCGCCCGGGCCATCCCTGCTCCAGTGGAGCCTTGGCTGCAGGAGGGGAAGAGAGAGACAGAGAGGAAGGAGGGGGAGTGGAGAAGCAAATGGGCGCCTCTCCTATGTGCCCCGGCCGGGAATCGAACCCGGGTTCCCCGCACGCTGGGCTGACGCTCCACTGCTGAGCCAACCGGCCAGGGCCAGAAGAAATATTTCTAAGGCAGAAATCACCCTGAGCATAAGCAAGTTTGACTAAGATCATTGGGCCTATAATCTTCATACATCAGGGTGGTTAGCTCTTTCATGGACCAGCACAAAATTTCTGGCAGATCAGAAGTTGAAAAACACTGCTCTAGGTGAATCTTTTGTGACTGGCCCTGACTGGCTCTCTCTGTGCTCCCCCAGCCCCTGTCCTCTTCATCGTAGCTCTGGTCCTGCTATGTTAATAAGGGCATCTACTCCACTGATCTTGTGCCTCAACTCTGCATCTTTGGGCTCAATACCTGTCACAGCCAGAGTTGGCACACTGTGCATGAAAACCATCCAGCAGAGAGGTGGAGGTTTCTATTTAAGACCACAAGTATCATTTTGACCTGGATAACTATATGGCAGTATACATTTGTTAAATTTTGCATCAAGCTTTACATTTATGATCTGTGCAGCTTATTGTATGTGCAGTATACCTCCAAAAAGCTCTGTTAACTTAAAAATAAAAATAAAAACCCCTCCTCCTTAACCACCTGCAATTGCTTTTGTTCTCCAGGGGAGTCACCATAGCTCTTTGCTTAGGGAGATACTTGTCTGTCTCAGGGATAAAAAGAGAACGTCAGAGACAGAGAGCTAAATTACTCCTTTATATGAGGACAGTAGAATCTGGGATTTCCTGGTGCAGTCATTTTAACCTTAAAGGAAGGTGTCCTTTTAGTGCTGAAGAGTTTAAGGACCCCATGTGCTGCCACTTTGCCTTGTGACGCTTTTCAAAATAATTTCATATCTACTCTTTGTGTGATCTGTCAGAAAGTAAATGTCAATATGGTATCAGAATCCTTCTGTGAAATAATCTAGCAAGGACAATTATCTCAACCTGGGGTACAGGTGTCAACGACCAGGAAGCTTTGAGAAACTGGAATCCCAGACAGAAATGTGCTGGTTATGGGCACCATGAACAGATGAGCTATGCTAGAAGTACCTGAGGCCACAGGAGAGCAGAGGTACAGGTATACCCAGGATAGGGCTCCAGTTGTTCTGAGTCAGGTGAAATGGGGTACAACCCACCTAGGCTGGCTGAGCTGTAAACACAGGCTTGGGGGTCAAACAAAGCTGAGTCTGTCTTTGGGCAAGGATTTGTGGTAGCTTGTGTGATCCTAAGCAAGATACTTAACCCCTCAGTCTCGGGTTTCTCTTGTCTCATAGGAGTGGGAACAATGAAGGATATCAGATTAGTCTGCTGGAGTTGCCATAACAAAGTAACACAGACTAGGGGCTTAGACTACATAAATGTATTGTTTTCCAGTTTTGAAGGCTGAGAAGTCTGAGATTAAGTTGTTGACAGGGTTGGTTTTTCCTGAGGCTTCTCTCCTTGGCTCGCAAATGGCTGTTTTCTCCCTGTCTCCTCACATAGTCGTCTCTTTGTGTGTGTCTGTGTGGTCTAACCTTTACTTCTTATAAGCACACCAGTCAAATTGGATTAGGGTCCATCTTAAGGACCCCATTTAACTTTAATTACATTTTTAAAGACCCTATCTCCAAATACAGTCACATTCTGAGGTACTGGTGTTTGTACTTCAACATATGAATTTTGGGTGCAGTGCACAGTTCAGTTCAGCCCAGATCAGATATCATCCCAGGTTCTGAAATGCAGGAAGTTTCACTACATATGTGTATAATGTTATGTGGAGCCATTCTTGTTATCATAGAATTAGTACTTAGGGAACAAAGAGATGGGAAACACCATTCTCTAAAGGATCAAGGGCTGTAAGAAGCAGACATCCTCTTCAAGGCTTTCTAAGATATGAGTAGAACTAGTGCTATTACGGCCTGCCATAGACTCGCTGATGCCTCAGTCCTTATTCCAATTGTATCTATTTAACACTGGCAGTTCCCTCTACTAAACTGGGAGTTGCCTGGGCCTTGCTTTCTTTAGTTCTCTGTTCAACCCCCAGGACAAGGGAGGGAACCATAACTCTAGCCATCCCTTTCTTCCTGCCTGAGGATCCAAGAAGTGCCTTCTCATGCTGAAGGCCTGTTTGGGTCAAGTGTCTCCAGCTTCTGGTGTTGAAAGAAGCTAAAGCCAAGTACAGTGGAATTTAATGTGTGTTTTCCGACATGTGAATTTAGGCTAATTACACCTGCTCCTTATGGATCAGTTTTCTCCTTTATAAAATGGAGGTTGTAAATAGGACTGGCTACATAACTTGAAGAACCCAATGCAAAATAAAAATTCAGGGTTTTTTGTTAAAATATTTAATCTCAAGATGGTGACAACAGAGCATTATGTCAAGCATACAGAGCCCTACTAAGCATGGGGTCCTGTAGGACTGCCTAGGTTGCACATCCATGAGGCTAGCCTTAGTTCTAATCTTGGGCCTTCTCTTGAAACCAAGCAGGTGTGTGCTATGGGATAATCTTGTAAAAACAGCCAAGTGTTAGACTTGAAGATTGAAGAGCTTCCTGAAACCTAGTGTCTTCTATTTCCTGATATCTCTTGGTCTCATCTGGACTTTCCTAACTAGTTTGCTTACTCCATAGCATTCCTTCCCCATCCCCCTCTTAAGACTTCTCACACATTGTGCAGCCCACTTTCACTTAGCTATGGGTCAGGGTGCCCTGAAAGGATCAGCCCACACTGTGCTTATGCCTCTGCACACGAGCTAGAGCAGTCTTACTCATGCAGCATCCTGGAAATCTCAGCATTTCCTAGCAACAAGGCTGAACTCGAGCTGTTGCTAAGGAAACGCTGGCATTTCCATAGCTACCAGAGCACAGGGAGCATCTCTAAATTACAGCTGAATGTATCTAGTGTCAGCTAATGTTATGCTGCCAAAGGGGCAGGTTTGCATCTTCTGAATTTCATTACCTGCACAAAATGAGGCATGTCATCAGAGCAGGACCACTCATCAAGGCTGATGAGCGGATGGTCTATCCTCATACATAGACCTCCAAGAAATGGCTGGTCAACATGTGGTTGCATAGCCTACTGGGCTCCTGCAGTGCCCATATTATATTGTTTCTATGCATCTGCATTCCTTCCCACTCCCAGCAACTGAGACCTCAGGCTGTGTCCTTAGCAACCAACATAAGGCAGGGTTTCTAACCTTTTCCTTAACCACTTGGGAAAATCTGTGGGGTCCTTCCCAGAATAATATTTTTCAATTTGTGAAACAAAACTGGTAGGATTACAAAAGAAAGCTCAAAAAAATTTTTTTTTTCTTTTCTTTGTATTTTTCTGAAGCTGGAAACGGGGAGAGACAGTCAGACAGACTCCCGCATGCGCCCAACCGGGATCCACCCCGCACACCCACCAGGGGCGAGGCTCTGCCCACCAGGGTGCGATGCTCTGCCCCTTCGGGGCGTCGCTCTGCCGCGACCAGAGCCACTCTAGCGCCTGGGGCAGAGGCCAAGGAGCCATCCGCAGCGCCCGGGCCATCTTTGCTCCAATGGAGCCTTGGCTGCGGGAGGGGAAGAGAGAGACAGAGAGGAAGGAGGGGCGGAGTGGAGAAGCAAATGGGCGCTTCTATATGCCCTGGCCGGGAATCGAACCCGGGTCCCCCGCACGCCAGGCCGACACTACCACTGAGTCAACCGGCCAGGGCTCAAAAAATTTTTAATTGAATTTATTGGAGTGACATTGGTTAATAAAACCACATAAGTTTCAAGGGTACAACTCTACAACACAGCCTCTGTATACTGTATTGTGTGTTCACCAGCCCAAGTCAAGTCTCTTTTCATCACTACTTATCCCCCTTTATTCTCTTGTACCTCCCCTACCCTTTTAGCTCTTGTAATCCCCATACAGTTGTCTATTAGGTTTTTCTTTTGCTGAATGCCTTCACTTTTTTTACCCAGCCCCCAACCCTCTCCTCTCAGACAGTTGTCTGTCTATTCTCTGTATCTATGAGTCTGTTTCTTTTGTGTTTGTTAGTTTATTTTGTTCATTATAGTTCATTTTATTGAAATAAAATGAACAAAATCTTTTTAAAATCATAGCTGGTGATATTATAAAATATATGTGTATCTTCTTTGATGCATTAAATAATGAGATAGAGTGGCAAGTCTAATAATTATGGTAATTTGTAAGTAGTGACAAGTGTAAAGGATATTTTGGAGAGAGTTGCTGCCATAGTAACACAGTATGAAAATATCAGGGCTTTTTCCTCTGGTAGAAAAGTAACAGGTACTGCTAATCTTTCTGTAGTTGGCTGACTGCATTCATTATTCATAATGCTAAATTTCAGTTAGAAGTTAGTGAATATAAAGAATATTATTCTCTCATCTAATTCCACAGACCCTCTAAATTCTACATAGGTAGTGAACCTGGGAATGAACAAATGGCAAACAGAGAATGGAAAAATGATGAAAGAGCAATGGCTGAATAAGTTACCCAGGTTCCTTGAGCAAGTGAGTCGTTTAGGGAGAAGAAAGTCTTGTTCACAGCCATTCAGTTAGTTTTAGTCACCCTGTTTCTTGTCACTTCGTCATTTAAGAGCTGAAGAATTTAACAAATGGTCTTGGGATAACTAAGTGTCTGTATGTAAAAGAATGAAGTTGAACCTTCATTTTATACCATGTACAAAAGTTAATTCAAAATGGATCAAAGATCTAAATATAAGTATTAAAGCTATTAGAAGAAAACATAGCACAGAAACATCAACAATTTGGATGTAGCAACAATATCTTGGATATGTTATCAAAAGTACAGGCAACAAAATGACAGATAGATATACTGGATGACATCAAAATTTAAAACTTCTGTGCATCAAGGGAAACAACCAACAGAGTGAAAAGGCAACCTATGGAATGGGAAAAAGTTTTTGCAAATTATGTATCTGAAAAGGGCTTAATATCCAGAATACATAAAAAAAACCTTTTACAGTGGAACACCAACAAAACAAATAACCTGATTAAAAAATGGACAAAGGGTTTGAATAGACATTTCTTCAAAGAAAATATAGAAATGGCCAATAAACACGTGAAAAGATGCTTGACATCACTAATTATTAGGGAAATGCAAATTAAAACTACAATGAGATATCACTTCACACCTATTAGTATAGCTACTATCAGAGAGAGAGAGAGAGAGAGAGAACAACAATTGTTGGCAAGAATATGGAGAGCCATCATACTGACCCAGCAAATTCACCTCTGGGTATATACCCAAAAGAACTGAACAGGTATTGAACATATGGCCATGTAAAGGGGTTTGGATTTTACTTTGAAGAAAAGTAGCGAGCCACTGGAAGGTTTTTAAATATTTTTATTAAGTGAGAGGCAGGGAGGCAGAGGCAGACTCCTGCATGCACCCCAATTGAGATCCACTGGCAGGCACCCTACCAGGCAATGCTTTGCTTTGTTGCTAGGCAACTGAGTCATTTTAGCAGCTGAATGCGAGGCCATGGAGCCACCCTCTGTGTGCGCAGGGCCTAATTTGGCCAAATTTGCTGGAATCATTCAAGCCATGGCTGCAGGACAGGAAGAGGTAGAAAGAAAGAGAAAGGGGAGGGGTGGAGAAGCAGATGGTTACTTCTCCCGTGTGCCCTGATCGGAAATCGAACCCATGACTTCCACACACCCAGCTGATGCTCTACCACTGATACAACTGGCCAGGGTCTGGAAGGTTTAATCAGGGAAGAAATGTGATCTAATTAATTTATTTTTAGTTAAGATCCATCTGACAACTGTGTAGACAGCCAAAAGATGAAGGCTGCAGGTGTGGGGCTCCCACAGAATCTTCCTCAAAGGAGGCTTTTTATGGTAAGTGCTGAGGCACAGTTGTCAGAGGCTGGGACCTACTTTTCCCTTTTAATGTTGGCTTGGACTTTTGGATTTTTAAGTTGAGGATCTGGATCTAGGCATCAGTTGCAAACTAGCAAAGTTAGTGAGGGCATGCGGCCCCCAGTGGGCTTGGGGAAGCAATGGCAGTCAATGGGACTGGTGGAGAAAGCAAGTAGGTATGAGTTCTTCTTTGGAATGCTTTCCAAGGCCTAGGGCAAGGTGCTGGTAGGCAGTGTCAGACGAGGCTCTTTACAGAGAGGAAACCAGGAGATTAAAAGTAGAGAAGCCGATAAATGTTGATACTTCTCTCTGCTAAATTGGTCTAATCCTCAAGAAGAAGCATTCTTTTCCCAGGACCTTTGCTTCATGTGTCTTCTCAGGCTCTATTACCAGAAACTCTGCTTCATACCTCCAGCACTGTGGGCTCAAATCATTTGTGCAAATCATGCATTTCTAAGAACACCACCTGCCATCAACATTGTCACATTCTTCAGAGTTATCCAATGAGGAAAGGACTGCAAACTTTCCATTGTATTTAGCAAAAGAGACAGTGGATATGAGGTTACATTCATTCATTTAACTAAAAGCTATTGAACATCTGCTATGTGACCGGTACAGTGTTAATTATGGAAAACAGAAAATAAAGACCAGCAAGAAGGAACCAGGTTTCATAGAAAGGAAGAAGTCCTATGTCAAATTTCTGTCCCTTCTGTCCATTCAATTCCTGAAAGAGCCTGCTCTGGCAATCATGAGCTCAACTAATGGGTCCTTATTATTTATGATCCAATCTACCATCTTTTTCACAGGTAGGCTTGGCCAGGTGGCAGAACCCTGGCAGACCATGAGCTCAAACAAGCTGAACTGAGAAGTGAGGAGAGAACTGTTTTCCTCACTGGTGGAAGTGGCATGAGCTTTGCCTAGGGAGAAACCACCATTCTCTACCTTCTTTATATATTTATTTATGGTAATTATTGGTATATTTGGATTTATTTACACCATCTCATTTTGTGTTTTCTGTTTTTATGCTTCTTTTTTCTTCTTCACTGTTATCTATTAGATCAATCAAATAAAAAACAAGTAATTCCTTCTTTTTTCCTCTACTGGTTTGTGAGTTATGGTGCTTAACCTTTGAGTATTTAACATGCACAAAATTGACTAAAAAAAAAATCTAAAATTAATCACCATCTCTATATTTTTCTCAAACTACACAGATTCTTAGAATATTTTAATTCTTTCTACCTTTTCTTATCTTATATGTTTTTGTTGTCTAGTTATTTTGCCTTGTTTCTAGTCTCCTCATAAGCATTTTCTTCATCATTATCATTATTGTTATTGTCATCATTGCTATTGCTTTATATATAAAATAAATTTTATTGTAAATATAATATTTTATGTAATTTATAATAGCATAAGCATGATTTATATACATTTATAAATATAATTTATGTTATAACTGTAATTGATATAAATATGAATTTATAAATATATAAACACCTTTGGTGAACCTATCATTACTGTTGGTCAAGAAACTGCAGGCAGTATGAAGAAGTAGGATCTGTTCTCACTTGGCTCCCTTGGACACAGAAGTGCACAGTGGAGGCAAGAATGGGAAAGGAAGAATGTACCTTGTGTTCCAGACTGAGTGTAAGTAATAGAATTGCTTTCAAACCCCTGTGTACCACATTCTGCTAGTCCAAGAGATCCTTAGGGGAATTACTGACAGGTTTGTACTATCAGCTGGAGGCCAATTAAGGGGTATACAATATAACATACCTTTGTGATCAGATTCTATGTCTTTAAATATTCACCAAAATCTGTATGTCAAAACCAAGAAATTGTACAGCATAAACTCATCACATTACAAAAGAAAAACAGGCCCAGAAATGGGCAGTGGCCTGATCAGTCATGTGGGAAAGTCAGCACTATAACCCAGTTTTATTGCCTTTCACCTCCATACTCTTTTCACTACATTCTCCTCTAGTCATTTGGAGCCTTCAATCTTACTATGCCTCCATTGTTCTATATCTCTGTTATCAACATCACCACCCACTGAATGGCCCAAACCAGAAATCTGGGTGCCACCCATGACACATCCTTCTCCTTTAATCTCTACATTCCATCTATATCCAGGTCTTAGAAGTTCCTCAAATTAATCAACTTCTCTTTACCTTCACCCCAATCAGTTAAGAAATATTTATTGAGTACCAACTATTCTGAGGCACCAATCTAGATTTTTTAAAAAGATTTTATTTACTCATTTTAAAGAAGGGGAGAGAGAGATAGAGAGAGAGAAGGGGAGAGGAGCAGGAAGCATCAACTCCCATATGTTCCTTGACCAGGCAAACCCAGGGTTTCAAACCAGCAACCTCAGTGTTCCAAGTCGACACTTACCCATTTTGCCACCATATATTAGGCCCAATCTAGATATTAAGACACAGCTAGTGAATAAGACACATTCCCTGCCTCAAGGATCTTACATTCTGCTGTGTGGGGAAATATGTGTGTGTGTGTATGTGTGTGTGTGTGTGTGTGTGTGAGAGAGAGAGAGAGAGAGAGAGAGAGAGAGAGAGAGAGAGAGAGAGAGGTGATGGATAACTAGCAAGTAAATAAATACATGACTGAAAGTATTGAATTATAAAGTTTAAATGGATGAAATACATGGTATATAAACTGTATCTCAAGAAAGCTGTTCAAAAGTGTCTCTAAACCATTTGTGCTTCTTGCTCTGTGAAACTCCTGTTTATTTTGCCCATTTTTGTAATAGGTTATGTTTTTTATTAGTTTATATAACTTCCTTACATAGTCTGGTTGCCAATCTTTTGTTAAATATATTTATTTTAAATATATTTTTATAAGTATGAAATATTCTTACAGAAAACTGCATATACATACAGTTTAGTAGTGATTATGTAGTTAAAACCCATATAACCACCACACAAGTCTAGATATAGAATATTACCAACAAGAAAGAAGTCCTCCATGTGAATCATCACCAACTTTCTCTACACTAAAAGTGAAGTTTGTGATAATACCGTATTTTTCGCTCCATAAGATGCACCTGACCATAAGATACACCTAGGGTTTTAAGGAGGGAAATAAGAAAAAAATTCTGAACCAAATGGTGTGTTAAAATACTTAATAAAATACCATATTTTTCACTCCATAAGATGCACGGGCATTTTCCCCTCCACTTTTTTTGGGGATAAAAGTGTGTCTTATGGAGTGGGAGATACGGTAATTTTCCTTTTTCTCTTTCACTTTTTCTAACTTTCAATACATTTATTAACAATATTGTTTATTTTCACTCTAGTTTTAAATGTTTTATTCAGGTTTATTTAAAAAATAACATGCATAGATTTTTAAGTTCACTGTTATATAAGTTTTGGCAAGTGCATATGTTTGTGTGTCCACCACCAAAGTCACGTCATAGAAATTTTCTGTGTCTTCAGACAGTTCTACCAGTCCAAGGTTCCTCAAAAATTTTAAAATGGAACTACCATATGTCCCAGCAATTCCACTTTTGGGTGTACATCTGAAGAAACCCAAAACACTAATTTGAAAGAATATATGCATTTCTACATTCACTGCAGCATTATTTACAATAGCCAAGACATGGAAGCAAGCCATGTGGCCATCAATAGATGAGTGAATAAAGAAGATATGGTACATATATACAATGGAATATTACTCCACTGTAAGAAAACATGAAATCTTACCATTTGCAGCAACATGGATGGACCTAAAGGATATTACATTAAGTAAAATAAGTCAAACAGAGAAAGACAGATATCATATGATGTCACCTATATGTAGAATCTAAAGAATAAAACAAACAAAGCAGAAACAGACTCACATGCAGAGAACATATATACTGATGGTTGCCAGAAAGGAAGGGGATTGAGAGCTGGATTGAAAAGGAGAAGGGATTAAGAAGTACAATTTGTAAGTTATAGAATATTCATGGGGATGTAAACACAGCATAGGAAATACAATCAATAATATCGTAATTACAATGTATAGTGCCAGGTAGGTACTTAAATTATATATTTGTCTAAGCACTATATAAATAATATAATTGTCTAACCATTATGCTGTACATATGAAACTAATATCAATAATGTTAAATGTCAATTGTAATTGAAAAATAAAATAAAAAAGTTCCTTTAATTCTATTTTTCATTTACTCTTCTCATACAATACAACCACTATTCTAATTTACATCATTATAGATTAGTTCTGAATGTGCTCAAACTTTATATAATTAGAATTACATAGTATGCATACTTTTGTGTCATAATTCTTTCCCTCACCAAAATGTGTTTGAGATTTACTCATTGTATTGCATGTATTAGTATTTTATTTATTTTATTGCTGAAATCCATTGTAAGGATATATCAAAATTTGTTTTAACTTGTTAAAAGACATTTCAACTGTTTAAATTTTGGGCTGTTATAACACTGCTATGAGTATTCTTATACAAATATTTCTTCAGACATAGGATCTCATTTATTTTAGGGAAAATGCCTAGAAGTATAATTTCTGAGACAAAGCGTTGGCAGATGTTTAACTCTACCTTTTCTTTAAGCAAGAGAGAGAGAGAGAGAGAGAGAGAGAAAGAGAGAGAGAGAGAGAACAAGAGAGAGTGAGAGACAGAAAGAAACAGACAGACAATATTTTGGTCAATATGCCAAGAAGACATACTAATCTTAAATGTGTGTGCACTTAATAACAGAGTTTCAAAATAAATGAGGTCAAAAGTTATAAGAGAAACACACAATATATTGTGAGTTTGCAATACCTCTTTTTTTTAAGTGAGAAGAGAGGAGGTAGAGAAACAGACTCCTGCATGCACCCTGACCAGGATCCACCCAGCAACCCCCATTTGGAGCCAATGCTCGAATCAACCAAGTTATTCTCAGTGCTGAGGGCCTAGCTTGAATCAATTGAGCCACTTGTGGGAGGGGAAGAGAGAGAGAGAAGGAGAAAAGGGAGGGAAGAGAAGAAGATGGTAGTTTTTCATGTGTACCCTGACTGGAGAACAAACCTGGAACATTTGCATGATGGGCTGATGTTCTATCCATTGAGCCCACTGGCCCGGTTCAATACCTCTTTTTCAATAATTGATAGAACTAATACAGAAAAATCAGTAAAGATATAGAAGAACTGAACAGCATTATCAACCAACATGACATAACTGGTTTACAGAACACTATACCCAAAATTATCAATATACACATTCTTCTCAGAATACACATTTTTATTTTTTAATTATTATTATTTTTATTAATTTTACTAGGGTGACATCAATAAATCAGGGTACATATGTTCAAAGAAAACATGTCCAGGTTATCTTGTCGATCAATTATGTTGCATACCAATCACCCAAAGTCAGATTGTCCTCCGTCACCTTCTATCTAGTTTTCTTTGTGCCCCT
The DNA here is from genome assembly GCF_036850995.1 of Saccopteryx leptura. Lineage (NCBI taxonomy): Eukaryota > Metazoa > Chordata > Mammalia > Chiroptera > Emballonuridae > Saccopteryx > Saccopteryx leptura. Next base: position 53,646,861 of record NC_089516.1, read on the forward strand.
CCTTCTCCCCTTTCCCTCTCCGCCCCCCCCCCCGTAACCACCACACTCTTTTTTTTAAAAAATATTTATTTATTTATTTATTTATTTATTTATTTATTTATTTATTTATTTACAGAGACAGAGAATGAGTCAGAGAGAGATAGACAGGGACAGAGAGAAATGAGAAGCATCAATCATTAGTTTTTCATTGCGCATTGCAACACCTTAGTTGTTCATTGACTGCTTTCTCATATGTGCCTTGACCGCAGGCCTTCAGCAGACCGAGTAACCCCTTTCTGGAGCCAGCCACCTTGGGTTCAAGTTGATGGGCTTTTGCTCAAACCAGATGAGCCCGCGCTCAAGCTGGTGACCTTGGGGTCTCGAACCTGGGTCCTCTGCATCCCAGTCCGACGCTCCATCCACTGCGCCACCACCTGGTCAGGCCCACCACACTCTTATCAATGTCTCTTAGTCTCGTTTTTATGTTCCACCTATGTATGGAATAATGCAGTTGGTTTTTTCTTTTTCTTTTTTCTTTCTTTCTTTTTTTTTTTTTTTTTTTTTTTTGTATTTTTCTGAAGCTGGAAACGGGGAGGCAGTCAGACCGACTCCTGCATGCGCCCGACCAGGATCCACCTGGCACGCCCACCAGGGAGTGATGCCCTGCCCATCCGGGGCGTCGCTCTGTTGTGACCAGAGCCACTCTAGCACCTGGGGCAGAGGCCAAGGAGCCATCCCCAGTGCCCGGGCCATCTTTTGCTCCAATGGAGCCTCGGCTGCGGGAGGGGAAGAGAGAGACAGAGAGGAAGGAGAGGGGGAGGGGTGGAGAAGCAGATGGGCGCTTCTCCTGTGTGCCCTGGCCAGGAATCGAACCCGGGACTTCCGCACACCAGGCCGACACTCTACCACTGAGCCAACCGGCCAGGGCTGGTTTTTTCTGATTTACTTATTTCACTCCATATAATGTTATCAAGATCCCACCATTTTGTTGTAAATGATCCGATGTCATCATTTCTTATGGTTGAGTAGTATTCCATAGTGTATATGTGCCACATCTTCTTTATCCAGTCTTCTATTGAAGGGCTTTTTGGTTGTTTCCATGTCTTGGCCACTGGGAACAATGCTGCAATGAACATGGGGCTGCATGTGTCTTTACGTATCAATGTTTCTGAGTTTTTGGGGTATATACCCAGTAGAGGGATTGCTGGGTCATAAGGTAGTTCTATTTTCAGTTTTTTGAGGAACCATCATACTTTCTTCCATAATGGTTGTACTACTTTACATTCCCACCAACAGTGAATGAGGGTTCCTTTTTCTCCACAGCCTCTCCAACATTTGCTATTACCTGTCTTGTTGAAAATAGCTAATCTAACAGGTGTGAGGTGGTATCTCATTGTAGTTTTGATTTGCATTTCTCTAATAACTAATGAAGAGGAGCATCTTTTCATATATCTGTTGGCCATTTGTATTTCTTCCTGGGAGAAGTGTCTGTTCTTGTCCTCTTCCCATTTTTTTATTGGATTATTTGTTTGTTTGTTGTTGAGTTTTATGAGTTCTTTGTATATTTTGGATATTAGGCCCTTATCTGAGCTGTTGTTTGAAAATATCATTTCCCATTTAATTGGCTGTCTGTTTATTTTGATATCAGTTTCTCTTGCTGAGCAAACACTTTTTATTCTGATGTAGTCCCATTCATTTATCTTTGCCTTCACTTCCCTTGCCTTTGGAGTCAAATTCATAAAATGCTCTTTAAAACCAAAGTCCATGAGTTTAGTACCTATGTCTTCTTCTATGTACTTCATTGTTTCAGGTCTAATATTTAGGTCTTTGATCCATTTTGAATTAATTTTAGTATAAGGGGACAAACTGTAGTCAAGTTTCATTCTTTTGCATGTAGCTTTCCAGTTTTCCCAGCACCATTTGTTGAAGAGGCTTTCTTTTTTTCCATTGTGTGTTGTTGGCCCCTTTATCAAAAATTATTTGACCATATATATGTGGTTTTATTTCTGGACTTTCTAGAATACACATTTTTAAAGTAGACATGGAACATTCACCAAGAAAGACCATATCTTGGGCCATAAAACAAACTTAAAAAAATTTAAAGGATTGAAGTATAAAAGTATGTTATTTTTTAAAACTACAGAATTAAATGATGAATAAGAACAATATGGAAAACCCCAAAATATATTGAATTTTATGTCTTTTTTTAGAGGGGGGGGACAGACAGACAGGAGGGTAGACAGATGAGAAGCATCAACTCTTAGTTGTGGCACTTTAGTTGTTCATTGATTGCTTCAGCTAAGCCAGTGACCCCTTGCTCAAGCCAGAGACCTTGAGCTGCAAAGCCAGGAACCTTGAGCTTTAAGCAAGCAACTTTGGGCTCAATACAGTGGCCATGGGGTCATGTCTATGAGCCTGCATTCAAGATAGTGACATCGGACTTTCAAATCTGGATCCTCAGTGTCCCAGTTCATACTCTATTTACCCACTGTGCCAATGCCTGGTCAAGCAATATTTTGAAATTTTAAATTTTACTTCTAGAAAACCCAGAGATCAAATGTGAAATTGAGAAAATTTTTGCAATTGAATTTAAATGAAAATAAAACATATCAAAATTTCTGGGATATAACTAAAGAAGAACTTAAAAAGGAATTTAAATATTTATATTAGCAAAGAAGAAAGTTTTTCTACAAGTGTATGTAGGTTTAATTGACAATTAAAAATGATATACAATTAACGTGTACGACCTGATGATTTGATATACATAAACACTGTAAAATATTCTCCACAATCAAGCCATTTAATGTATCCATACCTTACACAGTTACCATTTTTTCTGTGGTGAGAACATTTAGGATTGATCCTTGCAGCAAATTTTAGTATATAATATAATATTGTTAACTATATAGTCACATTGCTGTACATCAGATCTCCAGAATTTATCTTACATACCTAAAATCAATGATATAAGATTCTATCCTATTAAACTAGAAAAAAAATTCAAATTAAAATCAATGTAAGCTGGAAAATGGAAAACAAAAGCAAAGAATTGCAATGGCATTAAAAGCCATGACACTGGGTTTTTAAAAATGTCAAGAAACTTCTTTTTTTTTTACAGAGAGAGAGAAAGAGAGAGAGAGAGTCAGAGGAGGACAGATAGGAATAGGCAGGAAGGGAGAAAGATGAGAAGCATCAATTATTTGTTGCAGCACCTTAGTTGTTCATTGATTGCTTTCTCATATGTTCCTTGACTGGGGGGGCTACAGCAGAGCGAGTGACCCTTTGGTCAAGCCAGTAACCTTGGGTTCATGTCTATGATACCATGCTCAAGCCAGCAACCCCACACTCAAGCTGGTGAGCCTGTGCTTAAGCGGATGAGCCCATACTCAAACTGGCAACCTCAGGGTTTCAAATCTGGGTCTTCCACGTCCCAGTCTGACGCTCTATTCACTGTGCCACCACCTGGTCAGGTAAAGTTGATAAACTTCTAACCATGCTGCTCAGAACAAAATGAGAAAAGATACATATTGTCAATATATCAGCAATGGGATAAGTAACATAACCACAGACCCTATCGCTATTAAAAAGGTAAGAGTAATATTATTGACAAGCTTATGACAGTAAATTCAGCAACTAATAAGAAATAGGCACATTTTTAATAAAACAAACCACTAAGAAGGCAGTAAATAACATAAATAGCCCTATATCTATTAAAAATTGAATTAATGGTTAAAATCTCCCCATGAATAAAACTCTAGGCCCAGATGGCTTCACAGGTGAAATCTATCAAAATATTTTTATGGTGGAATAATTTATTTAAATTGTTGATGGGGGGAAATAGTCACTCCAGAATTGTAAACTTTGCTAAATTTTTAAGAATGAATACAAAATAAAGGTACAGTGTTCTTATTTCAAAGAGGGTGTGATAAAAAATATTCTAAAATGTGATGGTTACACAACTCTGAATATTATAAAACCATTGTAATTTATACTTTATTGTGTACAAATGAGTGAATTGTATGGTATGTGTACAAAATTTAGTAGTGTACCCCTGAAATTCATGTCTACCCAGAACCTCAGAATGTGCCTTATTTGGAAATAGTGTCTTTGCAGATGTAACTAGATAAAGATCTCAAGAAGAAATAATACTGGATTTAAGGTAGGTTTCAAATTCAATGAGTGGTGTCCTTATAAGAAGCAGAGGCAAACAAAGACATAGAAGATCATGTGAGGATGGAGGCAGAGAATAAGTTACATCACCACAAACCAAGGAATGCCAGAAGCTTTCAGAAACTGGTAGAGGCAAGTAAGGATTCTCCCCCATTGCCTTTGAAGGATGTGGTCCTGCCAACACCTTGACTTCAGACTTTTCTGGCCTCTGCAACTCTAAGAGAATAAATTTCCAATATTTTAAGTCACCACATATGTGGTGATTTGTTACGAGAGCCCTAGGAAATAAATATAGCATTTGAATTATGTCTCACTAAAGCAAATAATTTCGTGATGTTCTTGAAGAAAAAAGAAAATTGTCCAAGAAAGAACTCTGAGATGTTAGACTAATAAACATTAAAGCAATAGTTTAAAGTATCTTTACAAAGAAAATTCTAGACACTGAAACTTTTATTACTGAGTTATACAAAGGCTTCATGGAGGAGTTGATTGCAATGCTTTAGAACTTTTCCAGAGAACATAAAAAGAGTGAACACTCTCCAATTTATTTTATGAGGCTCGTAAATTTTGAAACTAAAACCAGACTAGGATATTATAATGAAAGAAAATTATAGGACAATCTCATTCAAAAACATGTATTCAAAAACTCCTAAACAAAATACTAGCAAAGAGAATATAAAAAAGCAAAAAACAGTGTAAAAACACAAAACATGGTCAAATTGGATATAGCCTAAAAAATACCCTGTGCTAAAAATGGAACTTTTGTAGTTTTTAATTTGTTGCAGGAGTCCTTCAGGAAAACCAAACCTTTCCTGGTTTCTTTCTCTCTTTGCATATTACCTGGTAGAGTCTCTCTGAATTAGGCTTTGTTCTCAGCTCCTACCCAGGTTTGGCAAAGGCCCCCAGACAAGAAAATAACCAGTGGCCACATCAACATTTTACCGAGGAAGCACTCTTTTGTCTTTGAAATGTTAGTTCCTCTAATCTCAATTCTTTCTATAGTTCTTTATTTTCACTGCTGTTCAGTACTTATTTGAATGAATATATTCTAATTTATCCATCCATTTACTTCTCATGTGCACAGGTTGTTTTCAGTGTTTGACTATTATTTATTATGTTACTATGAACACTAGGCATATGTCTCCCGAAGCACATGTAAGGGACAGACCTAACAGTGACATTGCTCAGTGATGTCCTATCAGTGATAGGATATGTGTATGTTCAACTTTGGTAGTTGAAGTCAAGTGATTTTTCCAATTTACCAATTTATATTGCCATGAGCAGAATGTAAGAAATTTTTTTGTATTCATGACTAGTTTATTAATAACCAAATCAAAGAGGCTTCTCCAAATATAAGCTGTGAGCCCCATAAAAATCTATTTTCCATTCTTACTAGCATGATTTCTTTTTTTAAAAATTAATTTTAATGGGATGACATTGGTAAATCATGGTACATATGTTCAGAGAAAACATCTCTAGGTTATTTTGACATTTGATTATGCTGCATTCGCATCACCCAAAGTCCAATTGTCTTCCATCACCTTCTAACTGGTTTTCTTTGTGCCCCTCCCCTCCCCCAACACGCTCAATCTCCTCCTTTCCACCCTGTAACCCTCACACTCTTGTCCATGTCTCTGAGTCTCATTTTTATGTACCATCTCTATATGGAATCATATAGTTCTTAGTTTTATCTGATTTACTTATTTCACTCAGTATAATGTTATCAAGGTCCATTCATGTTGTTGTAAATGATACAATGTCATCATTTCTCATGGCTGAGTAGTATTCCATAGTATATAAGTACCAAAGCTTTTTAATCTACTCGTCCACAGATGGACACTTGGGCTGTTTCCAGATCTTCGCTATTGTGAACAATGCTGCCATAAACATGGGGGTGCATTTCTTCTTTCAAACAGTGCTGTGGTGTTCTTGGCATATATTCCTAAAAGTGGTATAGCTGGGTCAAAAGGCAGTTCGATTTTTAATTTCTTGAGGAATCTCCATACTGTTTTCCACAGTGGCTGCACCAGTCTGCATTCCCACCAGCAGTGCAGGAGGGTTCCCCTTTTCTCCACATCCTCGCCAGCACTTATTCTGTGTTGTTTTGTTGATGAGCGCCATTCTAACTGGCATGCCATGATATCTCACTGTGGTTTTAATTTGCATTTTTCTAATGATTAGTGATGTTGAGCATTTTTTCATATGCTTATTGGCCATATGTATGTCCTCTTTGGAGAAGTGTCTATTCATTTCTTTCACCCATTTTTTTTAACTTTTATTTATTAATCTTATTTATTTTTTATCTTATTTTTATTAATTTTAATGCAGTGACATTGATAAATCAGGGTACATATGTTCCAAGAAAATATCTCCAGATTATTTTTACCTTAGATTATGCTGCATACCCCTCACCCAAAGTCAAATCGTCCTCCATCACCTTCTATCTGGTTTTCTTTGTGCCCCTACCCTCTCCCCACCACCTCCCTCGCCCCCTCCCCACCCCTCCACCCCACTGCCTATTACCATCACATTCTTGTCCATGTCTCTGAGTCTCATTTTTATGTCCCATCTATGCATGGGTTCATATAGTTCTTAGTTTTTTCTGATTTACTTATTTCACTCCATATAATGTTATCAAGGTCCATCCATGATATTGTAAATGATCCGATGTCATCATTTCTTATGGATGAGTAGTATTCCATAGTATATCCATACCAAAGCTTTTTAATCCACTCATCCTCTGACAGACACTTAGGCTGTTTCCAGATCTTTGCTATTGTGAACAATGCTGCTATAAACATGGGGGTGCATTTCTGCTTCTGGAACCGTTCTATGGTGTCCTTGGGGTATATTCCTAAAAGTGGGATAGCTGGGTCAAAAGGCAGTTCGATTTTCAATTTGTTGAGTAATATCCATACTGTTTTCCACAGAGGCTGCACCAGTCTGCATTCCCACCAGCAGTGTAGAAGGGTTTCCTTTTATCCACATTCTCGCCAGCACTTATTCTGTGTTGTTTTGTTGATGAGCGCCATTCTGACCAGTTTGAGGTGATATCTCATTGTGGTTTTAATTTGCATTTCTCTAATGATTAGTGATGTTGAGTATTTTTTCATATGCCTATTGGCCATCTGTATGTCCTCTTTGGAGAAGTGTCTATTCATTTCTTTCACCCATTTTTTGATTGGATTTTTTGTCTCCCTGGTATTGAATTTTACAAGTTCTTTATAAATTTTGGTTATTAACACCTTAACAGACGTATTGTCAAATATATTCTCCCATTCTGTAGTTTGTCTTTTTATTCAGTTCTTATTGTCTTTAGTTGTGCAGAAGCTTTTTAGTTTGATATAGTCCCATATGTTTATCTTGTCTTTTATTTCCCTTGCCCGTGGAGATAAATCGGCAAATATATTGCTGCGAGAGATGTCGGTGAGCTAACTGCCTATGTTTTCTTCTAAGATACTTATGGTTTCACGGCTTACATTTAAGTCTTTTATCCATTTTGAATTTATTTTTGTGAATGGTGTAAGTTGGTGGTATAGTTTCATTTTTTTGCAGGTAGCTGTCCAATTTTCCCAACACCATTTATTAAAGAGGCTGTCTTTACTCCATTGTATTTCCTTACCTCCTTTGTCAAATATCAGTTGTCCATAGAGCTGTGGGTTTATTTCTGGGTTCTCTGTTCTGTTCATTGATCTACATGCCTGTTCCTATGCCAGTACCAGGCTGTTTTGAGTACAATGGCCTTGTAGTATAACTTGTAGATATCCAGAAGTGTGATACTTCCCACTTTATTCTTCCTTTTCAAGATTGCTGAGGCTATTTATGTTCTCTTTTGGTTCCATATAAACTTTAGGAATATGTGTTCTACATCTTTGAAGTAAGTAATTGGTATTTTAATCAGTATGGCATTGAATTTATAAATTGCTTTGGGTAATATAGACATTTTAATGATGTTTATTCTTCCTAACCATGAGCATGGTATATGCTTCCACTTGTTTGTATCTTCCCTGATTTCTTTTATCAATGTTTTATAATTTTCCGAGTACAAGTTTTTAATCTCCCTGGTTAAATTTATTCCTAGGTATTTTATTTTTTTGCTTGCAATGGTAAAGGGGATTGCTGAATTCATTTATCAGGTCTAGTAGTCTTTTGACTGAGACTTTAGGGTTTTCTATATACAATATCATGTCATCTGCAAATAATGATAGTTTTACTTCTTCTGTTCCAATTTGGATGACTTTTATTTCTTTTTCTTGTCTGATTGCTGTGGCTAGGACTTCCAGAACTATGCTGAACAAAAGTGGTGAAAGGGGGCACCCCTGCATTGTTTCTGATCTTAAGGGGATTGCTTTAAATTTTAGACCATTGACTATGATGTTGGCTGTGGGTTTTCATAGATGGTCTTTATCATGTTGATGTATGTTCCCTGTATTCCCGCTTGGCTGAGAGTTTTGATCATGAATGGGTGATGGATTTTATCAAATGCTTTTTCTGCATCTATTGAAATTATCATGTGGTTTTTCTCCTTCCTTTGGTTTATGTGATGAATCACATTGATTGATTTGCGAATATTGTACCATCTTTGCCTCCCAAGAATAAATCCCATTTGATCATGGTTTATGATTTTTTTCATATATTGTTGGATCTGGTTTGCTAATATTTTATTGAGGATTTTAGCATCTAAATTATCAGGGATATTGGCCTATAATTTTCTTTCTTTGTGTTGTCCTTGCCTGGTTTTGGAATCAGAATTATACTCACCTCATAAAAGGAGCTTGGAAGTCTTCCTTCCTCTTGAATTTTTTGAAACAGCTGGAGAAAGATAGGAGTTAATTCTTCTTTGAATACTTGATAGAATTCACTTGTGAAGCCATCAGTCCCAGGACTGTTCTTTTTTGGCAGTTTTTTGATAACTGTTTCTATCTCATTTGTTATAATCAGTCTGTTTAGGTTTTCTGATTCTTTCAGATTAATTTTTGGAAGATTATATGTTTCAAGGAATTTGTCCATTTCATCTGTGTTGTCTAATTTTTTGGCATACAGTTTTTCATAGTATTTTTTTTTTTTACAATATTTTGTATTTGTGTTGTGTCAGTTGTTATTTCTCCACTCTCGTTTCTAATTTTATTTATTTGAGTCCTCTCTTTTTTTTTTCTTGGTGAGTCTGGTTAAAGGTTCATCAATCTTGTTTACCTTTTCAAAGAACCAGCTCCTGGTTTCATTGATCCTCTGTATTGTTTCTTTAGCCTCTATGTCATTTATTTCTGCTCTGATCTTTATTATTTCCTTCCTTCTACTAGCTCTGGGCATTCCTTGCTGTTCTTTTTCTAGTTCTTTAAGATGCAGGGTCAAGTTGTTTATTTGAGCTTTTTCTAGCTTCTTGAGGTATGCCTGTAATGCTATGAACTTCCCTTTCAGGACTGCTTTTGCTGTGTCCCATAAATTTTTAGTGGATGTATACTTGTTATCGTTTGTTTCTAGGAATTTTTTAATTTCATCTTTGATCTCATTGTTTACCCATTCATTATTTAATAACATGCTATTTAGTTTCCAAGTCTTTGAATATTTTTCAGTTTTTCTGTTGTGGTTGATTTCTAGTTTCATGCCATTGTGTTCGGAGAAAGTGCTCAATATGATTTCAATTTTCTTAAATTTGTTGAGACCACTTTTGTGCCCTAACATGTGGTCTGTTCTAGAGAATGTACCATGAGCACTTGAAAAGAATGTATATTCTGCTGTTTTAGGGTGAAAGGTTCTGAACATATCTATAAAGTCGAGTTGATCTAGTATGTCCTTTAAGTCTGCTGTTTCTTTGTTAATTTTCTTTCTTGAGGATCTATCTAGTGATGTTAATGGGGTATTGAAATCCCCTATTATTATAGTATTGCTGTTGGTCTTGCTCTTTAAATCCATCAAAGTCTGCTTTATATATTTAGTTGCTCCTATATTAGGTGCATAGATATTTATAACTGTTATATCTTCTTGTTGGATTGCTCCCTTTATCATTATGTAGTGACCTTCTTTATCTCTAACTATAGTCTTTATTTTAAGATCCATTTTGTCTGATATAAGTATTGCTACCCTAGCTTTTCTTTCAGTTCCATATGAGTGAAATATTTTTTTCTATCCTTTTATCTTCAGTCTATGTGCATATTTTGTTTTAAGGTGTGTCTCTTGTAGACAGCATATGTATGGGTCCTGTTTTCTTCTCCATGCAGCTATCCTATGTCTTTTGATCAGATCATTTAATCCATTTACATTTAAGGTTATTATTGATATGTAATTGTTCATTGCCATTTTATTCTTTAAAACTGTATTCCTCTTTTGCTATATTCTTTTTCTCTTTTGATCTGTTTACAACAGGCCCCTTAGCATTGCTTGCAACCTTGGTTTGGTTTTAGTGAATTCCTTGAGTTTTTTTTTTGTCTGGAAAGCTTTTTATTTCTCCCTCAATTTTAAATGGTAGCCTTGCTGGATAAAGTAGTCTTGGTTGTAGGCTCTTGTTCTGCATTACTTTGAATATTTCTTGGCATTCCCTTCTGGCCTCAAGTGTTTTTGTTGAGAAGTTGGAAGTCATTCTTATGGGGGCTCCTTTGTAGGTGGTAGTCTTTTTTTCTCCAGCAGCTTTTAATATTTTCTCTTTATTACTTAGCTTTGGTATTTTAATTATGATGTGTCTTGGTGTAGATTTCTTCGGGTTTCTCTTTAATGGAGTTCTCTGTGCTTCTTGAACTTGTGAGATGTTTTCCTACCTTAATTGAGGGAAGTTTTCAGCTATGATATGTTTAAACAAAGTCTCTATTTCTTGTTCTTTCTCTTCATCTTCAGGAACCCCTATGCTGTGGATGTTATTTCTCTTTATGTTGTCACAGAGCTCTGTTAGAGTTTCCTCAGACTTTTTGAGTCTCTTTTCTGTTTTCTGCTCGTCTTCTGTGCCTTTATTTATCTTGTGCTCTAACTCCCTGATTCGATTCTCAGCTTCATCTATCCTGCTTTTAATTCCTTCCACTGTGTTCTTCCTTTCTGATATTGTATTTGTCATTTCTGACTGCTTCTTTTTTATTATTTCAATGTCTTTTTTATGTTTGCTATTTCTTTAGGTGTTTGTAATGACCATCTATTGTTGTTCTAATATCTTTGAGCATCCTAACAATCATTATTTTAAACTCTGCATCTGGTAATTTGGTTATATCTGACTCATTCAGGTTCTTTTCTAATTTTATTTATTTGAGTCCTCTCTTTTTTTTTTCTTGGTGAGTCTGGTTAAAGGTTCATTGATCTTGTTTACCTTTTCAAAGAACCATCTCCTGGTTTCATTGATCCTCTGTATTGCTTCTTTAGCCTCTATGTCATTTATTTCTGCTCTGATCTTTATTATTTCCTTCCTTCTACTAGCTCTGGGCTTTCCTTGCTGTTCTTTTTCTCTTGATTCATTTGTGTTGCATTTTTTTGCTTTCTCATTTTTTCTGTGCAAACTAAGGTTTTGGCCACTGGAGTCCACTGGGTTTGGCCTCTGGTTTCCCTAGGTGTGGTCTGTCTGCAGGCCCACCACCCTCTCTGCTGTTGCTGCTTAGTGAATTCAAGTATGGGTGTTGCTGGTGCCTGCCCACTGGGGCTGTTGCTTTGGTTTCTGCCTCTCCTTCACTGGAGTGGCTGTGATCACATGCTTGGGTGTACTAGCCTCATTGGCCTTGGCCTTTGCCCTGCCCCTTCAGGTGGCGTTATGCTCGGCCCTGAGGCAGAGGTGAGCACCTTTGCTCAGCTGCTGTTCTCCACCTGATTCCAGGCTTTCACCCTGCCCTTGCAGGAGGAGCCCGCTCATGAGACAGCTGCAAGCCTTAGCTCCAGAGGCCAGGCCAGACTGCATGCCCATGCTCAGTAGCGGGACTCCACCTGTTCTGGGCTTTTGGCTCCACCCCCATGGGAGGAGCCAGTTTCCAAGTCAGGCCACAAGCCTAGGTTCCGAGGGCGGGGCAGGGTTGTGCTCCTGCGCCCTTGCTCAAGGGCAGTTCTCCACCCCTTCTGTGGTTCCCACCCTTCCCCCCACAGGCTAGATTGCAGGCAGCGCACAGCTGGGCTTGACCACTTTCACACGTCCCATCCTCCACAGCCGGGCAAGTCTGAGCTCACATCTGGGCCTCAGTGGTGGCCAGCTGGCTTCTGCCCTTACCAACAGAACCGTGCTTCTGCGTCCCACTGCTGCCAGCCCTCAGGCGAGCTTTCAGCTGTGTGGGTGGGGGCAATGCATCTCAGACTCTAAGACTCACTACTGTTGTCCCAAAAGCTCCCTCCTTCTAAGCCACTCTGCTCTGAGTGCCATGGGAGAGCTTGTTTGGCTGGTGTCCTGCTTTCCTTTGCTGGTTTTGCTGTTTCCAGGGGAAATATTCATTTCAGATTTGGGGAGTGACTCATTCCGGAGGTTAGGGTGGCTATCTCTCAAAATGTTTCTCTCTGTGCCTCCTAGATTACACTCTCTTCCTGCTACTCTGGTCCTCTCCTCTCTCCCCAACCCCCAGAGCCACGGGTGAGTGGTTGTGAGAAAGGTTTTCTTCACGGCCCCTTAAGAAGAATCCTGGGTCTGAGAAATCAGTCTCTCACAAATACTATCCTGTCTTGTTTCCAGCCAAATACTGTCCATACGCCTCTTCTAGGCTCTGGGGCTGCAGGCTGGGGCTTTATTCCTGGGACTCAGGATCCTTCCCTCTCTGCTAAACTCACTTTCTGCCACGCGAGTCTCTCCTGGCTGCCTTTTTCTCCAGGGAGCTGGGCAGCCCTCTCTGCATTTCCTATTTTCCTACCAGTCTTAGTGTGGTTTCTTCAGTGTTCCTTGGTTGAAGAGTCCTCTTAGTTTAGTCCAAAGTTTGTTTTTCCAGATGTTGGTTCTTAAAATTAGTTTGTAATCCACTTTGGTTCTGGGAGGTGGAAGTGGGTACGTTCACCTACACCATTGCCATCTTGTCTCTTCCAATCAAATTTTTTTAAGGAAAGAATCATACAGTGCTACTCAAACATTCCAGAAAATTGAAGAGGGTAAACTATTTTTCAACTTGTTTTATTGGGTCATCATTATTCTGGTCCAAAAGATATACACAGGTAATACAAAATAAAGAGAAAATAAAACTTAGATTCAAAACAGCTTAACAAAAATATTAATAAATAAAATCCATAAATGTGCAGAAATAATTATACACCATGAAAAAGTGGGATTTATTACAGGTATGCAAGGCTGGTTCAACATTGGGATTCCAAAATGGCAACAGAGTAGGTGAACATTCCAACTGCCTCCTCCCAGGACCAAATTGAAGTTACAGCTAAATTTAAGAACAATCATCTTAAAAAACCAACTTCAGACAAAATGAAGAGGAGTTCATAACCAAGGAATCACAGAAGATTCCTTGCATTGAGACTGGTAGGAAAGTTGGAGATGCAAAAAAGACTGCCCTGTTCCTTGGAGCATGTGGCATCTGAGGGTCTAGAGCAGGGGTCCCCAAACTTTTTACACAGGGGGCCAGTTCAGTGTCTCCCAGACTGTTGGAGGGCCACCACATACAGTGCTCCTCTCACTGACCACCAATGAAAGAGGTGCCCCTTCCAGAAGTGCAGCAGGGGGCCGGATAAATGGCCTCAGGGGGCTGCATGTGGCCTGCAGGCCATAGTTTGGGGACGCCTGGTCTAGAGGGACTTACTGCTGTGGGGAGGTTTACCCTGAGAGGTGAGAGAGTCCTAAACCTCAGGCTGGAGGTCCAGCCTAGAGCACTAGAGCTTAAATATAGCATTTGGTGGTGAAAAGAGGTGAGGTTTCTGCCTGCGACAAAGAGATGGGAATTCTCTGAGATGCAGGCAGCATCTTAAAAAGCCAACACAGAAAATCTTATTCATAGCCACTTACCCAGTGCTCCAGTGTATGGAGGGCTGAGAGGACTGGAGTTTTGTGAGGACAGTGTGAAGTTGGTGGCCCAAAGAGGGACACTGTGAGGTACTGCCACCAGAACCCCTGTGTTGAGTCATTCTCCAATATTGCACTTGCAATCTTTCTTAGGTGGAGCAGTCCCCTTGCTGAAGCATCATCCTGGGGGAAAGCAACTGCCTCATACTCAGGAATCTCTTGTCTCAGCCTATGGTGATTAGGCTGTTCTGAGGGTTGAGCATCCTTAGCCAGGAAGCAGGGGACATGACAGTGACTCAGTTTTCTGCCATTGAGGTTGTAGTTTTCCCCCACACTCTCTCAAGAATATGACTAGTGCTTCAACCTCACGAGAGATTCAGTAGAAACTGTTCAGACTGTGGGCCGACCAAATCTCTGGGTTTCAGAGGCCACACCCACCAAACTTTTAGTGGTCACACCCTAATGAGGTCTGCGAAAAAAGTCAGGACAGACTGACAGCTGGTGCCATGGGCTGGGAGCCAAATCTTTCACGTTTTCTAATCCCTAAATTGCCCTAGGATCTAGACTTTACCAGAGGTGTTTTTCAGTGATGGAGCTCAACAAGTAGTCAGTGAGTGCAAGCAGCAGCAGGTCAGTCTCAGGGAAGCTTGGGCCTTTTTCTGACTTTCCCTCAGGCCCAATGTGAGTAAAAGCCAGCCTAGGTGTGCAGCTGGGTATTTCCACGTGCACCTGGGTCCAGCAGTGGCAGTCACAAACTCTGGTTTGCTTGTTTCTCCAAGAAGGTTGCTGAGGGTTAGTCACAGGCAGTGTCCTGCACTGGTCTGTTTCGGGTTCCTTCCAGGGAGGCCCAGGGCCAGCACATTGAGTGTTCAGTTGCTGAGAACATGAGAGAAGAACCCAATGACCCTTGCTGGTGATGTGTCTGAAGGGAGGATTCATCAGACACTGGGTCCAGCAGAGAAGAGTTCCACTTTCTGTGGTCAGCACCTGCTCGACAGCTTGCATATGCATTGGAGAGGCTGGAGCTTCACAGTTGGCCGGACTGGATACTTAATATTCTGCCTCACAGAGTTAGGTTCCATGGGGGAGGCAAGAGAAGTTTTAAGCATGAACATTCTAGGTATGGGTTCCCTGGAGCTTGTTGTTGGGACCGGTTGAAGGGCTTAGCTACTTTCTGGAGGAGCACAGTCAGCCTCAGGGGAGGATACTCTGGTTCTTCCTCCCTGAGACCAGGGGTTCTCCAGCTGGAAGAACTTCTGCAGAGGGGACTATTGGTCCCACCCAGTCTGAACCTGCTGCTCACCTCACTGGAGAGAAATAGAATTAGAGTATCCAGCAGTGGCTGAGGGATTAGGGTCTGGAGTAGGGCCACTTTCTCCATACTGAGCGCCTGACCAACAGACCCCTGAAGTAAGTGGTAACACTAACATTGTCATACCGACCTCAGCTGCCCCAACCTACAGAGCTGGCAACCTGTAGATAAGTTGGTGGGGTGAGGCCAGTTTGAGCCCACATTACAGTCTGTCCACAGACGACTCTGTGGGAAGACCAGGCAGTTATAAAAGGAAATGGAGTAGCTAAAAAGTGGAGGCAAATCTTTCAGAGCTTGAGCCCTTTTATGGAGCTGCTGTCAGCTCTAAGCAGGAAGTTGATCCTTCTACAAAGGTTGGCCCCTCACAGACACACTGAGGCTCAATAAATGCAGAGACAAACAGTGAACAAAGTAGTAGTTCCATACAGCTAGCCCATGGTTGGTTACAAACAATGGCTGATGCCAACCCATATCTAAACCCTGCCCAAGAGGACCTAGAATCTACATAACCAGTAGTGGGTGGCAGACTGCACCAATGCTAGACTTGGCCAACCACACAAGTGGCAGTGCTAAAGAAGGAGTCAAGCAAGAACTAGATACTGTGGTGAATAAATATGCCCCACAGGACGGATACTGCAGAGTGTCTAATACATGTGACCAAAGTTGACCCTTAAAGCCAGCCAGCTTGAAGCAATAACACCACCACAAAAGGGCCAATTGCATTCAAGACTCTTATACAATAGGAGAGTAAATATAACCCGCAAGAAGCATTCCTAAAGCAAGAAATTCAGGTGACTTGCAGCTTAGTACCACTGATGCTATTTTTCTCAGATACCACAATAAATATGTAAGTCAGAGGAGAGCTATCTAATTATCAGAAAAAAATGGGCAGATAAAGAAATGTGACTCAAATAAATAAAAAAGAGAATTAGCCAGAAAAAGCTTAATGAAATGGAAGTAACCAAACTATCAGATGCAGAGTTTAAAATAATGGTTAATAAGATGCTCACAGATCTTACATTAAGAATGGAAAACCACAATGAGAACTTAAACAAAGAAACTGAAAGCACTCAAAATGTCATTGAAAGCATAAACAATAACCATTCAGAAATGGTGAATATAAAATCTGAAATGCAGATTCCACTGGACAGAATCAACAGCAGGTTAGATGAGGCAGATAATAAATTCAGTGATTTAGAGGACAGGATAAATATTAGCAGAGAAGCAGAGCAGCAAAATAAAAAGAGGCTCAAAAAGACTGAGGAAACTCTAAGAGAGCTCTGTGACAACATGTAGAGAAACAACATCTGTATCATAGGAGTTCTTGAAGAAGAAGAGAATGAACAAGGGATAGAGAACTTTCTTGAAAAAATTATAGCTGAAAACTTCACTACATTGATGAAAGAAAAGGTCACACAAGTTCAAGAAGCACAGTGTCCCATCAAGCACAAACCCAAAGGGGTCCACATCAAGACACATCATAATTAGAATGCTAAAGTTAAGAGAATAAAAAGAATACTAAAAGCTAAAAGAGAAAAGAAATTAATTACTTATAAAGGAGCCTCCATAAGGCTGACATCTGACTTCTCATCAGAAACAATTCAGTACTGAAGGGACTGGCAAGAAATATTCAAAGTCATTCAAAACAAAAACTTACAACTAAGACTACCCTGTCCAGCAAAGCTATCATTTAAATTTGAAGGAGAAATAAAGAGCTTCCCAGACAGAAACAGGCTCAAAGAGTTCATTACTGCCAAACCAGTACTATAAAAATGGTAAATGGCCTGCTATAAAAAAAATAAAAAAATTAAGAGAAAGAAGATTATATAGCTTTAAAGAATAAAATGGCAATAAATAATTACATATTAAAAATACCCTTAATTGCAATTAGATTAAATGCTTGAATCAAAAGACATAAGGTAGCTGCATGCATAAGAAAACAAGACTTGTATATATTGCTGTCCACAAGACACTCACCACAGAAAAAGATGCACAAAGACTGAAAGCAAAGGGTTGAGAAAAAGTATTTTATGCAAATGGAAATTAAAAAACACTGGGGTAGCAATAGTTATATCTGACAAAATAGCCTTTGAAACAGAAGCAATAGTAAGGGGAAAAGAGGGTCATTACATAATGATAAAGGAAGCAATCCAACAAGAGGATATAAACATTGTAAATATTTATGCACCAAATATAGGAGCATCTAAATCAGGTATCCGCAAACTACTGCCAGCAGGCCACATGCAGCCCCCTGAGGCCATTTATTTGGTCCCCCGCTGCACTTCCAGAAGGGGCACCTCTTTCACTGGTGGTCAGTGAGAGGAGCACTGTATGTGACGGCCTTCCAATGGTCTGAGGGATAGTGAACTGGTCCCCTGTGTAAAAAGTTTGGGGACCCCTGATCTAAACATATAAAGCAGATATTGATGAACATAAAGGGTGAGATCAACAATACAATAACAGTAGGGGATTTTTAATACCATACTAACATCAATAGATAGATCCTCCAAACAGAAAATCAGTAAAGAAACAATGACCTTAAATGACAAACTAGATCAACAGAATTTAATTAATATAATCAAAAACTTTCACCTCAAAGCAGCAGAATATACATTCTTTTCAAGGGCTCATGGTACATTTTCTAAGAGAGACCACATGTTAGGACACAAAACAAGTCTCAAATTTAACATAATTGAAATTATATCAAGATCTCCTCTGACCATAATGGCATGAAACTAGACATCAATTACAATAGAAAAACTGAAAAAATATTCAAACACATGGATGCTAAATAACATGCTATGAAATAATGAATAGGTTAGCCTATGAGATCAAGAGAGAATTCAAAAATTTTCTTAAAACAAATAAAAATAAACATACAATGACCCAAAATCTATAGGACACAACAAAAGTAGTCCTGAAAGGGAAGCTCATAGCAATATAGCCATACTTTAAGAAGCAAGAAAAAGTTCAAATAACTCAAATAAACAATATAATCCTGCTCCTAAAAGAACTAGAAAAAGAACAACACATAAAAACCAGAAGAAGTAGAAGGAAGAAATTAATAAAAATCAGAGTGGAAATTAATGACATGGAATCTAAAAAAAAAAAGCAAAGAATCAGTAAAACCAAGAATTCATTCTTTGAAAAGGTAAATAAGATTGATGAACCTTTAATCAGATTCATCAAGAAAAAAAGAGAACCCAAATAAATAAAATTAGAAATGAAAAAGTAGAAGTAACAACTGACATCATAGAAATTCAAAGGATTATAAGAAAATACTGCAAATATCTATATGCCCAAAAATTGGAAAACCTAGATTAAATGGATAAATTTCTAGAAATGTACAGTCTTTCAAAAATGAATCTGGAAGAATCAGAAAACCTGAGCAGACCAATTATAACAAATAAAATAGAAAGTTATTAAAAAATTCCCAGCAAACAAACATCCTGGACCAGATGGCTTCACAAGTGAATTTTCCCTAACATTCAAAGAGGAACTAACACATATCCTTCTCAAGCCATTCCAAAGAATTCAAGAGGAGGAAAGACTTTCAGGCTTATTTTATGGGACAAACATTTTCCTAATGCCAAAACCATGTTAAGACACTACAAAGAAAAAAAACTATAGGCCATTATCCTTAATGAAAATAGATGCTAAAATTCTCAACAAAATATTAGCAAACTTGATCCAGCAATACATTAAAAAAAACATACATCATGATCAAGTTGGATTTATTCTAGGGAGGCAAGGCTGGTACATTATTTACAAATCAATAAACATGATTCATTACATAAACAAATTAAAGAATAAAATCACATGATTATATTAATAGATGCAAAATGAGCATTCAATAAGATCCAGCACCCATTTGTAATAAAAACTCTCAGCAAAGTGGGAATACAGGGAACATACTTCAACATAAAAAGACCATATATGACAAATTGACATCCAACATCATACTCAATGGGTCAATATTAAAAGTAATCCCCTTATGATCAGAAACAAGACAGGGTTGTTCCCTTTCACTGCTCTTCTTCAACATATTTCTGGAAGATCTAGCCACAACAATCAGACAAGAAGAAGGAATAAAAGGCAAGCAAATTGGAAAAAAAGAGGTCAAACTGTTATTATTTGTTGATGACAGGATACTGTATATAGAAAACCTTAAAGTCTCAGCCAAAAAAATTACTAGACCAGATAAGTGAATTCAGCAAGGTGACAGGATATAAAATTATTATTTAGAAATCATTGGCATTTTTATAAACCAATAATAAACTGTCAGAAAGAGAAATTAAGAATACAATCCCCTTCACTATGGCAACCAAAAAAATAAAGTACCTAGGAATAAATTTAACCAAGGAGGTAAAAACTTGTACTCAGAAAATTATAAGACACTGAAAAAAGAAATTAAGGAAGATACAAACAAGTATAAGCATATACTGTGTTCATGGATAGGAAAAATTAACATCATTAAAATGTCCATACTATCCAAAGAAAACTATAGATTTAATCCAATTTCTTATTAAAATACTAATGGTATATTTCAAAGATCTAGAACAAATATTAAAAAATTTATATGGAGCCAAAAAGAACCCAAATAGCCTTAGCAATCTTGAAAATGAAGAACAAAGTGAGAGGTATCACACTCCCTGCTATCAGCTTATATTACAAGGCCATTGTCACTAAAAAAACCTGGTGCTGGAATAAGAATAGGCATACAGATCAATGGAACAGAACAGAAAACCCAAAAATACACTCATGTCTTTACAGTCAATTAATTTTTAACAAAGGAGCAAGAGTATAAAATGGAGTAATGACAGTTCCTTTAATAAACAGGGTTGGGTAACCTGGCCACGCAATGACACAGTGGATAGTTGGCCTGGGATGCTGAGGACTCAGGTTTGAAATCCCGAGGTTACCAGTTTGAGCACGGGCTCATCCAGCTCGAACTTGGGCTTACTAGTTGAGCGGGAGGTCGCTGACCTCAGCTTGGGATTATAGACATGGCTTCATGGTTCTTGGCTTGAGCCCAAAGTTCGCTGGATTGAGCCTAAGGATGCTGGCTTGAGCCCAAGGATGCTGGCTTGAGCACGGGGTCACTGGCTCAGTTGGAGCATCCCTAGTCAAGGCACATATGAAAAAACAATCAATGAACAACCAAGGAGCTGAAACCATGAGTTGCTGTTTCTCATCTCTCTCCCTTCCTGTCTGTCTGTCCCTGTTTCTGTCTGTCTGTCTGTCTGTCTATCTCTTTTTCTTTAAACAATAAATAAATAGTGTTGGATACTTTGGACAGGTACATGCAAAAAAATGAAACTAGGTTACCAACTTTTACCATTCACAAGAACAGACTGAAGATAGATAAATGTAAGTTGCAAAACCACAAAAAATTTTGGACGAAAATAGGCAGTAGACTCTTCAATATTTCTCATAACAATATTTTTGGTGATATGTCCCAACAGGCAAGTGAAATAAAAGAGAAAATGAACAAATGACATTATATCAAACTAAAAAACTTTTGCACAGCAAAAGATATTATTAACAAAATAAAAAGACAGAGACCAGAAGATGGCAATGAAGTAGTTAGATATTACAACTCCCACCTCCCAGAACCAAAGTGGATTACAACTTAACTTAGGAAAAATCATCTTGAAAAAACAACTTTGGACTAAACTAAGAGGAATCTATAACCAAGGATCAGCAAAGAAACCACACTGAGACTGGAGGGAGGGAGGAGACATGGAAAGGAGTGAGCAGCAGCCCAGAGGGACTCTCACAGCTTGGTGGGTTTCCCAGAGAGTTGTGGGTCCTCAGTCCCAGGATCGGAGACTGAGCCTAGAGCTCCAGAGACTAGAACAGGTGTACAGACAGTATTTAGCTGAAAGAAGATCCAGGTTACTGTTTCTGAGAGGGAGACAGAACTCTCAGACCCATGCTCTGTCTTAAAGGGACCACACAGAAAACCTCACTCATAGCCACTTACCTGGGGCTCCAGGAGCAGGGAGCGCTGAGAGAATTGGAGTTGTGAGAGGTGAGTGTAATCTCAGAGGCACAGGGAGAGACTGTGGGAGACAGCCACCCTAAGCCCTGTGCTGCTGAGTCACTCCATAAATCTAAAGTGGCCATTTTTCCTGGGAGAAGCTACACCAGCAAAGAGAAGCAATTACCCGACCCACCAAAGGCTCTCTTACTCCAGTCAGAGAAAAGAGTAGCTTAGAAGCAGGGGGCAAATCAAGGACACAGGTTTTGAGTGCTGAGGTCTGGGCTACACTGCATTCCCCTATGCTGCTGAGTAGCCCCCAAAGGGCGGGTGGGCCTGCTGCAGTGGCAGGAGCCATGCACTTGTGGTGGTGGGGGCAGCACCCGGTGAGGCTCGTGTGATGGCCCACATGCCTGCATGCCCGATGGTGCCAATGCCTGAATGTCCAAGAGGAGGCACCAGTGGGCTGTCGGGCAAACCACACCTCAGAACACAGAAGCCACACCACTAGCAAAGAATGTATAAAAACAGGCATAGGAGTGCAGCTGATATTTACAATGGCACCTGGGCCCAGCAGAGGCAGCAACAAATTCTGGATCACCTGTAGTTCTACGAAGGTTGCTAAGGGCCAGTCATAGGCAGTGACCCTCACTGGTGTGCACCAGGTTCTGACCAGGCAGGTCCAGGGCTGGTACATTAAGCAGCCAGATATGGAGAGCATGAACTCAGGAACTAACAACCCTAGTTAGAGTGTTATCTTAAGGAAGGGCTCTTCACACTAGACCCAGCTAAGGCATAGAAACGCTGACACAAATAGCAAAAAGAACAGTAGCAGCACACAAGTAGTCCACAGTAAATTACAAAAAACAGCTGATGCCAACTCAAGAAGATCTAGAAACAACACAACTGGAAGCTGGAGGCAGACAACACCAACTCGATATTCAGCTAGCTACACAAACAGCACATCCAAAGGAGCAGTCTATACCCAGAAAACATAGGAAGACAAAGAAATGCAATCCAAATGAATCAAGAGAAATTCCCTCCAAAAGATGGAAATAACCAAGATGCAGAGTTCAAAATAATGATTGTTATGATGTTCAAGGATCTTAGAGCAACAATGGATGGACAAAATGAGCACCAAAATAAAGAGATAGCAAACATCAAAAAGGACATTGAAATCATAAAAGAGAATAAGACAGAAATGATGAATATAATATCAGAAATGAAGTCTACACTAGAAGGAATTAATAGCAGGCTGGATGAAACAGAGGATCAAATCAGTGATTTAGAGCAGTGATTTTCAACCTTTTTTGAGCGGCGGCACATTTTTTACATTTACAAAATCCTGGGGCACACCGCCTACAAAATGACACAAAATGACACTCTAACACAGTACATATTATACATATAGTTAATAATTTAGTTTCTAAATGTATTTATACTCACACCTTACCATGTCTCATGGCACACTGGTTGAAAAACACTGATTTAGAGGACAAGGTAAAGAAAAGCACAGAAGCAGAACCACAAAAAGAAAAGAGGCTCAAAAAGTCTGAGGAAACTCTAAGAGAGCTCTGTGACAGCATGAAGAGAAAGAGCATCTGCATCATAGGGGTTCCTGAATAAGAAGTGAAAGAACAAGAGAGAGAGAACCTGATAGAAGAAATCATAGCTGAAAATTTTCCTAAATTGATGAAGGAAAAAGTCACACAAATTCAAGAAGCACAGAGAGTTCCATTAAAGAAGAACCCAAAGAAACCTACACCAAGACACATCATAATTAAAATACCAACATTATGAGATAAAGAAAGGATACTAAACTGCAAGAGGAAAGCAGTCAATAATGTACAAAGGAGCTCCCATAAGGATGACATCTGACTTAACAACAGAAACATTTGAGGCCAGAAGGGAATGGCAAGAAATATTCAAAGTAATGCAAAACAAGAGCCTACAACCAAGACTTCTTTATTCAGCAAAGCTATCATTTAAAATTGAAACAGAAATAAAAAGTTTTCTAGGCAAAATAATAAAACCTCAAGGAACACATTACAACCAAACTAATGCTGCAAGAAATGTTACAGGCCTGTAGTAAACAGAACAAAGGGGGAAAGATCTAGAAAAAGAGGAATGTAGATTTAAAGAATAAAATGGCAATAAACAATTACATATCAATAACAACCTTAAATGTAAATGGATTAAATTCTCCAATCAAAAGACATAGGGTAGCAGCATAGATAAGAAAACAGGACCCATATATATGCTGTCTACAAGAGACCCACCTCAAAAATAAAAATACCCATAGACTGAAAGTGAAGGGATGGAATAAAATATTTCATGCAAATGGCAATGAAAAAAAAAATCTGGGGTAGCAATACTTCTTTATGACAAAAAAAAAAAAACTTTAAAAACAAAGGCTATATAGTAAGGGATAAAGAAGGTCACTACATAATGATAAAGGGAGCAATCTAACAGAAAAATATAACCATTATAAATATCTATGCATCTAATATAGAAGCAGCTAAATTTATAAAGCAGATTTTGATGGAAATAAAGGGCGAGATCAACAGTAATACTATAATAGTAGGGGATTTTAATATTCCACTAACATCACTGGATAGATCCTCAAGAAATAAAATCAACAAAGAAAGAGCAGACTTAAAGGAAACACTAGATTATCTGAATTTAATAGATATGTTCAGAACCTTTCATCCTAAAGCAACAGAATATACATTTTTTTCAAGTGCCCATGGTACATTTTTTAGGATAGACCACATGTTAGGGTACAAAATGAGTCTCAATAAATTTAAGAAGATTGAAATCATATCAAGCATCTTCTCCGATTATAACGGCATAAAACTAGAAATCAACTATAATAGAAAAACTGAAAAACATTCAAACAGCTGGAGACTAAATAGCATGTTATTAAATAATAAACAGGGTAACAATGAGATCAAGTAAGAAGTAAAAAATATTCTTGAAACAAATGAAAATGGACAATAACTCAAAATTTATGGGACACAGCAAAAGCAGTCCTGAGAGAGAAGTTCATAGAATTACAGACATACCTTAAGAAGCAAGAAAAAGCTCGAATAAACAACTTAACCCTGTATCTAAAACAGGGGTTGGGAACATGGCTCGTAAGCCAGATGTGTCTCTTTTGATGGCTGCATCTGGCTCGCAAACAAACCTTTAATAAAAAAATAATAACGTTAAAAATATAAAACATTTTATGTATTACAATTCATTCATTTCTTACCACTCAAGTTCATGGTTGTGGGTGGCTGGAGCCAATCACAGCTGTCCTCCAGGACCACACCAAATTTTTATTGGATAATGCTTAATGTACATGGGTCATTTTGAGGTCAGGAAGTTAATTTCCCTTCTTTTAATCATGTTAATCAAGTAGTCAGCTTGCTAATTGCAGAAACCCTTTTGACGAAGAAGATGGCTAAAAGAAAAAAAGATGAGGAGTCTCATACTTTTCAGCAGGAATGGACAGAGGAATTCACCTTTGTGGAGAGAGCAGGTTCTGCAGTGTGTTTAATATGCAATGATAAATTGCATCAATAAAATGGTCAAATATAAAGCGGCACTTTGACACATGCCATACTACATTTGCATCAAAATATCCAGCGGGGGACAGCAGGAAGAAAGCATGTCAAGAGCTACTGTGCAGAGTGCAAGCTAGTCAGAAGTAACTCTGTGTTTGGACCCAACAAGGTAACTGGAATTCAGCTAGCTTTGCTGGTGCTTTAGCAATTGTGAGAAACAGGAAGCCATTCACAGATGGGGAGTATGCCAAAACATTCATGCTTTATGTTGCCAATGAACTTTTTGACGACTTTTCAGATAAAGACAAGATAATCAAACGAATAAAAGACATGCCTCTGTTGGCAAGAACTGTTCACGATTGTACATCATAATGGCAAATCAAACTGAGGCAACACACTTGAAGGACATAAATGCAGCACCATTCTTTTCTCTTGCTTTGGATGAGTCAACAGACATAAGCCATTTATGCCAGTTCAGCGTGATTGCAAGGTATGCTGTTGGTGACACACTACGTGAGGAAAGTCTTGTTGTTTTGCCTATGGAAGAGACAACAAGAGGGGAGGATTTATTCAAGTCTTTCACTGAGTTCTCTAAAGAAAAAAATCTACCAATGGATAAACTTATTTTGGTGTGTACTGATGGTGCTCCGTGCATGGTGGGGAAAAACAGAGGGTTCATAGCACTTCTTCATGAACATGAAAAGAGACCCATCCTAAGTTTTCACTGCATCCTACATCAGGAGGCACTTTGTGCTCAGATGTGTGGCAAGCAGCTTGGTGAGGTGATGTCACTGGTCATTCGGGTGGTCAACTTTATTGTTGCCCGAGCTTTAAATGATCGCCAGTTTAAAACACTGCTGGATGAATTTGGGAATAATTATCCTGGTCTGCTTCTGCACAGCAATGTGCGTTGGTTGTCAAGAGGGAAAGTGCTCAGCTGTTTCACGGCTTGTCTGAGCAAAATTTAGACTTTTCTTGAAATGAAAAACATCGAGCATCCTGAATTAGCTAACACTGAGTGGCTCCTGAAGTTCTACTATCTTGTGGACATGACTGAACATCTGAACCAGCTCAATGTGAAAATGCAAGGCATTGGAAATATAGTCTTATCCCTTCAACAAGCAGTGTTTGCATTTGAAAACAAGCTGGAACTCTTCATTGTTGACATTGAAACAGGTTATTTACTACACTTTGAAAAACTGGAAGAGTTTAAAGATATATGTACAGCAAGTGACCCTGCTCAACACCTTGATCTCCAGCAGCTATTGGGCTTCACATCTAATCTCCTGCAGTCATTCAAAGCACACTTTGGAGAATTTCATGAGTGCACTCGTCATTTTAAGTTCATGACCCATCCACACGAGTGTGCAGTGGAGAGCACCAACTTGAGTTACATCCCCAGTGTCTTCGTCAGAGATTTTGAGCTACAAGCTGCTGACCTGAAGGCCTCAGACATGTGGGTGAATAAGTTCAAGTCAGTGAATGAAGATTTGGAAAGACTTGCATGACAGCAAGCAGAGTTGGCGAGCAAACACAAGTGGGGAGAAATGAAAATACTTCAACCTGTGGACCAGCTGATTGTCAAAACTTGAAACATGCTTCCCTTCACATACCACACACTGCAGTGTGTGAGTATTGCTGTAATGACAATGTTTGGCTCTATGTATGCATATGAGCAGTCTTTCTCACATCTAAAGAATGTTAAGACCAACCTACGATCATGTTTAATGGATGGAAGTCTCAACACCTGCATGAAGCTTAACCTCACCATGTATCAACCAGACTACAAAGCCATCAGCAAAACCATGCAGCACCAGAAGTTGCATTAATGGTAAGAAGTACTTTATTCATCATTGGTTAGCAACAGCATAATAACATTATTAAAAAGAATTCAGAGACTTATTGTACTTTAAAAGTGTTGGTTTTACATAAAATGCATACATTTACTTGTATTTAGTATTAAACATATTGTATGGCTCTCATGGAATTACATTTTAAAATATGTGGCGTTCATGGCTCTCTCAGCCAAAAAGGTTCCTGACCCTGATCTAAAAGAAGTAGAAAAAGCCCAGAGGAAGTAGAAGGAAGGAAATAATAAAGATAAGAGCAGAAATAAATGACATAGAGGCTAATAAAACAATACAGAATATCAATAAAACCAAGAGCTGGTTCTTTGAAAAGGTAAACAAGATTGATGAACCTTTAAGCAGACTTACCAACAAAAAAAGAGAGAGGACTCAAATAAATAAAATTAGAAATGAGAGTGGAGAAGTAACAACTTACACAACAGGAACACAAAGGATTGTAAGAAAATGTACTGTGAAGAACTGTATGATGAAATGTTAGACAACCTAGGTAAAACTGACAAATTCCTTGAAACACATAATCTTTCAAAAATCAAGCTGATATGGTGGTTCCTCAAAAAACTGAAAATAGAACTACCTTATGACCCAGCAATCCCTCTACTGGGTATATATCCCCAAAACTCAGAAACATTGATATGTAAAGACACATGCAGCCCCATGTTTATTGCAGTATTGTTCACAGTGGCCAGGACATGGAAACAACCAAAAAGCCCATCAATAGATGACTGGATAAAGAAGATGTGGCACATATACACTATGGAATACTACTCAGCCATAAGAAATGATGACTTTGGAACATTTACAGCAAAATGGTGGGATCTTGATAACATGATACGAAGCGAAATAAGTAAATCAGAATAAAACCAGGAACTGTATTATTCCATACGTAGGTGGGACATAATAGTGAAACTAAGAGACATTGATAAGAGTGTGGTGGTTACGGGGGGGAGGGGGGAATGGGAGAGGGAAAGGGGGTGGGGAGGGGCACAAAGAAAACAAGACAGAAGGTGACAGAGGACAATCTGACTTTGGGTGGTGGGTATGCAACATAATTGAACGACAAGATAACCTGGACTTGTTATCTTTGAATATATGTATCCTGATTTATTGGTGTCACCCCATTAAAAAAAATAAAATTATTATAAAAAAAAAAAAGAAAGAAAAGGGGAGAAAGTATACCAAAAAAAAAAAAAAAAAATCAAGCTGAGAGAATCAGAAAACCTAAACAGACCGATGACAACAAAAGAGACTGAAATAGTTATCAAAAAACTCGCGACAAACGAAAGTTCTGGGCCAGATGGCTTCATAGGCAAATTCTACCAAATATTCAAATAAGAACTAACTTTTATCCTTCTCAATTTATTTCAAAACATTCAGGAGGAGGGAAGACTTCCAAGCTCCTTTTATGTGGTGACCATAATCCTCATTCCAAAACCAGGCAGACACTAGAAAGAAAGAAAACTATAGGCCAATATCTCTGATGAACATAGACGCTAAAATTCTCCACAAAATATTAGCAAACCAGATCCAGCAATACATGAAAAAGAATCATACAACATGATTAAGTGGGATTTATTCTCGGGAGGCACGGCTGGTACTATATTCACAAATCAATCAATGTGATTCATCACATAAATAAATGGAAGGAGAAAAATCACATGACAATATCAATAGATGCAGAAAAAGCACCCATTTATGATCAAAACTCTCAGCAAAAGGAACATACCTCAACACGATAAAGGCTATCTATGACAAACCCATAGCCAACATCATAATCAATGGGCAAAAATTAAAAGCAATCCCTTAAGATCAGGAATAAGGCAGGGATGCCCACTTTCACCACCCTTATTAAACATAATTCTAGAAGTCCGAGCCACAGAAGTCAGAGAAGGAAACAAAATAAAAGGCATTCAAATTGAAAAAGAAGAAGTAAAACTATCATTATTTGCTGATGTTATGGTACTGTATATAGAGAACCTTAAAGTCTCAGTCAAAATCTACTGGACCTAATAAATGAATTCAGCAAGGTGGCAGGATATAAAATTAATATTCAGAAATCAGAAGCATTTTTATACACTAACAATGAACTCTCTGAAAGAGAAATTAAGAAAACAGTCCCTTCATTACCGCAACAACAACGAAAGAATAAAGTAACTAGGAGTAAATTTAATCAAGGATGTTAAAGAGTTGTACTAAGAAAATGATAAAACATTGATAAAAGAAATCAAGGAAGATAGAAACAAGTGGAAGTATATACCATGTTCATGCATAGGAAGAATAAACATCATTAAAATGTCTATATTACCCAAAGCAATTTATAAGTTCAATACAATTCCTATTAAAATACCAATGGCATACCTCAAAGATATAGAACACATATTCCAAAAATCTATATGGAACCAAAAAAGTACACAAATAGCCTTAGCAATCTTGAAAAAGAAGAATAAAGTGGGTGGTATCACACTTCCTGATACCAAGTTATACTGCAATGCATTGTACTCAAAACAGCTTGGTACTGGCATAAGAACAGGCATATAGATCAATGGAACAGAACAGAGAACCCAGAAAGAAACTCACACCTTTATGGACAATTGATATTTGACAAAGAAGGTAAGGGCATACAGTGGAGTAAAGACAGTCTCTTTAACAAATGGTGTTGGGAAAATTGGACAGCTACTTGCAAAAAAATGAAACTAGACCACCAACTTACACCATTCACAAAAAATAAGTTTAAAATGGATAAAAGACTTAAATGTATGTTGTAAAACCATAATCATCTTGGAAGAAAACAAAGGCAGTAAGCTCTATGACATCTCTCTCAGCAATATATTTGCTGATTTATCTCCACAGGCAAGTGAAATAAAGGACAGGATGAACAAATGGGACTATATCAAGCTGAAAAGCTTTTGCAGCTAAAGATAGTATGATCAATATAAAAAGACAAACCACACAATGGGAGAACATATTCAACAATACATCTGATAGCGGTTAATAACCAAAATTTATAAAGAAGTTGTTAAACTCAACACCAAAAAGGTAAACCATCTAATCAAAAAAATGGGCATAAGAAATGAATAGACACTCTCCAAAGAGGACATATAGATGACCAATAGGTATATAAAAAAACGTTCAACATCAGTAATCATTAGAGAAATGCAAATTAAAACCACAGTGAGATATGACCTCACACCTGTAAGAATGGGGCTCATTAACAAAACAACACATAGCAAGTGCTGGCAGGGATGTGGAGAAAAGGGAACCCTTCTGCAGTGCTGGTGGGAATGCATACTGGGGCAGCTACTGTGCAAAGAGTATGGAGATTTCTCAAAAAATTAAAAATGGAACTGTCTTTTGACCCAGCCATCCCACTTTTAGGAATATATCCTAAGAATACCAAATCATTGATTCAAAAAAAAGAAATGCACCCTAATGTTTATTGCAGCATAGTTTACAATAGCCAAGATCTGGAAACAGCCCAAGTGTCCATCAGTGGATGAGTGGATTAAAAAGCATGGATACATATACACAATGGAATACTAAATGGCTGTGAAAAAGAAAGAAATCTTAACATTTGCAACAATAGGGATGGACCTGGAAACTATTATGCGAAGTGAAATAAGCCAGGCAGAAAAAGAAAAATATCATATGATCTCACTCATTTGAGAAATCTAATGAACAATGTGTACTGAGAAACAGAATAGAGTCAGAGGTGGGATCAAATGGACAAGAGGGAAAACGGTCAGAGGGAAAGGGGATGAGAGGATTGGATCAGAGAAGGAAAAGAGATTAGTGAATTTATATATACATAATAGCATTATAGAGAGCAGAACAGCAATTCCTGGAGTGAAGGGAGAAGGTATTGGGGGGAGGGGACAAGGGAATTGTTGAGGGGAACACGGGGTTGGATGGGAGATATATTTGGTGGGACACTTGAATCTATGTAAGCACAATAAATTAAAATCAATAAATATTATAAAAATAAAAAATAAAAAGACAACACACTCAATGGGAGAAATAATTACTGGTAGGTCTGATAAAGTGTTAATAACCAATATTTATAAAGAACTTCTAAAACTCAACACCAGGAATGTAAACAACTCAATTAAAAAATGGGCTAAAGACCTGAATAGACACTTTTCAAAGAGGCCATAGAGATAGCCAGTAGGCATATTAAAAAATGGTCAATGTCCCTATCATTAGAGAAACGCAAATTAAAACCACAATGAGATACCACCTCACATCTGTCAGAATGGCGCTCATTAACAATTCAACACACAATAAGTGCTGGTGAGGTTGTGGAGAAAAGGGAACCCTCCTGCACTGCTGGTGGGAATACAGACTTGTGCAGCCACTGTGTAAAACAGTATGGTGTTTCTTCAAAAAATTAAAAATGGAACTGCCTTATGACTCAGCTATTCCACTTTTAGTAATATATTCTAAGTATCCCAAAACAGTAATTCAAAAAAAGTTATGCATCCCCACATTTATTGCAGCATTGTTTGCAATAGCCAAGATATGGAAATAGCCCAAGTGTCCATCAGTGGACAAGTGGATAAAAAAGCTGTGGTACATTCACACAATGGAATACTATGCAGACATGAAAAAGAAAAAAAACCTTAACTTTTGTTATGGCATGGATGGACCTGGAGATTATTATGCTAAGTGAAATAAACCAGGTGGAGAAAGATAAATACCATATGTTCTCATATATATATGGAATCTAATGAACACAATAAACTGAGGAACAAAATAGAAACAGAGGCTGGATCACAAGGAACAGTTAGACAGCTGTGAGAGAGAAGGGGGATGAGAGGATGAGATCAAAGAAAGGGAAGGGTTTTGCCAAATTATATATACATAACACATAGATACCAGTAACAGGGTAGCAATTCTCAGAAGGAAAGGAGGGGGAGGGAGCAATGGGAGGTGAGATGTAAATGAAAATAGACTTTGCATGGGGCATGGTGGTAATTATGCGTGGGTTTGAGGGTGTTGTATTGCATAAGACACTGAAACCATGTCAACACAATAAAGTAATAATTTAAAAATTTAAATTAAAAGGAGAAAAAAATGTCTGGTTTAACATTTGAAAATCAATCATTGTAATCCATCATATTAATAAACTAAAGAAAATCATATACATAGCAATTTGAGGTAGAAAAAGCATTTGACAAAACCTGATACCCATGAATGATAAAAATGTTCAACAAATGAGTAATAGAGGGAAATTAGTGTAAGTTGATAAAGAACATCCAAAAAAAGCTTCAGATATTGGGTTGGGGAATAAGTTCGTAGCGTTTTTATATTTTCTTTTATTTTACAACGATTTGTTTGCTGTTTTGCAAAGGGTAAGTATTCATTCGATGAAACTCTTTCTGCTCTACAAAACTATGTTAATTGTATTTTTGAGTTATTTAATTTTTTATTAGTTTTGAGGCTTAGAAATGGAATACCCAGGAGGCAAAAATCAACATTTTCGACACCTGCTCTTCTTTGCTTTTCATCGAGGTCAAAAAGCTGCCAAAGCAGCCCGGGACATTTGCGAAGTGTATGGAGAAGGTG
Source organism: Saccopteryx leptura (assembly GCF_036850995.1). Taxonomy (NCBI): domain Eukaryota; kingdom Metazoa; phylum Chordata; class Mammalia; order Chiroptera; family Emballonuridae; genus Saccopteryx; species Saccopteryx leptura. The sequence continues at coordinate 53,679,169 of NC_089516.1, forward strand.
TCATAGGCGAGTCTACAGCACGGAAATGGTTTGCAAAGTTCAAAAATGGTGACTTTTACGTCGATGACACGTTCTGCAGCGGAAGGCCTTCTGAATTCGATGAAGAACTGGGAAATGCTCGAAAAGAATGTCACGGTCAACAAGGAGCTCTACATTGCCCAGCTACACCACGTGAATGAGGCTATTCGACTGAAAAGACCTGATCGGCATGGTCAAACTATACTCCTTCACGACAACGCCAGGCCCCATGTTGCACAAGTCATCAAAGCCGCATTCCAAGAGCTCGAATGGGAGGTCCTTCAGCATCCGCCGTTTTCTCCGGACCTTGCACCGACCGATTACCATCTTTTCCGCTCCCTGTCAAACCATATGAAGGGCGTTACCTTCGATAACAAAGAGGTCCTTAAAAACTGGCTCAACAACTTCTTTGACACCAGACCAGGCGATTTTTGGCGGAACGGCATCAACAAATTGGTCGAGAGGTGGGAAGAGGTTGTAAACAGCAACGGCAAATATATAATTGATTAACTTATTGATATAATTATTGTTTTTTGTTTAAATAAAAGTCTTCGGTAAAAACGCTACGAACTTATTCCCCAACCCAACAGAATTGTACTTAAAGATGAAAGACTGAATGCTTTCCCCCTAAGATTAGGAACAAGGTGAACATGTCTGCTTTCATTCAACATAGTACTGGAAGCTCTAGTCACTGTGAAGAAGCAAAGAGAAACCACAGATGACAAACACATGAATAGATCGTCACCATCATTGGCCATTAAAGAAATCCAAATTAAAACTATAATGAGATATTACTATATACTTATCATAACAGCTAAAACAAATAGCAACAACACCAAGTACTAGTGAAGATGTGGAAAAACTTTATCACACAATATATTGCTGGTGGCAATATAAAATGGTACAGTCAATCTGAAAGACAGTTTTTCAGTTTCTAATAAAACTGAATTGCAATTTACTTCCAAGAAATTATGTTATTGGACATTTATCACAAAGAAATAAAGACTTCAGGAGCAGATTTGACTTTAGTACTCAGTCATCACCATGTCCTTGTACCCAATGTCCACCTGACAGTGTGGTCTCTATCTCACAGGACCCACATCCCTTCCTTCTCACTCACCTGCCTTTCCTTCCTTCCTTACCATAAAAAAACTCTTAGAGACATGCATCTTCTCGTAACAGGTAATTTCTATTTTAATCATTTCCATAGAAGAAACCCTGAAGTCCTGACGGCACAGGTCATCACTTGAAGTGATTGGTTTCTCTATGATCTTTTGGTCCTGCTTTGGCTCATTTTGATGCAGCTCCATTTTTCACCTGTGATAATAGTCATGTAGTGTTGGCCCTCCCACTTTCTGAGATTTAATCAAAGTGTTGGGAGATTTTAGAGAGGCCTCCCCACCAACTCCTTTGAAAGGGTCTTTTTACTTCCATGGTTTACTTGGGCACCTGAAATGCAATAGATTGAGCACAGAAGGACGTTTGTTTTGGGGAAGACGGTGGGTAGAAACAAGGGCTTCAGGAGAGAGGGTGCAGTTTGAAGAGGATATGTGCCTGGCAAGGATAGAAGTCTTATGGCGGTTGTTAAAAGGTGTGGGGCAGCTGTGTTAGGCTTGCTAGCGGGTCTACCAGCTGCAAGCACTTTGCTTGATTAGTGCATGACACCGTGGCAGAGGCACGTCTGCATAGCCTATATAGGGCTAGGGTGCTTCCCCCGGGCGGGGATTCTCCCAGACTGTTTTCCTGCCACTGTGAGGTGCAGTTTTCTTTGCTCTCTTTCCCTTACTGCAAATAGCAGATTTTCCTTTGTTTATTAGCTCTTTCCCTTTTGTTGTTTATTTGCTCTCCTGTCCTTGCAAGCCTTCAATAAACAGGTATGGCCCGACACTTTCTTTCATTGCAGTGCCTCTACTGTCTGCCTGAATTCAATGGGAACCTGTCTGGCCTTGGCCACCAGTGTTACAATGGGGAAGAAGAGAAAGAGCATGGATGAGGTTATCTAACCTTGACACTACCTCTGGACCTGTGTTGACAGAGAATTTTCTTTTTCTTTCTCCCTTAGGTGCTTGGGGTCCATCATTACATAACTGTGCTAGGATTTTGTGATTTCCTGGTCCCCTTTACCACGTCAGTACCTCCCAGTGATGTAGTCCAGATTTTCTGAAATATATATATATATATATACCCCTCCCCAAGACAATGAGAGGCCAAAAACTTCAGCTTGATTGGTCAGCAAGGCAATCACCCAGGCAATGGTAGCCCTGGAGGAGAGTTTTAGGCATCACAAAACACAATCCTCACATGCCTGTGGTGGGAGAGAATATGTTGGGGAGACCAAGACACAGTTTAGACATCTCACAATGCACCATCCTGATGGGGAGGGATGCTGGAGAACCAAAAAGGTCTGGTTGGAGAAAGGAGGTTTTTCTTTAGCACCCCTAAATAGCCCTCCAAACTGACCTTCCTCCCCTCATTATCTTCTCATGTTCAATTCTGATGAGTCACAAGGCAGAGAGAAGGTATTTCCTCCAAGCTATTCCCTATGTCCATTCTATTCAGTGGTTCATTCTGTTTTCTTCCACTCTTCATCACTAACTAATGTTGGTATGTCTTACTTAAAATCATTCCAAGGTAACATGAATTTATTAAAGTCTACATAGAGAGGTGATGTGATTTATCCCACTACCCACCTACAAATTTCACTCATGCAACATGAAGATCATCTATCTGCTTTTTGGCTATAATCAGGGAACTTTTCCATCAATCTCCTTTTCTTAGTGTCCACATAGCTCTCCTCAGTTTTCTGTTTCTCAGTCTGCAATCACTGATTTTGCCTATTAAGACTTTAATGGGATGACGTCAGAGTAATGGCGGGGTAGGAAGCGATACCGATAAATCTCCCCCAAAACTCAACAAGATCTTCAACCAGAAACAGAAAAACCTATACTTGGAGCCTCCAGATGCTTCACAATACACCCAAAGGTATGGTCGAGTGAAAAATTGGCTAAATATATAACCAAACCCTGAAGGAAATAGGGAGTAAGAAATGCTCCGCCTTCCTCACTAACCTAAACAGGGCGGCTTTCTCTGGTAACTGTGAATATAGAAACTGAGGCAGGCAAAGGGGGTGAATAGATCCAGGCCGCGGCACAAACGGCCGAACCAGGCTGTGGCACGGAGATCCAAGCCGAGGAAAAACTGTGCCTGAGGCAACCCGGGCAATACAAGCTAACACTCGCGCCAAACCCAAACAAAGAAAGACAAGCGGGGCGGCCATTTTACCCGGTCTCCTGGTCGCTGCGCAGTTAGTGGGCGAGAGATTTCTTCCTAGGCCCCGGGAGTGGGTGCCCGTGTTGCCCCACAGAGAGGCAGGGTCAGAGGCCTTTCTGTGGGCCGAGGGCAGAGTCTCTGGGCAGCCCAAGCACCCTGGGAAAGCCACGCACAGGAGGGAGTGAGAACTAATTCCAACGGTGGAGATTTTCTGTGCTGGAGGGGGTTTCACTCAGAGGGAAACGCGGCCGGGCTCATATCCTGGTTTGCGCGCGCAGATAGTGAATGAGAGATTCCACCGAGTGCCTCAGCAGAGCGCGCCCGTGTTATCGCACAGAGGGGCAGAGTCAGGGGCCTTTGTGTGGACCAAAGCGGAATCTCGGGCCGCCCCAGCGCCTTGCAAAAGCCGCGCACGGGGACGGAGTGAGACTCAATTCCAATGCTGCAACTTTTCCCTGTGGTTGGGGGTTTCACTCAGAGCGTGAGACTGCTGGCCGGATATCCTGGTCTGCGCGTGCAGCCAGTGAGTGAGAGTTTCCTCCAAGCGCCCCGGAAGTGGGCGCCCGCCTGTGTTACCGGACAGAGTGGCAGACAGAGCCAGAGGTCTTTGAGTGGGCGGAAAGCCCGCCTGATTATGCTAGCAGCTCTGACTGACTGAGCCTTACCCAGAGCCCTGCGCTGAGTGGAAATAGAGTGGGGAGTTGCCAGCTCTTTGAGCCTCTTACTATCCAGGCAGAGGCAGCAGCAACCCCATAGCTGGATTATCAGGCTACTAATTGAGGAAGGAAAGACTAGGAGAAAGGCTCCAGGAACACGGACTCTCTCACTGTCGGAGCCTATAAATGCTAATGAGCCTCGACTGCCAACAAGACTAAAGCACAATACATGACATTGCCATAGAGACTTATCAACTGCAAACCTCTACCTGAGCGTGCCAAAGGGGCAGAACCCGGGGTACAGAGTCACCAACCAGGAAGAGGGAGAGAAAAGAAAAGCAAGAAGATAACCTCTCAAAATCAAGAATAATCTGCAGACTTTATAACCTATCCCATTTTATTATATTTGTTCATTTGTTTCTCTTATCTTCATTCTTGATACTTTTTTTCCTCCTCCAATTTGGCCGATTAACACTCTGCCGGTCTTACTCTCCTCTCCTTGAACTACACTACCCATAAGTGTTACATCTCCCATTATCTTTTCTCTTCTCTTCCTTTCTCTCTATGAGGGTTGCACTCCAAAACCCTTAACTCTCTCTCTCTCTCTCTCTCTCTCTCCTCTCTTTTTTCTTCTTTTAGTGGTTCCCTCTTTTTTTCTCTCTCTCTCTTTCTTTTCTCCCTCTATATTAGTTTCTTCCTTTCTCCTTTACATCTCCTCTCATTCAAACAAATTATCTTATCTGGGACTCAAACTTATGTTTGTGGCATTTTGGGGGGTTTTTACTTCACCTTTTTAACTCACTAGCAATGCTCCCATCCCTGGCTCTCCATTTTATCTAGTTCTTGTTCCACTAAATACAATAGTAATTTTTTAATTTGTCCCCCCATTTTTTCGTTTTCCTCTTATTCCTCTCATCATAACTCTTAGAAAACAACCAACACCTAAAAGAAAATCATTTTATTCTTGACCCAAATTTTTTCCTTATTTGCTTTTTGTGGGTCCATACGCTCTTTTTTTTCCTTTTTTTTTCTTTTTTTCTTTTTTTTTGCCCCTTTATTACTTTTCCCCAATTCAGGCCCTCCATCACAGGCTTTGTTTGTTATAATTCACAGTTCACCACAAGATTTTCTCAAGAAAGAGGGGAGAAGAGAGGAGAGGAAAAAAGGAGAGGGGGATAATTTCCTTTTATAAAATTTTTATTTTATTTTATTTTTTAATTTTTTTTTTTAAAAACAACTCTTTTTGATTTTTTATTTTTAACTTTTTATTCTTTATTAAATCTCATTAATACTATCAACAAAACCACCCTCAGATGCCATTAAGGAAGAGAAAATCGAATATCATGGATACAAAAGAAAGAGAGGTAACACAGCTAGATGAGGAAAAATCTATGGAGAAAAAATTTAATATATTGGAAACCTTGGAGCTAAATGACAGAGAATTCAAGATAGAAATCCTAAAAATCCTCCGAGATATACAAGAAAACACAGAAAGGCAATTTAGAGAGCTCAGAAAACAACTCAATGAACACAAAGAATATATGTCCAAGGAAATTGAAACTATAAAAACAAATCAAACAGAGATGAAAAACTCAATTCACGAGCTGAAAAATGAAGTAACAAGCTTAGCTAATAGAACAGGTCAGATAGAAGAGAGGATTAGTGAAATAGAAGACAAACAACTTGAGGCACAACAGAGAGAAGAAGAAAGAGACTCAAAAATTAAAAAAAATGAGATAGCCCTACAAGAATTATCTGACTCCATCAAAAAGAATAACATAAGAATAATAGGTATATCAGAGGGAGAAGAGAGAGAAAATGGAATGGAGAACATACTCAAACAAATAATAGATGAGAACTTCCCAAGCCTCTGGAAAGAACTAAAGCCTCAAGTTCAAGAAGCAAACAGAACTCCGAGTTTTCTTAACCCCAACAAACCTACTCCAAGGCATATCATAATGAAATTGACACAAACCAACAGCAAAGAAAAAATTCTCAAGGCAGCCAGGGAAAAGAAGAATACAACATATAAAGGAAGGCCCATTAGATTATCATCAGATTTCTCAGCAGAAACTCTACAAGCTAGAAGAGAGTGGACCCCAATATTTAAAGTCCTGAAAGAGAGGAACTTTCAGCCATGAATACTACACCCATCAAAGCTATCCTTCAAATATGAAGGAGAAATAAAAATATTCACAGATACAGAAAAGATGAGGGAATTTATCATCAGAAAACCCCCACTCCAGGAATTACTAAAGGGGGTTCTCCAATCAGATACAAAGAACAACAACAACAACAACAAAAAACAGAGCCACAAGTAAAAGCTCCAAGAAGAACACAATAAAACCAAATTTAAACTGTGACAACAACAAAAAGAAAGAGGGGGAGAAGATGGAGATTAACAGTAGCAAAGGACGATGGAGTGCAAAAGTACTCACAAAATAGTTCGCTACAATGAACAGGGTAGGGACCCTTTTCATTACTCAAAGGTAACCACCATTGAAAAAACCACCACAGAAGCACATGAGATTAAAAAGATAGCAACAGAGGAAAGATGTATGGAATACAACCAAATAAAAACAAAAGATAGAAAAACGAAAGAGAAGGATCAAACAAGACACAAAACTAACAGAAAGCAAGATATAAAATGGCAATAGGGAACTCACAAGTATCAATAATTACACTAAATGTAAATGGATTAAACTCACCAATAAAAAGGCACAGAGTAGCAGAATGGATTAAAAAAGAAAATCCAACTGTATGCTGCCTACAGGAAACTCATCTAAGTAACAAGGATAAAAAAAATTCCAAGTGAAAGGCTGGAAAACAATACTCCAAGCAAATAACATCCAAAAAAAAGCAGGTGTAGCAATACTCATATCGGATAATGCTGACTACAAGACAGGAAAAGTACTCAGAGACAAAAATGGCCATTTCATAATGGCTAAGGGGACACTGAATCAAGAAGACATAATAATTCTTAATATATATGCACCAAACCAAGGAGCACCAAAATATATAAGACAGCTACTTATTGATCTTAAAACAAAAACTGACAAAAACACAATCATACTTGGAGACCTCAATACACCGCTGACGGCTCTAGATCGGTCATCCAAACAGAGAATCAGCAAAGACATAGTGGCCTTAAACAAAACACTAGAGCACCTGGATATGATAGACATCTACAGGACATTTCATCCCAAAGTGACTGAGTATACATTTTTCTCCAGTGTACATGGATCATTCTCAAGAATTGACCATATGTTGGGCCACAAAAACAACATCAGCAAATTCAGAAAAATTGAAGTTGTACCAAGCATATTTTCTGATCATAAAGCCTTGAAACTAGAATTCAACTGCAAAAAAGAGAAAAAAAATCCCACAAAAATGTGGAAACTAAACAAGATACTTTTAAAAAATGAATGGGTCAAAGAAGAAATAAGTGCAGAGATCAAAAGGTATATACGGACTAATGAAAATGACAATACAACATATCAGAATCTATGGGATGCAGCAAAAGCAGTGATAAGAGGGAAGTTCATATCACTTCAGGCATATATGAACAAACAAGAGAGAGCCCAAGTGAACCACTTACCTTCCCACCTGAAGGAACTAGAAAAAGAAGAACAAAGACAACCCAAAAGCAGCCGAAGAAAGGAGATAATAAAAATCAGAGCAGAAATAAATGAATTAGAGAACAGAAAAACTATAGAAAAAATTAATGGAACAAGGAGCTGGTTCTTTGAAAAGATCAACAAAATTGACAAACCCTTGGCAAGACTTACCAAGGAAAAAAGAGAAAGAACTCATATAAACAAAATCCAAAATGAAAGAGGCGAAATCACCACGGACACCGTAGATATACAAAGATTATTGTAGAATACTATGAAAAACTTTATGCCACTAAATTCAACAACCTAGAAGAAATGGATAAATTCCTAGAACAATACAACCTTCCTAGACTGAGTCAAGAAGAAGCAGAAAGCCTAAACAGACCTATCAGTAGAGAAGAAATAGAAAAAACCATTAAAAACCTCCCCAAAAATAAAAGTCCAGGCCCTGACAGCTATACAAGCGAATTTTATCAAACATTCAAAGAAGACTTGGTTTCTATTCTACTCAAAGACTTCCAAAAAATCGAAGAAGAAGCAATACTTCCAAACACATTTTATGAGGCCAACATAACCCTCATACCAAAACCAGGCAAGGATGGCACAAAAAAAGAAAACTACAGACCAATATCTCTAATGAATACAGATGCTAAAATACTAAACAAAATACTAGCAAATCGAATACAACAACATATTAAAAAAATAATACATCATGATCAAGTGGGATTCATCCCAGAATCTCAAGGATGGTTCAACATACGTAAAACGGTTAACGTAATACACCATATCAACAAAACAAAGAACAAAAACCACATGATCTTATCAATAGACGCAGAAGAGGCTTTCGATAAAATACAACACAATTTTATGTTTAAGACTCTCAACAAAATGGGTATAGAAGGAAAATATCTCAACATGATAAAGGCCATATATGATAAACCATCAGCTAACATCATATTAAATGGCACTAAACTGAAGGCTTTCCCCCTTAAATCAGGAACAAGACAGGGTTGTCCACTCTCTCCATATGATCCTATACATCGAAAACCCCAAAGAATCCACAAAAAGACTACTAGAAACAATAAGCCTATACAGTAAGGTTGCAGGATACAAAATTAACATACAGAAGTCAATAGCCTTTCTATATGCCAACAATGAAACAACTGAGAACGAACTCAAAAGAATAATCCCCTTCACAATTGCAACAACAAAAAATAAATAAAATACTTAGGAATAAACATAACAAAGAATGTAAAGGACTTATATAATGAAAACTATAAACCATTGTTAAGGGAAATCGAAAAAGATATAATGAGATGGAAGAATATACCTTGTTCTTGGCTAGGAAGAATAAATATAATCAAGATGGCTATATTACCCAAAGCAATATACAAATTTAATGCAATTTCCATCAAACTTCCAATGACGTTTTTTAAAGAAATAGAGCAAAAAATCATCAGATTTATATGGAACTATAAAAAACCCTGAATAGCCAAAGCAATCCTAAAGAAAAAGAATGAAGCTGGGGGCATTACAATACCTGACTTCAAACTATATTATAGGGCCACGACAATCAAAACAGCATGGTATTGGCAGAAAAATAGACAATCAGACCAATGGAACAGAATAGAAAGTCCAGAAATAAAACCACATATATATAGTCAAAAAATTTTTGATAAAGGGGCCAAAAACACACAATGGAGAAAAGAAAGCCTCTTCAATAAATGGTGCTGGGAAAACTGGAAAGCCACATGCAAAAGAATGAAACTGGACTACAGTCTCTCCCCCTGTACAAAAATTAACTCAAAATGGATCAAAGATCTAAACATAAGACCTGAAACAATTAAGTACATAGAAGAAGACATAGGTACTCAACTCATGGATCTGGGTTTTAAAGAGCATTTTATGAATTTGACTCCACAGGCAAGAGAAGTGAAGGAAAAAATTAATGAATGGGACTACATCAGAATAAAAAGTGTTTGCTCAGCAAGAGAAACTGATAACAAAATAAACAGACAGCCAACTAAATGGGAAATGATATTTCAAACAACAGCTCAGATAAGGGCCTAATATCCAAAATATACAAAGAACTCATAAAACTCAACAACAAACAAACAAACAATCCAATAAAAAAATGGGAAGAGGATATGAATAGACACTTCTCCCAGGAAGAAATACAAATGACCAACAGATATATGAAAAGATGCTCATCTTCTTTAGCTATTAGAGAAATGCAAATCAATACGGCAATGAGATACCACCTCACACCTGTTCGATTAGCTGTTATTAGCAAGACAGGTAATAGCAAATGTTGGAGAGGCTGTGGAGAAAAAGGAACCCTCATACACTGTTGGTTGGAATGTAAAGTAGTACAACCATTATGGAAGAAAGTATGGTGGTTCCTCAAAAAACTGAAAATAGAACTACCTTATGACCCAGCAATCCCTCTACTGGGTATATATCCCAAAAACTCAGAAACATTGATACGTAAAGACACATGCAGCCCCATGTTTATTGCAGCATTGTTCACAGTGACCAGGACATGGAAACAACCAAAAAGCCCATCAATAGATGACTGGATAAAGAAGATGTGGCACATATACACTATGGAATACTACTCAGCCATAAGAAATGATGACATCGGAACATTTACAGCAAAATGGTGGGATCTTGATAACATGATACGAAGTGAAATAAGTAAATCAGAAAAAACCAGGAACTGTATTATTCCATATGTAGGTGGGACATAATAGTGAAACTAAGAGACATTGATAAGAGTGTGGTGGTTACGGGGGGGAGGGGGGAATGGGAGAGGGAAAGGGGGTGGGGAGGGGCACAAAGAAAACAAGATAGAAGGTGACAGAGGACAATCTGACTTTGGGTGGTGGGTATGCAACATAATTGAACGACAAGATAACCTGGACTTGTTATCTTTGAATATATGTATCCTGATTTATTGATGTCACCCCATTAAAAAAATAAAATTATTAAAAAAAAGACTTTAATGAATAAACTTGTCTCTTTGAGTATCCTTGTCTTGTTTCAAACCTAAGGATTGTGTTAATCTTTGTAGATGTAGTATCCAAGTTTGGGTTTAGCAGTGTAGGGGAGGATAAGGGATATATTCCCACATGGAAGTTTTGCTGGATGCTTGCATATAAGAAACTGAAGCCAAGACTAATGATATCACAGTGTAAGTAAGGGTTGTTAGTGGAAGTTGTCCAACTCTGAACTTAAAATTTTGTCTAGTGCAACAAGGGAAAGAAAGACCTACCAATTGGAAAAGAAGAGTAAAATTATATTAAAATACCACAAAACAGTCTATGCAAAATATTCTATCATCCCCCCATTCCTGAAATGCTTCTAGAACTAATAATTGGGTTTAGCAAGAATGTAGAATACAAGATCAATATAAAAAAATCAATTTTTTAATATTATGCAATGAATATTTGTATATTGAAATAAAACACTGCAATTTAAAGTACCCTTAGAAAATATGAATGTTTAGAGACATAAGTAAAAAATATGTAGACTATCTATACACTGAACACTACAAAACATTGCAGATATAAATTAATTGTGACCTAAATATATGAACATATATTTCTTGTTCAAGGATTGAAAGATTTGAGATTAAGATGGCAATTCTTTCCAAATTTATTGATATTTTTAATGCAGTCCTAACCAAAATTCATAAAACTTTAAAAATATTGGCAGTTTGAAGTCGTGGTCAGTTAGTTTAGTCTGTTAAGAGCATCTTCCTGAAATGACAAGGTTATGGGCTTGATCTCCAGTCAGGGCACACATGAGAAGCAACCAAAGAATGCATGACTGAGTAGAAGAATAAATGAATGCTTTCCTTCCCCCTTCTCTCTCTCTCCTTTCTTCTGTCTCTCTAAAATCAATAAAAATTAAGCCGTGGCTGGATAGGTTGGAGTATTGTCCTGGAGCATAGAGGTTGCTGGTTTGATTCCCTTTTCAGGGCACATACAGGAACAGCTTGATGTTCTTGTCTTTCTCTCTCCCTGCCTCTCTCAAAATAAATAAATAAACAAATAAATAATGGCAGTTTAATTCCAATATTCATATGAAAAAGGACAGGACCTACATAGCTAAAAGAACTATAAAAGAAGGGAACATAGACAGAGGGGTTATATTACTTGATTTTAAGGTTTATTATAAAGTGGAAATAATCAGTACAGTGTGATATTGCATGACGATAGAAGTATATCAATGGAACAGGATACAGTGCAGAAATAGACTCGAACATATATAAATATACTGACAACTGATTTTTCATGAAGTTGCAAAAAGGATTAGAGAAGAATGGAGAAATTGTATTTTCAATGATTGTGACTGGAACAATTAGACATCCATATTCAAAAAACAAATTTCAATCCATATCTCAAATTATATAAGAGTAATTTGAAATGAATCATAAGCCTATATTTAAAGGTAAGTCTAGAAATATTATAGAAAAAACCACAGATGAACATATTTATTACTATTAGTTAGTCAACAACTGCTTAGATACAGCAAAAAAGCTCATTCCATTAATAAAAATATTGATGAATTGGAATTTATTCAAATTAGAATCTTCTGTTCTTGAAATACATTGTTAACAGAGTGACAAGAGAACCTACATGTTGATATAAAATATTCTCAAATCAAATCTCTGATAAAGATCTTGAATTCACAATATATAATACTCAATAAGAGAGAATAAAGCAATACAATACAAAAATAAGCAGAAGATTTAACACCTCTCCAAAAGACAAAGATATTAGATATTGCCTGACCAGTGGTGGATAGAGTGTTGACCTGGGGCATTGAGGTCTTAGGTTTGAAACCCCGAGTTCTCTGGCTTGAGCATGGGCTCATCTTTTTGAGTGCCAGTTTGTGGGCTTGCGCACAGGTTTGCCACCTTGAGTGTAGGGTTGCCAGTTTGAGTGCAGGGTCACTGGCTTCAGTGTAGAATCATCAACATGATCCCAGGGTCATTGGTTTGAGCCTTAAGGTTGCTGGCTTGAAACCCAGGATTGCTGGAGCCCAAGGTGGCTGGCTTGAGCAAGGGGGTCACTAGTTTCACTTGAGCCCCCCATCAAGGCACATATGAAAAGCAATCAGTGAATATATTAAAATGACACAACTACAACTTGATGATCTTATTTCTTTTTTCTTCTGTCAAAACAAACAACCCCCCCAAAACCTTAACTGTCCCAAATTACATGAATAGAAGCTCAATATTATTAGTGTTTAAAAGTGCAAATGGGAACTACAATGAAATAGCACTACAGAACTATTAGAATGTCTACAATATTAAAGACTAACCATAATGAGTGTTAGTGAGGATGTGGAACACTGAACTCTCATTATACACCTGATAGGAATGCACAATGGTACAACCATTTTTGAAAAGTTTGGCAGTTTCTTAAAGTGTTAAATGTACACTTACCATGTGATATAGGCATTCCAATCCTATGTAATTATATAAAACTTTTAAAATGCAAAATAATCTATTGTGACAGAAAGTAGAAAAGTGGTTACTTGGGGTTGGTGATACAAGGAAGGGGGGAAGGAGAGTTACAAATGGCTATGAAGAATCTTTGGGGATGGTGAATATGATCATTATCTTTATGGTGGTGATGGCTTCCTGGATATATACATGTGTCAAAAGTTATCAAGTTTACATTTTATGGGGATTTTTGTATGTCAAATATACTTCAATAAAACTGTTTTTAAGATTATATCCTCAAAGGCAGAGTGACGTCAAAGAAATATCAGCATGAAAGATACTCCTGATCTCTGCCCTTAAAATTTCAACAAATTGAACAACTATAATGCAGTGAAGGATACCCATCTGAGCTTGAAGCTGTGCCTGAAAAATCCACACACCAAAGGGAATGAAGGTGGGACAAGTTGAAAAGGGGGGCAGAAAATAAAATGCTTGCATGGTGGACTCTGGAAAGAAGAGAAGCCAGAGGACCAAATTTTTCTTTCCTTGCTGATCTGAGGAAGGGAGGCATGTTTAGCTTGGATTTTGTTTTGGAGCCAGAAGAGGTGGAGAGACTTAGGGGAAGAGGGGAATGAGTTGAATTAAGGTGAGCACAATCGAAAGCAGGGACATAGCTAGGGTTGCTGTGGTCTACCCACATAGCTGGATTTCACTTGTGATTACTGGTGTTGGGTGCATGCACAACCTACAGAGCTCACTGGATTGGCATGCATTTAGCCCACAGAGTTCATCTGGTGTGGTGCTGGGGAGGGCTCAATCTGAGCACATTAAATCTGTGGAGTTCAAAGATTGGCATTCAAGTGCAATCAGCTCACAGTGTGCAGCTCCGTGCAACCTGTGTTCTACCATCCTCTTGGTAGTGTCAGAGAGTACCAAAGTGTGGCACTTCAGCCTCCCAAATACCACCTCCCTCCTATAGTGGAACAAAGATTGGCTGTAGTGAATCCCCCACAGCTGACTCTCTGGGACCACTCTATCCCCTGAGAGGCAGAAGTGCCCACATTTGATCCCCTGGTCTGTTGGAATGTGAAGAGTAGTGGCCAGGAGATCTGAGACCTCCATTGCTAGAGCCATAAAACTGCAAAGTCATAAGGGTGCAAAGCCATAAAGCTTCAACTGTAAAGCATTAACAACAAGCCCCACCCACCAACAAGACTGTGGCTCTGCCTACATCATTACACAGAGCCAAAACCTGCAGTACAGTGACAGCTACTGGAAAAAGAAAGAAGTAAATTCTCAAAACTGAAAAAAAAATTTCCTTTTCTCGTTTTTTCTTCTTTCCTTTTACTTATTTCTCTTTGTTCCATTTGAATTGCATAATACTTAGATTTTACATTTTTATTCTTACATTTTTTACTTTATTTAAAAATTTTATTTCTCTTTTTAAAATAAATGTTTTTATTTAAAAAAGTTGAAAACCACAACTGCCACTGATATCATGCAACATTCTTTTTTTAAATATTTTATTTAGACAATTAATTTTAACAAGGTGACATTGGTCAACAGTACACAGATTTAGAGAAAACATCTCCAGATCATTTTGACGTTTGATTATGTTGTATACCCATCACTCAAAGTCAAATTGTCCTCTGTCACCTTTTACTTTGTTTTCTTTATGCCCCTCCCATACCCCACCACCCTCCTTCTCTTTCCTTCCCTTCCCTCTGATAACCACTGCACTCTTATAGGTTCACGAGTCTCAATTTTGTGTCTCACTTATGTATGGAATCATACAGTTTCTAGTTTTTTTCTGATTTACTTATTTCACTCAGTATAATGTTATCAAGGTCCATCCATGTTGTTGTAAATGATCCTATGTCATCATTTCTTATGGCTGAGTAAGTATTCCATAGTATATATGTACCACAACTTCTTTATCCAATCCTCTATTGAAAGGCTTTTTGGTTGTTTCCATGTCTTGGCCACTGTGAACAATGCACATGGGGTACATGTGTCTTTATGTACCAATGTTTTTGAGTTTTGGGAGTATATACCCAGTAGAGGGATTGCTGGGTCATATGGTAGTTCTATTCTTA
Organism: Saccopteryx leptura; assembly: GCF_036850995.1. Lineage (NCBI taxonomy): Eukaryota > Metazoa > Chordata > Mammalia > Chiroptera > Emballonuridae > Saccopteryx > Saccopteryx leptura. Next base: position 53,694,278 of record NC_089516.1, read on the forward strand.
ATTTTTTGAGGAACCATCATACTTTTTTTCATAATGGTTGTACTACTTTACACTCCCATCAGCAGTGAATGAGGGTTTCTTTTTCTCCACAGTCTCTCCAACACTTGTTATTACTTGTCTTGTTGATAATAGTTCATCAAACAGGTGTAAGATGGTATCTCATTGTAGTTTTTATTTGCATTTCTCTAATAGCTAATGAAGATAAGCATCTTTTCGCATATCCTTTGACCATTTGTATTTCTTCTTGGGAGAAATGTCTGTTCATGTCGTCTTCCTATTTTTTTTTATTGGATTGTTTGTTGTTGAGTTTTGTGAGTTCTTCGTATATTTTGATATTAGGCCTTTATCGGAGCTATTGTTTAGAAATATCATCTTCCATTTAGTTGGCTGTTTGTTTTGTTGTCAGTTTCTTTTGCTGTGAAGAAGCTTCTTAGTTTGATATAATCCCATTTATTTACTGTTGCCTTTACTTCTCTTGCTTTTGGAGTCAAATTGATAAAATGTTCTTTATGGCCAAGGTCTATGAGTTTAGTACCTATGTTTTCTTCTATGTAATTTATTGTTTCAGATCTTATATTTAGGTCTTTTTTTAAAATAAATTTTTATTAATGGTAATGGGATGACATTAATAAATCAGGGTACATATATTCAAAGAAAACATGTCTAGGTTATTTTGTCAAATTATGTTGCATACCCCTCGCCCAAAGTCAGATTGTCCTCCGCCACCCTCTATCTAGTTCTCTGTGCCCCTCCCCCTCCCCCTAACTCTCTCCCTCCCTCCCTCCCATGTCCTCCCTCCTCCCACCCCTGGTAACCACCACACTCTTGTCCAGGTCTCTTAGTCTCGTTTTTATGTTCCACCAATGTATGGAATCATGTAGTTCTTGTTTTTTTCTGATTTACTTATTTCACTCCGTATAATGTTATCAAGATCCCACCATTTTGCTGTAAATGATCTGATGTCATCATTTCTTATGGCTGAGTAGTATTCCATAGTGTATATGTGCCACATCTTCTTTATCCAGTCTTCTATTGAAGGACTTTTTGGTTGTTTCCATGTCTTGGCCACTGTGAACAGTGCTGCAATGAACATGGGGCTACATGTGTCTTTATGTATCAATGTTTCTGAGGTTTTGGGGTATATACCCAGTAAAGGGATTGCTGGGTCATAAGGTAGTTCTATTTTCAGTTTTTTGAGGAACCACCATACTTTCCTCCATAATGGTTGTACTACTTTACAGTCCCACCAACAGTGGATGAGAGTTCCCTTTTCTCCGCAGCCTCTCCAGCATTTGCTATTACCCGTCTTGTTGATAATAGCTAATCTAACAGGGGTGAGGTGGTATCTCATTGTAGTTTTGATTTGCATTTCTCTAATAACTAATGAAGCTGAGCATCTTTTCATATATCTGTTGGCCATTTGTATCTCTTTTTGGGAGAAGTGTCTGTTCATGTCCTCTTCCCATTTTTTTATTGGATTGTTTGTTTGTTTGTTGTTGAGTTTTATGAGTTCTTTGTAAATTTTGGATATTAGGCCCTTATCTGAGCTGTTGTTTGAAAATATCATTTCCCATTTAGTTGGCTGTCTGTTTATTTTGATATCAGTTTCTCTTGCTGAGCAAAAACTTTTTATTCTGATGTAGTCTCATTCATTTATCTTTGCCTTCACTTCTCTTGCCATTGGAGTCAAGTTCATAAAATGTTCTTTAAAACCCAGGTCCGAGGAGATGACGTCAGAGTAATGGCGGGGTAGGAAGCGATACTGATAATCTCCCCCAAAACTCAACAAGATCTTCAACCAGAAACAGAAAAACCTATACTTGGAGCTTCCAGATGCTTCGCAATACACCCAAAGGTATGATTGAGTGAAAAATTGGCTAAATATATAACCAAACCCCGAAGGAAATAGGGAGTAAGAAATGCTCCGCCTTCCTCACTAACCTAAACAGGGCGGCTTTCTCTGATAACTGTGAATATAGAAACTGAGGCAGGCAAAGGGGGTGAATACAAATGGCCGAACCAGGCTGTGGCACGGAGATCCAAGCCGAGGAAAATCTGATCCTGTGGCAACCCGGGCAATACAAGCTAACACTCACGCCAAACCCAGACAAAGAAAGACAAGCGGCGCGGCCATTTTACCTGGTCTCCTGGCTGGTGCGCAGTTAGTGGGCGAGAGATTTCTTCCTAGGCCCCGGGAGTCAGTGCCCGTGTTGCCCCACGGAGAGGCAGGGTCAGAGGCCTTTCTGTGGGCCGAGGGCAGAGTCTCTGGGCAGCCCCAGCACCCTGGGAAAGCCACGCACGGGAGGGAGTGAGAACTAATTCCAATGGTGGAGATTTTCCTTGCCGAGGGTGTTTCGCTCAGAGGGAAAGCGGCCGGTCTCATATCCTGGTTTGCGCGCGCAGATAAGGAGTGAGCAATTCCTCCGAGTGCCTCGGCAGTGCGCGCCCGTGTCATCGCACAGAGGAGCAGAGTCAGGGGCCTTTGTGTGGGCCAAAGCGGAATCTCGGGCCGCCCCAGCGCCTTGCAAAAGCCGCGCACGGGGACGGAGCGAGACTCAATTCCAACGCTGCAACTTTTCCCTGCGGTCGGGGGTTTCACTCAGAGCGTGAGACTGCTGGCCGGATATCCTGGTCTGCGCGCGCAGCCAGTGAGTGAGAGTTTTCTCCAAGCGCCCTGGAAGTGGGCACCCGCTTGTGTTACCGGACAGAGTGGCAGAGCCAGAGGTCTGTGAGTGGGTGGAAAGCCCGCCTGATTATGCTAGCAGCTCTGACTGACTGAGCCTTACCCAGAGCCCTGTGCTGAGTGGAAATAGAGTGGGGAGTTGCCAGCTCTTTGAGCCTCTTACTATCCAGGCAGAGGCAGCAGCAACCCCATAGCTGGATTATCAGGCTACTAATTGAGGAAGGAAAGACTAGGAGAAAGGCTCCAGGAACACGGACTCTCTCACTGTCGGAGCCTATAAATGCTAATGAGCCTCGACTGCCAACGAGACTAAAGCACAATACATGACATTGCCATAGAGACTTATCAACTGCAAACCTCCACCTGAGCGTGGCAAAGGGGCAAAACCCGGGGTACAGAGTCACCGACCAGGAAGAGGGAGAGAAAAGAAAAAGCAAGAAGATAACCTCTCAAAATCAAGAATAATCTGCAGACTTTATAACCTATCCCATTTTATTATATTTGTTCGTTTGTTTCTCTTATCTTCATTCTTGATACTTTTTTTTTTCCTCCTCCAATTTGGCCGATTAACTCTCTACAGGTCTTACTCTCTCCTCTCCTTGAACTACACTACCCATAAGTGTTACATCTCCCATTATCTTTTCTCTTCTCTTCCTTTCTCTCTATGAGGGTTGCACTCCAAAACCCTTAACTCTCTCTCTCTCTCTCTCCTTTCTTTTTTCTTCTTTTAGTGGTTCCCTCTTTTTTTTTCTCTCTCTCTCTTTCTTTTCTCCCTCTATATTAGTTTCTTCCTTTTTCCTTTACATCTCCTCTCATTCAAACCTCAATAACAAACAAATTATCTTATCTGGGACTCAAACTTATGTTTGTGGCATTTTGGGGGGTTTTTACTTCACCTTTTTAACTCACTAGCAGTGCTCCCATCCCTGGCTCTCCATATTATCTAGTTCTTGTTCCACTAAATACAATAGTAATTTTTTAATTTGTCCCCCCATTTTTCCGTTTTCCTCTTAATCCTCTCATCATAACTCTTAGACAACCAACACTTAAAAGCAAATCATTTTATTCTTGACCCAAATTTTTTCCTTATTTGCTTTTTGTGGGTCCATACACTCTTTTTTTTCTTTTTTCTTTCTTTTTTTTTTTTTTTTTTTTTTGCCCCTTTATTACTTTTCCCCAATTCAGGCCCTCCATCACAGGCATTGTTTGTTATAATTCACAGTCCACCACAAGATTTTATCAAGAAAGAGGGGAGAGGAGAGGAGAGGAAAAAAGGAGGGGGGGAATAATTTCCTTTTTTTTTAATTTTTATTTTATTTTATTTTTCTTTATTTCATTATTAATTTTTTTTTAAAAAAACAACTCTTTTCGATTTTTTTTATTATTTTTTTAAACTTTTTATTCTTTATTAAATCTCATTAATACTATCAACAAAACCACCCTCAGATTCCATTAAGGAAGAGAAAATCAAATATCATGGATACAAAAGAAAGAGAGGTAACACAGCTAGATGAGGAAAAATCTATGGAGAAAAAATTTAATATATTGGAAACCTTGGAGCTAAATGACAGAGAATTCAAGATAGAAATCCTAAAAATCCTCCGAGATATATAAGAAAACACAGAAAGGCAATTTAGGGAGCTCAGAAAACAACTCAATGAACACAAAGAATATATGTCCAAGGAAATTGAAACTATAAAAACAAATCAAACAGAGATGAAAAACTCAATTCATGAGCTGAAAAATGAAGTAACAAGCTTAGCTAATAGAACAGGTCAGATAGAAGAGAGGATTAGTGAAATAGAAGACAAGCAACTTGAGGCACAACAGAGAGAAGAAGAAAGAGACTCAAAAATTAAAAAAAATGAGATAGCCCTACAAGAATTATCTGACTCCATCAAAAAGAATAACATAAGAATAATAGGTATATCAGAGGGAGAAGAGAGAGAAAATGGAATGGAGAACATACTCAAACAAATAATAGATGAGAACTTCCCAAGCCTCTGGAAAGAACTAAAGCCTCAAGTTCAAGAAGCAAACAGAACTCCAAGTTTTCTTAACCCCAACAAACCTACTCCAAGGCATATCATAATGAAATTGACACAAACCAACAGCAAAGAAAAAATTCTCAAGGCAGCCAGGGAAAAGAAGAATACAACATATAAAGGAAGGCCCATTAGATTATCATCAGATTTCTCAGCAGAAACTCTACAAGCTAGAAGAGAGTGGACCCCAATATTTAAAGTCCTGAAAGAGAGGAACTTTCAGCCACAAATACTATACCCATCAAAGCTATCCTTCAAATATGAAGGAGAAATAAAAACATTCACAGATACAGAAAACATGAGGGAATTTATCATCAGAAAACCCCCACTCCAGGAATTACTAAAGGGGGTTCTCCAATCAGATACAAAGAACAAAAAAAAACAGAGCCACAAGTAAAAGCTCCAAGAAGAACACAATAAAACCAAATTTAAACTGTGACAACAACAAAAAGAAAGAGGGGGAGAAGATGGAGATTAACAGTAGCAAAGGACGATGGAGTGCAAAAGTACTCACAAAATAGTTCGCTACAATGAACAGGGTAGGGACCCTTTTCATTACTCAAAGGTAACCACCATTGAAAAAACCACCACAGAAGCACATGAGATAAAAAAAGATAGCAACAGAGGAAAGATGTATGGAATACAACCAAATAAAAACAAAAGATAGAAAAACGAAAGAGAAGGATCAAACAAGACACAAAACTAACAGAAAGCAAGATATAAAATGGCAATAGGGAACTCAAAAGTATCAATAATTACACTAAATGTAAACGGATTAAACTCACCAATAAAAAGGCACAGAGTAGCAGAATGGATTAAAAAAGAAAATCCAACTGTATGCTGCCTACAGGAAACTCATCTAAGTAACAGGGATAAAAACAAATTCAAAGTGAAAGGCTGGAAAACAATACTCCAAGCAAATAACATCCAAAAAAAAGCAGGTGTAGCAATACTCATATCAGATAATGCTGACTACAAGACAGGAAAAGTACTCAGAGACAAAAATGGCCATTTCATAATGGCTAAAGGGACACTGAATCAAGAAGACATAACAATTCTTAATATATATGCACCAAACCAAGGAGCACCAAAATATATAAGACAGCTACTTATTGATCTTAAAACAAAAACTGACAAAAATACAATCATACTTGGAGTCCTCAATACACCGCTGACGGCTCTAGATCGGTCATCCAAACAGAGAATCAACAAAGACATAGTGGCCTTAAACAAAACACTAGAGCACCTGGATATGATAGACATCTACAGGACATTTCATCCCAAAGTGACTGAGTATACATTTTTCTCCAGTGTACATGGATCATTCTCAAGAATTGACCATATGTTGGGCCACAAAAACAACATCAGCAAATTCAGAAAAATTGAAGTTGTACCAAGCATATTTTCTGATCATAAAGCCTTGAAACTAGAATTCAACTGCAAAAAAGAGGAAAAAAATCCCCCAAAAATGTGGAAACTAAACAACATACTTTTAAAAAATGAATGGGTCAAAGAAGAAATAAGTGCAGAGATCAAAAGATATATACGGACTAATGAAAATGACAATACGACATATCAGAATCTATGGGATGCAGCAAAAGCAGTGATAAGAGGGAAGTTCATATCACTTCAGGCATATATGAACAAACAAGAGAGAGCCCAAGTGAACCACTTAACTTCACACCTTAAGGAACTAGAAAAAGAAGAACAAAGACAACCCAAAACCAGCCGAAGAAAGGAGATAATAAAAATCAGAGCAGAAATAAATGAATTAGAGAACAGAAAAACTATAGAAAAAATTAATAGAACAAGGAGCTGGTTCTTTGAAAAGATCAACAAAATTGACAAACCCTTGGCAAGACTTACCAAGGAAAAAAGAGAAAGAACTCATATAAACAAAATCCAAAATGAAAGAGGAGAAATCACCACGGACACCGTAGATATACAAAGAATTATTGTAGAATATTATGAAAAACTTTATGCTACTAAATTCAACAACCTAGAAGAAATGGATAAATTCCTAGAAAAATACAACCTTCCTAGACTGAGTCAAGAAGAAGCAGAAAGCCTAAACAGACCTATCAGTAGAGAAGAAATAGAAAAAACCATTAAAAACCTCCCCAAAAATAAAAGTCCAGGCCCTGACGGCTATACCAGCGAATTTTATCAAACATTCAAAGAAGACTTGGTTCCTATTCTACTCAAAGTCTTCCAAAAAATTGAAGAAGAAGCAATACTTCCAAACACATTTTACGAAGCCAACATAACCCTCATACCAAAACCAGGCAAGGATGGCACAAAAAAAGAAAACTACAGACCAATATCTCTAATGAATACAGATGCTAAAATACTAAACAAAATACTAGCAAATCGAATACAACAACATATTAAAAAAATAATACATCATGATCAAGTGGGATTCATCCCAGAATCTCAAGGATGGTTCAACATACGTAAACCGGTTAACGTAATACACCATATCAACAAAACAGAACAAAAACCACATGATCTTATCAATAGACGCAGAAAAGGCTTTCGATAAAATACAACACAATTTTATGTTTAAGACTCTCAACAAAATGGGTATAGAAGGAAAATATCTCAACATGATAAAGGCCATATATGATAAACCATCAGCTAACATCATATTAAATGGCACTAAACTGAAGGCTTTCCCCCTTAAATCAGGAACAAGACAGGGTTGTCCACTCTCTCCACTCTTATTTAATGTGGTACTAGAGGTTCTAGCCAGAGCAATCAGACAAGACAAAGAAATAAAAGGCATCCATATCGGAAAAGAAGAAGTAAAGGTATCACTTTTTGCAGATGATATGATACTATACATAAAAAACCCCAAAGAATCCACAAAAAGACTACTAGAAACAATAAGCCAATACAGTAAGGTCGCAGGATACAAAATTAACATACAGAAGTCAATAGCCTTTCTATATGCCAACAATGAAACAACTGAGAAGGAACTCAAAAGAATAATCCCCTTCACGATTGCAACAAAAAAAATAAAATACTTAGGAATAAACATAACAAAGAATGTAAAGGACTTATATAATGAAAACTATAAACCATTGTTAAGGGAAATCGAAAAAGATATAATTAGATGGAAGAATATACCTTGTTCTTGGCTAGGAAGAATAAATATAATCAAGATGGCTATATTACCCAAAGCAATATACAAATTTAATGCAATTCCCATCAAACTTCCAATGACATTTTTTAAAGAAATAGAGCAAAAAATCATCAGATTTATATGGAACTATAAAAAACCCCAAATAGCAAAAGCAATCCTAAAGAAAAAGAATGAAGCTGGGGGCATTTCAATACCTGACTTCAAACTCTATTATAGGGCCACGACAATCAAAACAGCATGGTATTGGCAGAAAAATAGACACTCAGACCAATGGAACAGAATAGAAAGTCCAGAAATAAAACCACATATATATAGTCAAATAATTTTTGATAAAGGGGCCAACAACACACAATGGAGAAAAGAAAGTCTCTTCAATAAATGGTGCTGGGAAAACTGGAAAGCCACATGCAAAAGAATGAAACTGGACTACAGTCTCTCCCCCTGTACAAAAATTAACTCAAAATGGATCAAAGATCTAAACATAAGACCTGAAACAATTAAGTACATAGAAGAAGACATAGGTACTCAACTCAGGGACCTGGGTTTTAAAGAGCATTTTATGAATTTGACTCCAATGGCAAGAGAAGTGAAGGCAAAAATTAATGAATGGGACTACATCAGACTAAGAAGTTTTTGCTCAGCAAGAGAAACTGATAACAAAATAAACAGAAAGCCAACTAAATGGGAAATGATTTTTTCAAACGACAGCTCAGATAAGGGCCTAATATCCAGAATATACAAAGAACTCATAAAACTCAACAACAAACAAACAAACAATCCAATAAAAAAATGGGAAGAGGATATGAATAGACACTTCTCCCAGGAAGAAATACAAATGGCCAACAGATATATGAAAAGATGCTCATCTTCTTTAGCTATTAGAGAAATGCAAATCAAAACTACAATGAGATACCACCTCACACCTGTTCGATTAGCTGTTATTAGCAAGTCAGGTAACAGCAAATGTTGGAGAGGCTGTGGAGAAAAAGGAACCCTCATACACTGTTGGTGGGAATGTAAAGTAGTACAACCATTATGGAAGAAAGTATGGTGGTTCCTCAAAAAACTGAAAATAGAACTACCTTATGACCCAGCAATCCCTCTACTGGGTATATATCCCAAAAACTCAGAAACATTGATATGTAAAGACACATGCAGCCCCATGTTTATTGCAGCATTGTTCACAGTGGCCAGGACATGGAAACAACCAAAAAGCCCATCAATAGATGACTGGATAAAGAAGATGTGGCACATATACACTATGGAATACTACTCAGCCATAAGAAATGATGACATCGGAACATTTACAGCAAAATGGTGGGATCTTGATAACATGATACGAAGCGAAATAAGTAAATCAGAAAAAAACAGGAACTGTATTATTCCATACGTAGGTGGGACATAATAGTGAAACTAAGAGACATTGATAAGAGTGTGGTGGTTACGGGGGGGAGGGGGGAATGAGAGAGGGATAGGGGGTGGGGAGTGGCACAAAGAAAACAAGATAGAAGGTGACAGAGGAAAATCTGACTTTGGGTGGTGGCTATGCAACATAATTGAACGACAAGATAACCTGGACTTGTTATCTTTGAATATATGTATCCTGATTTATTGATGTCACCCCATTAAAAAAATAAAATTATATAAAAAAAAAACAAAACAAAAAAAACAACAAAAAAAAAACCCAGGTCCACGATTTTAGTACCTATGTCTTCTTCTATGTACTTTATTGTTTCAGGTCTTATATTTAGGTCTTTGATCCATTTTGAATTAATTTTAGTACACGGGGACAGGCTGTAGTCGAGTTTCATTCTTTTGCATGTGGCTTTCCAGTTTTCCCAACACCATTTGTTGAAGAGGCTTTCTTTTCTCCATTGTGTGTTGTTGGCCCCTTTATCAAAGATTATTTGACTATATATATGTGGTTTTATTTCTGGACTTTCTATTCTGTTCCATTGGTCTGAGTGTCTATTTTTCTGCCAATACCATGCTGTTTTGATTATCGTGGCCCTATAATATAGTTTAAAGTCAGGTATTGTAATGCCCCCAGCTTCATTCTTTTTCCTTAGGTTTGTTTTGGCTATTCGGGGTTTTTTATAATTCCATATAAATCTGATGATTTTTTGTTCCATTTCTTTAAAAAATCTCATAGGAATTTTGATGGGAATTGCATTAAATTTATATATTGCTTTGGGTAATATGGCCATTTTAATTATATTTATTCTTCCTATCCAAGAACAAGGAATATTTTTCCATCTCATTGTGTCTTTTTCTATTTCTCTTAATAATGCCTTGTAGTTTTCGTTATATAGGTCCTTTACATTCTTTGTTATGTTTATTCCTAGGTATTTTATTTTTTTCGTTGCAATCGTGAAGAGGATTATTTTTTTGAGTTCGTTTTCTAATATTTCATTGTTGGCATATAGAAAGGCTATGGACTTTTGTATGTTAATTTTGTATCCTGCAACCTTACTGTATTGGTTTATTGTTTCTAATAATCTTTTTGTGGAGTCCTTCGGGTTTTCGATGTATAGGATCATATCATCAGCAAAAAGTGATACCTTTACTTCTTCTTTTCCGATATGGATGCCTTTTATTTCTTTGTCTTGTCTGAATGCTCTGGCTAGCACTTCTAGCACCACGTTAAATAAGAGTGGAGAGAGTGGACAACCCTGTCTTGTTCCTGATTTAAGGTAGAAAGTCCTCAGTTTTATGCCGTTTAATATGATGTTGGCTGATGGTTTATCATATATGGCCTTTATTATGTTGAGATATTTTCCTTCTATACCCATTTTGTTAAGAGTCTTAAACATAAAATTGTGTTGTATTTTATCAAAAGCCTTTTCTGCATCTATTGATAAGATCATGTGGTTTTTGTTCTTTGTTTTGTTGATATGGTGTATTATGTTAACCGTTTTGCGTATGTTGAACCATCCTTGAGATTCTGGGATGAATCCCACTTGATCATGATGTATTATTTTTGTAATATGTTGTTGTATTCTGTTTGCCAGTATTTTGTTTAGTATTTTAGCATCTGTATTCATTAGAGATATTGGTCTGTAGTTTTCTTTTTTTGTGCCATCCTTGCTAGGTTTTGGTATGAGGGTTATGATGGCCTCATAAAATGTGTTTGGAAGTATTGCTTCTTCTTCAATTTTTTGGAAGACTTTGAGTAGAATAGGAACCAAGTCTTCTTTGAATGTTTGATAGAATTCACTAGTATAACCGTCTGGGCCTGGACTTTTATTTTTGGGGAGGTTTTTAGTAGTTTTTTCTATTTCCTCCCTGCTGATTGGTCTGTTTAGGCTTTCTGCTTCTTCATGACTCAGTCTAGGAAGGTTGTATTGTTCTAGGAATTTATCAATTTCTTCTAGATTGTTGTATTTGGTGGCATATAATTTTTCATAGTATTCTACAATAATTCTTTGTATATCTATGATGTCTGTGGTGATCTCTCCTCTTTCATTTTGGATTTTATTTATTTGAGTCCTGTGCCTTTTTTCCTTGGTGAGTCTTGCCAAGGGTTTGTCAATTTTGTTGATCTTTTCAAAGAACCAGCTCCTTGTTCTATTAATTTTTTCTATAGTTTTTCTGTTCTCTATTTCATTTATTTCTGCTCTGATTTTTATTATCTCCTTTCTTCGGCTGGTTTTGGGTTGTCTTTGTTCTTCTTTTTCTAGTTCCTTAAGGTGTGAAGTTAAGTGGTTTACTTCGGCTCTCTCTTGTTTGTTCATATAGGCCTGAAGTGATATGAACTTTCCTCTTATTACTGCTTTTTCTGCATCCCAGTAATTTTGCTATGTCGTATTTTCATTTTCATTTGTCTGTATATATCTTTTGATCTCCGCGCTTATTTCTTCTTTGACCCATTCATTTTTTAGAAGTATGTTGTTTAGTTTCCACATTTTTGTGGGTTTTTCCCCCTCTTTTTTGCAGTTGAATTCTAGTTTCAAGGCTTTATGATCAGAAAATATGCTTGGTACAATTTCAATTTTTCTAAATTTGCTGATATTGTCTTTGTGGCCCAACATATGGTCAATTCTTGAGAATGTTCCATGTACACTAGAGAAAAATGTATACTCTGTCGCTTTGGGATGAAGTGTCCTGTAGATGTCTGTCATATCCAGGTGTTCTAGTATTTCGTTTAAGGCCACTATATCTTTATTGATTCTCTGTTTGGATGACCGATCTAGAGCCGTCAGCGGAGTATTGAGGTCTCCAAGTATGATTGTATTTTTGTTAATTTTTGTTTTAAGGTCAATAAGTAGCTGTCTACTATATTTTGGTGCTCCTTGGTTTGGTGCATATATATTAAAGATTGTTATGTCTTCTTGATTCAACTTCCCCTTAATCATTATGAAATGGCCATTTTTGTCTCTGAGTACTTTTTCTGTCTTGTAGTCAGCATTATTAGATATGAGTATTGCTACAACTGCTTTTTTTTGGGTGTTGTTTGCTTGGAGTATTGTTTTCCAGCCTTTCACTTTGAATTTGTTTTTATCCTTGTTGCTTAGATGTGTTTCTTGTAGGCAGCATATAGTTGGATTTTCTTTTTTAATCCATTCTGCTAGTCTGTGTCTTTTTATTGGTAAGTTTAATCCATTTACATTTAGTGTAATTATTGACACTTGTGGGTTCCCTACTGCCATTTTATAAATTGCTTTCTGTTAGTTTTCTATCTTGTTTGATTCTTCTCTTTTGTTTTTCTATCATTTGTTTCTGTTTGTTTGTGTTCCATACTTCTTTCCTCTGTTGCTACCTTTTTTAAGTCAAGTGTTTTTGTGGTGGTTTTTTCAAGGGTGGTTACCATTAAGTAATGAAAAGGGTACCTACCATATTCATTGTAGTACCCTATCTTATGGGTATTTCTGCACTTCATCGTCCTTTGCTACTGTCAATCTTCATCCTCACCCCCCCTTTTTTTCCTTTGTTGTCACAGTTTAAGTTTGGTTTTATTGTGTTCTTGGTGGAGCTGTTACTTGTGGTATTGTTTTCTTTTGTTGTTTGAATCTGGTTGGAAAACCCCCTTTAGTATTTCCTGGTGTGGGGGCTTTCTTCTGATAAATTCTCTCATCTTTTTTGTATTTGTGAATGTTTTTATATCTCCTTCGTACTTGCAGGATAGCTTTGATGGGTATAGTATTCTTGGCAGAAAGTTCCTCTCTTTCAGGGCTTTAAATATTGGGGTCCACTCTCTTCTAGCTTGTAGAGTTTCTGCTGAGAAATCTGATGATAATCTAATAGGCCTTCCTTTATATGTTGTACTCTTCTTTTCCCTGGCTGCCTTGAGAATTTTTTCTTTGTTATTGGTTTGTGTCATCTTTATTATGATGTGCCTTGGAGTGGGTTTGTTGGGGTTAAGAAAACTTGGTGTTCTGTTTGCTTCTTGAATTTGAGGCTTTAGTTCTTTCCACAGGCTTGGGAAGTTCTCGTCTATTATTTGTTTGAGTATATTCTCCATTCCATTTTCTTTCTCTTCTCCCTCTGATATACCTATTATTCTTATGTTATTCTTTCTGATGGAGTCAGACAATTCCTGTAGGGCTTTCTCGTTTTTTATTATTTTTGAGTCTCTTTCTTCTTTTTTCTGTTGTGCCTCAAGTTGTTTGTCTTCTATTTCACTAATCCTAACTTCTATCTGGGCTGTTCTGTTAGCTAAGCTTGTTACCTCGTTTTTCAGCTCGTGAATTGAGTTTTTCATTTCTGTTTGATTTGTTTTTATAGTTTCAATTTCCTTGGTAATATATTCTTTGTGTTCATTGATTTGTTTTCTGATCTCCCTAAATTGCCTTTCTGTATTTTCTTGTATATCTCTGAGTATTTTTAAGATTTCTATTTTAAATTCTCTGTCATTTAGCTCCAAGGCTTCCAATATGTTGTCTTTTCTCCATAGATTTTTCCACATCTATTTGTGTTACCTCTCTTTCTTTTGTATCCATAATATTCGATTTCCTCTTTCTTATTGGCATCTGAGGGTGGTCTTGTTGATAGCACTAATTAGAATTAATAAAGAGTAAAAAGTAAAAAAAAAAAAAAGGTAAAACACCCCACAAAAAAAACAGTAATAATTTATTATTTCCCCCTTTTTTCTTTCTTCTCTTTCCCTCCTCTCCCCTCCTCAGGGAAATATCGTGATGACCTGTGAATTATATTATGCTAAATGGAACAAAAACTGCCTATAATGGAGGGCCTGATTTGGGGTGAAGAGTTCAAGGGGCAAAAAAAGGGAGTAGGGACCTACTAAATGCAAAAAAAAAAGAAGAAAATCTTAGACAAGCATAAGATGATTTGCTTGTAAGTGATGGTCGACTAAGAGATATAATGAGAGGGATAAGAGGGAACCAGAAAAAAGGTGAAAAAAAAGAATAATAAAGAAAAAAATAAAAATAATAAGTAAAAATCTGTTTTATTAAGTGGAGCGAAGACTAAATACAATGGAGACCTTGGGTTGGGAGGAATGCTAGTGAGTTAAAAATCAATGTAAAAAGTACCCAAAATGCCACAAAAAGAAACAAACAAACAAAAAACAAAAACAAAAGCGAAAAAGAAAAATAAAACCAAAAAAAATCCTTGAGTCCCAATTTAACTAATTTGTTCGTGATTGAGGATTAAATGGGAGGAAAAGTAAAATGGGAAAAGAAAAAACGAATAGAAAGGAAAAAATAAGAAAAAGAGAAAAACGAAGGAAGAAAAAAAAAGGAAGAGAACAAAACAAAATAAAGCAAAACAAAAAAAAAAAAAGAGAAGAGAGTGAGAGTTAAGTGTTTTGGAGTATAACCTTAAAGGAGGGTGAGGATGAAGAAAAGAAATAAAATGTAACACTCATGGGTAGTGTAGTTCAAGAAAAGGGAAGCATAAGATGGGCAGAGAATAGAAGGACCGAGGTGGAAGAAATAGAAATAATAATAATAAAGGCAATAAGATAGAAGAAACAAACAACAACAACAACAAAAATTAGTGGAACAAGTTGTATAGTCTGTGGATTTTTCTTGATTTTGAGAGGTTAACTTCTTCCTTTTTCTTTTCTCTCCCTCTTCCTGGTCGGTGACTCTGTACCCCAGGCTCTGCTCCTGTGTCACACTTAGGTAGGGATTTGCAGTTGATGGGATTCTATGGCAATGCCATATAATTGGCTTTAGTCTTGCTGGTAGTCAAGGCTTGTTGGCGTTTGCAGGGTCCAACGATGAGAGAGTTTGCTTTCCTGGAGTCTCTCTCCTAGTCCCCCCTTCCTGAATTAGCAGCCTGGTGATCCAGTTATAAGGCTGCTACTGCTTCTGCCTGGGGAGTAAGAGGCTCAAAGAGCTAGGAAATCCCCACTCTATCGCCACTCAGCGCAAGGCTTTGGGAAAGGCTCTGGCAGTCAGAGCCTCCAGTGTAATCAGGCAGGGGTGGGAGTCCATTGTTGTCAAGGTGACTGTTCAGCGCCTATCATTCAGTTGGACCACTCAACCCAGGCTTTCCACACTTTGTAGCCTGTTTTGGCTGGGAAGAGGAGGCACTAGTGTCTGCTTGCGACTAGTGTAATATAGATCTTATTATCTGCCAAGTCCCTCTTGTTAGCGTTTATCCTTGAATATGGAGGCTCTATCAATCAGAGGTTGCCCCCGCCCCTTTAGCGAGAGGCACTAAAAAATATCACGCCTCTTGCCTTGGATCGCTGAACTGAGAGAGATCTTATCAATTAGAGCCCATGGGTGCGCAGATTTCATGGGTTAAGCTAATTTCAGTGATTGGGTCCGCAGCTGTGCTACAGAAAGTATTTCAGGCTGCCCGCGCCCCTCCCCCAATGCTTGATTGTTAGCTTGAATGGCTGGGTGAGGTGCCCCGCCCACTGAGAGAATCTCCCAAGTAGGGAAGACCTCCCTGGCGCCTCTCCCGCTCGCCCCGCTGCTGGTGGCTGGGGCACACCGGGCGCAGGATAATGGGGCACCCTGGGTGTGCGGGCCAGTAGGGCGCTCTGGGCGCATGGGATGCCCAGGGCACACGCGCGAATGGGGTGCTCCGGGCACCGGTGGCTGGGGACTCTCACTCGCAGTGCGCGGCCACTGGGAACGTTTGCGGTGCTCGCTCTGCAACCGGATCGGGCGCGCGCCGGCGGCTGCTCGCCGCTCCCGAGTGTGGGCCGACTCACCACAGGCGTACTCCCTCCGTGGCTTGAATGAACGTCCCTGCGGTAGTTAGCTTCCTCCACACCCTCGTCTCTCAGATTCAAGTGATAACAGTTCTTTTGCTTTCAGTTTGTGTGGAACTCCGGAATGCTCCGAGGATAAATTTTTCTGTTTCTAGTTGATAAATTTGTTGTGATTTTGGGGAGATCTGTCGGACGCGCTGCTCACGGCGCCATTTCCGTGACGTCACTCATATTTAGGTCTTTGATCCATTTTTAATTAATTTTAGTGCAAGGGGACAAACTGCAGTTGAGTTTCATTCTTGCATGTGGCTTTCCAGTTTTCCCAGCACCATTTATTGAAGAGGCTTTCTTTTATTCATTGTGTGTTTTTGGCTCCTATATCTAAGATGATTTGACCATATATGTGTGCTTTTATTTCTGGGCTCTTTATTCTGTTCCATAGGTCTGTGTTTCTATTTTTCTGCCAACACCATGCTGTTTTGATTATCGTGGCTCTGTAGTATAATTGGAAGTCAGGTATTTTAATGCCCCCAGCTTCATTTTTTTCCCTTTGGATTACTTTCGCTATTTGGTTTTTTTATTATTATTATTTTTTTTAGTAAAAAGAAGTCATTTTATCTATTACATTGAGTTAATTTGAATTTTCTTTTTTATCTTATTTTTATTAATTTTAATGCAGTGACATTGATAAATCAGGGTCCATATGTTCTGAGAAAACATCTCCAGATTATTTTGACATTTGATTATGCTGCATACCCCTCACGCAAAATCAAATTGTCTTCTGTCACCTTCTATCTGGTTTTCTTTGTGCCCCTCCCCTCCCTCCACACCCTCTCTTTTCTTCCTCGCCCCCTCCCTACTGCTCCACCCCACCAACTGTTACCATCACATTCTTGTCCATGTCTCTGAGTCTCATTTTTATGTCCCATCTATGTATGGGTTCAAATAGTTCTTAGTTTTTTCTGATTTACTTATTTCACTCTGTATAATATTATCAAGGTCCATCCATGTTATTGTAAATGATCTGATGTCATCATTTCTTATGGCTGAGTAGTGTTCCATAGTATATATATACCAAAGCTTTTTAATCCACTCGTCCTCTGACAGACACTTGGGCCGTCTCCAGATCTAAGCTACTCTAAACAATACTGTTGTAAACATGGGGGTGCATTTCTCCTTTTGGAAGTGCTATGGTGTTCTTGGGGTATTTTCCTAAAAGTGGGATAGCTGGGTCAAAAGGAAGTTAGATTTTTAATTTGTTGAGGAATATCCGTACTGTTTTCCACAGAGGCTGCACCAGTCTGCATTCCCACCAGCAGTGCAGGAGGGTTCCTTTTCTCCACATTCTCGCCAGCACTTATTCTGTGTTGTTTTGTTGATGAGTGCAATTCTGACCAGTGTGAGGTGATATCTCATTGTGGTTTTAATTTGCATTTTTCTAATGATTAGTGATGTTGAGCATTTTTTCATATGCTTATTGGCCATCTGTATGTCCTCTTTGGAGAAGTGTCTATTCATTTCTTTTGCCCATTTTTTGATTGGACTGTTTGTCTTTCTAGTGTTGAGATATACAAGTTCTTTATAAATTTTGGTTATTAACCCCTTATCAGACATACTGTCAAATATGTTCTCCCATTGTGTAGTTTGTCTTTTTATTCTGTTCTTATTGTCTTTGACTGTGCAAAAGCTTTTTAGTTTGATAGAGTCCCATTTATTTATTCTGTCTTTTATTTCACTTGCCCGTGCAGATAAATTGGCAAATATATCGCTGCGAGAGATATCGAAGAGCTTACTGCCTATGTTTTCTTCTAAGATGCTTATGGTTTTATGGCTTACATTTAAGTCTTTTATCTATTTTGAGTTTATTTTTGTGAATGCTGTAAGATGGTGTTCTAGTTTTTTGTTTTTTTGGGGGGCAGGTAGCTATCCAATTTTCCCAACACCATTTATTAAAGAGGCTGTCTTTACTCCATTGTATGCCCTTACCTCTTTTGTCAAATATCAGTTGTCCATAGCTGTGGGTTTATTTTTGGGTTCTCTGTTCTTTTCCATTGATCTATGTGCCTGTTCTTATGCCAGTACCAGGCTGTTTTGAGTACAATGACCTTGTTGTATAGCTTGATATCAGGAAGTGTGATACCTCCCACTTTATTCTTTTTTTTAAGATTGCTGAGGCTATTCGTGTTGTCTTTTGGTTCCATATAAATTTTTGGAATATGTGATCTATATCTTTAAAGTATGTCATTGGTATTTTAATTGGTATTGCATTGAATTTATAAATTGCTTTGGGTAATATAGACATTTTAATGATGTTTATTCTTCCTAACCATGAGCATGGTATATACTTCCACTTGTTTGTATCTTCCTTGATTTCTTTTATCAATGTTGTATAATTTTCCGAGTACAAGTCTTTAGTCCCCTTGGTTAAATGTACTCCTAGGTACTTTATTTATTTGGTTGTAATAGTGAAGGGACTTGTTTCCTTAATTTCTCTTCCTGACTGTTCATATTTGGTGTATAAACATGCCTCTTATTTCTGAGTATTAATTTTATATCCTGCCACCTTGCTGAATTCATTTATCAGGTCCAGTAGTTTTGTTTGTTTTTTTTGTATTTTTCTGAAGCTGGAAACGGGGAGAGACAGACAGACTCCTGCATTTACCCGACAGGGATCCACCAAGCACGCCCACCAGGGGCGACGCTCTGCCCACCAGGGGGCGGTGCTCTGCCCCTCCGGGGCGTCACTCTGCCGCGACCAGAGCCAATCTAGCGCCTGGGGCAGAGGCCAAGGAGCCATCCCCAGCGCCCGGGCCATCTTTGCTCCAATGGAGCCTTGGCTGCGGGAGGGGAAGAGAGAGACAGAGAGAAAGGAGGGGGGGAACCCGGGTCCCCCGCACGCCAGGCCAATGCTCTACCACTGTGCCAACCAGCCAGGGCCTCTCAGGTCCAGTAGTTTTTTTTATTGAGACTTGAGGGTTTTCTATATAAAATATCATATCATCTGCAAATAATGATAGCTTTACTTTTTTTTTTTTTTCCAACTTGAATGCCTTTTGTTTCTTCTTCTTGTCTGATTGCTGTGGCTAGGACTTGCAGGACTATGTTGAATAAGAGTGGTGAAAGAGGGCACCCCTGCCTTGTTCCTGATCTTAAGGGGATTGCTTTTAATTTTTGCCCATTGAGTATGATGTTAGCTTTGGGTTTGTCATAGATGGCTTTTATCATGTTGAAGTATGTTCCCTGTATTCCCACTTTGCTGAGAGTTTTGATCATAAACGGGTGTTGGATTTTATCAAATGCTTTTTGTGCATCTATTGAAATTATCATGTTGTTTTTCTCCTTCCTTTTGAATATGTGATGAATCACATTGATTGATTTGCAAATATTGTACCAGCCTTGCCTCCCCAGAATAAATCCCACTTGATCATGGTGTATGATTTTTTCCATATATTGTTGGATTCGGTTTGCTAATATTTTGTTGAGGATTTTAGCATCTATATTCATCAGGGATATTGGGCTATAATTTTCTCTCTTTGTGTTGTCTTTGCCTGGTTTTGGAATCAGAATTATGCTCACCTCATAAAAGGAGCTTGGAAGTCTTCCTCCTTCTTGAATTTTTTGAAATAGCTTGAGAAGAATAGGAGTTAGTTCTTCTTTGAATATTTGGTCGAATTCACTTGTGAAGCCATCTGGCCCAGAACTTTTCTTTGTTGGGAGTTTTTTGATAACTGTTGTGATCTCATTTGGTGTAATTGGTCTGTTTAGGTTTTCTGATTCTTCCATAATGATTTTTGGAAGATTGTATATTTCAAGGAATTTGTCCATTTCATCTAGGTTGTTTAGTTTTTTGGCATACAGTTCTTCATAGTATTTTCTTACAATATTTCGTATTTGTATTGTGTCAGTTGTTATTTCTTCACTCTCATTTCTAATTTTATTTATTTGAGTCCTCTCTCTCTTTTTCTTGGTGAGTCTAGATAAAGGTTCATCGATCCTGTTTATCTTTTCAAAGAACCAGATCCTAGTTTCATTGATCCTCTGTATTGTTTCTTTAGCCTCTATGTCATTTATTTCTGCTCTGATCTTTATTATTTCCTTCCTTCTACTACATCTGGGCTTTACTTGCTGTTCTTTTGCTAGTTTTTTTAGATGCAGGTTTAAATTGTTTATTAGAGCTTATTTTAGCTTCTTGAAATGTGGCTGTAGTGCTATGAACTTTCCGCTCAGGACTGCTTTTGCTGTGTCCCATAAATTTTTAGTTGTTATATGCTCATTATCATTTGTTTCTAGGAATTCTTTTATTTCTTCTTTGATCTCATTCTTAATCCATTCATTATTTAACAACCTGCTATTTAGTTTCCATGTGTTTGAGAATTTTTGAGCTTTTCTGTTGTCGTTGATTTCTAGTTTCATGCCATTGTGATCAGAGAAAGTGCTTGATATTATTTCAATCTTCTTAAATATGTTGAGAACGCTTTTGTGCCCTAACATGTGGTCTAACCTAGAGAATGTACCACAAGCACTTGAAAAGAATGTATATTCTGCTGCTTTAGGGTGAAAGATTCTGAAGATATCTATTAAATCGAGTTGATCTAGTATGTCCTTTAAGTCTGCTCTTTCTTTGTTAATTTTTTTGAGGACCTATCTAGTAATGTTAGTGGGGTGTTAAAATCCCCTACTATTATAGATAGTATTGCTGTTGATCTCACCCTTTATATCCATCAAAGTCTGCTTTATATATTTAGGTGCTCCTATATTAGGTGCGTAGATATTTATAATAGTTATATCTTTCTGTTGGACTGCTCCCTTTATTATTATGGAGTGGCCTTCTTTATCTCTTACTATATTCTCTCTTACAAAATTCCATTTTGTCTGATTTAAGTATTGGTACCCCAGCTTTTTTTCAATTCCATTTTCATGAAATGTTTTTTTTTTCCATTCTTTTATTTTCAGTCTATTTGCATCTTTTGTTTTAAGTTGTGTCTCTTGTAGACAGCATATGTACGGGTACTGTTTTCTTATCCATGCAGCTACCCTATGTCTTTTGATGGGGTCATTCAATCCATTTACATTTAAGGTTATTATTGATATGTAGTTGTTTTTTGCCATTTTATTCTTTAAAGCTGTATTCTTCTTTTGCTATACTCTTTTCCCACTTTGATCTGTTTACACCATGGCCCTTAACATTTCCTTCAGCATTGGTTTGGTTTTAATGATTTTTTTAAGATTTTTTTTTTGTCTGGGAAGCTTTTTACTTCTCTTTCAATTTTAAATAATAGCCTTGCTGAATAAAGTAGTCTTTATTGTGGGTTGTTGTTCTGCATTACTTTGAATATTTCTTGCCATTCCCTTCTGGCCTCAAGTGTTTCTGTTCAGAAGTTGGATGTCATCCTTATGGGGGCTCCTTTGTAGGTGATGGCCTTTTTTTCTCTATCAGTTTTTAATATTTTTTCTTTATCACTTAGCTTTGGTATTTTTATTATGATGTGTCTTGGTGTAGATTTCTTTGGGTTTCTCTTTAATGGAGTTCTCTGTGCTTCTTAAACTTGTGAGATTTTCTCCTTCATTAATTTAGGGAAGTTTTCAGCTATGATATGATTGAACAAAGTCTTTATCCCTTGTTCTTTCTCTTCTTCTTCAGGAACCCCTATAATGTGGATGTTATTTCTCTTTATGTTGTCACAGAGCTCTCTAAATGTTTCCTCAGACTTTTTGAGTTTCTTTTCTTTTTTTTCTCTGATTTCATGCCTTCGTTCCAGTTGTTCTCCAACTTGCTGATTCGATCCTCAGCTTCATTCATCCTGTTTTTAATTCCTTCCATTGTAGTCTTCATTTCTGATATTGTATTTGTCATGTCTGACTGATTCTTTTTTAATATTTCAATATTTTTTTATACTTACTATTTTTTTATTTAGGTGTTTGTAATGACCATCCATTGTTGATCTAATTTCCCTAAGCATCCTTACAATCATTATTTTGAACTCCGCATCTGGAAGTTTGGTTATTTCCATATCACTCAGTTCATTTTCTGGATGTTTCTCTTGTGGTTTCATTTGGATTGCACTTCTCTGTCTTATTATATCTGTGTATTAGGGTGGTTTTTTTTGTAGTGCTGCTTGAGTCTAGGATTGGTGTTATCTGCCTCCAGTTTTCAATTGTGTTATTTCTAGGTCTTTTTGGGTTGGCATCAGCTATTATTTGTAATCTACTTTTGGCTTTCGGCTGCTTTGAAGTCTTGATTTGTTTGTTTTCTTAACAGATGATTGTCTTGTTTGCTGATCTCAGCAGGGGGCTTATTTGAAACAGTATCCAGGAATGCAGTGGGTATAACCTGAGGCTCTGAAGTCCTCTTCTGCCAGTTAATCTCTCTGGGGGCGGGTTGCTTTCTCAGCTTCAGTAGGGGGAGGTGTATCTCAGATCTCCATGGAGACCTGAGTTACTGCCCCTCCTCCTCACTTATTGTTTTCAGCTGTGTCTTGTTGCACTGATTGTAGCTGGAGAGATGTTTGGATATGTGACCTGGAAGCACTTTGTATTTTGCTTTGTGGAAGGATTAGCCCCTCCCCCAGCTATGGCCACCTCCAGCACTGAATGAGTTAGCTTTTCAGGTCATCCCCTGCATTTCTCTGCCCATCACCATCTTTCTTTCTCTCTCCCCTTTCTTTTTGGAAGACAAACCAGCCCTTTCAACACACCTCATTCCCTGTTTGCCAGGCAAGTGGCTTTGAGCAGTATTTACTGCTCTTTTCCTTGGAGTGAGATCTTTTCTGGGCTCTCAGTCTCAGCCCCCCACCCCGTTCCTGTAAGCAGGGGAGATTCAGGCACTCCCTACCAGGTTTGTGTGACTTCTTCTTTACCCCTTGGTTTTTGAGAGCTGTTCTTGTAGTCCAGATTTGGTTTTTCATGCTGATTGTTCATAAATTAGTTTACAATTCAGTTCGGTGGTGTGAGCTGGGAGTCTGTGCGTCTGCCTACTCTGCTGCCATCTTCAGGTCTCTATTTAGGTTTTTTTATGGTTCCATATAAACCTGATGATTTTATGTTCTATGTCTTTAAAAAATGACATTCGATTTTTGATAGGAATTGCATTAAATTTGTATATTGCTTTGGGTAATATGGTCATTTTAACTATATTTATTCTTTCTATCCAAGAACAAGGGATATTTTTCCATTTCATTGTGTCTTTTTCTATTTTTAATAATGCTTTGTAGTTTTCATTTTATAGGTCCTTTACATTCCTTTTTATGTTTATTCCTAGGTATTTTTACAGTCCATTCTTTATTCATATTTTTAAAAATTGATGTCTTTTTTTTTTGTTTCAGTATCTCATCTAGGATCCTATTTTTCATTGAGTTGTCATGTCTTCTTAAGACTGCTCTTGGCCCTGAGAGTTTCTCAGATCTTTCTTTTAGATGACTGCAACAGTTTTGAGAAGTACTAGTCAGGTGCATTGTAGAATGTCCCTGGACTGGGATTTAGCTGATGTGTTTCTTATGTTTAGACTGAGGCTCTCGGTTTATGGGAGGAGGACCAGGGAGTTAAAGTCTATACTAACCACATTATATGAAGGGAAAATACATATTATGAACACACTTTATCACTGTTGATACTGACCTTGATCAGGTGACAGAGGTAGAGTTAGTTGGTCAGGTTTTGCCACTTTAAAGTCACTCTTTATTTGCCTTTCCCACACTGTCCTCTTTGGATGGAAGTCATGCTGTGAAGCCCACTCATATGTTAGGGGTGAAGGTTTATGCTCACCCTCCATGAAGGAAGAGTATCTAGTTCAATCATTTGGAATGCTAATATGGAGAAACTTTGTCTACTTTCATGTAATTGTTTCTTTATCATTCAATCATTTGCTTATCTCAGTAAATTTCTCATACTTTTTTCTGATATTGATGTCTAATTTCATTCTTTTTTGATTGGAAAATATGCTTCGCAAGATTTTATCCTTTTAATTGAACTCTTGTAAATTTATTGAGCAATGCTTTGTGGTCAAACATGTGGACTATCCTGGGGAAAATTCCTGGTGCACCTGAGAAACATATTTATTTTCTTGTTAGGGGGAGTTCTGTATAAAGGTCTTTTGCTCTATCTAGATGTTTTATTGTGGTGTTTAATTCTTTGATTCCATTATTGAGTTTCCTTCTAGTTGTTCTATCTATGATTGAAATCAGGGTGTGTTGGTGTGCTAGGGTTGCCATAACAAAGTCCCATAGAGTAGGTGACTTTCACAACAGAAATGTATTGTATCAGATTATTCTGTAGGCTACAAGTCCAAGATCAATGTGCTGGAAAATTTGGTTTCTAGTGGAGACCTCTCTTCTTGGCTTGCAAATGGATGCCTTCTTTCTCTGTCTCTCACATGGTCTCTTCTGTGCATAGATTGAAAGAGAGAGAGAGAAAGAGAGAGAGAGAGGAGAGGGGAGAAGAAAAAGAACAAGAAAAAAGAACAATAAAAAGGAAGGAGAAGGAGGAGTAGAAGGAAGAGAAGAAAAGGGAAGAAATGGGAGAGGGATGGAGGAATAGAGAAAGAGAGAGAGAGGAAGAAATCTCTGGTGTCTCTTTTCTAAGGATATCATCTTATCAGATTTGGGTCCCACCCTTACAACTCCTTTTAAACTTAGCTATCTCTCTAAAGGCCCTTTCTCCAAATATAGTCACATCGGGGTTGGGACTGCAACATATGGTTCTGTGGGTCAAGATGGGGCATAATTCATTCCATTAAGAGGGGTATTGGAGTCTCCAAATTCTATTGTAAGACAATTTCTTCCTTTAGTTCTATGCAGTTTGCATCATTCATGTTGGGGTTCTGTTGTTAGGTTGCTCAAGATACCCATGATCTTCTCTAGCTATTGGACTGTGACTAACAGGAGCAAGGGATATGACAACCTGTCACCAAGAGGGACCTGGAAGTCCTGTGGCTAATGATAGTTGTAACTTTCCTTACACTGAACTCTCCCACACCTTCCATAGCAGTGTTTGTGAATGGCCCTCATTGTCACCATACCCACAGAAGAGCTAATGAGTCCTATCAGTGTCTCTCCTTTCCCTACACGTTAGGGAGGCAGCATGTTGTTAGTTGTCAATGTACACTTTCTTTCATTGCTTTTTAACTTCCCTGAGTAATGATTCTGTTGCTCACTGTCCTCTTGTAGCAAGCAGGCTTAGGCTTTCTCCCTCAGCTAGGACTCAGCACCTTTCCAGAATGTAAGATGTTAAACAGTTCATGCTCGGTCAGTTAAGTCTATGTAGATGTCGTGCAGAGTGTCCTCGCTGTCTCTTGTATAAGAATGGCCAGCCACAAAAGGAAGTATGGCAGCAGTTGATGGAAAGGCTCAGCACCTTGGCTGACCACTGCAGTGACATGCTAACATGTCTCAGTGGCTGCTGAGGGCCCTACTGAACCATCATTGCCCTAAACAAACTGAGGATTTGTTGTAAGGGTGCTAGGTCATCAAGGAACTAGTACATGGTGGACAGAGGCTCCTATGCCTGACAGCAAGAAAGTGTGGAAATGTTTCAGAAAAGCACTCATGAAAAAGGTAAAAATGACAAGTTTCAGCTGTTATAGTCTGACTTATCAACCATCCTAGGGAATATTCACTCACTTCTGCCTTACCTAACAATGCAATTAGGTGATGCATTATTTGCTCATCTACTGAAGGCTGGCAATGTCAACTTCAATGTGCTGGACAAAAGCTTCTCCTTCAGGGTGGAAAAAGAGCCACTGATGACAGAAGCACTTGCTAAAGGTGTCAAAACAGACTTCTTCCATTGTCTCAGGGCCCACTACAGCTTCAGCCCAGGCTTCCAAATTTGTCAACTGGTAAATGCTTTATGTTCGTTTGACCCTGGAGCATTTGCCTAACTTGTGCTCCTCATAATCAATAATGGTGTAGGGTATGGTTACTCATATGTGACAAAGTGGTCAGTAGAGAGAATGAGAAGGTGGGAAGTCCAGATTCACCTAAACCTCAGTGTGACCGAACACACTATGCCTGGGCTTTGAGGGCTCTGAGCAGTTTCTTTCTGTCATTGTCCATGGGAGGATGAACATGTGGGTTTTCACTTTCACATTAAAGGCTTTCCTTAATGATCTGAAGAGACTGTTTTCCTGGCCCTTTTTGTCCATAATGACACAAAGTAGTCTCAAAATGCAAGGACGCATGAGCAGCCCAGTTCTTGGCCCATGTTGCTTTAACTCTCTATGTCCAGAAGGAGAGAGGTTGAAGAAGTAGGCATGTGCTGGCCTCACATCCCTCCACTGGGGTTCCTGGGAGGTAGGGTTTGCCTCACTTAGGTCCTCACCCAATCCCAGGTTTATTGTCCCTGCAATGGCCTGATCCCAACTCCTCCTGCTGGACCCCGGTGCCTTCTCAGTTGTAAAAGGTACTCTAGAAGTTGGGTGCTCCTGGGGAGAAGCTTGGATTTTACCAAGTCTACTGAGGGGAAGAGGTTCATCTGCTGTGGGTATGCCCAGGACTGCAGGTGGAGTGCATTAGTCTGGGCTCTGGCCCTGAATGGGAGATCTGTTACTGGCAATGTGGGCATCATTTCACTACCACTTACTTAGGTTCTGCTATAATCCAAAGGCTGAATTCCAAAGCTTTCTATGAACCCTGTGAACAAGACCCAGACTTGGCCTTTAATCAGCCTTACCTGCCAGTTCAGACAGCTTGATTCATTTCTGTGCCTTTCCTCATAAAAGTGCACACCAACCTCACAAGAGTTTTCTTCCACAGACAGCTTGCTCACCAAGGTGCTGGCAAGTGTCAGTCACCACTAGCTAAACCCAGATTGGTCCAAATGTTTGATGTTGTGTACTGCAAACTTAGTTTTGGTAATTTAGCTGAAGAACTCAGAATTTAGGAGAATTTAAGCAATTTAGCTAAGCACAAATAAATGTTTCCTTGCCAACTGTTATTTAGTTGTTTCATAAGAGCTGGTGGGTCTTTCAAACTTTCAAAGACTGACATCCTGTATTGTACAGAGCCCAAGTACCTTTTTGAAATTAAGTTCCTATAAGTGACATTGATTCCATTACCATGGTTACCTGAATTTATTCTGTTTTTACCCAAACTGTCATCATGATTATCCACACATTTCAATTGGTTTTGATATGTAGGGAGGATGAATTTATTTCTCTTCATCCTGCCTTGAAGATTGAATCCTCAACACAGTATCTCATGTGAGGATGAAGAAATAAACTGAGAGATGAACCACTGACAACAGAAGCACTTGTTAAAAGTGTCAAAACTAACTGCTGGCATTGACCCAGGGCCCAGTACATGCAAGTTGCATTCTAAGGCAGTCTTCCCAGTGGCACTGGGGGTCATTACAGCTTGGGCCACTTTTGTGTGAAGATCTCTGCTCGGCACTGTAGGCTGTTTAGCAGCACCACTGATTTCTGCACATCAGATATCAACAGCATCTCCTGCCTCCTCCCCAGCTGGAACAATAAAAATTATATCCAGACTTCGCCACAGGTTCCCAGGAATGAGATCACTTTGGACTGAGGGGTTCCCCTAAGTGTGTATCACTCCCCTGGGGACTTCTGTGGAGATTTCTAAGGCTTTCTTAGTAAACAAGTTTTCAGGTCTGGGTACTTCTCTCTCAGAAAGCTCTCTCGGGAACTGCTGCTTCGTCCACTGTTATAGAACCATGTGACAGCCAATATCCACCTTTGGGGCAATGACCCAGATCACTTGGTTTGTACCTGTAGCATTGGTGTGTCTTTGTTTCATGTGGCCATCATTAGAATGACTGTGAACACAATTATTCCCAAGCCCAAATAAGTGCACAAGCAGAAAGAGGCCTGTGTGTTTCAAAAGATCACACCCTACATGACAGAAAATTATAGTATTTCTTTTTCTTGGGATTGACCTATCAGTGGGTATGACTCTTCTTCCCACCCTCCAGTCACTGTTTGGCCTTAGGCACCTTCACTTGTGAAGGGACAGAGAGAAAGGAAACCTAGAGGAGATGGTGAGGGTCCCCAGAAGAATAGAGCTGAACCCAGGGCTAAAGGAGACTTGGGCAGTGCTTTGTGAGAATGAGTCCAAATCACCAAAATCACCTTGCTCTACTACTTCAAGTGTCAACTGTCACATTTTACATACTTTGGAGCCCTTTTAATGTAGCCCTCTCTATGCAGCCATTTCTGGTTGAATTTCATTTTGCTTTCCCAGACACTGTCACTGTGGGCATCCTGGGAACAAAAGTAAAATCTAGTGCTCTGAACCAGCTGTGTGTCTCCTCGGGCCCCCTGAACATGAGTTGTTTTCAAGACATTTTAGCTGACATGGCCCAGCTCATGAAATCCCTTCATACTCAGGTTAGTCTTGAGTGTGATCAGAATGCTGCCCTCTGCCCTGGTCCAGAAGGACCTGAGGCCACTGGCTTTCACATATGGCTTATTTTCATTGACTGATGTCAGTAGGGATACTCATCCTAGTTTGTGCTCAGGGTGTGAACTGTGCAATCCTTTCTTTAAGGTATGGTGCCTGTAATCAAGTAAAAGGCAAGCAGCCTTTCTAGCACATTCTCCTCACATGCAAAGTCACCTTTTTGCAGCCCCCAAATTGACATGGGAACAAAGCTCAATGGTGTTCTAAAGATTTCAATAAAGCATAAGTGCTCCCAAACTTGAGTCATTACCAGCACAGTATGCTCCCATTCTGGCTTAGTGCATAACACCCAGGGCTCTGCATGCAGATTGCTGACATTGGCATCTTGACTCTGTCATATCCTAGTTGACATTTCCTAGATTGGCTACTAAGTTCAATGTCTGGGCTTCCTAGCGGGCAGTTTCAATGACTTTTTCCCCTAAGGAAAAGCCACATTTTCTTTCTTTGCATGCTTCTTAATTTTTTTGGTAAAATCTGACCATTTTGAATATTCTAATTATGGAGATCATAATTACCCTTCCCAAGATTTGTTGTTGCTTGTTGTATGTTGTATTTGTTCTGTGACTTTTTCTAAAATAGTTTTGTAAAGATTGTATTCTTGTCATGGATTATCATTGAAGTCTCTGTTATTATAGCTTAAGGATCAGCTACTGGTCTGAGGGGGATTTCTTTAAATATTTAGAATCTGAACAAAATGAAGGAAAACAACACACATGCATATTCACAACAAATGCCCTTGCTAAAACTTCGAGCACAGTGTTGAATAATACTGGTAAGAGAGGACATCCTTTACTTGTTCCTTACATTGGTGGTAGGGAGCACTTTTAATCCTTCACCATTAAGTATTACATTATTTTTTTTCTTTTTTAAAAAATTTTATTTAGGCAATTAGCTAATGGGATGACATTGATCAATTAGAGTACATAGATTCAGAGAAAACATCTCCAGATCATTCTGACATTTGATTATGTTGTATACCCATCACCCAAAGTCAAATTGTCCTCCGTCACCTTTTATTTGGTTTCTTTATGCCCCTCCCCTCCCCTCACCCCCTCCCTCTCCTCCCTTTCCTTCCCTCTGATAACCATCGCGCCCTTGTCCATGTCCATGAGTCTCAGTTTTGTCTATGGGTGTTCCATAAATGCCATTTATCATGTTGGGAAAAAAAACCCTTCACATTAGTTTCCTTTGGCTTCTGGAAAAGATTACCGCAAGCTCGATGGCTTCATAAAACACAAATTTATTCTCTCATGGTTCTAGAGGCCAGAAGTTTAAAATCTATATTAGTTGGTTGAATTCAAGGTATCAGCATGGTTACACTTGCTCCAGAGGTTCTAAGAAAGGATCTGATCTTTGTTTCTTCCAGATTCTGGTGGTCGCTGGCATTTCTTGGCTTATGACTGCATCATTCCAATCTTCAAGGTTGGCATCTTAAAATTTCTCTATCCTCATCTTCACAAGTTCTTCTCTTCGTTTGTGTGTGTCAATATCCCTCTGATGAAGATATACGTGACTGCATTTTGAGCCCACTTACATAATCATGGATAAACTTCGCATCTCAAGATTTATAACTTAATGACATGGGCGAAGAATTTGATATGGGACGCAGTATTCACAAATTCCAGGATTTAGGACATTGATATATTTGGGGAACCATTTTTTAGCCTACCAGATTTTCTATTCCTAGTATGTTGAGTGTTTTTATCATGAAGCAGTGCTAGATTTTTGTCAAATGGTTTTTTTTTGTGTGTGTTTTTTGAGATAATTGTTTTTTCCCTTTACCCTTTAATATGATGTGTTATATCTATTGATTTTCATATGTTGAAACAATTTTGATGCCTGAGATACATCTTGTTTAATTGTGGTATATAATCCTTTTCATATGTTATTGGATTTAAGTTGAGAGTATTTTGTTGAGAATTTTTATATTTATATTCTTTTTTTTTTTTTTTTTTTTTACACCGAGACAGAGAGTCAGAGAGAGGGATAGACAGGGACAGACAGACAGGAACGGAGAGATGAGAAGCATCAATCATTAGTTTTTCATTGTGCATTGAGACACCTTAGTTGTTCATTGATTGCTTTCTCATATGTGCCTTGACCGCGGGCCTTCAGCGGACCTAGTAACCCCTTGCTCAAGCCAGTGACCTTGGGTCCACGCTGGTGAGCTTTTGCTCAAATCAGATGAGCCTGCACTCAAGCTGGCAACCTCGGGGTCTCAAACCTGGGTCCTTCCACATCCCAGTCCGACGCTCTATCCACTGCGCCACTGCCTGGTCAGGCTACATTTATATTCTTAAGAGTTACTGATCTATATTTCATTTTCCTCTGACATCTTTGTCTGGATTAGTTATCAGGACAGTACTGGCCTCATATAATGACTTAGGAAGTGTTCTCTTTTGATCTATTTCTTGAAACATTTGGCAAAATTTTAAAAAATTGTATTTAAAAATTAAATTTAATGGGGTGACATTGATCAATAAGTGTACATAGGTTTCAGGTAAACATTTCTATTGCATTTGAACTGTTGATTGTGTTGTATACTCATCACCCAAAGTCAAATCATTTTCTGTCACTGAAATTTGGCATGATTAAGCAAGGAAACCATTTTTCAAGGCTTTACTTTGGTGGATGTTCTTGATTGCTAATGTGATCTCTTTATACATGATAGGTCTAATCAGCTTTTCTATTTTTTTGAGTCAGTTTATTTAGTTTGTACATTTCTAGAAATTTTTCCATAACATCTATTTTAACTAACTTGTTAGCATGAATTTCATAGAACTCTCTTATAATCCTTTGTTTTCCTCTGAGGTCATTAGTAATGTCCCTCTCTCATTCCTAATTCTGAAAATTTTGCCATTTTTTCTTATTGCTTTTATGGAGGAAAGTTATAAGGAGGCACTTACTATAACATTTTTGCTGATGCCACTCCTCCAGTAGTTTTCAATGCATCTACAAGCCCTGCCACCATTATTGGTAAAGCTTATTGCAAAATGTATTGCAATAATTTCTAGTGAATTGTTTCTGATTCACTTCACAAGTTGCTAAGTTAGAACCTGATTGACTTTGAAGTACCAATTTTTAAAAATATAGTATATCTAAATTGTATACCATTTATTAGGCATTGAAATGAGTATGACCTTGAAATTTCGTTGCTGCAAGCACAGGCAGTTCTTAGCTTGCAAACGAGATAGGTTGTGTAGATTTGCTCTAAGTTGAATTTGTATGTGAGTTGGAACAGGTACATTAACCTATTAAATGCAACTTAAACGATGTTTATCTTAACATGGTATTTATTTTTACCTTTCAATGCATATAAATACTTAAACATTTTCAAGTACAACCTTAAACAATCTTGGATGATGCAGAGGATGATGGGCTTGTTGGAGAGGATGGGACTGATGTTAGAGAGTCAGGGATTTATTTTGCTGCTGGAGTCAGTTTCTTGAAGTAGGCATCAAGGGAGGTTTGCACAGTTTTACTTTTTCCTGTCACAAATGACCCTGCAGCATCTCAGACCTTAGGTAACTTTAGTGAACCTTTCTGTATCAGGATCTTGCTCTTCGAACTTTGCCATTTGGGTTTCAATGAAACAGAAAGCATCAGCTAACTTTTTTTGTAAAAAACATTTTCTGTTCTTGAGTTCTTAAGTCCCAGTTTTCTTCCCTAAATGCTATCATCTGCTGCTCTAGTTCCATAAAGTCTTCATGAGTTAGTTCTTTACCATGGAAGTTGAGTAACTCTATGATATCATTTTCACTGATAGCCAACTGCAGTTGATTACCAATAGCCCTTATGGTGGTCCTTTCATAAATATGAGTTTTACGTAAGTCGGATGTTTGTAACTCAGGAACTTACTGTAACCAAATGAACACCTTTAATTTTGTGGCATGGAATTGACTTTTCACAGCAGACAGTAAATGTGCTGCTGAGGAGACAGTGGGTTTTTACCTATATTTTCATAAACAGAATTATATTCTTAGCTCAGAAGGGTTTTATGACAAGGACCATTGTCACAAGTTAAACAGCTTTGATATGGCTGGAGTTGGAAAACCAGACCGACCTTACAAAGCTAGAACAGGGGAAAACAGATCAATGTTTGCTTCAAGGATGGCTGACCTAGTAGATCAGAAGCACTCCATCTCAGGACAGGATGCTTGGGGGTGACATCATAAAACAGCAGGCGAGAAGCTTGAAAGGGGCCAGGCAGTGAAAGTAATCTGTTAACATAAATATGATTTCAATGGAATCAGTCCTGGTTTTCCCAGGCCAGGGAGAAGAATGCTAGTCCAATGTCTAAGGGGCATTATTTCAAAGAAAAAAACACTTATTTCTCAGGAAATCCTTGCAGATAATGGGAATAAAACACCTGTCTCTTCACTGTGTTCAGGTGCAATATAACAGGAGCACAGAATAGATACTCTCCCTTCCTGCTTTGGGTGAACACCTCTCTGATTTATCCATGAATAGGAAAGAAATTCAGAGCAATTTTTAATTTTGCACTTTTATCTCAAGCCCAAACATATTGTTTGCAAAGTTTGGCCACTGCCATTGCCCCGTTTCATTACAATCACTCCTCATAGAGGGAATCATCATTTCCCAAAGCCCCTAACCTACCTAGTTAAGGCCATTTACATGTGAGTGCACATGCTTGGAGCTCCACCACCTCTCCCCTTCTTTACCTGTTCTTTAGTACTTAGGAAACACCACACCACCTCCCTTATGTGACTGTGGCTCCCACACTGTCTTTCTATGGGTGGATGTGTCCTGGTGTGTGTGGGGGTTCCTTTATTTCTCACTGTAATCTTTGCCAGCATATGAGATCCTGCCTCAGCTGAGCTGTGTCTAGACCCTCAGACCAGGGCCATCCCCTCTCTGAAACCAGTAATCTTGAAATGAGAAAGGGTTCAGCCTGATTGCCTTGCCCAGGGTTTTTAGGGTGGACAGTAGGAGCAGGCTGATGTCTCTGGGGTCCCCTCTTTGCTCCAAGGTTTGGGCTATACTCATTCTTCCTTTGGTCTCCTCGCCTTGACTTTGGCAGACCTGGGGTTCTTCTCAAAGTTGAGCAGGTGTGCTTCCTCAAATGACCTAAATTTGTTGTCTCAGGTGAAGGCTCTCACCTCCCTGAAAGCTCCAAAATACAAGTTAAGAGGCACCACATTGCACAATTTCCCCCTTTCCTCAATCCATGCCAATATCATAAAACACTGGCAGCAGGGACTGGGCCCTCTGTCCTGGTTGCACTTCCTTGTCCCACTGTATGCTATTCATCTTTACTCCTGCTAGGACTTGCCTTACCTTCATACCCCAACCTGAGATATTTGACTTCTCTTGCTTAGACAAAGACCTGACCACACCAAGAACTCCCCACTTTCCCACTGATGATAGAAAAGAGCATGCCACTTAAGTCTACCATTATTTCTTTCAGGGCTGAGAACAGGGGACAGCTGGACTTTGTGTAATCCTTTCTTTTCTGAGAAGAGTGTGCATATTGAGGCTTCACCAATGACCGGCATTTTGACACCCGGAAGATCCCAGGACTCTTCCTCCTGCTGATCTCAGGTTTTCTCTCAGACCAAAACCTTCATATTCCCAAGATTTCCCCATCCACAAACAGGTGGCAATAGAGGGAGGTTGCAATAACAACCCTTTCTGCCCAAGTCTTCCTGTGTCTGAGAACAGGACAAGCTAGACTCTATAAAATTCCTTCTTTTTGAAGTGGAAAAACCTTCATACTCTCCAGGTTCCCAAGGTTCCTTTTTCTGAGACCTGAAAAATACTGGCACTCCTTTTTCTGTTGAACAGACATGGCCTCTTCTCTTGACATGAAATTGCCCCTCAAGGCCTCACCTCTTTGAGAATCCAAGGCAGAGTGAGGGTGCATCACCTGCTGCAACCCTTGCCTGGGAACTTCAGGGATGACAGAGGCAGGACTGATTTTAGTGCATCCCCTCTGTCTGTGGTGAAAATCCCCTCAGTGACCTCAAGGTACCTATATTTTCTCTTAGTCCTGCCTAGATATATCTCTTCTCCTAAACTAAAGATGCATCCTGCAGGCCAAAGCCTCTCTCTGCTGTCTTGAAACCACACTCCTCAGATCAAGGACTTTACTTCCTGAAGACCTCCAAGGCAGTAGTCAGGAAACATCTCATGTGCTTATCCTACTCCGGAACCTCTAGAGATCAAGTGAAGGAATACACTATCCATTTCTGCTTTGGGATTCTAGGTCCTCAGTCATCCTTCAGCATCCTCAACTTGAATCCACAAAGAACTTGGGCACTCCCCTCTGGGGACCTGATGCCCTCATCCTTATAGCAAGTCCCAGTTGCTTTCAGACCCATATGGGGGATGTTAGAAAAAAACACATGTGGACAATCCCACCAAGGGGTCTTCCAGGGCTGATAGTAGGGGTGGGTTTCTGGTGGGTTGTTTCTGTTTTGGGGCATAGGGTCCCTTCAGTCCAACTTGAGGTTCCTCATTTTGACTCCCATAAGGACCGTGACCTCTTCTTTGTGAACCCAAAGCCCTGCTCCTTTGTAATAAATCCCCATTCTCTCTTAATCTTGGTTGCATAAATCAGAAGATACCACATGTGGTCATTCTGCCATGGGGCCTCCCATCTGTCCTCCCTTAGTTCTCACCTTGATCCATGGGAAGTCATGAGATTCTCCCTCTGTTGACATGAGCCTGAGCCCCACATACCAATGAATTCACTGCCATGAGCTCCTCAAGGGAAACTTGTGGAAATCACATCATGCCACTAAATCCTGGAATTAAAAGTGTTGATGGGAGGAGCTCTGATGCATTCCATGGAGTCTTCAGCCCTCACTTTGGCTCTCAACTTGACTCCTAGCAAAGCCTGGTCCTAATCACCTACTCATCTAATCCTACTTCTCTCATACTAAAGGCCTAATCTCTCTTTGTTCCACACGTCAGTTTTCAATGGACCCTATATGCACTCAAGGCTGGCAGTAAGGATGGAGCTGGATTTACTGTTTGTCCTCTATCTGAGGGCTGGATTCCTCAGTTTTTCCTTAGGGTGCTGACACACATGCCAAGAAGCTTATGGACCCCTCCTTTTGCCAACCTGAGTCTGCTTCCCTTAGACCCAGGCCCTTGGTCTCTGGACCCTCCAGTGAGGAAGAGGAGGAAGGCACAGCCTCATCACCATTCTATGGGTCTCTCTGTCTCTCCATCCCCGGTCCTCATCTGGATTCCAGGAAAGGTCTGGGTCCCATCCCCTGCCAACCTGAGATTGTTCCCCTCAGACCTTGTCCCTGACTCTGAAGTTCTCTGAGAAGGTGGGAGCGGGTGGGTTGTGGGAAATAGTACTCAGCCAGGCAATCTAGCTCCCAGAACTCTCAGTGCTGACAGCAAGGATGACCCTGGATTCTGTGGAGACCCTCAGTCCTCTCTCAGGGTCATACCTTGACTCTCCATAAGACTGGGCTCCTTCCCTCTATGGCCCTGAAGCTGGCCTGCCAGACTAGGCAATAATCTTTTTTCAGACTTCCTAGGTGGAAAAGCATTTGTGGGATCACCCAGGACTGTTAGCAGGGGTGAAGCTTAGTTCCCTGGGTACCCTGCAGTCTTCCCTCTGATCCATATCTTGACCCAACAGAGAGGTCCTGGCCAAGGGAACCTGGGTCTGTGCCTCTCAGACCAAGGCTCAGACACCCCCAGTTCCCTAAGGAGGTAGGGGTGGGGAATGCTCAGTCTGAAAGCCTTGTCTGAGGTCACCCAGGGGTGACAGCAACAGTGGAGATGGGTTCTGTGTGATCCTTTCTTTTGTTGTGGGTGGATCCTTCAGTCCACACTCAAGAGGGTCCTCATAACCCTTGCAAGAAACACTTGCAGTACACATGCTAGAAGGGGAGCTGCAGCACCCATGAACGTGGTGAAGGGTTAGAGAAGAAGCACCCCCCTACCGCTTTCTATAGCGTCTTTTCACTATCTTGCTGTGATTTTGGGAACCAATGTTCTAAAGGTTTCATTTTTACTGATGCTGAGCTCCAACAAGGATTTAAGGAGGACCTGCAGGTTTGTGATTCCAGTGCAGGAGTTTTCACTTTTTGATCCTCATTCATAGTAGTAATATATTGTACATCTTTACCTAGTGTATTTTTAGAATATAATGGTATATATTATAATTTCATGAAAGAATACCTACCCTTACTATTTGTGGTTTACTAGTTATTCTATTTCTAGTTCCTTCTTTATATTAGATTAAAATAAGTTTTTTTGATAGATCAGTTCTCCCCCACAAAAGTGGTTTCAGATGGCTATAGCACAGATTCTAGAATCATTTGTCTTAATTGATGGCATATTTCCTGCTGTCCTGGTGTTATCTCATGGATACTAGCATGTATGGTATGAGAGCTTTAGGTTTGTGTATGAAGCAGAAAAGAAATCTACACATTTTCCCCTACCCACCCTGTTATTTGCAGCTATACATGTTACAGTTTCTCCCTTCATTCCTGCTTCCCATGCTTCCATCCTAAACACAAGTCCTCAGTCTCCACAAGACAGCTCACCACAGTCTCCAAGGGCTTTTTTATGGTTTACTGTTTAGATATTGTTGTTGATTCTTACTCCCCTCCCCACATGCCCTGCATTTCCTTCCAGGTTTGATTTGGGGAGCAGAAGTCAGCAGTCAGAGCTTGCTCATCATTTGGCAGTTATAGGTAAGGCACTAAATCTGTAAATAATTTAAGCAGGATCGATATGTTTACAATATTCTGGTCCCTATGAATGAATATGATATACTGCTCCATTTTTTGGGGACTTCTTTTACCTGAACCTATCAGTAAACTTGCATATTTTATTTATATGGATATATAAAATCATTGTATTATATGATATACATATATGATATATTAGATATTAAATATATTATGTATCTTATATATGTCATGTATATATCATATACATTATTATATATACAGTAGTTATATATATAATTTTTTATGTAGTTACATAGAACTTATACATTTTTGGTAGGATATTTCATAGGTAACTTTTTGATATTGCTACTGTTGTGAATGAGATATTTTTTTATAACATGTTCTTGTTAGTTACTGAATTAGTGGCAGAGTTCTTTATTTTGCTGTAGTGATCTTTCATATACTATCTCATTTACTTGAATACCCCATGTGCCAACTATATCTTTGAATTTTCAAAATATATGATCAGATTATCACCAAACACTATCTCTTTAATTTTAGTATTCATACATCTTATTTATATGAGATCCACAGCTCTGAATTTGTGTTCCATTGCAGTTATAAAAGGCAGAAGTGAGAATATAGATCAATTGTAGTTTATGATTTTAATGGGGCTTGTTCTAACATTTCACATTTAAGTATGTTTACTCTCTGTTTTAAGAAATAGAAGTTTCTCTAAACTTAGTTTGCTAAAAATTTGTACTGTGAACTCATTTTGGATTTCTTGAAAAGACTTTTTCTTTACCCACTAACATAATCAAATGTTTTAATTTCCTCTAAATTATTAATGTAAGGAATTACAATTGAAAGTAGTTTCTAATGTTAAATGATCTTTTTATTCTTCAGACATAGATTGTTCATTTAATTCACTGCCCTAAGAAATATGCTAATAATCATCAGAAAAATTCTAGGTGGCATCCTACAATATACCTGACCAGTGTACTCTTTGATACAGTCAAGGTCATCAGAAATAAGGAATATCTGTAAAACTGTCACAGCCAAGAGTATCCTAATTAGACATGATGACTTAATGTAATGTGAGATCCTGCATGGGATGCTGAAACAGAAAAAGGATATTAGATAAAAACTAAGGAAATATGAATCAAGTGAGGAATTTTTTTAATAACATTTTAACAATATTAGTTCATTCTTTGTGACAAAAGTACCAAAATATAACCAAAATATATGTTACTAAAAAGTACTGAAATATATATGTTAATAAGAAAGAAACTAAATATGGAGCATATGGAAACTCTTTGTATTATCTTTGCAAAAATTTTTGTAAATCTAAAACTATTCTAAAATAGAAAGTTAATTAAAAATTTTAAAAATGAAAACTTCTCTATGTAAAGAATATGTATGAAAACCCTACACAAAATATTATAATTATATAAGTAAAAGTTGAAAGCTTTTAAGAAATTGGGAACTAGACAAGGATGACTGCTACAACCAATTATATTCAATATTTTGATAGAAATATCAGCCAGTGCAGTAATGTAAGCAGAAAAATAAAACAACAGAGATCAGAAAACAAGAAACAATGCTGCCACAATAAATGATTAGATTGTGTGTGAAGAGAATTCAAAAGAGTTAAAGTTAAACTATTGAATGAATGAAAATGTATATAAAGGTTGACAGGTTTAACATCAATATACAGGAAGAAAACTTTGTTTCAATAGCAACAAACAATGTGACAATGAATGTAGACAAAATGTAACCTGTAACTTATTATGCCAAAATATCAAGTACTAAGAATAATTCTAGCCAAAGAACATTTAAGAACTTTGTGGAGGTGTGGAGATGACATCAGAATAATAGCAGCATGAGAGATACTCCTAATTTCTCCTCTTGAAATTTCAACAAATTGAACAACTGTAATACAGTTAAGAAACCCCAGCTGGGCTCATAGGTGCACCAGAAAGATCCAGGCACCTAATGGTCTAAAGGTAGGATGAGGTAAAAAAGGAGGCAGGATATAAAATGTATTTGTGGTAGGCTTTGGAAAGGAGAGGAGACAAACATGGAGTGACTTTTTTTTCTCTGATGGACTATGGGGAGGAGGAAAACTTGGGGTCTATGGATTTTGACTGAGGGGTACATGGATGAAAACTTGAAGTGACTGGGTCTCCTTCTGCTTGGAGGAGTGATGAGATAGAGGGGCACAGGGGGAGATAAACCAAAGTGGCCAGAACACGAGGTCATGGCTAAAGTTTCTGTGGTCTGCCTATAGCCTGCACTTGGCAGCAACAGAGAGATCTAAAATGTGCCCCCCCCAGCTTCCCAGATCCTACTTCTCTCACCTCATAGTATCAAGAGTGGCAGAGACAAACCCCAGAACATATGCTCTCTTTCCTGAAGAACAGTACTCCATGTCCGGTTGAAATGTGGGAAGGAGTACCTGGAAGACTGAGATTGCCATTACTAGAGCCATAAAGCTGGAAAACTGAAGCCATAAAGCTGAAGCCATAAGACCAAAGCCATAAAGCCCTCACAACAAGCCCCACCCACAAATGCAACTGTGGCCCCACCTAAATTGTTGCAACAGCAATGTCTCAGCAGAGGACAGCCCAGAAACTGCACAGAGCAAGAGTTGTAATACAGTGACAACCACTGGAAGACATCTCTCAAAACTGAAATTTATTTTTTCCCCCTCCTATTTTCTTCTTCCTTTTATTCTTCTTATTCTTTTTCATTTTTTTTTGTCTTTTGAATGTCATTTTCTTTAATTTTTATTTTTGGGGAGCTTTTGTTTTTTTCTGTTGGCTTTTGATCGTTTTTTTCTGTGGTTTTTCTTTTTGCTTGTCATAATTTTATAAAATTTTATCTTTTATTGTATTTTTATTTTAATTAATTTTTTTAGTTTTTTTTTTTCTTTTTTGATTAGGGTTCTTAACAATACCACTCTCAAATGCCATCAAGGAAGAAAAAATTGAATACCATGGCTACACAAGACAGAAAAAGAGTTCAGAAAGAAAATAAAAAATCTCAAAAAAAAATTTCCATCATATGGAAAACCTGAAGTTAAATCATAGAAAATCCAAAATTGAAGTTCTAAAAATACTCAATGAGATGTGAGAAAACACCAATAAGCAACTTAATGAGCTTAGACAACAAATTAATAAACAAAACAAATATCTCACCAAGGAGATTGAAACTTTAAAAACAGAGATGAAAAACTTAATACATTAATTGAAGACTGGGGTAGCAAGTATAGCTAATAGAACAAGGCAGATAAAGGAAAGAATCCGTGACATCAAAGACAGATGCTATAGAGAGAAGAGGAGAGAGATTCACAAAGTAAAATAACTAAGAGAGCTCTACAAGAATGATCTGACTCCATCAGAATTAACAATATAAGAATAATGTGTTTATCAGAAGAAGAGAGGGTGAAAGGAATTGAGAGCCTATTCAAACAAATAATTGATGAGAATTTTCCATGGAAAGAGTTAGCGCCTTGAATCTGAAGCAAACAGAACACCAAGTTATTGCAACCCAAATAGACCTACTTCAAGGCACATCATAATAAAAATGTCAGAAATCACTGACAAAGAAAGAATCCTCAAGGCATCTAGGGAAAAGAACATAACATATAAAGGAAGGCCCATTAGATTATCATCAGACTTCTCAGCTCAACAGAACCTCTTCAAGCCAGAAGAAAATGGACCAAAACATTCAAAGTAGTAAAAGAGAGGAATTACCAGCCAAGAATACTGTATCCATCAAAGTTGTCCTTAAAATATGAAGGAGAAATAAAACTTTTACAGTCATAGAGAAGCTGAAGAAATTTACACCACTAAACTCCCACTGTAGAAAATACTCAAGGAGATTATTCAATCAGATACAAAGAACAAAACAAATCAAAACTACAAGCAAAAGCTCCAACAAGGTCATACTAATAAAAAAAAAAGATATTCTGTGATAACAATAACATAAAAAGAGAAAAGATAAAGATCTGCAGTAAGAAAGAAGGGCGGAGTGTAGAAGTGCTCATAGGACAAGGAATCTTGTACATAGGAACATTTTTCTTTTAATAACCTAATGGTAACTATCCACAAAAAAGCCACTACTGAAACACACAGC
Source organism: Saccopteryx leptura (assembly GCF_036850995.1). Taxonomy (NCBI): domain Eukaryota; kingdom Metazoa; phylum Chordata; class Mammalia; order Chiroptera; family Emballonuridae; genus Saccopteryx; species Saccopteryx leptura. The sequence goes on from NC_089516.1 coordinate 53,735,498, forward strand.
TTAAGAAAAGAAGAAACATAGGAAAGAAGTATGAAACACAACAAAACAAAACTGACTGAAACAAAAAAGGGAAGAACCAAACATGACACAGAGCTATCAGAAAACAAAACAAAATGGTTATAGAAAATCCTCAATTGTCAATAATTACCCTAAATATAAATGATTGAACTCACCAATAAAGGGACAGAGTAGCAGATTGGATCAAAATGCAAAATCAAACTGTATGCTGCCTTCAAGAGACACATCTAAGGTGCAAGGACAAAAGTAAGTTCAAAGTGAAAGGTTGGAAAATATTTCGCCAAGCAAATAATATCCAAAGAAAAGCAGGTGTAGCCATACTCATATCTGGTAACACTCACTGCAAGACAACAAAGGTAACCAGAGACAAAGATAGACATTTCCTAATGACAAAGCAGACACTATGACAAGAAGACATAGCACTTCTTAATATATATGCACCAAACCAGGAAGCACCAATATATATAAGACATTTACTAACTGATCTTAAAATAGAAGCAGATGAAAACACACCATCAATAGGTTTCGATAGATCATTCAAACAGAAAATCAATAAAGAAATATTGTCATTAAATGACACTTTGGACCAAATGGACATAACAGATATAAATAGGACATTTCATCTCAAAATGTCAGATTACACATTTTTCTTTAGTGTGCATAGAACATTCTCAAAGATAGACCATATGTTGGGCCAGAAAACTAAAATCAACAAATTCAGGAAGATTAAAATTATACTAACCATATTTTCTGATCATAAGACTTTGAAATTAATATTCAACTGTACAAAGGAAGTAAAGAAACCCACAAAAATGTGGAAATTGAACAACATACATCTTAAAACTGACTGGGTCAAAGAACAAATAAAAGCAGAAATCAAAAGATATATATCATATAAACCAATGAAAATGACAACATGACATATCAAAATTTCTGAGATGCAGCAAAAGCAGTTATAAGAGGATAGTTCATGTTATACAGACTTATATCAAGAAACAAGAGTGATCCCAAATAAACAATCTTACATCACACCTTAAGGATATAGAAAAAAAAAAGAACAAAGGCAACATAAAATCAGTAGAAGAAAAGAAATAGTAAAAATCAGAGCAGAATTGAATAAAATACAAAACAAAAAATTATAGAAAAAATTAATACAGCAAAGAGCTACTGTTTTGAAAAGATCAATAAAAGAGAAAAACCCTTGGCTAGACTCACTGAGAAATAAAGAGGAAAGACTCATATAAATAAAATCCTAAATAAGAGAGGAAAAATTACCCCGGACACCATAGATATACAAAGGATCATGGTAGAATACTATGAAAGATTATATGCCTCCAAATTCAACAACCTAGAGGAAATGGGTAAATTCCTAGAACTATACAATCTTTCTAGATTGAGTCACAAAGAAGTAGAAAACCTAACTAGACCTATAAGCAGGGAAGAAATAGAAACAACTATCAAAAACCACCTTTAAAACAAAAGTCCAGGACCAGTTAGCTACACTAGTAAATTCTCCCAAACATTCAAAGAATATTTGGTACTATCTTTCCCAAAGTCTTTCAAAAAACAGAAGATGAATCAATACTCCCCAACACATTTTATGAGGTCAATATATCCCTCATACCAAAACCTGGCAAATACAATACACAGAAAAGAAATTTACAGAGAGACCTGAAGATGGCAGCGGAGTAGGCAGATGCACAGACTCCCAGCTCACACCACCAAACTGGATTACAAATTAACTTAGGAACAATCAGTGTGAAAAACCAACTCTGGACTACAAGAACAACTCTCAAAAACCAAGGAGCAAAGAAGAAGCCACACTGAGCCTGGTAGGGAGCACTGAGGAGCAGGGAATCTCCCTTGCTTACAGGAACAAAGGGGTTGTGAGGCTGAAAGCTCAGAAGGGCTCTCATTCCAAGGAAAAGAGTAGTAAATATCGCTCACAGTCACTTGTCTGGGGACCTGGGAATGAGGTGTTTTGAAAGGGCTGGCTTATTTTCCAAAAGGAAAGGGGAGAGAGAGAGAGACAGACAGTGACTGTCAGAGGAATGCATGGGAGGACCTGAGAAGCTGACTCATCCAGTGCTGGAGGTGGCCATAGCTGGGGGAGGAGTTTATCCTTCCACATAACACAAGACAAGTAGTTCTGAGTCACCCATCTCAAGACATCTCTCCAACTACAATCAGTGCAAGAAGACACAGCTGAAAACAAAAAGTGTGGAGGAGGGGCAGTAACTCAGGTATACATGGAGATCTGAGATACACGTGCCCCTACTGAAGCACAGAAAGCACCCCGCCCCCAGAGAAAGTAACTGGCAGATCAGGCCTTCAGAGTCTCAGGTTATACCCACCACATTCCTGGATACAGTTTCAAATAAGCCCCTTGCTGAGATCAGTAAACAAGACTATCACTGAGATAACTCAGGAAGAAACAAACAAATCAAGACTTCAAAGCAGCTCTACTAGAACAGACAAACCTGACAGTGGATTACAAACAACAGCTGATAACAACCCAAGAAGACCTAAAAATAACAAAACTGAAAATTGGAGGCAGAGAACACCAAACCTAGATTCAACCAGCCCTACAAACAACATACCCAAACACACAGACATAATGAGAAGACAGAGAAGTGCAATCCAAATGAAACCACAAGAGAAATCTCCAGAAAAGGAACTGAGTGATATGGAAATAAACAAAATGCCAGATGCAGAGTTTAGAATAATGACCGTTAGGATGCTTAGGGATCTTAGAACAACAATGGATGGTCATTATGAACACCTAAATAGATAGCAAGTATAAAAAAGGATATTGAAATATTAAAAAAGAATAATTCGGAGGTGCAAATGCAATATCAGAAATGAAGACCACAATAGAAGGAATTAAAAGCAAGATAGATGAAGCTGAGGATCGAATCAGAGAGCCGGAGGACAAGATGAACAAAGGCACGGAAGCAGAGCAGAAAAAAGAAAAGAGACTCAAAAAGTCTGAGGATACTCAGAGAGAGCTCTGTGACAACATAAAGAGAAATAACACACACATCATAGGGGTTCATGAAGGAGAAGAGAAAGAACAAGGGATAGAAACATTATTCAATCAAATCATAGCTGAAAACTTTCCTAAATTGATGCAGGGAAGGGTATCACAACTTCAAGAAGCACAGAGAACTCCATTAATGAGAAACCCAAAAAGACTTACACCAAGACACATCATAATTAAAATACCAAAGCTAAGTGATAAAGAGAAAATATTAAAAGTTGCTATAGAAAAGAAGGCTATCACCTACAAAGAAGCCCCCATAAGGATGACATCTGACTTCTCAACAGAAACACTTGAGGCCAGAAGGGAATGGCAAGAAATATTCAAAGTAATGCAGAACAAGAGCCTACGACCAAGACTACTTTATCCAGCAAGGCTATCATTTAAAATTGAAGGAGAAATTAAAAGCTTCCAAGACAAAAAAACAAAACAAACAAAAAAACAAAACAAAAAAACAACAACTCAAGGAATTCATTAGAACCAAACCAATGCTGCAGGAAACGTTAGGGGGACTGTTGTAAATAGATCAAAGTGATAAAAGAATATAGCAAAAGAGGAATACAGGTTTAAAGAATAAAATGGCGATAAACAACTACATGTCAATAATATCCTTAAATGTAAATAAGATTAATGATCCAGTGCAATTTGACTGGATTAAATGATCCAATCAAAAGACATAGGGTAGCTGCTTGGATAGGAAAACAGGATCTGTACATAAGCTGTCTACAAGAGACACACCTTAAAACAAAAGATGCACATAGTCTGAAGGTAAAAGGATGGAAAAAGATATTTCATGCAAATGGCAATGAAAAAAAAGCTAGGGTAGCAATACTTATATCAGACAAAATGGACTTTAAAACAAAGGCTATAGTAAGAGATAAAAAAGGTCACTACATAATGATAAAGGGAGCAATCCAACAGGAAGATATAACCATTATAAATATCTATGCACCTAATATAGGAGCACCTAAATATATAAAGCAGACTTTGATAGATATAAAGGGCGAGATCAACAGCAATACTATAATAGTAGGAGATTTCAATACCCCAATAACATCACTTGATAGATCCTCAAATAAAATTAACAAAGAAACGAACTTAAAGGACACAATAGATCAACTTGATTTAATAGATATCTTCAGAACCTTTCACCCTAAGGCAGCAGAATATACATTCTTTTCAAGTGTTCATGGTACATTCTCTAAAATAGACCACATGTTAGGACACAAATGCCATCTCAACAAATTTAAGAAGATTGATATCATATCAAGCATTTTCTCTGATCACAATGGCATGAAATTAGAAATCAACCACAACAGAAAAACCGAAAGATACTCAAAACATGGAAACTAAATAGCATGTTATTAAATAACAAATGGGTTAACAATGAAATCAAAGAAGAAATAATAAAATTCCTAGAAACAAATGATAATGTGCAAACAACAACTCAAAATTTATGGGACACAGCAAAAGCAGTCCTGAGAAGTTCATAGCACTACAGGCATTCCTTAAGAAGCTTGAAAAAGCTCAAATAAACAACCTAACCCTTCATCTAAAAGAACTAGAAAAATAACAGCAAGTAAGGCCCAGAGGTAGTAGAAGGAAGGAAATAATAAAGATCAGAGCAGAAATAAATGACATAGAAGCTAAAGAAACAATATGGAGGATCAATGAAACCAAGAGCTGGTTCTTTGAAAGGGTAAACAAGATTGATGAACCTTTAACAAGACTCACCAAGAAAAGAAGAGAGAGGACTCAGACAAGTAATATTAGAAATGAGAGTGGAGAAATAACAACCGACACAACAGAAATACAAAATATTGTAAGAAAATACTATGAAGAGCTGTATGCCAAAAAATTAAACAACTTAGGTGAAATGGACAAATTCCTTGAAAGATATCATCTTCCAAAAATTAATCTGGAAGAATCAGAAAACCTAAACAGAGTGATTACAACAAAAGAGATCAAAACAGTTATCAAAAAGCTCCCAAAAAACAAAACTCCTGGGCCCGATGGCTTCACTGGTGAATTCTACCAAATATTCAAAGAAGAATTAACTCCTATCCTTCTCAAGCAATTTCAAAAAATTCAGGAGGAAGGAACACTTCCAAGTTCCTTTTATGAGGCAAGTATAAATTCTGATTCCAAAACCAGGCAAAGACAACACAAAGAAAGAAAATTATAGGACATTATCCCTGATGAATTTAGATGCTAAAATCCTCAACAAAGTATTAGCAAACTGGATCCAGCAATACATGAAAAAAATCATACATCACGATCAAGGATTTATTCTGGGGAGACAAGGATGGTACAACATTCGTAAATCAAATAATGTGATTCATCACTTAAACAAAAGGAAGGAGAAGAACCACATGATAATTTCAATAGATGCAGAAAAACCATTTGATAAATTCCAGCACCGGTTTATCATCAAAACTTTCAGCAAAGTGGGAATACAGGGAACATACCTCAACATGATAAAGGTTATCTATGACAAACCCAGAGCCAACATTCTAATTAATGGAAAAAAATTAAATGCAATTACCCTAAATTCAGGAACAAGGCAGGGGTGACCCCCTTTCACCATTCTCATTCAATATAGTACTGGAAGACCTAGCTAGAGCAATCAGACAAGAAGAAGAAATAAAAGGCATCCAAATTGGAAAAGAAGAAGTAAAACTATCATTATTTGCAGATAATATGATACTGTATATAGAAAACCTTAAAGTCGCAGTAAAAAAACTACTGGCCCTAATAAACGAATTCAGCAAAATGCAGGATATAAAATTAATACACAGTAACCAGAGGCATTTTTATACACTAACAATGAACTGTCAGAAAGAGAAATTAAGGAAAGAATCCCCTTCACTATTGCAACAAAAATATAAAGTACCTAGGAGTAAATTTAACCAGGGAGGTTAAAGACTTGTGCTCATAAAATTATAAAACATTGATAAAAGAAATCAAGGAAGACACAAACAAGTGGAAGCATGTACCGTGCTCATGGTTAGGAAGAATAAACATAATTAAAATGTCTATATTACCCCCCAAAATTTATATATTCAATGCAATACCAATTAAAATACCAATGACATACTTCAAAGATATAGAACACATATTCCAAAAATTTATATGGAACCAAAAAAAAAACAAAATCCCAAAACATGAATAGCCTCAGCAATCTTGAAAAAGAAGAGTAAAGTGGGAGGTATCACACTTCCTGATAAAAAGTTATACTACAAGGCCATTGTACTCAAAACAGCTTGGCACTGTCATAAGAACATGCATATAGATCAATGGAACAGAACAGAGAACCCAGAAATAAACTCCCATCTTTATGGACAATTGATATTTGACAAAGGAGGTAAGAGCATACAGTGGAGTAAAGACAGTCTCTTTAACAAATGGTGTTGGGAAAATGGGACAGCTACCTGCAAAAAAAAAAAAAAAAAAAAAAAAAAGAAACTAGACAATCAGCTTACTCCATGCACAAAAATAAACTTAAAATGGATAAAGGACTTAAATGTAAATCATGAAACCATAAGTATCCTAGAAGAAAACTTAGGCAGTAAGCTCAGCGACATCTATCGCAGAAATATCTTTGCTGATTTATCTCCACAGGTATATGAAATAAAAGACAGGAAAAACAAATGGGACTATATCAAACTAAAAAGGTTTTGCAAGCTAAAGACAATATGAACAGAATAAAAAGAAAAACCACACAATGGTTGAACATATTTGACAATACATCTGATAAGGGGTTAATAACCACAATTTATAAAGAACTTGTAAAACTCAACACCAGGAAGACAAACAATTCAATCAAAAAATGGGCAAAAGAAATGAATAGACACTTCTCCAAAGAGTACATACAGATGGCCAATAGGCAGAAAAAAAATGTTCAACATCACTAATCACTAGAGAAATGCAAATTAAAACCACAATGAGATACCACCTTACACCAGTCAGAATGGCGCTAATTAACAAAACAACACATGATAGGTGCTGGTGAGTATGTGGAGAAAGGAGAACCCTCCTGCACTGCTGGTGGGAATGCAGACTGGTACAGCCACTGTGGAAAACAGTATGGAGATTCCTCAAAAAATTAGAAATGGAACTGCCCTTTGACCCGGCCATCCCACTTATTGGAATATATCCCAAGGACACCATATCACTGACTGAAAAACATGTTTATGGAAGCACTGTTCTTAATAGCGAAGATCTGGAAATAGCCCAAGTGTGCATCAGTGGACAAGTGGATTAAAAAGCAGTGGTGCATATATACAATGGAATAGTATGGGGCTATGAAAAAGAAGGCAATATTACCTTTTGCCACAATGTGGAGGGACCTGGAAACTATTATGTTGAGTGAAATAAGCCAGGCAAAAAAAGAAAAATATATGTCCTCACTCATTTGAGGAATCCAAGGAATAATGAGAACTGAGGAACAAAATTGAGACAGAGGAGGGATCAAAGGGACCAGAGGAAAAGAGGACAGAGGGAAAGGGGATGATAGGATGGAATAAACCTGAAGGGAGGGGGGAGGGTGCTGTAGGGAGGGGGACTCTCAAGAGAGATGTTGAGGAGAATAGGGGGGAGGGGGATGCATTCGGGGTGACCCTAGAATGTATGTAAACACAATTATTTAAATTAAAAAAATAAAGAAGAAAAAAAAGAAATAAATTTACATACAGTATCTCTAAGGAATACAGATACAAAAATCCTAAACAAAATACTAGCAAATTGAATACAACAAAACATTAAAAAATAATACATCACGATTACATGAGATTTATTTCAGGAGCACAGGGATGGTTCAATATATGGAAATCAATCAATCAATGTAATACACCACATCAACAAAACAAAGAACAAAAATCATATGATCCAATCAATAGATTCAGAAAAGGCATTTCATAAGATACAACACCCTTTCAGGTTTAAAACACTCCATAAAATTGAAATAGAAGGAAAGTTCCTCAACATAGTAAAGACCATATGTAACAAACCATCAGCTAATAGTATACTAAATGGTGAGAAAATAAAGGCTTTTCCTCTAAATTCAGGAATAAGACAAGGTGTTCTACTCTCTCCACTCTTATTCATTATAGTTCTGGAAGTTTTAGCCAGAGCAATCAGGCAAGAGAAAGAAACAAAAGGCATCTGTATCAGGAAAGAAGAAGTAAAGGTATCACTTTTTGCAAATGACATGATCCAGTATATAGAAAACCCCTGATTTTACCAAAAAATCTATTAGAAACAATAAACCAAGACAGTAAAGTCACAAAATACAAAATCAATATACAAAAGTCCACCGCTTTCCTATATGCCAATGATGAAACAATGAAAAATGAACTCAAACAACCAATTCCTTTTACAATTGCAACAACAACAAAAAATGAAATACCTAGTAATAAACTTAATAAAAGATGTGAAGGACCTATATACTGAAAATTACAAAACATTATTGAAAGAAATTGAAAAAGGCATAATGAAATGAAAAAATATTCCATGTTCATGGATCGGAAGAATCAACATAGTTAAGATGGCCATATTACCCAAAACAATATACAAATTTAATGCAATTCCCATCAAAATCCCAATATAATTTTTTAAAGAAATAGAACAAAAAATCACCATGTTTGTATGGAATCATATAAAACCCCAAACAGCCAATGCAATCCTGAGAAAAAAGAATTAATCCGGAGGTATCACACTACCTGACTTCAAATTATATTATAGAGCTATGATCATCAAAACATCATGGTGTTAGCAGAAAAACATATATACAGACCAATGGACTAGAATCGAGAGTCCAGAAATAAAACCACATATATATGGACAAATATTTTTTGACAAAGGAGCCAAAAACACACAATGGAGAAAAGAAAGCCTCTTCAATAAATGGTGCTGGGAAAATTGGAAAGCCACATGCAAAAGAATGAAACTTGACAACAGTTTGTTCCCCTGAGCAAAAATTAATTCAAAATGGATCAAATGACCTAAATATAATATCTGAAAAAATAAATTACATAGAAGAAGACATAGGTACTAATTCTTGGACCTTGTCCATAGAGAACAATTTATGACTTTGACTCCAAACGGCAACAGAAGTAAAGCCCAAAAGAAACAAATTGGACTATATCAAACTAAAAAGCTTCTGCACAGCAAAAGAAGCAACATGAAAAGAAATAGGTGGCAAACTAAGTAGGAGATGACATTTGCAAACAACCACTCTGATAAGGGGTTAATATCCAAAATATATAAATAATTCCCAAAAGTCAGCCACAAACAAACAAATAATCCAAAAAATGGGGAAAGGACCTAAACAGACACTTCTTCCAGGAGGACATACAAATGGGCCAACAGATATATGAAAAGATAACTTCACTAGCTATTCAAGAAAAGCAAATCAAAACTAGTGGGCTATAAGTAGTAGTGTTTAATCACTGGTGTGAACCTGTTTCTAACTTTTCCTTCCACTTACTACAAAGATTGGAGAAGCACATTTCTATGAAGCCTCTGTCAGCTTGTCCCTGAGTGGCTATAATAAGTAGAAGTTCTTTCCAATGATGACCTGCATTGGATACACAATGTGAGAAGGAAATAAAGATGTTTTTGGGTTAGGTTACTGGAATTTCAGGACTGTCACCACAGCAACACCTACTTAACCTTTACTGACTGATTATCTTGTAAGAAATTAGGTATTATATGGTATGTTGGTACGATGTGGAAGAAACCTTTGTACTCACTAGAGAAGAAGGTAGGGATATCACTTCCCTTAGCAAAGCATCCACATATTCCTCTATGGAGACAGTGTCAGGATAGTGGCTGTCCTGGAGCTCTGGCCTATACCAAACTACAAACACAGTAACGGAATAAGGTCTTTGGTTAGGTGAAAAATTGTATGTGAAAGAGGTAGACCAACATTAACAATAGAAAGATGTGTTTGTGTTGTTGTCATGGAGTTATGCCACTCATATCACCAGCAAAGAATCTATTGTAGGGGGAATAGTTGCTTGCCAGCTGCAGCTGTGTTTGTATTGAAACCACAGCCTGACCTGTGGTGGCGCAGTGAATAAAACATCAGCCTGGGATGCTGAGGTTGCCAGTTTAAAACCCTGGGATTGCCTGGTCAAGGCACATATGGGAGATTATGCTTCCTGCTCCTTCCTCCCCTCTAAAAATGAATAAATAAAAAAATCTAAAAACAAAACAAAACGAAAAACCACAGTCTACCAGGGCTGCTCCCATCCAATGTTTCAGAATGGCAGGGATAATAATGCTGACCTGTTCCAGCCTGAGCAGGACCAGAAAGCTTAATTAATTGCATGATCAGATAGCTCAGACCCTCATACCACTCACTATAGCTGTATCAGTGCCCTTTTCCCAGCTTGCACCTGACCATATGGGTTTCTTTTAGGTCCTGACTGGTTTAAGCATGTGCTGGTTTAGTATGTGGGTACAAGCTAAAAATGGATGGCACTTGGATGGTCTTGAAAGAATGTTGAGAGGGGAAATCTTAATGGGTGATGTTTTCAGTGGCGCATCATGCTTGGGGTGAGAGTAAACTAGCTAGTTGGTCAGGGGCTGGGAAAAGGACTGGAAAAGGAACAGGGTTTTGCCCAAAAGACACAGGGAATTCCAGACAGAAGTGGGGGCTGGACCTCACTATCTCCAATAAATTTTCGATCTCCATTCCCCCCATGTGATATTAAAGGGAGATGTTGTAAGAAGCTGATTTATAATTGAAATATAGAAATCTAGAATTGTGGACATAGAACTGCATCCTGTTGCAGTAAATCTTAAGTTGGCCATTGGAGAAGTTCCTTTTCAAATTCTGGCACTTGTTCACAGAGCAGTCTCTGAGCTACTTCCAGAAAATTAGAAATTCCTTTGAGTCTCATGATGAAATCATCCTTACTCCCTTTTGCTTTTAAATATACCAGTATAAAAATGCACTTAAGGTTATTAAAAGATAAAACAGACTTGCTTCAGTCTTGTGTACCTTAATAATTCCCTTGCGATTTTGATCAGGAGAACTTGAGAGAGACCTGGACTGGGTCAGCAGCACCATGACAGAACCAAGGGGCCCCTGGGAGGTCCTGCCATGGCTTGGAGGAAGGTAGGTCAATTTAGGAAGTTGGGAAGAGAGGCCTTGCTGAAAGCATGGAGAGGTTGTGGTAAAGGCTCTTTCACTCTGAGAGTTAGAGAAGCTATAAAGGAGGAGGGAGAGCACATCTCCTTCTTTTACCCTTTACCTTAGCAGGGGTCTCCAAACTTTTTACACAGGGGTCCAGTTCACTGTCCCTCAGACCATTGGAGGGCTGCCAAATACAGTGGTCCTCTCACTGACCACCAATGAAAGAGGTGCCCCTTCCAGAAGTGCAGTGGGGTCTGGATAAATGGCTTCAGGGGGCCGCATTGCGGCCCGCGGGCCGTAGTTTGGGGACGCCTGCCTTAGGGTAATAGTATAATTAGTGGGCAGCAAGTGATGATAAGACCATTCAAGGGACATAAGCTTCACTTGGGATCACAGGCCACCTTTAGACTTGTCACTTGTCAACAAAATTTTAACCATCATAAAATAACTCAGCAACTAATAGCAAACTCCAGATATACTGTGAAAACTCCCCCTTCCAACTGCATTTTCTCCCTCTGTATGTACCTGTAACAACACTAGCTCCCTCAGACCATGGGCAGACTAGCAAAGCAGCACCTGCAGGGTGTGAATGCACAGCTCTCTCCTGGTCTGCTTTGGGCACAAAAGAGATCACAGAGGGGAGTCATTAAGTTAGGATTCTTATTGCAACTACAATGTCTCCATCAAAAGGTGCTAGGAAGCGGGTGCTGACAAATGTGGGCTGTGTAGCAAGAACCCTCGGCACCATCAGCACAGTGTTTTTTTTTTTGTTTTGTTTTTGTATTTTTCTGAAGCTGGAAACGGGGAGAGACAGTCAGACAGACTCCCGCATGCGCCCAACCGGGATCCACCCGGCACGCCCACCAGGGGGCGACGCTCTGCCCACCAGGGGGCAATGCTCTGCCCCTCCGGGGCATCGCTCTGTCGCGACCACAGCCACTCCAGCGCCTGGGGCAGAGGCCAAGGAGCCATCCCCAGCGCCTGGGCCATCTTTGCTCCAATGGAGCCTCGCTGCGGAAGGGGAAGAGAGAGACAGAGAGGGAGAGGGGGATGGGTGGAGAAGCAGATGGGCGTCTCTCCTGTGTGCCCTGGCCGGGAATCAAACCCGGGACTTCTGCACGCCATGCCGACGCTCTACCACTGAGTCAACCGGCCAGGGCCAACATAGTGTTTTAATGCGACTTTAAACTTTTAAAAACCTGAGTGTAATTTCTTCTTTACACCTTCACAGGGCTTTTTTACTCTCTATTCTGCACATCCACATGGGAAAAGGAGATTTTTGAAAATGTTTTTTATGAAGAATATCTTCTTCACAATGGAAATAGATATTCACGTTGTATTTTGGCACCACAATGATTTGCTGTTTTAATTTTGTTTCAAATGATTAGAATGGCTTACATAAAAGTGTAAGCTAATTTCAACTGTGACTTTACCATTTCCCCTCTGCTTGAAAACAATATATTCAAATGTCCCAAGGTATGAATGAGAAGGGCTATGTACAAAACCTGGGGAAGGTGAAGTTAAGCAATGGAAGCCAGAGGTTTCCTGGGCTCTGACAAAGCTCTCTCCCAACTCAACAAAGAAACACAGTGACACATGTGTATTTGCCTTTATTTTTATTTTCCCCATTTGGATATTTACAAATCTTTATTTCAGCATATTTTTCAGAAGCATAATTTTGTTTCTTCATGTTATTCTTTTTTGAAGTCAGAACTGGTCAAGTCTTTTTCATGCAAAAATTTACATTTAATAAGGACATCTTGTCATCTGGCCATCTTGTCGGGTCTCTGCTGCGCTGTACCATTTTGTGGGTCAGGCCATCCAGGGCAAATGAGTTTTGGTCCTCTTCCTCTTGTGGTTTTCACTGCCTGGGCCCAGTACCTCTTCTGTATATGTATGCTTTTACTTTATTTCATCTGCCTCCAGAATGACACTGTCTTGGCTGCCTTCTGAAGAATTCCCTGGTATTGTGGTCAGTTGCACTATACCTGGGCACCTTCAGTTCTACTGACCCAGAGGTGCAGTCTGGCAAGATGGTGGATGCAAAGTCTCACATATATTGAGTCAGCAGAGGTAACCCTGACTAACTGGGGCTATTTCATAATTGAAGTATATGAGGGAGACACTGTAAGACCTTCCCTCCTCCCTACCCTGAAAACCTGACACTTATAATAAAGATTTCATATTGATCACAAGACACTACACACGAAACACGAACATACTGCATTTTGTAGGACAAGTCACGATTTTCTTTGATACTCAGCATCACAGTAGGGTACCATGCAGGTGGAAAACTTTGCAAATGCATTCATTAATTAATAGCTCAGAGGGTCAGCTCTTTTATGTACAGAATAAAGAATCACTACAGTCTCAGGTCTAAATATGCAAAGGCATTGCAGCCTTGCTATTAACAAGATGACACGGATTTTAAGAATACATTTGACAAGCTCTGGTAAGACCCAACATATCTGTTATCTCTTCAAAGGCACCCCACAGTGGCAAATGGGACAGACAAGAACTTATAAGGAAACATGTTACATATCCCCTCAACAAAATGACACTTTGGAGAGGCAAGGGTGTCTTTCCCATGGAGGTGATATTCCTGGGGGAAAGTTAATGTGACAGTCCATGTGAGGAAAAGAAAAGTGGGTAAAGGAGTAAAGTAGAAGTTGCTCCATCCCAGACTCAGCAACACCCTTCTCTCTGCTCACGCTCCAAATTATCTATCTCAAATACTCTGACTGGCTGGGGTTGAGCATCTTGCTAGATGCTCTGCACTTCCAGAATTACTTAGTGAGGTGAGTGGGAGGGGATATAAGCAGCCAGTTGGAGGAAGGTGTGTCTGTACCACTGGGGATAGCTGAGGATGGGGCTCAATGATGATGCTGGACAGAACACATATAGAATATGACAAGGGGAGATCTGACAATTTTCAGGTTAAAATAACCCAATCCATGGCAAGCTCAGAAGGTTCAAGTCTCTGAAAAAGTGTCATTGACAGATCTCCACTTTACCGTGACACTTAACCTCACACAGTATGAGTTGCAGTAGAATTCAACACATTGCAGCACATTAGGGCAAGATATTCTTTTTAAGGTATACTATTATATCTAGCTACATGGATCTAGAGATATTTACAATTGGTTTCTCTATCTTTCTTCTGTGCTTTGAAGTCTTCCCCATGCATTCCTGTGCATTGTTTTTAGGGACATCTTAAAATCCCTTTTGTCCCCACTGCTCTAGTCTCTTTCACCAGTATTACCTCACTCTAAATGAACTACTTGCCTCCCACAGGGCTCAGAGACCCTCCAGGATCCTGGAAACTGACATCAACCAGTGTTGGTGGGAGCTTCATATATGGGGTCAATGCTCTCCCCCCCGTCTGGATCTTTCTGTGAGGGATGTCCATAAAGGAAGAAGCAATCTTAGATATTCCAGAGGCAACTTTGTTTTTATCTTACAAGATTTGTGTGTGTGTGTGTGCACATACAAGTGTAAACACATGTGATTGAGAACATATATGTGGTTGTATGTGTTTATGTATCTCTGTGGGTATGTATGTGTAAGAGGCTATGTTTATGTGATGCATGTATAGAAAAGAAAAGAATGATGACAAATTGGTTTGATTTAGGCAAATGAGTCCCTGGGTCTCTCCTTGGTCAGTCTTCTCACCCTTCTGACTATCTCTTTCCCTGGAAGGGGTGGAAAGAGGAAGTTCCAAATCCAGGGCTGAAGTTCAGCCAACAGCCATCCCAGGGTGGCTACTAAACCACGCCTGCCCCTAAATGGGCCTACCACCACAGTTCATGCATGCAGTCATCTCCCAGGCACCTTTACTCCTATGCATCCAGCTGCTAACAGCCATTCCTTGGGCCATTTATTTACATCACCCACCTGCTTGGTGTTTCCTCCAAGATCAGGCTTACAAGGTGATTAGAATAAAATGATGATACAACCATCTCTCCAGTTCTTTAGCTCTCTATATATTTCTGTTCTCAATGCATCTTCAAGGCATCCCAAACATGTCTTTCCAGGACTGAGCAAAACATTCCTCATGCCAATCTTGATTAAGCAGTTCCTACCTCAAGGCACTGAATTATCACTTCCTAGGACTCTAGGACTATATCCACTTCTTCTGTGTCTTTTATCCAGGAGACAGCACAGATAGATGGAGGGAGAAGAAGAGAAGTGGATGAGAATTGGGAGATACTGCTCCCTGGAACAGGAATTGGAAAGAAACAGTTAATCAGCCTGGCCAACTAGACACCCCCCATGTGGAAACAGGCCAAGGGAATCCTGATGGTTCTAGAAGAGCCACCAACAAGAAATACATATGCTTCCAGGTGTATTTTCTTTCACACCTATTCAAATCAGATAATAAACATATGTATGCACACATGCACACACATACATAAATCACATGTTTACACACTCTTTTATAAGGGTGCACACACACATGTATCCACACATTGTTATATATACACTCTTATACATACCAATGGAGATTTACACCAATATACATATACCTATACAGCTTTTCAAATAATTGTATGTGAACACAGAACTACCTTGATGCACCTACACACACCCTGGTATATACAGAAACACAGTTAAAAGGAGTGATGGCTAATGAGTTTCAGGAGAGGCTGCCTAGGGAGGAAGAAGGCCCATAAACTGAGTGCCTGGCAAATCTTATTCTCCCATGGTCTCCATCAATGAGGTGGAGTTGCTTGGTAAGTTGGAGCACAAGCTACTTTCTCCTTCCCTTCAAGCTCCATTTTTTTCCCTTTCAGAACACTGGGGACAATGTGCTTTGCCTTCCCTGGTTCAGAGGGTTTCTGTGAGGGTCTGACGATGTGATGGGTCAGTGAGCTTGTTGACACTATGCACTAGATAAACAGAAATGATTAGTATACAGATTCACAACAGTTGTTCATCTGTTGTTTTAGATCAGATGGCGAGGTAACAAGTCAGAACTTTTCTTCATTTACCAAATGCTTTCTATATGACCAGTGATCGACTCAGCATCTGACCTAGACACATGTATTAAGTCCCTAATGTCAAGCGTTCTAAACCAGAAATATAGACAAGAGAAGTTCCAATCCCTCCAAAAGTGCCAGTTCAATTTGGGTAGTCCTTTCCCTGTGTACCCCAGCCCAACCTAGTTTGATTTTCTCCCATAAAACCCTAAAAAACAGGTGAGAATCATAATCCTTACAAGAAAAAAGCAGAAGAAAAAAGGTAATGAAAAAGAAAGTTCAACAATTCAGGGGGACAGAAAACCCCCCAAAATATTTGTGCCCACGGCTCTGCTCCTTCTTCTGCCCTTCAATTTGGCTACTGTCTGTCCTCTCAACATTTCCAGGGTTTTTCTGTGCTTATTAAATATTAGAAGTCTTTGGAAAGGTGATAGTCTTCTAGCAGAAAAACAAAAGTAATGTGTTATTTACCTCCAATTCTTCCTCAGTTCCTTTCCTTCTAGCCAGAACAAATTTTTTCCAACTCCTCCTCACCTCATGTTTATAAAAAGGTAGAACTGATTTGAGTTCTCAGATAATCAAAAATAAAATGAACAAATAAAAGAAGGCAAAATAGAACCAAAAGAATCCGTGAAAGGCATACGGCAGTGTCCCTGCTTTTCTGGGGCTATGAGATTAAATGTCATTGTATGGCCAGTAAATAATGTTGAAAATCACAAAGGCAAGTGGGAAGAGGATCCGGGACCACTTATCAACCTTAGGGACATAGTCAGGCTCAAAGAGGTCGTGCACAAACTTTTCTCTGAAGAAGTACCCAGGGCTCAGGGGAAAAGTATCCTCAGACTCTGAATCACTATCTTCATCTTCATCAAAGCCCGTGAAATCGTCACCATTATTATTCCAGGCATCGTTCTGGAGTTGCTTCTTAGGGTCAGGCTCGTTGCATTCAACTTTGGTGTCATCAGGTACGCTAACGAACTCCTCAGGGCTTGTATGGATCTCACCAGGGTTGCAGCTTGCTTCCTGCACATAATTTTGGCCTTGGAAAGGCAGATACTTCCCACTGGGGTCATGGCCATAGTTCTCATCCAAGCTGTAACTCACTTCAGGGTATTGTGGATACCAGGTCGCAGGATATCCATAAGCCTCAGCATAATTGTAGATTTGGGTAGGGACAATACTGCCATCAAGCCCATAACCATTGTATTGAACACCATAGCTTTGCAGACCCTGCTCTGAGATGGAGGAAAGATCATTTGGGTTTTCTCCAGTGGCCACCCAGGCCTGGCCTGAGACATAGGGCATTGAGGCGAGGCTTTCTGAGGTGGTCAGTGGGGCCTGTTCTGAGACATAGGGCATTGAGGCGAGGCTTTCTGCGGTGGTCAGTGGGGCCTGTTCTGAGACATAGGGCATTGAGGCGAGGCTTTCTGCGGTGGTCAGTGGAGCCTGTTCTGAGACATAGGGCATTGAGGCGAGGCTTTCTGTGGTGGTCAGTGGGGCCTGGCCTGAGACATAGGGCATTGAGGCGAGGCTTTCTGTGGTGGTCAGTGGGGCCTGTTCCGAGACATAGAGCATTGAGGCGAGGCTTTCTGCGGTGGTCAGTGGGGCCTGTTCCGAGACATAGGGCATTGAGGCGAGGCTTTCTGCGGTGGTCAGTGCAGCCTGGCCTGAGACATAGGGCATTGAGGCGAGGCCTTCTGCGGTGGTCAATGGAGCCTGTTCTGAGACATAGGGCATTGCGGCAAGGCTTTCTGCGGTGGTCAGTGGAGCCTGTTCTGAGACATAGGGCATTGAGGCGAGGCTTTCTGCGGTGGTCAGTGGAGCCTGTTCTGAGACATAGGGCATTGAGGCGAGGCTTTCTGCGGTGGTCAGTGGGGCCTGGCCTGAGACATAGGGCATTGAGGCGAGGCTTTCTGCGGTGGTCAGTGGGGCCTGGCCTGAGACATAGGGCATTGAGGCGAGGCTTTCTGCGGTGGTCAGTGGGGCCTGGCCTGAGACATAGGGCATTGAGGTGAGGCTTTCTGCGGTGGTCAGTGGAGCCTGTTCTGAGACATAGGGCATTGAGGCGAGGCTTTCTGCAGTGGTCAGTGGGGCCTGGCCTGAGACATAGGGCATTGAGGCGAGGCTTTCTGCAGTGGTCAGTGGGGCCTGTTCCGAGACATAGAGCATTGAGGCAAGGCTTTCTGCAGTGGTCATTGAGGCCTGTTCCGAGACATAGGGCATTGAGGTGAGGCTTTCTGCGGTGGTCAGTGGGGCCTGTTCCGAGACATAGGGCATTGAGGCGAGGCTTTCTGCGGTGGTCAGTGGGGCCTGTTCCGAGACATAGAGCATTGAGGCGAGGCTTTCTGAGGTGGTCAGTGGGGCCTGCTCTGAGACATAGGTTAAAGAGTCGAGGCTTTTTGGGCTTGTCAGGTAGGCCTGCACTGGTATAGAGGGAGGATAACCGCTTCCATCTTCAAAGTTAACCTGGTCACCCTTTGAGGGGACTGGGAATAGATTCGGATAATTAGTAGAATCAAATCCCACATTAATAAGCTCTTGGGAGGGAAGAGGGAGGGGTCCTTCTTCATCAACATTTGTAATGTGATTGTTGATCTTGTCGACTGACGAAATGTCCACTTTCTCATGTCTCTGGTACACAGGGGGCTGAGGAAAGGATCAAGAGGCTGTTAGTATGTATGGGAAGTCCCTTGGGGTTGCCAAACCTGTTTCCCTGGGGTAGCTCCTCCTTCTGGAGTGCTGTCTGGTGGACAGAGGCAAGTCCCCCTTAAGCAAGTGGGATTGGGCTCCCTGTGAAGGATGGAGTCGTGCTGGACATTAATATACCACCAACAGTAAAAGCCTCAGCATGGCTTTAGGAGTCAGAAGAGCAAAGGAAGAGTAGGCCAGCCTCTCTGGTATCTGTTTCTTTTTTACAGCCTCCCTGTGTTCCCTTTAACTCTGGCTTTATCACTTGCTCTTGGAAACACGCTAAGTGGACCAGATTTGAAGGCCAATGGTCTGGGGAAATCTAGCTCTGCCACTTACCAGCATTGTGACTTTTGACAATGACTTAATATATTAGTGATGATATATTTTTCTACTTCTTTGTTACATTGCTCACAAAAATTAGGGGATCAGGGAATGTGCAGATACTCCAGTACTTTCAGCCTTTTGTATAGTGCATTTCCACCAATGAAATAAAAGTTGGTTTTGCATCTCATTTGTATAATTGAACAACTTTCTTCGACTTGTTTGCTTTTCTGATGTTCTTGTTTAATAAAAAAAAAATCAAATGCTTTTTTTTAATTGCTTCATATTCATTTTGAAATATTCCCTAATTTTTGGGAGCAGTATATTTGATGTATGTGTGTTTTCAAGGAATTACTAAGGCTTGTGAAAGTGTCAGGTGCTAAGCTTAGGCTAAAGAGGTACTCAAGTAAAGCTGATTATCAGTCAAAATGTCAAACCTGCAATCCCGATTCCTGGTAGCGAGTGCGGTTCATGATTCTTCGGGGTCTCCGGGGTCTCCTGTGTTTTCTGTAACGGAACCGAAATCCTCTTCGGGTATAGATAAGATAGTTGATGTAGACATATTCCATCAAGGTCAGGAACACGAAGAAGAGGCATACAACCATATAGACGTCCATGGCCTTGATACAAGCAAATTGGGGGAGTTGATCCCGCAGATGTGAATTGAGGGTGTTTAGGATGAGCATTGAAGTCAGACCTATAAACAACACAGTACAGATGGCTGAAGTTATTGGCAAGCCATTGGGCTCATGTCATACAGGAAGGGAGCAAAGGCCATGTCTGGGGTGTGGAGGGCTCTCAGCAAAAAAGGCCTTAACTCCCTAAGCCTGGAATTTTGTTCTCTTTGTTCCTCCTCCCCCATCTTTACACCCAGCTTGTGCTTCAATGGTTTAATGATTTCCCATTGCTCTTAGGATCAAGTCAAAAACTTTCAGCAATGGTTTCACAGTGATTTATATCACCAGCCCAATTCTGCCATATAAGGGCCTTTTCCCCTTTTTCTTTTAGTTTATAGGCTTTTCTTTAGCCCCTGAATATTAAATGAGATATGTTCCTAGGTTTTGTGAGCCCTAAAATATTACAGAAATATAATGTTTTAGGGTAATATATGCTCCTAAAAAAGGAGGCTGGTTTTAAATGTGGATTTAAATGTGGCAGAGGTGGATTTAAATGTGGGCACACCGGGCGCGCACCCTGGGCCCCGACTTCTGAAGGGCCCCACAAAACACTAATTTTACACTTTTTTCTAATGGCACCAAGTTTGGTTTTGTATGTGAAAATTTAACATTAATAGTACAGAATATTTTTTTATTTAAAAATATGGTTAACATGTATTATTTTTATTTTCCCTGGCTCTCTCTCTTTTTTTAAGGGACCCAATATTTTCTGTGTCTGGGGCCTCAATCAACCTTAATCCACTTCTGCTGAGAAGTCTGCCTCAAAGATGTTGAAGGAGAAACCAGACCTGGGTCAGAGACAAACTGCATTCTTCAGGGTGGGGTCATATAAACTTAGGAGCTGATTTCTGAGGCCCTTCCCTGGTACTGCTCAAAAACTTTTGATGTTCCTTATTGCTTAACTGTGAAATTCCAACTGCTTAAACTGAATTTCTTCCTGAGTGCTCCTCCTCTCTTCCCCAGCTTCTGTCACAAGTCTCCTGTGATTTAGCCTCCTTTTAAGGCCTCTGTGCCTTTAATCAAGCTATTTCCTCTTTTAAGGAATGCCAAATCTTGTGTCTCTGCCTCTTACAAGTCTTGAAAACCCAGGTAGTGTAATACTTCCTTGGTGTAGTTTTAGCCAACAAGACCTAGGTCACTTCTTCCTCTGGATTCCAATGGCATTTGTCTCAGCATTCCACTAGACACTTATTGAAGGTAGCTCCTCTGGAAGCCCTCTCCTGTCCCTAGTAAGACATTTGGATATGTTGCTTAATCAATGTTCGTTATGTTGCATTTTTGATCTATATTCATGGCCTCCATTCACTTGTATATCCAGAAAATAATGAGTTCTGGTACTTTGGACCCAACACACAAAAATCCCAGCCCTGATATTTTTTCACACTTGTTTCTAATGTCAGCCTCTTTGCTGGGGATTGGCTGAGTACCTGTACAAATGCCTGCTGGGTAGAACTCATCCTGTTTTCTTGCCTGTGCAGTCACACACTACTTCTAGTACTCTTCCCTTACTGTCTACATATTTTTTGAGTGATATGACCCAAGTTCTTCATTGGGATAGAGGGTAGAGAAGGACAGGACCTACCGACTGTCACCCTGGCCACAGAAGATTTATAGTTCATCCAAAATGATATCCAAGAGGCACCAGTGGTGAGGACAGTAGGCCAATAGATCTGCACAAGGTAGGTGATCATGCTCTTCTGGACCAGGAACTCCAGTATCAGGCGCACATAGGAACCTGGCAAAGAGACATGCTGGTATCATGGTGGTAAGGCTAAGGGGATTTTCAGGGTGAAGTACAGGATGAAGGAAGGGAAACTGATGGGAAATTCAGCCTCTAATACTTCAGCCTGGGAAGTCTGCTTTCTCCTTCCTTCCTTTATTGCTCGATGTCAACTAAAGTTTTGAGATGGGAGAAACATGACATGATTCAAAGCTACAAACAGATGGAGGGGGAAGAACAGGCCCTGAGAACAATAGCATGAATCTTTTACATCTGTGTAGTGTTAAACCTAGCCAAGTGCTTCCATCATTTTCTTATTTGCAGAAAGAAAGTTACTGGGATTTTATGAAGGGGGTTTTGGAAGGTTCCAGAACCAGAAGAAGTAGTAAAGGAGGCAGTGCAGAATGTAGAGGTCCAAGGCAGAGATAGATCCTCAGGAGTTTACCAAGGTACAAAAGAGACAAGAGACAGGAGGCAAGGAAGGGGTCAGACCTACCTGTGTAGAAATGCACTTGTTTGCTAGTCACTGTTTTTCCTAGGAGGCTGAACTCAGGGACGTCTATCTCCTCAGTCCCCTGGATGGCATCCTCACCACCTTCCCAGTATAACATGATGTCTTCAACTGTGTAGCCATCTGGGAGATGGAGAGAAACAGTCTCAGAAAGCAAACATAGGCAGAGTTCACACCAGCTTTTGCTGAGTTTGAGCAAGGGGGAGAGGGGAACTGGGAAAGAGAACTGTCATCATGATTTTCTTTTTATTTTTAGCCAGGAAGAAAAACAGCAAAGATATGTGTTCCTACCCACATCCTTGTGCACAATTTCCCAATAGTAGAGTACAATTTCCCCATAGGACCATTTACGCCCTAAAAGTCACCTTCCATCAGATGTTTATCTATCTATCTATCTATCTATCTATCTATCTATCTATCTATCTATCTATCTATCTATCATCTATCATTCATCTATCTACCTAAGAGAAGAGAAAGTGGGAAGGAGTAAATAAGGGAGACATGCCATTCTTCAGACTATCAAATCTATCTCAGGTTTCCTGATGGCTACAACCACAGATAGAAAAAAAGGGGCCATGGGAGATAGACTTACAGCTCTCCATTTCCAGCCTGCAGGTCTGCTTTCTCACAGGGAATCTACGCTCATTCAGAAAACAAGCTGCTATGGTGGTGAGCCTGTAAAGGAAAAGCAAAAGGAAGGGAAAAGTGAGTCTAATCCAGGGAAGCACTCATTACTGAGAATACTGCAGGGGTGGAGAGGGAGAGGTACCCCCAAAAAACTGACCCGACCAACACTCGTATTGCCTGCACTTAGAGCTGGACCCTCTTCCCCCCTCCCTCTCTTCTTTTTTCCTTTCTTCATTTCTAGAGGGAAGATTAATTGTACTTGTGTAGGGAGGAGAGAGGGAAATTATGTGTGACAAAGAAACCAAGAAATCTGGCAGAACTTGAACAAAGAACACATGTGTGGCATGTTAGGACAGCTCAGGGTGTCAGAATGAAAAGAGCCCTTGAGGAAACTGAATGTAGAGAGAGAAAGAGGGCTTTTTTTGCTGAAGAAGCAGTAAGGTTATAAAGAGGAAACTGTGTTGCAAGAGGAAACTCAAACATGTGATTGAGATTTTTTCTGGAGATTTTTCATGTGCTTTCTGAACTCTGTCTCTGTCTTGTGTAGTCATGGTATTTGATTTCTTCTACTTTGATGTTGTTTGAGAGTGGTGCAGCTAAAGCTCTACGTCTGCTGGGCAGTGCTCATATGCAGTCTTCAGGTATGGACGTGAACAGTGGCCAAGGCCCACCTTTGGCCATGGGAACTGCTCCCACCCCACAATGTTCTCATCTCTGTATCTGAGGTTACTGTGGACTAGAAAAATATCAGTAAGTATAAATGTATGAGAGGGATTAATATATTTGAGGTGGACCACAAAGTTGGGCAGGGACTTTAAGTTGCCACGTGTTGAGTCCATGAAAGGAATCTTAGGAGGGGTCTTGGAGAAGCTGGGGAGAAGTGACCAGTGCAAAAGGGATAATTTAAAAAGCCTTCATTAGCCTCAGCTAAGAGAATCTGGCCCACCCCTCAGCCAACCCTTACAGCTGCTAACCCAAGCTTAGTCCCTTTTAACCCTTGAAGTGATTTCTATTTTGCACAGTGAGTAGGGTGTGAGTGTGTGTGTATGTGTCCCCTCTATGAATCTTCCATGCAGCTGAGGTCCCCATTAAATGAAACAAGTGTGACCAGTGTCCTGTTCCCTGAAAGTTTTGTTATCTGATTCTACTGCCTTGGTCCATGGAAAAGTAGATGGAGAAAGAAAAGGGAAACAAGAGACAGAGCAGGAGGACCCTAGAGAAAGAGAGGCTCAGAGATAAAGCTGAACCCTGGCAGCTACCTCTCAGAAATTTTCTGAACTAAATTTCTCTCTTACGCGTGTCTTAAGAGATGGCTTCTAAGAGATGACACTGTGAGGAGAGGCCTGTTGGCTGTCTGCTATGCTAAAAATAGACCAGTGAGGAGTTCCAGCATGCACACATTCTGTGTGTACAAAGCCACAGTCAACAGATCCATATTGCACACCCCTGGGCCTCTAAATGATGCAAATATGACCAGTGGCAGAGGCAGTCCCCCTCCCTCACTTCATGGGCTTCAGCATTTATCTGTCTCCCTCCCTCACTGCATGGAAGACAAAAGACACAAACATATATAATAGAATGTATACAATGCTAAGGCAGAGGAAAAGCTCTACCAGTTGAGAGAATCAAGGATGATTTCTTCATAAGGAAAGTATTTGAGTTAGTGACTGAATGATGGCCAAGACTCACAGTCTTGAAAAGGGACATTCCAGACAGAAGCAACAGCAGAAGCCAAGGTGTGGGGACAGGACAACCATGGATGCCTGTAGGAAACTGGAGGATAAGCGAAGAAGCAGTGCAAGACAGATTTGAAAAGCAATTGGATCTACTCTGTGTTCCTTAAAGTGAGTTGGTGGGATACTCATTGGGAAGAGGGTTTCCAGACCCCTGTGGAACTCACCACATGCCATATTGCACTGTTCCATCTGGGTGAAGCTGAAATATGCGACCGTTCACAGTCATGTCATGCACTAAGGCATCTTTGCTATTTAGAAAGTAGCAGTCGGGGACCCACAACTTTTCAAACATCTGATAGTCCAGAGTCAGGCTCTGGTCAGTCTCATTGTACGCTAAACGTGGGTCTTTCCAGGTCTGATGAAAAAACATCGTGATTGCATAGTCCTGGAATGAGAAAGGTAAATCCCAACTGTAAGTGAGGTTGTCCAGTTCTCTGTTCTCAGAGAGTGTATGTATATGTATGCAGGTATAAGAAAGATACTATAACTATAGATGAGTAATGAAACATATGTAAGAATGTTAAATATAATAATGTTCAGAATCATAAATAAAACTCAGGTAATTAAAATCCAGGTTAAGAAATGGAACATTATCAATAACTTTCAAGCTTCAATGTGTCCCTTCTAGAACTTATTTCCCACACCTCCCAGCAGTAACCATTTAAAACTTATATTTAAATGACAATCATTCCCTTGTTTTTTGTTCGAGTTTTATTGTCTATGTATGTATTTCTAGGAAACATACTGCTTAGTTGGACTTATTTTAATTATTTTCCAAATGAAACTATAATGTGTGTATTCATAATTTTCTCCTCTAACTCAATATAATATTTGTAATATTCAGGTTGATGTAATTAAAATTTGTTCACTTGCATTGATTGCATATTGGATAATATTCCCTTACATGACTATACTATGTATATTATTGTGTGAACACACCATTCATATGAAAATCACAATGAAATAAGAACTATGAAATTAAAGTTCCAAGTTACACACCTTCAATACTACTGCCACTGGTATTGTCTGACTTTTGATCACTGTCAACCTGGTAGGCATGTAATAAGGTCTCATTGTGGTCTTATTTTGCATTTCACTGATTAATAATAAATTCAAGCATCTTTTCATATGTTTATCTGCTACTTGGTTTTCTTCACAAAAGTGAAGTTCCTGTTCAAAAGTTTTGATCATTTTGTTTTTAATATTCTTCTTATTAATCCACAGAAATTATGTATGTTTTTTATTTTTAAATTTTATTAAAAAAATTAAATTTAAAAGGGTGACACTGATCAATAAGAGTACATAGATTTCAGATAAACAATATTATAGCATTTGAACTGTTGATTATGTTGTTCATTGTCTATTGGTTTCTTCTTGCATCTTATTGAGTGTTTTCAGAACTTCAATTTTGAATTCTCTATTGTTTAACTCCAAGGTTCTCATGTGATTGAGATTTTTTTCTGGAGATTTTTCATGTTCTTTCTGAACTCTGTCTCTGTCTTATGTAGTCATGGTATTTGATTTCTTCTACTTTGATGTCATTTGAGAGTGGTGCTGTTATGAACCCCTTATCTCATGTACTTTATCCCCAGTCTGATGGCTGGAACAGACACACTTACCATAGACATTTCCGAGATCTCTTCAATACTGGAGACATACATTGATATTCCCACTGGCACAGGGGTACCTAAAATATAGGTAGACACTATTGCATGTAGGGTAAGACAAAGGTAAGACTGTGAACTCAGGAGCCAGACTTCTTGGGTTTGAACCCATTTTGACACTTACTAACTGTATGACCTTGAATAAGTTACCTAACTTCTCTGAGCTTTATTTTCCTAAGGGTTAAAATGGGATTAGAGCACTGATCTCATAGTTAGTGCAGGCCTGGCCCCTGATACTTTAAAAGGAAGACAAAGACAAAATAAGGTGATGAAGCACTCCCCTTTAAATGTTTTCCTGATTAAAAACTAACTAACTAAATAAAAAAACCTTAGGAGCAATGAACTAAGAAACAAAAGCTAAGATTTTTGGTGTGTATGAACATATGTGTGTAAGTGCATGTGGGTATGTCCATGTGTGAGGGAATGTGTCTTTGTTTGAATGACTGTTTGAGCTGTGTGCAAGAGTTTATGTATGTATGAGTATATAAGTGTACTCATGTGCAGGTGAATGTATCAATGTGTATATGAGTGTATGTGAACATGTCTGTATATAAGAGAATGAATGAGCATGATTGTGTGTTTTAATGTGTTGTCTGGGAGCAAATGGGAGCATATGTACATGTATGTGGGCATGTTGTGTGGAAGTGAATCTATGAGTGTGTTCATGTACAGATGAATGTGTTTGTGAGTGACTGTGTGTTACATGAGTTTTTAATGTGCAAAGAAATGTGTGAGTATGGGTGTACTTGGGAGTTTTTCTGTGTGTGTATTAAGTGAATATGTCCATGTATATGAGTGAATCTGTATATATTCATATGAATGATTTTGTGAACATGTTTTTGTGCTTGCATACATTACGTGAGTAATATGTAAGCACCTGCAATCATTTAGTATATTGGTGTGTAGAAGCAAATGTTAAGTGTGTTCATGTGCAAGTGAATACATGAGCATCTTTGCATTTGTGAACTTGTCTATATGTCATTTGCATTTTTATCTATGTGAGCATGTTTGCATATGAGTGAATGTGGGACCATTTTGCATGTGTAATATTTAAGTATTAAGTATTTAAATGTTTTTTTTAAGTATTTAAATGTTTTTGAGGGAGTGAAAGTATGTGCATCTCTATAAGTATGAGTATATTCATGTGAATGTGGGTGAAGGTATGTGTGTTTGGGAGCCAGTGAATGTCTGAGCACATTTCTGGGTGAATGAATGTGTGACCATTTGCATGTATTTGAGTGTACTGTGTGGGAGTGAATATGTGGATTGTCTGTGTGAACCTTTTCATATTTGTTAATATATTTGTCAGCATGTCCCATTAATATATTTATCAGCATGTCCATGTGTGAACAAATACATGGCCATGTTTGTATTTGTAAAGTTGCATTTACATGAGTGTATGTGAGCATGTTTGTGTGTTGAATCAATTTGTGTTCATATCATGAGTATGTTCATTTGTGAGTCTGTGTGTGAGCATGTTAAAGGCATATGTGAAGGAATTTGTAAATGTGTGCTTATGTGAGCATTTTTGCATGTGTGAGTTCATGTGTGTTTATATGAGTGAAAGTTTAGGAATGTAAGTAAACTTATGAGTGTGTGACTATGTGTTTGTGTGAGTGAGCATGTTCATTGTGTGAAAATGTAAATGTGTTTATGTGTGTGACCTTGTTCATATTCAAGAGATAAGTGTAATAAGTGGTCACATTTATATACTCATACTCATCACACTTAAATGAGTATATTACTGTGAGTGTATGAAAGCACATTTATGTGCTTGAGTGAATGTATGTCTGTGTGAGTGTGCCTGAATGTTTTTATGTGAGTGAATATGTGACCATGCTGATTTGTAAGTCAGTCCATGAGCTTATTCATGAGTGTTAGTATGTCACTGTATGAGTGAACTGTGAGCGTGTTAATATGTGTTTGTGCATACAGATGTCTGTGTGTTAATGAGTATCTTCATGTATGAGGATGTTTGTGTAAATTGGTGGGTACATTTGTGTATGTGAATGAGTGTGCTCATGTGTGAATGAATGCATGAGCTTGTTTATGTGCAAGCATGTTAATATGGGAGTATGTGTGAGTGCGTAAGTTCACGTATGTGAATGTCTAAGTATGTGTGTGAGTAAATTTGTGAGTGTGACTGTGGATGTGAGCAAGTTTGTGTGTAAGTGGATGCATGGCCATGTTCACGTGTATATGTGAATGTGTGAGCATGCTTGTGTGTGTATATGTGTATGAGCATATGTGAATGTGTGAGCATGTGTATGTCAGTATGTATATATGTGTAAATAAATTTGTGTGTGTTAATATGTGTGTGAGTGAATGTGTGACTGTGTTTCTGCTTCCTAACTTTCTTTTTCAGGCCTGGGTGTGAATACTGCCCACACAAATGCAAGCAGGGATGTGAAAATATGTACTAAACTATAAGGTATTGTGGAAAAATACCATTTTTATTGTTTATTCATTGGTTCAAAGCTGCCTTCACCCATCCCCAAAGCTAAGCCATTGTTCTATATGTATTATATCACACTGTTGCTATGGAAACACATACGCCACTTGCAATTCAGCCTGCTGGCTTCATTGGAGGCTGACTGCCCAGAAGGTGAGCTACAAAATGGGAAATGTATTATTCCCATCTCAGTGTTTCAAAATGAGAGCTTACCTAAGGTATCCCACATCCCTAAAATAACAAAGGGGAGCAAGAAGCTTCCAGATAAGGTGTCTAAGTGCTCTCTCTGGGGTGATGGCCTCAGCCCATGTCCCATTGATATCCCTTCTGATGGGCTCCGGAAAGTGGGAAATGTGGGAGGGGATAACTATTTCCCTCCCTTTGGGAAGTGGTGTCGCCCCAATTTTTCTTCCTCCCTAGAATCTATCAGAATATCAGAGGAAGACAAATAAAGAAAGGAATGACAATGTCCCATTCATTCCTTCACTCTGCACCTATGTCATGCCAGGTTCTGGGATAGACAAAGTCCTCCAAGAGCTGCCTTGGGCAACACTGTGGAGTTGACTTCTCTTGTTCATAAAGCAGCTTTGTGGCCCTGGCCATTTGGATCAGTGGTAGTGCGTTGGCTCAGCATGTGGATGTCTCAGGTTTGATTCCCAGCCAGGGCACACAGGAGAAGCCACTATCTGCTTCTCCACCCCTTCCCATCTTGCTTCTCTGTCTCTGTCTCTGTCTCTTCCCCTCTAGCAGACATGGCTCGATTGGAGTGACTTGACCCCATGTGCTGAGAATGGTTCCATGGCCTCTGCCTCAGGTGCTAGGAAGAACTTGGTTGCTAAGCAACAGAGCAATGTGCCAGATGGGCAGTGCCTCACTCCCTAGTAGGCTTGCTGCATCGCCCTCTAGTGGGCTTGCCCGTTGGATCTTGGTTGGGGCACACGCAGGAATCTGTCTTTCTGCCTCACCTCCTTTCACTGAATTAAAAAAAAAAAGCAGCACTTTGTTAACTTTCCCTGGCTCCTCCTCCTCCTTTTAATCATCCTCCTCTCAAATACATAATAGGCTTCCCTTAAACCTGACAACATTAGGAGGGGCCTCTGCATGAGTATGAGTGTGTGTGTGTGTGTATGTATGTGTTTGTAGACTTTAAACTTTACTTCACCTCAGACATAGAGAGGAACCTGACTCTGTCTAGTGGGAGGCCTTATAGGGAGTCCTGGGTTCCCCCACTCCTGAATCCCCTGGAACAATGACCCCATTGATTGCTACCTCCGCCCCACCACCAACACCACAATACAACCCCAGACTTAGAGCCTATAGTGTCTCCTTCTGTCTAAACGCTAGAAGGTCTTGCATTGTCCTAGCCCTCCCACCTTCATCTACTGTTTGGACAAATTGGGGACCTATCATAAGAGTGTAACACCAAGAGGCTAGGCATCAGAAGTAAATAAATTCGAATTAGCTCAAAATATGGCTGTGAGGGGCCTTGGAAATACTGTGAACCAGACATACCTGACAACTCCCAGAGGTTGGTCCCTTGCCCCTGCTCCGCCCACCTGGCCCTGGGTACATTCAGAGATGGCATTTCAAAACCGTTTGTTGTACTTAAATGGTTGTGGGTCAGCCTTTACTGAGAAACAGGAGAAGGAGAAAATGTAGCTACTCCCTTGACACCCAATAGTGCTTGGTGCAACAGACTCAAAACCTCTGTCAAGTAATGGGATGCTGGCTGTGCCCTAAAACCTGAGTTCTCATGCTGAAATAACTTACCTTTTGCTTTTTCCCAGTCCCAGTGACGACTCACCTTGGATCTTGGGGCTTGATCTTCTGTCCTCGTGGAAGGGGCACAGCAAAAAGGACACTAGTCAAGTGTCCCACCTCCAAGCTTAGCCCAAGGCGATGACCACCTTAGTTTTCAAGGTGCCTCCGTAGGCAAATCACACCCTCCCTTCTTGTTTACCACAAGGAAAAGTCCTCCTGTTGTGCCCTTTAGGGTAGAGGCTCTGTGTGTTCAGGAGACTTCGATTCGTATGTACAAATGTGGACTATTAGCATTCATTAACCCATTTAGAATGTGTATATTTTGGGGGGGGGTAGGTATACTTCTACCATCTAGGGAAAGTGGAGTGCTTTCTCTGACTTAGCCACTTACTCTGATTTTTAGCTCCTTCTCTGTTCTTATGAGCAGAAATGTGACTAACCTCTATTTAATGCATCATTCCCTTTGTTTTTAGTCTAAGTTTCTGGGTGTCTCCTGAGCCAGAGGATGCCACTCCCGTTATGTGGATTGCCTATACCTTAAAAGACCTGTGATCTAGGCCAGCTGCCCTTTCCAAGGGGGGAAGATTAGATAGAGATACAGGGAGAAACTGATGTATTGGCTTTCTGGAGGTTCCTGCTTCAGTTTCCTTGTCATCTGTCATCTGCTTTTGAGATCTGAGTGCTAGGCTAAAGAGTTTGAATTTTATTTGGCAGTTAAATAAAGCAATCAAAAGTTCCTGAGATGATCAGGCTGGATTTATAAAGATCACGCTGCCTGCAGTGTATTGAATGAAATGAACTTAGTGGGAGCTAAAGGTTTGGGGAGGAGGGCAGAGGCAGCAGTGCCCCTACTGGGTAGGTGGGTGAAGTAGACAAGACAGAGAAAACCATGACCTTAATTTTGAACTAGCTGAATAGGACATGTGTCTAGGGTGCCCAGAATGTGTACTCAAGTAGAAGAACTTGTGCCCTCCCCATAGATGGGACAGAAAACTCCAGCTTGAGAAGATGTTATTTGTTTTCTCTGGTATACATATTTCTGGGGTTAGTACTTTTCCAGCGACACCAGGAAGTGTATTTTAGGCTATCTCTGTGCCATTATAAAGGAGTGTAGAGGTGGGTAGAAGGTCTCTTGTATAGAAGGTAAAGAAGTGGGGCAAATTCCAGGGGTAAGGCAAAAGGCTTGAAGGTTGGAGAGTGCTTGCTGCAGGTCACTGAACGGGAGCCACAGAAGTATTGAGCCAGGGAAGTGCAACCAGTCAGTTTACTGAGTTAAGCTGGCTTGTTGTATCTCAGTTCTGTTCCACCTAACATGCAGGCTTCTAGTGTTTGAACATGCCTTACCTCCAAAATTTGGTCTCAGACGAGCATCATATCCTGACAGCACCCTGTCCCAAATCTTGTGAACCACATCTTCATTTGCACAATTTTTGCTAAAATGGAGAAGCCATCAATCAGTAAATGCTAAACTGCTTCTCAGAGAACAAACACAAAAGAGCAAACCAGGCATCAGTGTGCCAGGGCCTTTCTTTCTCCTGCACACACGCAGACATGTACATTCATACATGTGTGTGCCTCTGCCTGCTCCCCTCCCTCCCTCCAGTGAGTCAGCCAGAAGCAAAGCAATGACGCAGATTCTTTTTCACCCATCCCCCTCCACAGTTTTTATCCAGAGGGTGGGGCATACAGATTGGAACCTGATTGCCAGGAGGATTGTGGGTAGGAAGGAGGGGGGCTTTAGGGATGTGGAGAAGGGATGAGTGGGCAGATAGAAGCCCTCAGATAAATGCATTACTTCAACCCCCTAAGGAACCCCACTTTACCATCAGCCTAGATACAGTGTCTGGGTTGGTAGGAATCCTTCCAGGGACATGTAATTGCACCAGGAAAGGTCATCTTCTACCTTTAGTGCCCTCCTGAGCTGAGTCAACTAGTATATATTCCCCATCCCAGTCACATTGTCCGTACCTGGGCTAAGGCTGGGTATTTTGTTGTCATGTCTGTGTGAACCTTCTTTCTGTATGCCTGTTTATAAGACTTGGCATATGGCATATGATACACATAGAGCCAGGTTCATGTAGCAGAGATTTATGACCTGTACCCAACCAAACCATTTCAGATTCTTGAGGTTCAGGGCTGTCCTCAAAAAGACCTGTATTTGAAAGGCTAAGATATGTCTTGGACGAGCAACACTAAGTGAACACAGCTCAGCCCCTCGGAGCTGATCTTTCCAGAAGTCTCTGATGTGCTCACCCAATTCACGTTGATCTTCAGTGGGTCTCTTTTCCCGAAGAGGGGCTTGCGAATTAGAACCAGCCCTGGGTATTGCTATAACTCTTGGAATCTTTGATGCAATGACCAGAGAACATCAAACCCTGTAAATCTCAGTGTGTGTATGCTCAGTACGCAGTTTGGTATGTTGGGTTGGGGCTGAGGCTATTGCAGGAATATTGCCCCCTTTTTTCTGAATACATGGTCATTTCTGTTTTGCCATTTAAAATTATTTCTAATCATCTTTAATAAAATAATTTCATTTTGCATCATTCCAAAATGTGCATATAAATTATTCCCAAATTAAAGCAATGCATTCCCACCTGTTTAGGACCACACATTAGCTATATGCCAGAGCTCAGGTTGTCTGGCCACCGCAAATATACATTTCTGTATGATCTACAGGTAAAGGCTGACTGTGTAACAACTCTTCAGATATTTGCAGACTCAAACGTAAAATCAAACACACACACAACCCCCCCCCAATGAATTTTCAAATGTTTTACAAGAGTACGTACAAAAGTGCACACATCTCAGAACAATCGGTTATATGGTTATACAGCCACAGATCGCACTGTCCAGGTTCCTCCGAGGTTGAGTCAGTAATTTTTATCTGCGCATTAGTAAAGGTCCTCACCGCTCAACACGCACACGCAAGAACACACGCACTGCGTGCCTCAGGGAACAGACTAAAATGCGCACTCAAACAGGTGTCTCTACTGTCTGTGCTTTAAGAATTGCCCATCACCCTGTACCATCTCCACTCCAATCCCACAGATTACAAAAGAGGTGATTGGGAAAAGATAACTATGGTTTTAGTCTCTAGGGATGGATGGCAGACCGTGGGGTAAGGGCCTCCTCTCTCCATTTCTGGGGCTGCAGACTGTGCATACGCAGGGCTCTCTCATGCGCCACAGTAACAGGTGGGCTCTGGGACAAGACTATATTTCAACCGG
Organism: Saccopteryx leptura; assembly: GCF_036850995.1. Classification (NCBI taxonomy): domain Eukaryota; kingdom Metazoa; phylum Chordata; class Mammalia; order Chiroptera; family Emballonuridae; genus Saccopteryx; species Saccopteryx leptura. The sequence continues at coordinate 53,769,065 of NC_089516.1, forward strand.
TGACCCCACTCCCACCCAGCTCCCCTCTGGGGACCAGCAGGCAGGAAAAGTCTGACGGCCAACGCTCGGGGAGCCCGTATCCCAATCTCCCCCAGCCCGCTCTGTCCAAACGGTGTGAGATTAGCCCCCTGAATCTGTCGCTGCCCCGCCCGCCCTGGTGGCACCGGCTTACCAGTCGAAGACATTCTGGACGAGTTCGGGCATGGTATCAGAGAGCTCGAAGTGGAATTCCGGGAGGGGACTGACGTCGTTACCCTCCGAGAGCCAGGTTCTGATGAGCAGCAAGAGCACGGCGGCTCTTAGCATCCCCCGGATGCCCATGGCCGCAGCGCTTTGTGGGCTGCAGAGAGCGAGAGAAAGCCTACTGTGACCGGGGATAGGGACGGGGTGGGCGCAGTACAAGGAGAGAGGGAGCTAGGGGTTACCTCTAAGGACCGGGGATCGCGGAAAGTGCCGCCCCCGCAGCTATGCGGCAAGCAGAGCTCCTTCAACGCACCCAGCAGTCCTGAAGCTGCTCTCGAACGGCGGCAGCTTCTGGTTGCGACTGGGCACCCAGCTGGAAGCTCAACTGGCTCCACCCATTTCGTCAGCAACACAGGCTGAACCAATCAGGCAAGTGCAAGGAATCGCACAAAAAGATACGCACTCTTGTCTCCGCCCTAAGCCCGCGCGCCACCTGACACCCCTCGTCCCCCCCCCGCCCCTGCAGGCCTCTGCAGTCATCCCCAGACCAGCCTGAGACAGAAGGGGTCGGAACGAACCGGTTAGGAACCGGATCGGGCGAGTTCGAAGGGAGCCACCTGCTGGAGAGCTGGGAACTGATTTGCGGCTAGGAGCACTGGTTTCGTTCCTCTTTTCCTCTCTGCAGAAATGTAAAATGTGCGTTTCTCTGGGAAAAGCGTGTGTTCAAGAGGTGTGTGCGCGCGCGCGTGTGCGTGTGTGAGTGGTGAAGGAAATGTGATTTGACTGCCTTGGCTGAATAAACATTCTGAAAAGAGCTGGATACATAGGATCAGGAAGTAGCTGACTTGCTCATTCCCAAAGCCATGACCATCCAGCAACCCCAGTGCCTAGCCTTTGTGTGGAATGGACGGTGATCACTAATGGGTTTTATGATAAAGCTCTGACCATAGCAGGAGTGCCCCTTCATAAGGATGAAAATTGGGTTCCAGGAGCCCGAGAGTTTCTTGAAGACTTCAACTTCCTAGAGTACTCTTGACCCCAAGTTTGGGTCTTTGGGACAAAGCTCGGAATTGGAAGGGTTTATTAACTGGGATCACCCTTAGTTGTGACTCTGTCCCATAGCCAGGGCACGCAGAGTTGAAGTGAGAGTCCATGGCTGACCGGGGAAGGGGAAAGAAGGCAAAAGTCAGTGTTTCAAATGTTCAAGGGAGTTAGACCCTGGAAAGCAGAACATGCTAAAACTCCTAAATTCTGGCCCTATTATGTGGAAAAGCCTGGAATTTTTCCTAGAGGACTCATTCTTTTCACTACCTTGAATACTGTCCTGTGAAACAGAAGGATCTCAGAGGATTAGGGAAATTCTTACCTAATCCCCTCTGTCCTCATCTCAAACCCATGACAAAGCAAGTTCAGAAGGAAGCCCTCCCCCAAGAGCCCACCAGTCAGAAGGGCAATCAAGAAATAGACCTCAGTCATGTTTACCAGTTTTGAGCCTCCTGAGGCATGTCATTGATGAGGATTGCAATAAAAATAAATTTCAAGTTCACTCTTGATCAATTAGAACATTCACACAGAAATACAGCCCTCTTCCTCTTTCCCTCAATATTTGGCAAATGAGTTGGGATTGCTTGTGCCTAGCAGAGCTTCAGTTACCTGATTGGTTGAGGGTTTTACTCTTTATCTCTGCTTTCTTAACCACTTTAGAATCAAACTTAAAAAGTCTCATAGTTCTCTGCCTTCTTTTAATGATCAGAAAACCTTCACATTTTTGTTTCCCTTTTTTCTTTTGCCATTGCAGCAAATGCTCTCCTTCTCATATGGGTGCAGGAAAAAAAAATGCAGTGGGACTTATATATCACTTTCTATCATATACAGGAGTGAATAAATCAATCCCCTCTTACTGCTATTAGTTCTGTCCCCATTGTCCCTGGTCACTCAAGAATCTTTGTAGAGACAATGAAAGTAGAAGGACTTCATAAAAGTGGAAGAGCCGTTCCAGGTCATTTTGTCCAAAGATCAAGATTATAATATGAGAAAACTGAGGCCCAGAGAAGGAAAATAGATCAACCACATACAAAAAGGTCACAAAACTGTAGAGTTCTAATCTAGAATCCCAGTTTCCAGGTTTGCCTTTTCCCAAACATTATTATTATTATTTTTTGAACATTATTTTTTTTTAGTGTGATTTAGCTTTGACCAGGAGTTCAGGCAACCGCCAGCAGGTGGGAGTAGATTTATTTAGATGCAGGATGTTCTCAGCACCCTGGAATCAAATTCCAGAGGCAATCTGTCCCTCATTTATCAGGGGGAAAAAAACAAAGCAAAACCCCGATGCTTGAAGTTTTATTTTTAGGTGCCCTTGTGACTAGGAGATTGCTAAAAAGTTGATGATGATTATGAATTCACTTCCAGAAGGCCTTTGCAAGAAAAATAGCCCAAAAAGCAATGACAAAAACAAAATGTAAAAATGTACATGTTAAACTTTTGTCTAGCAATTTATTAACATATTCATAAATACCCAAATTGAATTGACTTAACGCTGAATATGGTGTCATGGTGTAGGGGAAAGAGCATTGACCTAGAAGTTAGCCCATCTGTGTTCTGGACCCGAATCTACCACATGACAGTGAATGTTCTAGTTTGGTTAGAGTGTAGGATAAGTTTGGAGTTAAACAAGAAGTAAGAGAGGTTAGAGGCAAGAGATTAGGCAGAACCTGACCTATTGAACACCACATATACAAAGTACAATAAATAATTAAAGCAAGAAAAATAGTTTTATACTAAATTGTCCAAACTAAAGAATTTGATTTTTATTTGAGTCAGCCATAAGCATTTGAAGTGTTTGTGCAGGGGATGACTTAATCAGAGTGGTGCCTTGGAAAAATTCCTGGTTACTTTGGAAAGGAGGAACTGGAAATGAGGTTGAAGGCAATGAGAACAAGTAAGAGGGTATCATATATACCTCTGATTCTGGTAATGACAGCCTAAGTGATTTGGACTAACTGTCCCAATGAGGACAGGTAAATAAACTAGATGAAATATAGAAAGAAATTATCTTCATAAAAAACTAAAAAGAATGAGACTAATCTATAGTTTCAACAAAATCCCTATCAAAATTCCAAAGAAATTCTTTCTGCAGAACTAGAACATATGATCCTAAAATTCATACAAAAACCACAAAAGAACCCCAAATAGCCAAAACAATCCTCAGAAAAGACAAAGCTGGAGGCATCACAATTCCTCATTTTAAACTTAAAGCTATAGTACTATAAAGCTATAGTAACCAAAAAAGTATGGTACTTGGATAAAAAATAGACACATAGACAAGTAAAACAAAATTGAGACCCCAAGGAAAAAACTCAAGCACATACAGTCAAGTAATACTTGACAAGGGAGCCAAGAAGACTCAGTGGATAAAAGATAGTCTCTTTAATACATGCTGTTGGGAAAACTGAATAATCACATGCAGCAAATGAAATTGGACCTCATCTTATACCAAGTGCAAAAATTAACTTAAAAATATGTCTTTGTTTATTTATTTATTTTTTTTTACAGATGAGAGAGGGAGAGAGAGAAAGGGGGGAGGAGCAGGAAGCTTCAACTCCCATATGTTCACTTAAAAATGAAACCCGAAACTGTAAAAATATTGGAAGAAAGCATATGGGAAAAGCTCCTTAATATTGGCAACCATTTGTTATATGACACCAAAATTATAAGCAACAAAAAACAAAAATTAAAAAATAGAACTACATCAATCTCAAAAGCTTTTGCACAGCAAAAGAAACAATCAACATAATGAAAAACCAATTTACATAGTGGGTGAAAATATTTGCAAACCTCACATCTGATAAGGACTTAATATACAAAATATGTAAGGAACCCATACAATTCAATACCAAAACTATCAATAATCTGATTTTAAAATGTGCAGAAGAACTGAATAGATATTTTTCCAAAGAAAACATAAATGACCAACAGGTACATGAAAAGACAGTCCACATTACTAATCGTTAGGGAACTACAAATCAAAACCACAGGGAGATGTCTCCTCATACCTGTTAGAATGGCTATTATCAAAATTACAAGAAAAACAAATGTTGATGAGACTGTGGAGAAAAGGGAACCATTGTACACTTGTTGAGAGTGCACATTGGTACAGCCACTACTGAGAACAGTGTAGAGCTTCCTCAAAATATAAAAAATAGAACTACTATATAATCCAGAAATCCCAATTTGGAGTATATATGTGAAGGAAATTAAAACAAAATCTCAAAGAAATATCTGTGCTTCCATTTTAATTGCAGCACTATTTAGAAAATCAAGAGATAGAAACAACCTAAGTGTTCATTAATGGATGAATAGATAAAGATGACATTACATACAAAGTGGAGTAAAAGTAGGTTTATAGTTATTTTATGGAAAATAATGTAATAATTAATAAATAATAATACAAGAATAAACTCTTCCACATACTCACAACTGTAAATCTACTTTGCCCCACCCTGTATATACTATATATATAATGGAATATTATTTGACCATAAAAATGAAGAAAACCTGTTATTTGCAAGAACATGGGGATCTTGAGATTATTACTCTAAATGCGTTGAGTCAGGCAGAGAAAGACTTATATTGTATGTTCTTACTTACATGTGTAATCTAAAATATTGAACTAAAAGTAATAGTAGAATGCTGGTTGCCAGGGGCTGTGAGGGGCGGTGGGAATCAGGAGATGTTAGTCAAAGGCTATAAACTTTCAGCTATAGAATTAATAAGTTTTAGGGATCTAATGTGCAAGATGATGACTCTAAGTAATTATAAGGTATTATATAATTGGAAGTTGTTAAGAGAGTAGATCTTAAAAGTTATTGACACACATGCACAAAAAGTAATTACATGAAGGGATGGAGATGTTAACTTACTTTATTGAAGTAATTATTTCACAAAACATATATGTATAAAATCATCATGTTGTACACCTTAAACCTAATATATTATATGTCAATAATATCTTAATAAAGCTGAAAAAAATAATGGGGATAAAATCTAGAAGGCAAGAACACAAATAGAGAAATCTAGCCACTTTTGCCCTGAGAATATTTTATAAATCAGAAGAGAGTTGTGAAACTGAGCTCTGTTTTTGGTGGCCTCATGAACAAAGGGGACACAAGTTGAAGCCGAAGGCACAAACAGGTGAGAAATTTGATAAGCTTTCCTGCCACTTTAAGATAAGACCCTGAGTAGTTACCCCTTCAGGAGAATGGTGAACCAGAAGTTACCACCCTTTGCATGGACTTGTAGCTTAGACACTCATAATCTGGGTGGTTCCAGGATCCTGAATCCCTAAACTTGAATTAAAGTGGCCTTGGATAGGTAGTGTCACCAGGCACTTATCAGAAGCAAATAATTGTGCTCTGTACAAGAAGGTACTGTCATTCTAGGCCTGAAATCATTCTTACAAAAATTTTTCAATAATATGTCAGTATATAGTTAAAATGGCTAGGCATACAAGAACAATATATTGTGAGTTAAAGACAGCAGAAAAAATAGATGATAGAAACAAATTTACAAAAATTTCATATATCAGAATTATGAGACAGACTATAATAACTATGATTTACAATATTTCAAAAAAGCTTGTAAATACCTTCAGGGAACAGAAAATGTGATACAGCTAATTTGAAAAGGAACAAATAGAGAACTAGAACTAAAAAATAACAATGAAAATTGATAATTTAATAGATAGGTTTAACAGAAGGCAAAACACAACTAAGAGAGAGTTATTGAATTGAACGATAGGTCACAAGACATTGTCCACAATTTTGCTTAAAGAAACAAATTATATAGAAAAAAGTAGAAAAGTGAAATAAGGAATAGAGTGCGAAGATTTAACATAAATTTAACTGACGTTCCAGAAGGAAATGTGAGAGAAATAGGAAAGAAAATGATAGCTGAAAATTTGAATCCACCAATTTCAGAAGCCCAATGAATCTTACATAACTTATTTTTATTTCTTACTCCTAGAGACATCATAGTGAAAGTGTGGAAAATCAGAGACAAAGAAAACAATGATAATGGTCCAGGTTAGAGATAATGAGGTCCCAATTGAGACACAGCAGGAGATATCAGAACAAGAGGATAGGAGTTAGGCTCTGGCTTTTAGAATGCCTTTTGTTCAATTTTTTCATAAATATAATTTAATAAATATGTTTTCTGTTTCATTCCCTATTAATAAAATGCATTTGTTAAAAATTGTATTATTTACAGCAACTGGATATGTAGAAGCTCTTCCCAGTTGTCATTCTTAGAAGGCTATCTTCTTATAAGTATATTTTGCTCATCTCATGGGCCATGAAAGAGGCAAGTCTTCTCCGTGGGTCTAAAATTCTAGTTACAGCTGAGTTCTAAGGCTAGAGAAATGTGCTTATATGAGGCCTTTTAAGAGCAAGCAGAATAAAAGTGAATTTTTGTAGAAAGGCTTCCTTTTGATTACCCTTTCCCCACAAACTTTCACTCTAAGGAAAAATATATAAAACAAATAATTCTGTGTCAGTAAGACACTCTTCATGCTTGACCATGTGTACTTACTCACTGGGATTGCAGTTAAATTCCTACAGGGGTTTATATTTGTAACAAACAAAGCTAAACATACATTGTACTATATTTTAAGAGCATGAAATTCTGACTTGTTATTAGAGCTGTTCATACAAAAACTGACACAATGGCTGCCTGTTAGGTGTGGCCATATAGGAGGAGTACCAGACTTTTTGTGGTTTTCTGCACCAAAGCTGAAAACATCTGTCTATAATATCTTCTAAGAGGAATTTCAAGTGTGTGTTTGTTTGTTTGTTTATTTATTTATTTTTATTCATTTTACAGAGGAGAGAGTGAGAGAGAGAGAAAGGGAGGAGAAGCAGGAAGCTTCAACTCCCATATGTGCCTTGACCAGACCAGGGCAGGGTTTTGAACCGGCAACCTCAGCATTCCAGATCGAAGCTTTATCCACTGCACCACCACAGGTCAGGCCTCAGTGTTTTTTATTTAACTCCTTCAAGCACTTTTTCTACTTGATAGACATTCTTATATACCCTCTGAACCCCCTTCTTAAAATTTTTTCTTCAAGAAAAGATATTGTGAGAGTAGGAAATCTTTATTGCCTAGCCCCAAGCCAATCAGAAAAATTTTCAACAGTGAAGACATCAACCCACCTTTATTTATGGCATGCAGTACTGTATGTCAACACTAATTTTAACCAAATGTTATTGATAGAATAGTTGCTGGAGTTTTGATTCTGAGCTTGCAGGATTTCTCTTCATTTTTTTTGGGTAGTTATGATTTGAAAAGGCCACAGTTTTCCCTCACCCCCAAAGTCTGCAGAAACCTGCCCTTTAATATATAGCATCTTCAAATACTATCTCCCTCTCTTAGCATGGAAGGGCAGGCATAGGAAGAATGTTCCCTTAACTCTAAAGTTTTTCTAGCGTAGTGTGCTAACAGGACATTTGATTACAAAGCTGAAGATCTATATTGAAAATCATCAGCAGCTACTTAGGCATGTGTCATTGCCTCTGGATCTTAGTTATCTCACTGAAATATGAGGTGATAATAATTCCTACTTGTTAATGGAACAATTGTGACAGAGAGGAAGCCTGTTCATCCCAATTTCCTAGCTCCGGGGCTTCACTTCACTTATTCCCTTAGCCCCATCAGGTCTCTCATAATCTCTATCTGGAAAGACAACTACCATTACCACCGCTAGGCACCAGATGCCTTTGGCTTTTTTGGTCTAATTGTTGACTGACCTTTCCTTTGTTACCTAATTGTTTACCTGAATCCAGGCAAGTAAGGTTGACATTTATGAAAAGAATATTCTTGAGAAGTTGTCAAACAGAGAGGAATAAGCACAGGGAGCAGATCCTTCAGAGGGAGAAAGTTTTAGGGCACAGATGGATGGACCTCTACTTCTATTCTGGGGTCTTAACTGCTACTAGTTACTCTGCCCCTCAGTGAGGCTGCTCCTGGCTAACCTTGTCAACTCCTGATACTGTTCCCAGGAGGTGAGAAGCAGGGATCCTGTACAGATGGTGAGTGTGTAGCTACTAAATTTGTGAAGGGTGCAGCCTGTGTGACCATATGAGGTATCCAGGGTGAGGAGGGCTCTTTTCTTATGTGAGTACCAGAGCCTTTCCAGATATCTGAGGACTTGCCTTAGTCTTGAACCAGTTCTCAATTCCTTTACAGTGCCACTCTCCTCATCTCCACATTTGGCTCCTAATTAATGGATGCTTGTGTCCTAAGGCTTGTTCTCTCTGCTTCTCCTTCAGGTTAGATTCTATCAGATCAGTGGGTTTTTATTTTAGATAGTGTTTTAAATAGATCTCGATATAGTCTACATTTGTGATAACAACAATAATTCATAATGAGACATTGAATCTCACAGAAATTCTTTCAGTGACCCTTGTACTTCTCCAAATTGTTCAAAAACAGTTATTTTCTCCATGATCTCTGAGATAGTCAGTCGAGCTCGCCAAGTATTTCAGGTGCTGCCTGCACTCCCCAGCCACCTTTCATTCATGTGGGGCTGTGTGACTAGTTCTAGATAATGTAATGCAAACTTAAGTGGTGCATACCTTTTCCAGGATGTGGAATTTAGAGTCAGTGTTTGATCTATGAGGTTTATTTTTTTTTTGTCTTGACTTGATGATACTAAAAGCCAGATGTTAAAATGATGATATCAAAGATAGGGGAAACCTAGGACCTGACTCCTAGAGTGAAAGAGAGAGTTGATGACATACATCTGATATTGTGTGAGGTCAAAATTAAACTTTGTTATGCTAAGCTGCTGAAATTGGGGACTTATTTCACCAATGCTTAGCCTATCTTTTTTATTTTTTATTACTTTTTATTTAGAAAATTAAGTTTAATGGGGTAACATTGATCAATAAGAGTGTGCATAAATTTCAGCTGTAGACTTTTGTATATTGATTTTGTATCCTGCAACTTTATTGTATTGGTATATTGTTTTTAATAGTTTCTTGGTGTAGTCTTTGGGGTTTTCTATATACAGAATCATGTCATCTGCAAAAAGTGATACTTTTACTTCTTTTTTCTCTATATGGATGCCTTTTATTTCCTTCTCTTGCCAGATTGCTCTGACTAAAACTTCCAGAACTATGTTAAATAAAAGTAGAGAGAGTAGGTGGCCTTGACTTACTTCTGATTTTAGAGGAAAAACTTTCAGTTTTTCACCATTTACTATGATATTGGCTGATGGTTTGTTGTATATAGCCTTTATTAAATGTTGAGGTACGTTCCATCTATACCCATTTTATTGAGTGTTTTAAACAAAAAAAGATGTTATATCTGATCAAATGCCACTCTACATCTATTGATAGGATCATATGATTTTTGTTTTTTATTTTGTTGATGTGGTGTATCATGTTGATTGATTTATGTATTTTGAACTGGCCTTGTGCTCCTGGAATGAATCCCACTTGATTGTGACGTATTTTTTAATGTATTGTTTTATTAGATTTCCTAGTATTTTGTTTAGGATTTTTGTACCTGTATTTATTAGAGATGCTGTACTGGTCTGTAGTTATTTTTTCTTTTTTAATTAATTTTAATGGGGTGACATTGATAAATCAGGGTACATATGTTCAGAGAAAACATCTCTAGGTTATTTTGACATTTGATTTTGCTGCATTCTCATGACCCAAAGTCCAGTTGTCTTCAGTCACCTTCTAACTGGATTTCTTTGTGCTCCTCCCCTCCCCCCAACACCCTCTCTCTCCTACCCTCCACCCTGTAACCCCCACACTTTTCTCCATGTCTCTGAGACTCATTTTTATGTTCCACCTCTGTATGGAATCATATAGTTCTTAGATTTTTCTGATTCACTTATTTCGCTCAGTATAATATTATCAAGATCCATCCATGTTGTTGTAAATGATCTGATGTCATCATTTCTTATGGCTGAGTAGTATTCCATAGTATATATGTACCAAAGCTTTTTAATCCACTCGTCAACTGATGGACACTTGGGCTGTTTCCAGATCTTTGCTACTGTGAACAATGCTGCCATAAACATGGGGTGCATTTCTTCTTCTTTTCAAAAAGTGCTATGGTGTTCTTGGGATATATTCCTAAAATTGGTATAGCTGGGTCAAAAGGCAGTTCGATTTTTAATTTTTTGAGGAATCTCCATACTGTTTTCCACAGTGACTGCACCAGTCTGCAGGAGGGTTGCCTTTTCTCCACATCCTGGCCATCACTTATAATGTGCTGTTTTGTTAATGACCACCACTCTGACTGGTGTGAGGTGATATCTTACTGTGGTTTAAATTTGCATTTCTCTAATGATTAGTGATGTTGAACATTTTTTCATCTGCCTATTGGCCATCTGTATGTCCTCTTTGGAGAAGTGTCTATTTATTTCTTTTGCCCATTTTCTTATTGGACTGTTTACCTTCCTGGCGTTGAGTTTTACAAGTTCTTTATAAATTTTGGTTATTAACCCCTTATCAGACCTATTGTCAAATATATTCACCCATTGTGTAGTTTGTCTTTTTATTCTGTTTTTACTGTCTTTAGCTGTGTAGAAGCTTTTTAGTTTGATATAGTCCCATTTGTTTATCTTGTCTTTTATTTCACTTGCCCTTGGAGATAAATTGACAAATATATTGCTGCGAGAGATGTCAGAGAGCTTACTGCCTATGTTTTCTTCTAAGACGCTTATGGTTTCATGGCTTACATTTAAGTCTTTTATCCATTTTGAGTTTATTTTTGTGAGTGGTGTAAGTTGGTGGTCTAGTTTCATTTTTTTGCAGGTAGCTGTCCAATTTTTCCAACACCATTTGTTGAAGAGGCTGTCTTTACTCCAATGTATGCTTGTACCTCCTTTGTCAAATATCACTTGTCCATAAAAGTGTGGGTTTATTTCTGGGTTCTCAGTTCTGTTCCATGGATCTATATGCCTGTTCTTATGCCAGTACGTGGCTGTTTTGAGTACAATGGCCTTGTAGTATAACTTGATATCCAAAAGTGTGATACCTGCACTTTATTCTTCCTTTTCAAGATTGCTAAGGCTATTCGTGTTCTCTTTTGGTTCCATATAAATTTTTGGAATATGTTCTATATCGTTGAAGTAAGTAATTGGTATTTTAATCGGTATTGCATTGAATTTATAAATTGCTTTGGGTAATATAGACATTTTAATGATGTTTATTCTTCCTAACCATGAGCATGGTATATGCTTCCACTTGTTTGTATCTTCCCTGATTTCTTTTATCAATGTTTTATAATTTTCCAAGTGCAACTCTTTAATCTCCCTGGTTAAATTTATTCCTAGGTACTTTATTTTTTTGGTTGCAATGGTAAAGAGGATTGCTTCCTTAATTTCTTTTTCTGACAGTTCATTGTTAGTGTATAAAAATGCATTTGATTTCTGAGTATTAATTTTATATCCTGCCACCTTGCTGAATTCATTTATCAGGTCTAGTAGTTTTTTGACTGAGACTTTAGGGTTTTCTATATACAGTATCATATCATCTGCAAAGAATGATAGTTTTACTTCTTCTTTTCCAATTTGGATGCCATTTATTTATTTTCTTGTCTGATTGCTGTGGCTAGGACTTCCAGAACTATGTTGAATAAGAGTGGTAATAGGGGGCACCTATGCCTTGTTCCTGATCTTAAGGGGATTGCTATTAATTTTTGCCCATTGAGTATGATGTTGGCTGTGGGTTTGTCATAGATGGCCTTTATCATATTGAGGTATGTTCCCTGTATTCCCACTTGGCTGAGAGGTTTTTTTTAAATTAATTTTATTAGGGTGACATCAATAAATCAGGGTACATACGTTCAAAGAAAACATGTCCAGGATATCTTGTCAGTCAATTATGTTGCATACCCATCACCCAAAGTCAGATTGTCCTCTGTCACCTTCTATCTAGTTTTTTTGTGCCATTCCCCCTCCCCCTTCCCCTCTCCCACCCCCCGTAACCACCACACTCTTGTCAATGTCTCTTAGTCTTGTTTTTATGTCCCACCTATGTACTACGTATGGAATAATCAGTTCTTGGTTTTTTCTGATTTACTTATTTCACTCCGTATAATGTTATCAAGATCCCACCATTTTGTTGTAAATGATCCGATGTCCTCATTTCTTATGGCTGAGTAGGATTCCATAGTGTATATGTGCCACATCTTCTTTATCCAGTCTTCTATTGAAGGGCTTTTTGGTTGTTTCCATGTCTTGGCCGCTGTGAACAATGCTGCAATGAACATGGGGCTGCATGTGTCTTTACGTATCAATGTTTCTGAGTTTTTGGGGTATATACCCAGTAGAGGGATTGCTGGGTCTTAAGGTAGTTCTATTTTCAGTTTTTTGAGGAAGCACCATACTTTCTTCCATAATGGTTGTACTACTTTACATTCCCACCAACAGTGAATGAGGGTTCCTTTTTCTCCACAGCCACTCCAACATTTGCTATTACCTGTCTTGTTAATAATAGCTAATCTAACAAGTGTGAGGTGGTATCTCATTGCAGTTTTGATTTGCATTTCTCTAATACCTAATGAAGATGAGCATCTTTTTATATATCTGTTGGCCATTTGTATTTCTTCCTGGGAGAAGTGTCTGTTCATGTCCTCTTCCCATTTTTTTATTGGATTGTTTGTTTGTTTGTTGTTGAGTTTTATGAGTTCTTTGTATATTTTGGATATTAGGCCTTATCTGAACTGTAGTTTGAAAATATCATTTCCCATTTAGTTGGCTGGCTGTTTATTTTGTTGTCAGTTTCTCTTGCTATGCAAAAACTTCTTAGTCTGGTGTAGTCCCATTTCTTTTATTTTTGCCTTCACTTCCCTTGACTTTGGAGTCAAATTCATAAAATGCTCTTTAAAATCAAGGTCCATGAGTTTAGAACCTATGTCTTTTTCTATGTACTTTATTGTTTCAGGTCTTATATTTAGGTCTTTGATCCATTTTGAATTAAGTTTAGTATAAGGGGACAAACTGTAGTCGAGTTTCATTCTATTGCATGTGGCTTTTCAGTTTTCCCAGCACCATTTGTTGAAGAGGCTTTCTTTTCTCCATTGTGTGTTGTTGGCCCCTTTATCAAAAATTATTTGACCATATATATGTGATTTTATTTCTGGACTTTCTATTCTGTTCCATTGGTCTGAGTGTCTATTTTTCTGCCAATACCATGCTGTTTTGATTGTCGTGGCTCTATAATATAGTTTTAAGTCAGGTATTGTAATGCCCCCAGCTTCATTCTTTTTATTTAGGATTGCTTTGGCTATTCGGAGTTTTTTATAGTTCCATATAAATCTGATGATTTTTTCTTCCATTTCTTTAAAAAATGTGATTGGAATTTTGATGGGAATTGCATTAAATTTGTATATTGCTTTGGGTAATATGGCGGTCTTGATAATATTCTTCCTATCCAAGAACAGGGAATATTCTTCCATCTCATTGCATCTTTTTCGATTTCCCTTAACAATGCTTTGTAGTTTTCATTATATAAGTCCTTTACATTCTTTGTTATGTTTATTCCTTGGTATTTTATTTTTTTTGTTGCAATTGTGAAGGGGATTAATTTTTTCAGTTCGTTCTCAAAAGTTTCATTGTTGGCATATAGAAAGGCTATGGACTTTTGTATGTTACTTTTGTATCCTGTGACCTTACTGTATTGGCTTATTGTTTCTAGTAGTCTTTTTGTGGATTCTTTGGGGTTTTCAATGTACAGGATCATATCATCTGCAAAAAGTGAAACCTTAACTTCTTCGTTTCCGATATGGATGCCTTTTATATCTTTGTCTTGTCTGATTGCTCTGGCTAGAACCTCTAGCACCACATTAAATAAGAGTGGAGAGAGTGGACAACCCTGTCTTGTTCCTGATTTAAGGGGGAAAACCTTCAGTTTAGTGCCATTTAATATGATGTTATCTGATGGTTTATCATATATGGCCTTTATCATGTTGAGATATTTTCCTTCTATACCCATTTTGTTGAAAGGTTTCCACATAAAATTGTGTTGTATTTTATCGAATGCCTTTTCTGCATTTATTGATAAAATCGTGTGGTTTTTGTTCTTTGTTTTGTTGATATGGTATATTACATTAACTGTTTTACATATGTTGAACCATCCTTGAGATTCTGGGATGAATCCCACTTGATCGTGATGTATTATTTTTTTAACATGTTGTTGTATTCGATTTGCTAGTATTTTGTTTAGTATTTTAGCATCTGTATTCATTAGAGATATTGGTCTGTAGTTTTCTTTTTTTGTGAGAGAGTTTTGATCATGGATGGGTTCTGGATTTTCTCAAATGTTTTTTCTGCATCTATTGAAATTATCATGTGGTTTTTCTCCTTCTTTTTGTTTATGTGATGAATCACATTGATTGATTTGTGAATATTGTACCAGCCTTGCCTCCCAAGAATACATCTCACTTGATCATGGTGTATGATTTTTTCCATATATTTCTGAATCTGATTTGCTAATATTTTGTTGAGGATTTTAGCATCTTAATTCATCAGGGAAATTGACCTATAATTTTCTTTCTTTTTATTGTCTTTGCCTGGTTTTGAAATCAGAATTATACTCGCCTCATAAAAGGAGCTTGGAAGTCTTCATTCCTCTTGAATTTTTTGAAATAGCTTGGGAAGGATAGAAGTTACTTCTTCTTTGAATATTTGGTAGAATTCACTTGTGAAGCCATCAGGTCCAGGACTTTTCTTTTTTGGGAGTTTTCTGATAACTGTTTCAATCTCATTTGTTGTAATCGGTCTGTTTATGTTTTCTGATTCTTGCAGATTGATTTTTGGAAGATTGTATGTTTCAAGGAATTTGTCCATTTCATCTAGGTTGTCTAGTTCTTTGGTGTACAGTTCTTCATAGTATTTTCTTACAATATTTTCAATATTTTGTATTTTTGTTGTGTCAGTTGTTATTTCTCCACTCTAATTTCTAATTTTATTTATTTGAGTCATCTATTATTCTTGATGATTCTGGTTAAAGGTTCATCGATCTTTTTTACCTTTTCAAAGAACTAGCTCCTGGTTTCATTGATCCTCTGTATTGTTTCTTTAGCCTCTATGTCATTTATTTCTGCTCTGCTCTTTATCATTTCCTTCCTTCTACTACCTCAGGCCTTTACTTGCTGTTCTTTTTCTAGTTCTTTAAGATTCAGGGTCAAGTTGTTAATTTGAGCTTTTTCTAGCTTCTTGAGGTATGCCTGTAATGCTATGCACTTCCCTCTCAGGACTGCTTTTGCTGTGTTCCATAAATTTTGAGTTGACGTATACTCATTATCGTTCATTTCCAGGAATTTTTAAATTTCTTCTTTGATCTCATTGTTAACCCATTTGTTATTTAATAAAATGCTATTTAGTTTCCAAGTGTTTGAGTATTTTTCAGTTTTTCGGTTGTGGTTGATTTCTAGTTTCATGCCATTGTGATCAGAGAAGGTACTTGATATGATTTTAGTCTTCTTAAATTTGTTGAGACCGCTTTTGTGCCCTAACATGTGGTCTATCCTAGAGAATGTACCGTGACCACTTGGAAAGAATGTATATTCTGCTGCTTTACAGTGAAAGGTTCTGAAGATATCTATTAAATCGAGTTGATCTTGTATGTCCTTTAAGTCTGCTGTTTCTTTGTTAATTTTCTTTCTTGAGGATCTATCTAGTGATGTTAGTGGGGTATTGATATTCCCTACTATTATAGTATTGCTGTTGATCTCGTCCTTTAAATCCACCAAAGTCTGCTTTATATATTTATGTGCTCTTATATTAGGTGTGTAGATATTTATAACGGTTAAATCTTCCTGTTCGATTGCTCCCTTTATCATTATGTAGTGACCTTTGTTATCTCTTACTATAGTCTTTGTTTTAAAGTCCATTTTATCTGATATAAGTAATGCTACTCCAGCTTTTTTTTCATTTCCATTTGCGTGAAATATTTTTTTCAATCCTTTCATCTTCAGTCTATGTGCATGTTTTGTTTTAAGGTGTGTCTCTTGTAGACAGCATATGTACGGGTCCTGTTTTCTTGTCTATTCAGCTACCCTCTGTCTTTTGATCAGATCATTTAATCCATTTACATTTAAGGTTATTATTGATATGTAATTGTTTATTGCCAATTTATTCTTTTAAACTGTATTCCTCTTTTGCTATATTCTTTTTCTCCTTTGATCTAATTACAACAGGTCCCTTAGCATTTCTTGCAGCCTTGGTTTGGTTGTAGTGAATTCCTTGAGTTTTTTTTTTTTTGTCTGGAAATCTTTTTATTTCTCCTTCAATTTTGAACAATAACCTTGCTGGATAAAGTAGTCTTGGTTGTAGGCTCTTGTTCTGCATTACTTTGAATATTTCTTGCCATTCCCTTCTGGCCTCAAGTGTTTCTGTTGAGAAGTCGCATGTCATCCTTATGGGGGCTCCTTTGTAGGTGATAGTCTTCTGTAGCAGCTTTTAATATTTTCTCTTTATCACTTAGCTTTGGTATTTTAATTATGATGTGTCTTGGTGTAGATTTCTTTGGGTGTCTCTTTAATAGAGTTCTCTGTGCTTCTTGAACATGTGAGAGTTTCTCCTGCATTAATTTAGGGAATTTTTCAGCTATGTTATGATTGAACAAAGTCTCTATCCCTTGTTCTTTCTCTTCTTCTTCAGGAACCCCTATGATGCAGATGTTATTTCTCTTCATGTTGTCACAGAGCTCTATTAGAGTTTTCCTCAGACTTTTTGAGTCTCTTTTGTTTTATCTGCTCTGCTTCTGTGCCTTCATTTATCTTGTCCTCTAACTCACTGATTCGATTCTCAGCTTATTCATCCTGCTTTAATTCCTTCCATTGTAGTCTTCGTTTCTGATATTCTATCTGTAATTTCTGACTGATTCTTTTTTATTATTTCAATGTCCTTTTTTATATTTGGTATCTCTTTATTTAGGTGTTCGTAATGACCATCTATTGTTCTAATACCTTTGAGCATCCTAACAATCATTATTTTAATCTCTACATCTGGTAATTTAGTTATATCTGACTCATTCAGGTCCTTTTCTGACAGGGGAAGAGAGAGACAGAGAGGAAGGAGGGGGGGTGGAGAAGCAAATGGGTGCTTCTCCTATGTGCCCTGGCCGGGAATCGAACCTGGGTCCCCCGCACGCCAGGCCGATGCTCTACCGCTGAGCCAACTGGCCAGGGCCGAATCTGTCCTTTCTATAAGACACAAAACCAGTTTCCAATTGTGGTTTTATTAAACATAACTATGACTGGAAATGACATGCCTGGACTCTGGATGTCAGCAAAAAACTTTAAGAAATTAAGATTGACTTTGAAGCTGATAAAACCCAATGAAGAAAAGGCCTGGCACCTTGCTTTTAATGGTTTAGACATTTCCAGGTAAGTAATGAAAGTTTCTTTCCAAAGAGATGGCAAGGAAGGAAATGAGACATTTTGGGGGAACTCAAGAGCTTGAGGTATTCATTCAAACCTATAGGTACTGTAGGCATAGTCTGATGGCAACTGTGTGGTTTGACTATTTGCCTGGAAGGACTCAATCTTATATTCCTTATGAAATTAAGGAATATAAGCTTAAATTAAAGCTCAATCTTATATTCCTTATGAAATTTCAGCAAAGAATATTTTAAAAAGCTTATAGGATCAATTGCTATTCTTGTTGTATTTACACAAATAATCAGGCCAAATTGAAACTGAACTTAATACAGTAAATAAATTGGTGTTAATTTGGTTCTTTAATAAAAATGAGGGTAACTTTAAGGGGAAAATCATGTTTCAACAGAATCTGTAACACACATTTATTAATATCAAAAACTAGACTGGATCTTCTAGTTTTCCTGAATACTTTGGCTACAACCCTCTGAACTAATGTTTTATTTTCCCTCCATCCTTTGACTTAGAATTGTTGAGAACTATATATTTTTTTCTCACATCAACCCATTTATCATAATTCTTGTCATTCTGGCTTTTGCTCCAGCAGTACTAAGATTTGTAACACAATTTGTCTCCACCCTTCTTGTACTCAGGTAACACTGCCCCTAGATACCATCACCACTTCCTTCCACGCACCTCCTCATCATCCCTCTGACAGAGAGCAAGGATCTCTTGGCTCTGAAGAAAAACATCACCCCTCTTCAGCAGGAAGCCACTACACTAGATACCTTGTGCCCATTTTCCCTGAAAGAATTGAGAGCCAGGATCTTTGAGTGGGGATATAGTAGGGGCAATTAAACATTAACATAACAAAGAATAGAGGTCAGGCACTGATGGTCACCAGCATGTGGAAAGTCTTGGGTGCTTAGCAGTAGGCAAAGCTGGGAGAGCAGGCACCTTGCCCCCAAGGTAATTCTTCCTCCATTACCATATTGCTGGACATGCAGGTTAGACCCCCTTAAAAGGGGAGTGAACTGGGGCAACAGAGAATAGCACTTAAGCATTAACCCCTAGGGATAACATTTAGGCCTCAGTTGTACTTCAGGCCCAGAAAAACTAACCTCATAGAAATAATATAGTTAAATCTAATAGTGGAGAATGTAAGGAAACAGACAGTAGACATATTTCTGATACATTAATGTGTATTATAAAATTGAGGTTTTTTCCAGGCATAAGAATTCCAGCTAGAGTTCTTTCCTAGCCCACATATCAGATCCTGAGAACCAGACCAAATGCCGAAGTCCACAGCAATGACCACAGAGTACTCAGACCAACCCAAGTCCTTGAGGAAAGTAACAAAGCCATAACCTTATCTCCAAGGGCAATAGGTATGCCAAAGCTTAATGAAGAATAAGCTCTAGACCTGAGAAAGGACACATACATTTCTTTCTAGCCCCAGTCACTCCATAAAGAGGCCTATAAACTGAAGATATTAAATCAGGCTTTGGAGGCACTTATGACTCGGGTTATGACAGTCTTGACACACGACATTTCAAGATCACAATGCTCACGTCCATAAAAACTTAAAAAAAAAGAGACATGAGTGTTTCAGCCTACACCTTTAATGTCATTCTTACAGATGATGTGGGTGAACTAGTTTGGTTGTGCAAAGCAGAAGAATACTCAGTAACATGGCATATGAGTGAGGGAGTTGGCGTCCCCCAGTATGCTTATCTATGCCATTTTGAACTGATAAAAGTGCAGCAAATGTACCATTTGTGTTGCTTTGTTGATAAGGGCAACTTTTGGCCCCTATCATGGCAGCTAAATGAAGTCAGAGTCTTCAGATGGTAGTGTTATGAAGAAGAGGATAACTATCATGATGGAAGTGAAATTAGACACTGTAAAGAGATCAGAAAATGGAGAATCAGCAAAGAACATCGGACACGTGCTAGGCCTTAGCCGCTCTACTGTAGCAACAGTGATCAAGGATAAAGACTTCCATGGCTTTGAGGAGTCAGTAGAGGCTGTAACAGAGAAGGTTGTTGCCATGGGTAAACAGCTTAATTTGGAGGTGGAGGCTGAGAATGTCACAGAACTACTGGCATCACATGGAGAGGATCTGTCTGCTGAGGACCTCATACAGCAGAATCAGAGAAGCAGCTGATTGAAGAGGAAGAGATAGAAACTCCAGAACCCAGGAGATTTACTACCAAGGGTTTGGCAGAAGATTTCTCTATGGTGGAGGAGGGGTTGGCAAAATTTCAGGCTGAGGACCCCAGTGACGACAGACTCACTAAGGTATGCAGAGCTGTTACGGATGCCTTGCAATGCTGTAGGCAGATTTTGGAAGAGAAGAAATCATCAACCTTCCAGAATAGCCTGGAACAATTCTTTAAGAAGGTAGAGAGGCCTGCAACAGATCCTGTGCTCTACATCAGCTGCTTCTTGAGATGAAACACCTGTAGTATAGGTAGAATCATCTCCAGCATCTCCTGCATGTTCGTTAGGCAATCCTGATTCACCTGACCCAGTATCTTCTGCACCTTCTGCAGGTTCTCCTGCCTCTCCAGCTTCCTCCTCCCAGTAGGTCACTGTCCCACCTTGCAATGCCCCTTCCAATGTGCAAGCCAACCATAGGAATAAAGGTAGGGAATTTGTTTTTACACTCATTTTTTTCCTGTTGCTACAGTACAGTGTACAGTTCAGTATATTTATGTTTTTTTCCTTTTTCTGTGACTTAATTTTGTTTTTATGTTCTAGATTATGATTTTACAACTATGTTAGGATTGGTAAGTGACTTAGGCTAGGGTACATTTTGACTTAAACCAAAATTTGGGTTATGTCACTGTCATGGGAATGGAACTGTGTTGTAACCTGAGTACCCTCCTGTATATATATATGACAATGTTATATATTGTTATATGACAGTGCACATAGTATCACTGAAGCATTATGCTCCATGTCTACTGAGATTTCCCATGTCACTTCCATAGTAGATGATCCTTTGACTTCTAGATGGGCTCTTGGAGCTAGTATATCATCACTTGCCTTATTGGACTTTGCTTGCTCCTTTTTTAAAAAATAATTTTATTTATTTTTTATTTAGAAAATTAAATTTAGCAGGGTTACAGTCTTCAGGTAAATATTTCTATAGCACTTGAATTGTTGATTATGTTGTATACCTCTCCCCCAAAGATAATAAAATGGCATGATATTGGCAGAAAAACAGACATATACACCAATGGAACAGAATTGAGAGCCCAGAAATAAAACCACATATATATGGTCAATCTTCAACAAAGGAGCCAAAAACACACAATGGAGAGAAGAAAGACTCTTCAATAAATGATGCTGGGAAAATTAGGAAGCCACATGCAAAAGAATGAAACTTGACCTTGGTGTGTCCCCCTGCACAAAAATTAATTCAAAAGGGATCAAAGACATATTTATAAGATCTGAAACAATAAATTATATAGAAGAAGACATAGGTACTAAACTCCTGCTTGCTCTTTATGATTCTTGGATGCAACTTATATTGTGTTTGTGGCCTCTGGATATAATATGCCAGTGCTCTAACTACACAGATGTTGACCCAGAAGAATTAATGTGTAGATTGTGAGGTGGAAGAGTGATATCGGGGTGCAGTGTGGGGTCATTGCTGGACATGGTCCTCTCCTCTCCCAAGACACCAGATAGCTGTCTGGCCATCAGCCATAAGAAGATAGAAACTCAGCCTGGTCCCAGGAATTTCCCACGAAGTGTACTGAGGGGATGGTCAGACTTTTACTGGACATAAGTCAGAGTGTTTATTGTTATTATTAGTAGTGCTTTCCCATCCTTCCTACAATGTATAAGAAGCAGGAAGGGAGCTCCTTAGGGTTGGTTCTTGCTTGATTGACATGTGCCATCAGGCTTCCCCTGTAGCATAAGTAATAAATGGTT